>NC_084643.1:21129616-21875450 GCF_019802595.1 Syngnathoides biaculeatus | reverse complement strand
TTTTGATGGAGAATTCCAGCCTAGGGGGTAACAAGCTACACACTGCAGTTTTAATCATCCATCCATTTTCTGAGATGTTTATCAGTCAGACGTGTATGTTCCCGCTCGCCATCTCACTCTCAAATCTCCACAGTCGACCACGAAAAATCACGTGCATTAAATTTGCTTCGAGTAGAAATACATAGATATTGAAAGACGTCGCTTATTTTGTGTAGTCTTGACCAATGTACCCTCTAAGCTGCGCCATTGCGCACTTGTCGCACACACTTGGCACACATGAAAACTGATCCAGCGCAGTGAACCACAGCCTGATGTCAGAAGCACACGGTCTATAACAATGAGCTACTGCTCAGCCTACTTCTACTTCCTAGTTTACCTGACACCGCCCCCCTCTACTCTTAAAGGGGTATACTCATAATTACAAATGGAACACACACCCGCAACTTTATACTTGGGGCATGACTGACCACAGCTGTACATTTTTCAAATATGAGTGACTGGTGTCACAAAGGCCGCAGGAGTGCTGGCGCCTATGCCAGCTATCTTCAGGCAGGAGTCGAGGTACACTTTCAACTGGTTGACAGCCAATCACAGGGCACATATAAACAAGCTACCAACCATTCATGCACACGTTCATACCTAAGGGCATCTTAAGAGTCTCAAAATAACCTACCATGAATGTTTTTGGAATGTGGGAGGAAACTGGAGTACCTGGAGAAAAACCCACGCAGGCACGGGGAGAACATGCAAACTCCACACAGGCAGGGCCTGCATTTAAACATCAGTCCTCAGATTTGTGAGGCAGATGCTCTTAAGCAGTCGCCCACCGTGCTGCCCAGGTTTAATCATTCCCCAAAAGCATTTCTCCACTGTATGCTTTATTTCCAAATTTTAAATTATAATGACATTTTGAGCACCAAACACGAAATTACATTAGCTGTTCCGTTCCACATAATATATATTTTTGTTTTACTACAAATTTTGTATGGGTCTGTCAGAGACTCTGACTGAATGCGGGCTTCTGGCTGTACTTTGACCAGGTCTGATCTAAACTTTGTGAAAGCCAAATAGCCATAGTTGAATGATAGATGGTTACACCATGAGGCGTCATTTACAATATTGCTACCGTATTTGTGAGAAGAGAATTTCATAGACGTATATGCGGAGATATTTAGCATCCTCTTTTTTTCCTCAGGAGCAATCTTTTGTCAAATGTATTCTGTGTTCTTCCCCACCCCCTTACTTCCCTGCACTAGCTGTTGTATAGATCTAGAGAGGACATTGACATGTAATCTTTTTTTTTTTTTTTAAGAAAAAAATTGTATTCCATGCGTTTGCTTAATTATACTACAACCCTTTATTGCAGGGTTCGCACGCGGCCCTAAAAGTCCCCAAAAACCCCCAAATTTTCGAAACTGCATTTAGGGGCTCCTAAGTCCTTAAAATCTGCGAAAACCGGTCAAGCCCCTAAAAAGGCCTTAAATTAAAAAAAAAATCAAAGGGAGGACCTCTACCGCCAAAATTCTCCCTAAAAAATAAATCTTTTATTTAAAAAAAAAAAAAAAATAGCTATCCGTCTGGCGTCGAAATCAGACGGAAATTCTCAACGGAAGTCACCGTGTTGACAACTAGTCGCCATCTTGTCGATATTCCATTGTTTCCGTGAGTAGGCATTTCACTTCGTCTTCGTTACGACGTAGCGTAGTTCTTTCATCGATCCAACTTGTATCACGGGGAAGTGCATTTTTCAAGAAGCTTGGGTTGAAAGTAAGGAGTTTAGGAGCTGGGTTTGTCGAGATCCAAAAGATCGGCACATGTTTTACTGCCATCTGTGCAAGCAGAGTTACCATCTTGAAAAGATGGGCGTAAAAGCGCTGGAGTTCCACCGGAAAAACAGGAGACACGCTGATTTGGCAAAGACTCTCATCTTCCGTTGGTATGAATCTGTTTCTAAAATATTGGGATAGTGAAGCATCAACTTTAGGCAGCTGTACTAGCAGTGCATGCACACTTGGGAACGCAATAAAACGCTTACGTTCATAACCGGTTTTAACTGAACAGCTGTAGCAAAAAAACGGTACCATAGTGGTGTTTACATTATTCACCCGCGAGACTTCGTGGGGTGCAGGGTTCCGCACGGACTGTTTTTGTTTTTGCTCTTCCAGAGTGACGTGTTCAGAGTTCCCCCCGTTATGCGAGTAGTGTTTTGATGTCTGCCAATAAAACAAGTTTACTCCCATACTTTGGAGCGTTTCCTTGATGACATGTTTGATGTTTCTTTGATTTAACTGAATGTTCTTTTGAGTCCAACTTTACTCTAACAGCGAAACTTGAAAAAAGTGGAAATGATGTTGAAAAAATATCGCACTGTGGAGTACCGGAACCAGAAGTAATGATTTGAATGAATTTTAACCGATTTCGAAAGTTCGATTACGGTTTCGGTTTTTAAAAACCGAAAACCTGTTATAAGTGGTTATTTGTAACCGGTTGCGATCCCTAATGCGCACCTAGAGTTGTCCAGCCAGATGTCAGGCTTTATGAACGTAGTTCAATACACGAAGACTGACTCGTTAAAGGCAGAGATCGTGTGGACTTTAAAAGTGATCTGCAGCCATTACAGTTACAAATCTTGTGAAAATAATTCAAAAGTTTTTACAGTCATGTTCCCAGACTGTGACATTGCTAAAAACTACCACTGTGGGGAAAGGAAGACTTCGTACTTGGCTACATTTGGCATCGCTGCCCACTTTTCATCTCTACTGCCTCAAAGCCTTTAAAAGCCAGAATAGAGACTGACATATCAACGCTTATTGAGAAGGCTGACAGGCTGTGTGAGGAGGAACAAGAAAAGAGGAATCTGAGGTTTATCGCCGAGGCCAATGCACTCAGAGACAGAGCAAAGGACAAGAGAGCCACTTTGGCACCTCTGCAGCAACAAATAGAGGAGGCACTGGGTAGGCTCAAGGAGCTAGAGTAGGGGTGCTGAAACAGACATCAGTAGAAGACATTTGTGTATATAGTTGCAATTGTAGTTAGAATCTGTTTTTCTGTATACTGTTATGTGAAGACATTGACAATGGTCATATCAATGAGAACTACCACAAGGGGCGACAGGTGATCACTGTCACAGGTATTGAGATACTGGAACATTTGATGAACCAAGAACGGTTGATCTTTTTTCCTTACTCTTGAATTCCCACGATGGCCCTAATTTTTTTCCGTGTCAGCACTAAATTTTTCGTGTCAGCCCCTAAAAAACCCTTAAATTTTTTTGGTCAGTGTAGGAATAATTGTGATCATAATTATCATACATTTGCTTCCAATAAATAAATGCTTTGCTCTGCCCTAGATAACGTGGCAGCCTCGTAGCAGGAGATAGCAAGAAGAAAAACATCTGATCATCAGAACTGTTAGAACTGCTTCCTGTTAAAGAAATGATGACCACATGTATTCAGCAATCTTCCACACATGCACATGAACAAACATTTACACGTTGTTTCAAACTGTTTTGCTTGTCGTCTCCTTTTTGTAACATCCATGTAAATAAGGGGCGTCTCAAAACTAAATAGAGGTACCGAGGAGAGTATAATTAGAGAGTGCAGTGGTGAAATGTATGAGACAGTTTCTCTCCTCGCAAGACTTGAACTGGTGTCTTTGCTTCCTTTTTCGTCCTGTTTAATGAATGTCTGATTGGTGAACCTGACAGTCAGACTGAGTATGAACCCTGTATTGGCTCCATCTTGTTTAAAAATGTTAGTGTTGCCTCACTCTGCATTCATTGCCATCTCTCTCCATTATGCTTTGGATGCTAAGGCAATGCTTGTCCACTGCCATCACAGTCTGTTGCCTCTCAGGATGTTGCAGCACGGTGGGCCATTGTGCTGCCAAAGCCTGGTGTGAAACAGAAGCAGTGGGCGGAAGGAGTGGTGCATGATGGGGCCTGACATTTTCCCTTCTTTTCCAGTGCAAAGTAGTGGCTTTTTAATTGAAAATGGTGGTCTATAGCTATTGTAGTCAGTGAAACTGGACTGCACAAGAAAGATACTTCTATTTGTAGAACCTTTTGAGTTTTTTTTTTTTTTTTTTGGTACGTGGAAACCTTTTTCCATTTTGAATAATACCTGATCATTTTGTAAAAATAGTGTTTCAGATGACTGTCTCATGATGATCAAGCCCAGGCAGTGTGTTGAGCAATTGTCAGGCTCTCTGCTGACCCAGTGAATAACAGCATTATGTGAAGGAGTGATGATAATTTGCCTGGTAGCCTACCTTGTCATGGTTGAGAGACAAACAAATCTATGGAAAACATTTAAAAGAATGGAACCTCTTTTAATAAATAATATCCATCACTATTATTGTAACAGACAATAGGGATGTCCTAATCTAACTTTTTCACTTCCAATCCAACACGATATTGCAGCATTGAATATTAGCCGATTAAAGGTCAAGTGTCATGAAATGGATGATTTTTGGTATATTATTAATGAAAAGCCACAGCCAATATGGTCCCATGTTTTTTTTCACCACAGAACATGATTTTGACGGATACAGCTTTTTGTAACTCTCGCCATGAAAATCCTCTCAAGGGATTTGTTTTCGAGAACAAGCAGGAAGTGACGTACAGTACAGAGGCGCCCCCTCGTGGACTTGTTTGTTTCCATTAGTTTTACCTCCGGGAAGGTAGCTCGTTTTTTCTTCGTGTTAGCCAAAATGCCGGCTCATTGCATTGCTGGACATTGCTTGAACACTCGGGAGAATGGATTTAGCCTTCATAAGTTTGCAAGAGACCCGGTTGGTTGTGAAAAATGGATTGCATGGGTGTAGAGGACGAGAGCTTCGTGGGTTCCAAATAACACGTAGGCAGTAATGCGCCCCGGCTCGACGGTGTTCAACAAGTACTGCGGCGGCTTTGAACATACACCTAAAAGCAGCATGGCTCCGCTCCACCTCCTCCTTATATGGCACCACCAGCGCAGAAATTCACCCACACCGGCTGAGGCGCCGCGTTCGGCGGTCACTGCTTCTGCGAAGGCTGCGCGTTGCCGCGATGGCTCATCTCCGCCGTGGAAGTGGATCGGACGGGGATGGGGTTTGGCCGTGATCGCATATCATCTGAATATGGCTCGAAACAATAGTGTAATATTGCCCCGGTAACTTCACTCGGTTGTGTGGTGTTCTCCTTTTTGAAAAGAGCTTCCGTGTCAGACGGAGCGCGTTTGTCTCCCATAGTTAGGGTGTGCCGCGTGTTTTCATTGGCGAATGTCCGGGTGACGTCACTTACAGAGGATGCAGCAAATATGGCGACCACTTGGATATCGTAGAATGAGACTTCTGCAACTTTGCGCATGGATGACTCGCTCTCCACTCACATTTATTTTTTCGTATGGACATTGAAGTGAATAATGTTATGTGTATTTTTCATTACAATATCTATTTTAGAATGTTTATAGGGATGACACCCGGGCTTTAAGGCAATGTACATGAGAAAATTTGGCATGGTTAAACTTAACTGGCCTGCACAGAATCCTCCCCTAAACCTGATAGACCACTTTTGGGTTGATTTCGAGTGGACAGTGAGCAAGACCTCCTTGTCCAACATCATTTTGTTCCATGCACTGTGTTGTTAAAACAACTTCAATGATTAATAAAATTGTTGTTAACACATAGCTGTTGTGTGTGTGTGTGCATTGGACATAATAATCTGACAACAAAGCCACCATGGTAGATGGTAATTAGTTATTTATAACATGATGATCAGTGATTCTGACTTAAGTATAGAGCCAGCTCTGATCCGTCATTTCCACAGCTCTGCACGACAATCTCTTAATCCAGAGACGTTCGGTGCTGCCGTCTTGTGCTGCTAGTAATTTAGTGACGCTAGCTATCCTGGCTAATCACATTGCAGAGTCGCAGAGCTGGCACTGCAATACTTTATTGGGAATCACACACAGTTTCTAGGTAGGACACACCCTGCTGCATTATTACTGGCTCCAGGACCGATGCTGTTCTGGGCAAACACAGCAATTGCGGTTGTTGGGATATGATAGTCACGGGGCCAGGAGTGGCACATTTTGCATAACTTACCTCAACTTTGTGTGACAAGTATGTGTGTATTTTTTTTTAAATTATTATTATTATTTTTTATCATCAAACAGTACGCATTTAATTTTAACTTTCGAAGACTAATGTTATTGTGGCATCACTCCACCCCCCCCCTCCTCCCCCCACCCCCAGACCACAAGTCAGGAAACACATCACTGGACATTCTGTTGGCTCTGCTGCAGGCAGAAGGAGCCAAAATAGAAGAGGAAACAGAGGTAATTCCATCACCATCTCTATAAATGTGTTGCATTATTCACAGTGAGTAGTAATTCCTCTGTCTGATATTCTCATCTACAAAGTATTTTTCTCAAAAAATTTGGGAGATATAATTGACTTTGCCAGTTCTATTATTGCAACTGCTTAATTCACCTGATATTTTAGTTATGGTTGAAACTAGACGGAAGTTGTTTTTGGTCAAAAGAATTCAAAACCTCTGGTACACATTCATCTTTTTATTTTGTCTAAGTAATTTACAACAGGATGGCACACTAGAGGACTAGCGCTTTTCCATCACACTTCTGAGGACTAGGGTTCAAATCCTCAGACCCAGCTATATGAAGTGTGCATGTTCTCCCTATGCCTGTGTGGGTTTTCTCTGGGAACTCTGGTTTCCTCCCACATTCTAAAAACTTGCATCAATTGGATACTCTAAATTGCCCATAGGTGTGAATGTGAGTGTAAAGGACTTATTTTTTTGTTTCTATGTGCACTGCAATTGGCTGGTAACCAGTTCAGGGTGTACCAGGGCTCCTGCCCGAAGATAGCTGGGATAGGCTCCAGCACTCCTTTGACCCTTGTGAGGATAAGCAGCTCAAATTATGGATGGATGAATAATATAGAACAGCTGATACTGCATAGATGGGAATTTTTTTTTTTTTTTTTTTACCGAGACAATCTCTGCTTTACCAATTTCTTTGTTGGATTTTACATGTTGCACTAAAATGTCTATTTTACTACTGTAGAATATGGCTGATTCTTTCCTGGATGGTGACATGACCCTGGAAGCCTTCATTGATTCCTACCAGAACCAGAGGAAGTTGGCGCACTTGAGAAGGGTTAAGATTGAGAAGCTGCAGGAGATGGTGCTGAAGGGTCAGCAGCTTCCACAGGCTTCAGTATCTACCTCCCGATCTCAGGATATGTCAGCTGGAGCCAGACCCTCATCCTCCCTCCTCACTGAGGCAGGCAGTGACTCATCCCCTCTTGTTCAACCCAGAAGGAAGCCTCCTCCTCCCCCAGCCCAGACAGCCCCACTGCTAAATCCAGCTCCAACTGTTCCCCCCCAGCCTTCGACCTACTATGCTGTTTCACCATATCCGCCAATTCCTCCCAGAACGGGCCAACCCTATCCAAATGTTTCATCAGGCTATCCTTTCTTAGGACAATATCCACCTGCTTTGCCACAGAGAACCCCCTCTCGTGTAGCCCCGCAGCCTGGCTTCATCATTCAGTGAAAAATAGCCATTGCCACCGAGGAGTTAAGTGTGTGCTAAGGACACTTCACTACTGGAACTCTTGAACAATTTTACGTGGCATTTGCCATCTTTATGACAGACCAGAAGGCAGACCAGCAACATCTGCAATACCAACATTTAGCTGATGTCTATCTGTAATTGTGGGGATATGTGTGTACCTCTTCACTCACCACTCCCACCCATCAACACTCCAAACAACTACAACAAAATATGGCAATTTCATCCTGGCCTCCAGTTGGCCCTAATCTTCATAGAGGCAACGCCCCGTGTAGCCTCTGAATGACGCAAGCTGTAGTGTGTGGGCTATTGAGTTTGTCATCTATTAGCACTTTTTGTCCATATTAAGTACCATTAGCTCTTTAAGTCTGTTTTGGTCTCTCCACTCTCCCTGCATGTTCCTGAAACTTCAATGGAACTCGGGAGGAAAGTAGGTTTTACTTAGTCGTTTTCCAGTTGCAGCATACTAATATTATTGGTTGTGTGTATGCAAACAAAGACCATATTTACTGTGTTTTGACAAAAATATCATTTCCCAGAGTATATTCAGGGGGAAAGCATATATGCTGTGACTTATTTTTATACATGTTCACATGGTACATAGAAAATCACCTAATTTCAGCATCATTTTATTCAATAGTACTTAATAGATTCATGTACAACAGTCTAGACTGATGAACACTTAAAGAAAAACCTTGTTTGATGAATCAAAATGCAGTGTCTCTCAGAAGGTCCAGACCTGCCTTATTCAAGAGGGCTGACTTTTGCATGTAGTCCAAAATCAGGGCAGATGTCAAAAGGGACTTGACAAGATGGGTGGCTGAACTATTAGAATTAATAATTTAGGCTTGTGAGCCAAGTCCAAGGTGAAGGATTTGTATATTGCCATACAGTACAGTTTGTTTGTGTGTCTTCTCTGGATTCATGTTGTGTGGAGCGCTTTGCGTCACTCTTGTCTTCTCTTGCTTGGTCTGGAGCTTCTTCCAACAATTCAGTTGACCCCACCCAAAAGTAAGTTGATCTCAAACATGTGCTTGTTTTCTCACACGCGCAGCGTGAGGCCAAAGACTTCATGCATCTCTGTTTGACTTTTTTTTTTTTTTTGCAAAAGTAATCCTTGGTCATATTGTCTGTCTTGTGTTTTATGTGTATCAAAACATTTTTCTCATGCAAAGCCGACTTCTTCAAGAGGGACTTGCAAGACAAGCCAAGCTTTGGAATTCATCTTTTTGTGGTGTATCCAGAACAACACTTTTCACCTTTTACTGCTGTTCCTGTGCACTGTTGAAGAGCCATGAGTGCCTATACGTGTAGTGGCGTTGTCCACGTCCTGCTGACTGCGCTTTCTTTAGTTTCCTCATGGACTTGGCCACGTATGGGAAATTTGATTAGTTCTTCTTAAAAGAGCAGCTTTGTAACTCAAGTCCGTCGGTGTTTGCTCTCACAAGAAACAGGAAGCCAGAGCATAGCGGCTGTGCCAGTGTGACATCCTTAGGCTTTGTGCCTACTGGTGCTTGTGACCATTCTTTCCACATTGTGTTGAGATATGTCTGGCGTGACTTCAAATATGTTTGCATGTTTTTTTGTTTTTGTTTTTTGTTTTTGACCCCGTTTGTGAAATTACAGGGCTTTGAAATGTCATGTTAGTTGTATTTACATAAGAGTATAAAGATTACAGATTTGAAAGCTAAATCTTCAATGACTTGTGAAAAAGCATTTGTAATTAATACTGGATAATTATTTTGTGCATGGCGTTTGTGCTTTGTCAAAAAAAAAAAACCCTCCCTTTAATAGTTCTTTTAGCTGCTGTTCAGCTGACCTGATACCCGCTCCCATGGTTTTATGTGGTTGGTGATATTTTGTGTACCGTTTAGGTGTTTACTTATTCTGAATGTTTAGGTGGAATTGTATGCTATTTTCAAGTTCAATAAATCCAGAATTTTTGTATCAGTTTTTCTCATTAAGACATGCCATTGAGCACCTAATTTCACGTGTCGAAAGTGGGTATCGCACAGTAATTTTACATTGAACAAGACTGCCATCTCGTGTCCTGGGATGAAAATTCATTCTGTCGAGAAAACTGCTGGTGAAAAATCGTTGCTGTGATACGTAATGGTTTATACGGTCATGCATATAACTTTGAAATGGTATGTGTCATATTTAAAGGACTTTTTTCTCTGTCATGTATTAATCTTAACTTGAAGAAAATGCCCCTCCTAACATTTTGAATGGAGTGGAAATCTGTTCACGTCAAATCGATCTACGTGCGAAATGTGGGAACATTTTATTTAGATATTGAGTTATAGGATAAACTATACGAACCGTATGGTGCATCATTGTTCGTCATGGTAAGTAGTCAACAAAAATCAACCCTGGATCTTATAACTCCTTCTTTTTAGCAGACAGTTTATTGCTCAAAATTTGACTCTGTAAATTACGGACGTTTGACTTTCAGGATAAATTTAAGTCCGCATTTAATATGCACAATACATATGAACATTCTTGGTGACACACAAACTTAATTTGACTTTATCCTGAATTTCTAAATTGCACCTCGGGGTGTTGTGTGCCCAACCCTCCGGCTCGCACGCTGGTTACCCTCCTTGGTCTGTTACAAGAGCGGGCTGCTGACATTGCCGTGGACCCTTGACGGTCGATTCGTAAGCCAGTCTCCACCCATGCAGCGAGCGTCTGGTAGCCGGACCTGAAGCCATAGGACCCGGCTGGGCACAGCCTGAATGGGTAGCGTGGGTCCCCCTTCCAATTAGCTCTCCACCTGTGGAAGGTGCCATAAGGCGCGGGTGAGGTGTGGGCTGGCAGGGACCTGGGGAATCTGATCCTCAGCTTCAGAAGTTGACCCTCGGGACGTGAAATGTCACCTCACTGGTAGGGAAGAAGCCCGAGCTGGTGTGTGAGGTTGAGAATGTCCGACTATACATGGTGGGCTTGTCTGCACACACTGCATGGGCTCGGTACCAGTACTCTTGAGTGGAGTTAGACTCTCCCACTATGGAGTTGCCCACGGTAAGAGACTCCGAGCAGGTGTAGGTATACTTATTCTGGTCCACCATCTGGTGTCTCGGGGGTGGGGCAAGCAGAGGACCATCAACACTGTATAGTAGGGATGGGGTACGCTGACCTCGACTTAGGACATTGTGAGTCAGTGGAAGAATGCTCCGAAGACTTCCAATTCCACCAACACGCCTTCTCATGAAGAAGCAGAGTCTGGGTTCTCTGAGGTGGGCTCTCCTATCTCTGAGGCCACCAAGGTTGTTAAAAAGCTGCTCTGTGGCAAGGTCCGGGGAATGGATGATATGCGCCTAGAGTAGTGGTTCCCAAAGTGGGGTTCACGTACCCCCAGGGGCTGAAGAATGTCTTTCCTGGGGGTCCGTGACACGATGTCTGAGATAGAGTAATAATAAAATGTTTTTCTGAAGAAAAGAACAAAAAAGTTTTTTTTTCCTTCTGTCTTGCTATGTCTCACATCCTATCTATCCTATTTTGACCCTAGCCCAGATGAATGATTCAGGCAGCGCCACGCTCCAGCCCTACAGTGCCGGTAGCTTACATTACATTATTTGCAAAACCTAAGGTTGGGGGTCTGAACTTTTTGAATGACTCACTGGGGGTCCGGGCCCAGGTTGACTTTGGCAACCACTGTCCTAGAGGGTCTGGATGATGTGGGGCTGTCCTGGTTGTCGTGCCTCTGCAAGATCACATGGACATTTGGGACAGTGCCTCTGGGATGGTGGTCCCACCTTTTAGGAAGGAGGACCAGAGGGTGTGTTCCAACTACAGGGGATCACACACTTTAGCCTCCTGGTAAACTTTATTCAGGGGTACTGCAGACGAGGGTCCATCGGAAAGTCTGACAAATTCAACTGGAGCAGTGTGGTTTTCATCCTGATCCTGGAGCAATGGACTAGCTCGACACCCTCGGCAGGGTCCTTGAGGGTGCACCGGAGTTCGCCAACAGTAAACGTGTTTTGTGGACTTGGAGAAGGCATTCAACTGTGTCCTTTGGGGAGTCATGTGTGAGTATGGAGAGTATGGAGTAGCGAACTCTCTGATATAGGCTGTTCGGTCCCTGTACGACGGTGTCAGAGTTTGTAAGACAACTTGTTTCTGGTGAGGGTTGAACTCCTCCAAGGCTGCCCTTTGTCACTGATTCTGTTCATAACTTATGGACAGAATTTCTTGGCACAGCTGAGGTGTAGTGTGGGTCCAGTTTGATGGCCTCTGTATTGTATCTCTGCTTTTTCCAGATGATGTGGTTCTGAAGCCTTCATCAAGCTGTGAAATACAACTCACACAGCAGAGTGTGAAGCGGCTGGATGAAAACCAGCACCTCCAAATTTGAGACCATGGTCCTCAGTCGAAAAAGTGTGGCGTGGCCTGGCCTCTTGAGGTCAGGGATGAGGTCCTGCTCCAAGTAGAGAAGATCAAGTACCTTGGGATCTTGTTCACGAGTGAGGGAAGAATGGACCGGGAGATCGACAGCCGGATCGGTGCAGCTTCTGCAGTGATGCGGACTTTATCTGTCGTTGTGGCAAAGAATGCACTAAGCCGAAATGTGAAGCTGTTAATTTACTGGTCCATCTATGTTCCTACTCTCACCTAAGATCACGAGCTGTGGGTTGTGACGGAAAGAACAACATCCCGGATAGAAATGGCCAAAATGAGTGCAACAATGAAGAAACAGCAAGATGAGACCCTGCAGTTCAGCGAACTCATCCTGTGTTTCCACTGGAAAGCAAGGACAGGAGACACAACATTTGTTCTGGTACTCTGTCTTAAAATGGATTGCCAGCTAGAACATCAGAGCAAAGACTGCTGTGGGTGGCATGGTTATGCTAAATTGATTAGCGATCACCCTTCCAGGCACCCTCAGCCCTGGTCCTCTCCTACTCACTCAAAGGGATGCTGTTTGGGCGACTGGGTCGGGACACAGAATGGGATGAGAGCGACATCTACTGGCGATGGAGCGCCACAGCAGAGGTGTGTCTTCCTTCATAACAATAGGAGAGCTTGACAAAAATGTAATTTTGTGAACACTAGAATGACCACCGTTGGTGACTGGATTGCTGGAAACTTCAATGTATGTTGGAAGGTTTATGGATGTGGTGAGGGAGGACATGAGGGCAGTTGGGGTTAGAGAGGAAAATGCAGGAGATAGGCTAAGATGGCAAAAGATGACACGCTGTGGCGACCCCTAACGGGACAAGCCGAAAGGAAAAGAAGAAGAAGTGAGAAAATCGCGACAGTCTAAAGCCATATAATATAATAGTATAATAATAGAGATGACCAATTTGCTGGTCATCAGTAGATAAAAAAAGCTCTCTTCTGAGACCCCAAAACTGATGTTTTATATTTATATATCCACTGGTTTAAACCAAATTAATCTTAAAATGAAAGTAAGGATCCAAGAAGTATGGTCTGGCGGCTGGTTCGAGCGTGCAGGGTGTGAAAACACCCATTTGTCCCTTCTTCGGGGATGAAAAGGCCTGAGCCACGCTTTGTCGGGGTTTTTGTTTTTTGAATAGAAAGTTGAATAGATGTGCATTCAAAAGTGAAGCGACTAACAAATCTATATCACCTGTAAAAGTTAAATTGCATTTTCAATAAGTTTCCTTCGGTTTGGAATCCTAAAATTTCACCCGAAACCCGAGTTCGTAAACGCATAGCTTTTGTGAATGCACCCCTAACCCACGTGTCACGTTTCCATAGTCACGTCACAGCGGCTCCACCATGTTGTAGGAAATCCACCGCTGCTCCACACTGTCAGATTACACTTTAATCTGAGGAGGAGGAGGAGGAGGATACACTGTCAAGACGAGCTCTCTATCTTGGAACGATTTTACGTTTTAAAAAATGTGCTACGACAAGGTTGTCATTTTCCTGCAGGGAACGACGTGTACGTAGAAGATGAACCTTCAGTCTTCATTTGCTGGCTGTCCAATTCTCTTACTTACCACTACATAAAAATGTTAGCTGGCTAACTAGCAGAAATAGAGGAACTAAATCGGATTATTTTGTAACGGCGGCGCCCTTCGCTCTAGGTAATATCCAGGTATTTTTGGTTTGCAATAGTTGACAGCGATTGCAAACTAACGGGAGCTCGCTCTTCGTGTTTATATGCTTCTGTTCCTGCAAACATTTACATACCGTAATTATTCTCCAACACTAATGTTGCTGCAAGTAGGCTAACACACCACAAAGAGCTGGAGCTCCTTCCCCTGTCTTATATTTTCTTTATTTCTTTTGTTACTGTGTTTTGGGGAGGGGGGGAACACAAATCTGGATTTAGACTGAAAATCAAGACCACGAAACCGATGTGCTACTTTGTATCAAGCTAGCCGAGGGTGAACAGTATAATATTTCAACTGCCAAATACAAGCGAAGCGAAGATGTCAGGAAAAGATAAAGATAAACCAGAGAAACAGTCCACAACGGAGCGGCTCGTTAAAGGTAAGTGATTGTCCTCACTTACACGTCAACTATTTCATGTGCACTGCGTGTTGCTTTTTGATTTATTTACATGAACCGCTCCCTAAAAAGGTCTGCAGAGCTCAGTACACCCTGTAATGACAAATGAGTAACACATTTAAGGTCTGTACAAATCCCTGGACCATCAATGCAGATACTGAAAAGAATCGGATTTGAATGAAACACATTTTCATTTCTGCAGTTATTTTGTCCATGCATATCTGGCATTGTAGTATAAATCAAAGGCGAGTCACAGTCCTATAATCGGTGCTCACTGTCCTTGAGATTTTGGAGACTTGAATACCTAATTCTTCGGGGCCTCGCTCACTCATGGGAATACCCAAGATCTGATCAGGTTGCTAACAGAACTTGAGAAGATGGATTCTTTCACCCTAAAGTCCTGATGCTTCATTGAGCAGACAGGACACTATTTGTTGTGTCTACCCAAGACGGGGCAATGCCAAGGCTGAAGTAACTCCCATGAGATAGAACCCAATTTAACTTGGGTCACCAGAACAAATAGAGAAAGTACACACACCCCACATCCTTTTCTGTCTGCAAGGGCACTCTGAGAGTGTTCTGCCAGGGGACTGGAATGCTGAAGTGTGAGCCAGTAGAGAGTGACTGAGTTAATTGTGGAAAGAATCTCCCCGGTGATCTTCCCAACATGGCCAGCTACATGCTGGTCAGAGAGAACAGCAACTTGAGAAGGGAAAGGGGTGACATTATTTAGGACGAGTTTCTGATTCGGGGAAAGCCCCAGACCAATGTTTTCAATTAAAATGGGATTGCCATTAAATCCATCATTATACAATGCAATCTGGGTCTCATATTTCGGAAGTGGCTGCGTGGATTTGCTCCTGTAACTAGGGGCTTTAAATCCAAGTTTACATCATGTTAGTGTAGTTTGGTTCCGTTTACTGTGGTCCAGTTTAGAACTGTAAACCCCCAACCTTGTTTGCGCTTGACACTGCAGGATGTGTACAGCAGATGTAACAGTAGCAGCAGCTATGTAATTAGTGTGATGCCATACCAGTGTAACCTACAATGAATTAACAAAGAATAGAAATGTGACACCTTGAACAAAGGCGCAAGCCTGGAAGACATTCGTTGTTTGGTTTTTATTTTTCATTATGTGTGGCATCTCTTCAAGGAGAAGAAGTATTTTGCCAGCGAAAAGGAGCATCTCTCCTGATTTCATTTCCAATATTACACAGGAGCGACTTTTTTTAAATAGTGGCTGCTGTGTGTCATTAGCTTTAATGTTAGTAGGACCTGATGGATAAATTTTTTAAAGCAGTCTGATTAACAAAAGAAAAAAAAATCAGATGACAAAGCAATTCCCCAATTATCCATCCATCCATCCATCCATCCATCCATCCATCCATCCATCCATCCATCCATCCATCCATCCATCCAGT
This sequence comes from Syngnathoides biaculeatus, assembly GCF_019802595.1. NCBI lineage: Eukaryota > Metazoa > Chordata > Actinopteri > Syngnathiformes > Syngnathidae > Syngnathoides > Syngnathoides biaculeatus. Next base: position 21,859,969 of record NC_084643.1, on the reverse strand, counting down.
TTCTTCCGCTTATCCGAGATGTCCTAAAAGGCTTACAGCAACAAATATGAGTTACAGGCAGAACATTTGAGTGTTTTACAATACTTTTCCATTTAGTGTTTAATTTCACAACAGAGGAATTTTAAAGTATGAACATGCAAAAAAAGTGTTAAGAAGTAATTTATCTTAATGTTAAATCACATTTGTTTTTGTGTGTCCATTTGTTATGGTGATTGTTAATTGTTATTTTTCATCCTGGATGTTTGTTATGGTGATTGTTAGTTATTTTTCATCGTGGATGTTTTTTTTTTTTTACTCAATTTCCTGTGTTGTTGTTTGCTTGAATGTCATTATCATTGTCTTATGTTGTAATATGTGAGTGTAGAAAATAAAAATCTGCAAAAGTTTGGCAGATTTTTTGTTAATTCGAAAAGGCTAATATCAGTTGTTTAAAATTCACTGTTTGATTGGTCCCGCCTACTATGAAAGATACTAGAAAGCAGTCACTCTCATTTGAAAAATGTATGGGTGTGGTCCACCAGCCATGCCCGCTGATATAAAGTTACGGGTGAGGTCCACCAGTCATGCCCGCAATATAAAGTTGCGGGTGTGTGTTCTGTTTGTAATTATGAGTGTACCCCTTTAAGAGCCAAGGGGGGCGGTGTTAGGTAAACTAGGAAGTAGAAGTACGCTGAGCGGCAGCTCGTTGTACAACAAGACCATGTGCTTCCGTGTTAAAAAATATAAAAGACGTCAGGCTGTGGTTAACTGCACAAGTCGCTTATTTTATGTTGACTTGACATTAATTTACGTGTTTATTTGATTAACATTGTTAACTAAACAAACCTGCTCCTAAACAGTCAGTCTTAACCCGGAAACAGGAAATGCAAGTTAACCGTACTGAGCATGTCCAAATTCAGTTACACCAGGGGTGCTCAACGTGTCAATCGCGAGGCAGTTTTGGTTTATCTTGTGATGGCATGCCCAAAAAAAAAAGACATTAGACTATCATCCACCTCGTCGCTTGATTCAGGTGTGGCCAATACGTCAAGCGCACGCACATAAAGGTGCATTCTAGCAACCCGGCCTCCTATTTACGGCTGTCGCGGCGATGCGCACGTGCATTCCCTAACTCCCCACCCGCTACTACTATATAAGTATGAGATTGTGATTTACGTTGACTTCACCTATATTCTAATTTATCTCATTTTCCCCATGGTACGCGTTATCTTGAAGTTGAAAACTTTTCCCCTCTACATGCGTTAGGAAGATATAGATCATCTACTGCTATTTTACATCACGATTGGCGACAGGAATGTTTGTTCCAATGTATCGCTAGCTTGTTGCCTCTAATGCCGATTATGTTGAACTAAACTTTCAAGATTCTCAAAACATTGCAAGTACAGACCGTGTTTATTCCTTGACAGGCCAGTTCATTTAACTTTTCTTCAGATTAAGTTTCTCAGATCAAGAATTTTTATTGATGAAAAATTTCAAATACCGTTTTATATCATGTTCTACTAATATCAGTTGACATTGGAGATTATCATTTCTGAGATTGAAATTTTTGTTTTCTATTTTAGTTATGTATTTGTTGATTTCATTTTTAATTTACAGTTATGTTATATTAATCCAGTAAATTATTTTAAGGTCTTCAGGTTCCATCCCTAATCACACCCGCAACCTTATCTGCGAGCATGACTAACCGCACATGTACAATTTTTCAAATGTGAGTGAGTGGTGTACTGTGCCAAAGTGAAGGAGACCAAACTTTTTAAGGGGAAAATTATTTGCATTATAAAAATAGGACTTATTAATTACTTCTATGCAAATAGTTGGGGTGCTTGCTACCCAACAAGAGTGAAATTAAATCTGCGAGTGCCTGGGATTGGACCAGCAGTAGAGGGGAGCAAGGTTAGCAGTGGCTCATTTTCACGAGACAAGACCGTGCCCTGAACACAGGCTGAATTTTATGGGGCTTAAAAGTTTAGTGTAATGTGTACTGTAATTTGTGGTCCTTCTTTTGACAAAAATTAAATCTCTAGTTTTATCTCCGGGTTAATCTTGTTATAAGTGGCGGTTGTAGGTAGGGTGTGAGTGTTTGGAGTGGGGCCCTTCACACTGTGGCTGGACCCCATTGTGCCCCCCTGTTCCAAAGCATTATTAAACAGTACTGTAGAAAGACCGCAGCATCAGGAGCACATGCACACTAAATACGCACTTGCCGCATTATGAAAAAAGGCAAGGATTACTCCACAGAGTAGCACCTACACTTAAGGTACAACGAAAGCGAAAACCAACAGGTGAGTGAAACAGACAACTATCCATTGGGTAAAACACATGTACACACAAACACTCATGCATACACACACACACACCACACACACACACACACACACACACACACACACACACACACACACACACACGTCTAACATTACAATGGTCACCTAATTACTGTATATACAACATGCCTCTAGGCATGCCGGGTATTTTCTGTTCACTTCTCTGGTGCTACAGTACGTAGTGCATATGTAATGTATGTACAATAACAATTATATATACAGTATATACCGACACAAAGGGCAGAGCAAACTTGTGTCATGTTGGTTAAGTTTAATATTCTAGTAGGTTCCTTTACTGGATTTAGTCAAAAACTGCCGCACACCACAGATGCATTATTTGCCTTGAGGATACTCGTGGAAAAGTACAGAGAAGGAAAGAAGGAGCTACATTGTGTCTTTGTAGACCTAGAGAAAGCCTATGACAGAGTACCAAGAGAGGAACTGTAGTACTGCATGCGCAAGTCTGGTATGGCAGAGAAATATGTTAGAATAGTACAGGATGATGGCAGCAGAACAGCGGTGAGGTGTGCCTTAGGTGTGTCAGAAGAATTTAAGGTGGAGGTAGGACTGCATCAGGGGTCTGCGCCAAGCCCCTTCCTGTTTGCGGTAGTAATGGATAGGCTGACAGATGAGGTTAGACTGGAATACCCTTGGACCATGATGTTCACAGATGATATTGTGATATGCAGTGAAAGCAGAGAGCAGGCGGAGGAACAATTAGAAAAATGGAGGCACGCACTGGAAAGGAGAGGAATGAAGATTAGCCTAAGTAAAACAGAATATCTGAACACGAATGTGATGGGCGAAGGAGGAGGAGTGAAGCTCCAGGGAGACGAGATAGCGAGGGTGGATGACTTCAAATACTTGGGGTCAACAATACTGAGCAATGGAGAGTGTGGTCAGGAAGTGAAGAAACGGGTCCAAGCAGGTTGGAACAGCTGGCGAAAGGTGTCTGGTGTGTTATGTGACAGAAGAGTGTCTGCTAGGATGAAGGGCAAAGTTTACAAAACAGTGGTGAGGCCGGCCATGATGTACGGAGTAGAGACGGTGGCACTGAGGAACAACAGGAAGCTGAACTGGAGGTGGCAGAAATGAAGATGTTGAGGTTCTCGCTCGGAGTGACCAGGTTGGATAGGATTAGAAATGAGCTCATTCGGGGACAGCCAAAATTGGATGTTTTGGAGACAAGATTCGAGAGAGCAGACTTTGATGGTTTGAACATGTTCAGAGGCGAGAGAGTGAGTATATTGGTGGAAGGGTGCTGAGGATGGCGCTACCAGGCAAAAGAGCGAGAGGAAGACAAAGAAAAGGTTTATGGATGTGGTGAGGGAAGACATGAGGGCAGTTTGGGTTCGAGAGGAAGATGCAGAAGATAGGCTAAGATGGCAAAAGATGACACGCTGTGGCGACCCCTAACGGGACAACCGAAAGGACAAGAGATGAAGAAGACCTTGGAAACGATGGTCCAGCTCTTTTCAAGTCATTGACCAAGTCCTGTCGTGTAGTCGGGGCGGATTCCTCACCTTTCTAAGCTTCATTGAGACGCCACAAGATGATATCTGCGTGGGGCTCCAAGTGTCCAAGTGGGGTGGAACAGTTGGCGGACGGTGTCTGGCATTCTCTGTGACAGAAGAGTCTCCGCTAGGACGAAGGGCAAAGATTATAAAACAATGGTGAGGCCGGCCATGATGTACGGATTAGAGACGGTGGCACTAAAGAAAAAACAGGAACCAGAACTGGAGGTAGCAGAAATGAAGATGTTGAGGTTCTCGCTCGGAGTGAGAAGGTTAGATAGGATTAGAAATGAGCTCATTGGAGTAACAGCAAAAGTTGGATATTTTGGAGACAAGGTTCGAGAGAGCAGACTTAGATGGTTTGCCAATGTTCAGAGACAAGAGAGTGAGTATATTGGTAGAAGGGTGCTGAGGATGGAGCTGCCAAGCAAAAGAGCGAGAGGAAGACCAAAGAAAAGGTTGATGGATGTTGTGAGAGAGGACATGAGGACAGTGGCTGTTAGAGAGGAGGATGCACAAGACAGGCTTAGATGGAAAAAGATAACATGCTGTGGCGACCCCTAACGGGACAAGGCGAAAGGTAAAGAAGAAGAAGAAAGAAATAAATAAAGTTGCCATCTACCTGGCAAGAGGCATTCAGCACCATGAAAATATAACTATCTAGGAAATAAAAAAAGGTTGTTGGGCAACTCTATGAGTTATATATGTCACACCAGGCTTTGTCAGGTTTAGTTGATCTCATTCTTTGGGGTAATGCAAGTTAACCTTTGCATTACACAAAACCAAGCAACCCCGCAGCAGTAGTAAATCCATCCATCCATCTACCCATCTATTTTCTGAGACGCTTATCCCCATGAGCGTTGTGGGAGTGCTGAAGCCAATCCCAGCTAACGTCGGGCAGGTTGCCAGGCAATCGCAGGGCACATGGAGTCAGACAACAGTCGCACTCACAACCACACCTGGGGGCAATTTAGAGTCTCCAATGAATGCATGTTTTTGGGAGGTGGGAGGAAACCAAAGTGCCCACAGAGAACCCACGCAGCCATGGGGTGAACAGGCAAACTCCACACAGGTCGGGCCGGGATTTGAACACCGGTTCTCAGAACTGTGGGGCCAAGACTCTACAGATGCTGCACCGTGCCGCTAGTAGTAAATAAAAAAAATTACAATAAAAATTATAATAAATGTTATAGATTGGGTTCCTTACATGTCATGTATTCCTCACTATTTCAACTTTGGTGCCTTTTAACATAGGAATATGTGCTATGTAATGTGTACAAGATGTCTAGCTTTGGCTAATTAATAGTCTTAGCTCATACTCAGACTTTAGAATGAAATTAAAGAATGTCACAAATACAATATATAGGTACAGTTTATTAATGCAATGAATAAATATAGTGAAGCAATTTGGACAATTGTATGTATGTATGCATGCGTACATGTTGATAAAGCTTTGCCCCTATGCCAAAATCCCTGGCCCTAGCCCAACCCCCCAGTAAAATTGGTCTAGAACCGCCACTAATCTAGTATTTTTTTTTTTTAAAGAAAAGATGCAGAAGTAAGAAATGACCTTGATCATTTTATCAGTTTTTTTTCTTTTTTCCCACTCTTTTCATTAAAAGCACCATGCTTGTGTTTTTCAGTTACACTTGACAGAAGCTGCTATTCCCTGTCAAATAGTTTCAGACATTTATTTCTTCCTCCCCCCTCCATTACACCACAGTTTGCCATTTACAATTTCTAATGTATTCACTAATGTTTGAACTACAATACAATCTCTTTAGGACGAGACCTGCAGGTGTCCAAAAGTTGTTGAAGATGATCTTTCGCAGTCTGTAATAAAATAAAAGAGGCCATAAGAGCGTATTTTGCTCGGTACCGCCATACCACGTTTGACTGACAGAGAAGAGAAATATACCCAAGCATTGCCTAATTACCGTGGAAGGATAATGCATTCACTGATAATTAGAGCAATCTGAAGTGGGTTTTTGTAATTCACCCAGCCAGTCTGCGCCATTCTTCTCCACCCAGCCACATCGTGATAATTCAATACTGTGTATCATATTGATTTAGAAACAATAGCGAACATATTCTAGGCACTGGCTCATAACACTGGCCAAACACTCTTCACGGTGAGCATGATGGTAGTGATAGTAGTGCCTTTGTTTCTTAAGTCGTTTGTTGTCATGCCAGACGGCGTGGGTGTTGATGCAGTGCAGCAGTCGCCCAATGCGTGTCTGTCGTTTTGAAGAGTTCATCAAACATAAATGCTAATTAAACCAGGCGCTTACTAATAAAACACCCAGCTCGGGGCGGTGGTACCTCTTTATTTTTTAACAAAACATTTTTCCTCACATGGGATGCAAAAGCTTACTTCACCCCATTTGAGAGACCAAACATTCGTGCTTATGTTTTTCCCCCCGCTCTCTGTTTGAATGAAGTGCTGCTGTTCAATGACAGACAGGTCTACAACTCTATCTGTGTTTGAACAGGTTGCTCTGGCCACATTTGGTGCCAGACCTTGCATTTATCTTTTCTGTTTACTATTGTGTGTGTGTGTTTTTGTGTTCTAAATGGTCAAATGCTCATAAGTGTAGTCACCATATCTGCTGCCTTAGATGTTGCAGTGTTTACTTGTGTCAAGACCACCATGTATCTTTTTCCATTAAAAAAAAAAAAAAAACTGTTACGTTGGTTTATGCTTTGATTGCATTGGTGAGTTCCATCAAAATTTAGTCCATGTTTTTATTGCTATTATTTGTTTGTTAACTACGCGTAATAGATTTTTTTAAACAACTATTAAGGGCATTCCCCCAGTCATTTTCTTTGTGATAATTATTCATCTATTTAAAAAAAAAAAACTGTCTCGAGTGTGTCAGGGCTTTTAAGTATACAACCCTGGAATCTGGAAGCCTTTGCTAATCGAGGCTTTACCTAATCTGTTCTTAAGGCATGCACCACCTCAGCTTATGGCTCTCTTTATGGCCGTGCCTTGTAGGCTGAAGAGCACTTACTGTTTATTTATACTGCACCGGTCAAAACATCTTTCTTCAAAAAGTCATGAAAAAAATAGTTCTATACAGGATTACATTACTAAATTCTGAATATTTTCTCTCTCTCTCTCTCTCTCTCTCTCTCTCTCTCTCTCTCTCTCTCTCTCTCTCTCTCTCTCTCTCTCTCTCTCTCTCTCTCTATATATATATATATATATATATACAGTCAGGGCTTGGAATTTTTAAAATTGCAAGTTTTTTTGTTTATTCTTGTATAATCTCAGTGTCCAGCTCACAAAACCCTCAAAATCAGTAATAATAATAAAAAAAAAAGAATACTGTGAGGAAACCAGACCATATTTTGCAGGCCATTCTGTAAATGTTTCAGACAGCCAGACATTTTATCGACTAAACTCAAAGGTTTCCCAAGGTGTCATTCAATTGCTTCAGTTTGGTTCAATTGTCACAGTTGGGTTCAGTATGTAGAAGACTGCTGACTTGCTAACTGGCCAGAAGACCATCATTGGTAAAAGAATTCAAAAATTGATCAGAGATCCGGAAAAACTGGAATGAAACAGGAGTCACAGCTTCAAAAACTACCACATTCCGGGACAGCCGGTAGATGGGCTAGAGCTTTTGGGTTCCTTTGGTCAAGCTGCTTCTGAGCCAACGTAGGAAGCATCTCCAGTGGGCCAAAGAGAAGAAGAACTAGACCAGGGGTTCCCAATACATTGATTGCGATCTACCAGTCAATTATCATCCATCAAGGTGTCGTCAGCACATTGATTGCACATGTTAATTGACTGACAGACGGTTTGACCAATCCTGGCTTCTTTTGAAGTTTCACTGCGCATGTGCCCATAAAGGGGTGTTCTACCAAGCTGCCGTCATATTTACTATCTGGTTGTTGCTTTGTGTGTGTGTGCCTGTGTGTCTTTCATTCGGTAATCAAGGTTCAAGGCTTTGGAGGAAGACTGGTTAAGAACAGAGGCCAAACTGCTTGATATCCAATGTGAAATATCCACAGTCATTGATGATTTGGGGTGCGATATCCAGTGCAGGTGTTAGTAAACTCTGCATTCTTAAATCCAAGATCACTGCGAGCGTCTATCAGAAAGTTTTAGAGGGCTTCGTGATTCCTTCCACTGAGGATCTGTGTTGAGATGGATATTTCATCTTCCAGCAGGATCTTGCCTTTGCCCAGAAGCACCAAAATCTGCTTTGATGCCATGGCATAACAGTGCTTGACTGGTCAGCCAACTCACCAGATCTAAATCCAATTGGGAATTTATAGGGTGTTATCAAGAGGAAAATAAGGGGCTCCAGACCGGAAAACAAAGAAGAATTGACAGGAAGCATCAACAAAATATGAGTTTCCATAACTTTCAGGCAATGCCACAGGCTGATTTTGTCAATGGTATGGTGCATCAAGACAGCGATTAGGGCAAATGGATTCACAACCAATTTTTCAAGTTTAACATATTTTTTTTCTGATTCCTCCTTGCAGATCCTCTCCAAATTTGTCAGGTTGAATGGTGAACGATTTTCAGGTATTATATATATTTTCAGGTCTCTCCAGACATGCTTGATTTGGTTGAAATCACTGCTCTAGCAGGGCCGTTAAAGACCAGTCACGGATTTGTTCTGAAGCCACTCCTTTATTGTTTTAACTGTGTGCTTAGGGTCATTTTCAACTAGTTGTTTTGTCTCTGCAGCTGAAAAACACCACCACAGCATGATGCTACCACTACCAACCATACTTTACTGTTGGGACAGTATGAGACGGGTGATTGACAGGACAAGTTGTTGGGTCAATTTTAATTATCCATCCATCCATCCATTTTCTTTGCCGCTTATCCTCACGAGGGTCACGGGGAATGCTGGAGCCTATCCCAGCTGTCAGTGGGCAGGAGGCAGGGTATACCCTGAACTGGTTGCCAGCCAATCCCAGGGCACATCGAGACAAACAGCCGCACTCACAGTCACGCCTAGGGGCAATTTAGAGTGTCCAATTAATGTTGCATGTTTTTGGGCCAGGAGGAAACCCACGCAGGCACGGGGAGAACATGTAAACTCCACACAAGCAGGTACGGGATCGAACCTGGGACCTCAGAATTGTGAGGCCAACGCTTTACCAGCTGAGCCACCTTGCCGCCTCAATTTGAATTAGACAAGTTTTTTTGGTGTTAGAAATATCACGGGGTACTTAAAGAAGATTTCCTCTGTAGGATCTCCTTAGGTGGACCTAAAGTTTTGGAATCTCTTTTCAAAATTGGTAAATACTAATGGCAAGAAACAAAGAAATGCGATATTTTCATGAGGAAAATCTTTAAGGAATAGTGTTAATAATATGGCGAGAGCCAATTAAATGAACAAACCTGTTCTTTGGTGCAGGAATGTTTGCCAGAAAATGGATCCAGTAGTTGACATTGTTGGTTCTCCTTGTGTTTGCCTAAGTTTCCCTTTAAGGGTACTCTGCTATCATTAGCAGATGTCACACGAAGCTAAGTAGCGTAAACGGCTTCAAAGTGCACGGTGATTTGCCGCAAGTCACATACACCCCTCCTTAATGATCATTTCTTGCTAGCCTCCTTCACATCTGCCATCCACCAGACAGACAAATGTCTGAAACTTAAAAAAAACCCTATAGTGCTTATAAAAACAACACACACATACTGTGGTGTCTTATCCAATCACTATGGGCACTACAGAGAGGAATAACTTGATATGGGGCACAAAAAAATGAACCAAAGAAGAAAAAAAAGACTAACTTTGCTGGTGCTAATTGTTGCGTGCTAACTGAAAAAAATCAAGCAAAGTAAAAGGAATTACAAGTGTTTTTCTTGAAAATACAGCACATACACACCTCCACATAAAGGCTGCCATGCTAAAATCCAGTGTATTTCTTCATAACAATACAATTATTACCTTTTAAAACAATTGAAACTATTTTTACATCCAGAATGCTCACTTGCTGAACACAGATCCAATTTCGGATCGTATAATATAGACTAAGAAAATACAATGAATGAATTGTTACAGCGCTTATTAATTCTATTAAGTTGATTAGGTTAACTGATATGTCCTTACGAGGCTTCTATGGCCTGATTTAGTAGTTCGTCCCTGGGACATATATTCTTGACGATCTGTTGTTTTCTCCTGGATGGTGCCTGTGTGCTTTGTGTACAGCCCCTGGATGCTGGACTTACCGTGGAACTATCTGTGCATAACAAGACACTTTCTTGTCGTGAAGTAGGTGGGTTGTATCTCTTCCAGTGGCTTGGGTATTATGCCAATGGGGTACAGTGAAGAAAATAAGTATTTGAACACCCTGCTATATTGCAAGTTCTCCCACTTAGAAATCATGGAGGTGTATGTCCACTGTGAGAGAGATAATAAATCCAGAAATCACAATGCATGGTTTTTTTAATGATTTGTGTGATACAGCTGCAAATAAGTATTTGAATACCTGTCTATCAGCTAGAATTCTGACCCTCAAAGACCTGTTAGTCCGCCTTGAAAAAAATGCACCTCCACTCCATGTATTATCCTGAATCAGATGCACCTGTGTGATCTCGTGAGCTGCATAAAGACACCTGCCCCCCATACAACAACTGAAACTTGTAACATGGCCAAGACCAAAGAGCTGTCCAAAGACACCAGAGACAAAATTATACAACTCCACACAGCTGGAAAGGGCCACAGAGAAATTGCCAAGCAACTTGGTGAAAAAAGGTCCACTGTTGGAGTAATTTTTAGAAAATGGAAGAAGCTAAACATGACGGTCAATCTCAATCGGAGTGGAGCCCCACGCAAGATATCATCTTGTGGCGTCTCAATGAAGCTTAGAAAGGTGAGGAATCCGCCCCGGACTACACGACAGGACTTGGTCAATGACTTGAAAAGAGCTGGGACCATCGTTTCCAAGGTCTTCTTCTTCATCTTCTTTTCCTTTCGGCTTGTCCCGTTAGGGGTCGCCACAGCGTGTCATCTTTTGCCATCTTAGCCTATCTTCTGCATCTTCCTCTCGAACCCCAACTGCCCTCATGTCTTCCCTCACCACATCCATAAACCTTCTCTTTGGTCTTCCTCTCGCTCTTTTGCCTGGTAGCGCCATCCTCAGCACCCTTCCACCAATATACTCACTCTCTCGCCTCTGAACATGTTCAAACCATCAAAGTCTGCTCTCTCGAATCTTGTCTCCAAAACATCCAATTTTGGCTGTCCCTCGAATGAGCTCATTTCTAATCCTATCCAACCTGGTCACTCCGAGCGAGAACCTCAACATCTTCATTTCTGCCACCTCCAGTTCAGCTTCCTGTTGTTTCCTCAGTGCCACCGTCTCTAATCCGTACATCATGGCCGGCCTCACCACTGTTTTGTAAACTTTGCCCTTCATCCTAGCAGACACTCTTCTGTCACATAACACACCAGACACCTTTCGCCAGCTGTTCCAACCTGCTTGGACCCGTTTCTTCACTTCCTGACCACACTCTCCATTGCTCTGTATTGTTGACCCCAAGTATTTGAAGTCGTCCACCCTCGCTATCTCTTCTCCCTGTAGCCTCACTCTTCCCCCTCTACTTTTCTCATTCACGCACATATATTCTGTTTTACTTCGGCTAATCTTCATTCCTCTCCTTTCCAGTGCATGTCTCCATCTTTCTAATTGCTCCTCTGCATGCTTCCTGGTTTCACTACATAGCACAATATCATCTGCGAACATCATGGTCCAAGGGGATTCCAATCTAACCTAATCTGTCAGCCTATCCATTACCACTGCAAATAGGAAGGGGCTCCGACCTGATCCCTGATGTAGTCCCACCTCCACCTTAAATTCTTCTGTCACACCTAAGGCACACCTCACCATTGTTCTGCTGCCATCATACGTGTCCTGTACTATTTTAACATACTTCTCTGCCTCACCAGACTTACGCATGCAGTACCACAGTTCCTCTCTTGGTACTCTGTCATAGGCTTTCTCTAGATCCACAAAGAAACAATGTAGCTCCTTCTGACCTTCTCTGTTCTTTTCCACTAGCATCCTCAAGGCAAATAATGCATCTGTGGTACTCTTTCTAGGCATGAAACCGTACTGTTGCTCGCAGATACTTACTTCTGTCCTGAGTCTCGGTGACTTCCAAGGTGACTGTTGGTAATACACTAAGACACCATGGTTTGAAATGATGCATGGCACGGAAGGTTCCCCTGCTTCAACCAGCATATGTCAAGGCCCGTTTTAAGTTTGCCAGTGACCATTTGCCCGATACAGAGGAGTCATGGGAGAAGGTTTTGTGGTCAGATGAGACCAAAATGGAACTTTTTGGTCATAATTCCACTAACCATGTTTGGAGGAAGAGGAATGATGACTTCCTTCCCAAGAACACCATCCCTACGGTGAAGCATGGGGGTGGTAGCATCATGCTTTGGGGGAGTTTTTCTGTACATGGGACAGGACGACTGCACTTTATAAAGGAGAAGATGACCGCGGCCATGTATTGTGAGATTTTGGGGAACAACCTCTTTCCCCTAAGTCAGAGCATTGAAGATGGGTCATGGCTGGGTCTTTCAATATGACAATGACCCAAAGCACACAGCCAGAAAAACCAAGGAGTGGCTCCGTAAGAAGAATATCAAGGTTCTGGCATGGCCGAGCCAGTCTCCAGACGTAAACCCAAAAGAAAATCTACGGAGGGAGCTGAAACTCTTGTGTTTCTTAGCGACAGCCCAGAAACCTGTCTGATCTTGAGAAGATCTGTGTGCACCAAAATCCCTCCTGCAGTGTGTGCAAACCTAGTGAACAACTACAGGAAACGTTCGACCTCTGTAATTGCAAACAAAGGCTACTGTACCAAATATTAACATTGGTTTTCTCGGGTGTTCAAATAATTATTTGCAGCTGTATCACAAAAATAAACTGTTAAAATAATCATACATTGTGATTTCTGGATTTTTCTTTTTAGATTGTCTCTCCCACAGTGGACATACACCTACGTTGAAAATTTCAGACCTCTCCATGATTTCCAAGTGGGAGAACTTACAATATAGCAGGGTGTTAAAATACTCATTTTCTTCACTGTATCTGATTACTGGCACAGCATAGGTGTTAATGGCCTGGATTTTATACTTGCCATTCAGCTGACTATTCAGGATCTGCCTGACCCTCACCCTGTTTAGGTATTTGGCTGTGGCTGTCCTTCAAGCTGCCTCCTCATGGTTGCCATTTACTGGTGTAATTCCCAAGTGTTTGTAGCTGTCCTCCACATCTTTTATGCTACCTTTGTTTCTCTCCCATCTGTTATAATCCTCCTCCTCTGTTTAGATATCATTGGCCTGCACTTATCTAGTCTGAATGACATTCCAATGTTATTTTTGTATATGATCGTTAGCTGAATCAGAGAATCGTGCCATGCTCATTCTTGGCATACAGCTTGGTTTCATTCAGGTACAGAAGGTGGCTGGTCATTTTTTCACTTCTGAACCAATGCCACTCTTGGTTGATGATCTGACTCAGGGGGTTCAGTGACCTTTGCAGAACAGCAGCAGGGACAGAGCATCTCCTTAGAACTGCCACGTTTGTTGTTTATCTGTGCAGTTGACTTTTAGTTCGCTTCCAGGTAGGGTTGAACATCATTTAAATTTGAGTGATTCTGGTCCTGTTATCGCCATTGACATCGCCGCGACTGCCTCAATAGGATTTGAGGGATTCTAGTCCCGCGATCGCCATCGACATCGCCGCGATTGCCGTAAATACGAGGCCGGCTTGCTAGAACGCACCTTCATGTGCATGCTCTCGACGTATTGGCCATAACTGAATCAAGCGACGAGGTAGATGATAACGTCTTTTTTCTTTTTTTTTTTGGGGGGGCATGCCATCACACAATCAACTAAAACTGCCTCGCGATTGACAGATTGAGCACCCCCTGGTGTAACTTAATTTCCTTTGACATGGCTCATGATGTTGACGACTTTCGATGTAAATGCGCTCCCAGTACGTGAAGCAGCTCTGAACATGTGGTTTTGGAATCACTTCCGAACATGCTCAGTATGGTTAACTTGCATTTCCTCTTTCTGGGCTAATACTGATTGTTTAGGATCAGGCTTGTTTAGTTATCAACATTTATGAAATAAACACATAAATTAATGGCAAGACTACACAAAATAAGTAACGTCTTTCAATATCGATTTTTTTCTACTTGTAACAAATTTTACGCACCTGATTTTTCATGCTCAACTGTGCAGATTTGCAAGTGCGATTGCTTGTGGGTGTGATCGCGCTCGTCAAATGTGAGTGACTGGTACTCTACAGAGTCTAGATCTGATAAATATATTTACCAAAACTCATCTTTTATTATTATTTTTTTAAAAAAACCCTATAAATTGGCACCAAAATAATGTTAAAAATGGGTTAGGTCCCAAGCACACCAGTGCATTCCTCTTTTTTCTTTTTCCTCAGAATGTACCAAACCTTTGATTTGGCCACACCGAACATTTCTGCGCTCTCTCTGATGAATTTCTCCTTTTTTTCAGCCTCAGGATGATCTGTTTCACTTCCATTGAGAGCTCTTTTGACTGCATGCTGTGTGTTCACAGCAACAGCTTCCAAATGCAAACCCCACTCCTGGAATCAACTCAAGACATTTTAATTCCTTCATTGATGACAGATTAATGAGGGAAGAGCCTATGCAGCCTTGTTTTTTTGCAGTCTGCTGAGTTAATTGTTCAATTACTTCTGGTCCCTTGAAAAAGAGGCAGCTCTGTATTAAAGAGCTGTAATTCTTAAACTATTGCTTCAAATTTGATATGGATACTCTCAAATTACATCTGAGATTCACAAAATTCCAAACTTTTCTATCACAATCCAAACTACTACCTCAAAACCTTATAGTGTTCCAAACCAGTGTGTTCATATCACACACAAATTAAGTCTTACCATTCACAACTGAGCATCTCTTAGAAACTACTTAAAATAATTTAGGACACAGTATCCAGAGCATGTAGTTTTTCACAATTGCTAAAACAACAACCCCTTCAAATCGAACTCTTGTGGCCAATCCTGAAACCCCGTTCAGAATTTTTATTTATTTATTTCCTATTTATACAGCTACCGGAACTTTACATATGCGTGTTGTGAAACAAACCCAGAAGATATTTGTGCTGTACATCATGGGCTTGCTCTTTGTCCACTCTGATACAATTACTGGGAATGACTGTCTGCAGTTTGTTGACCAGAAACATTCATAGCGTAAGGCTGCCAAGTGGTCTTCCTTACAACTGGGCAGGTCTTCTGTTCCTCTTGTGATCAAATCTTAAGAATCAGTGAATAGTCTCAAATCTTTCAGTTGAGACAGAAGCCTTATATATTGGGTTATGTAAAATAGTGATTGTCAACCTTTTTTGAGCCACAGCGTACATTTTACATTTGAAAAATCTCACCGCCCACCACCAAACAAATTGTCATCTAATAGAAGAGCATTTATTTGTTCTTTTTACTACATTGATTCTTAACATAGTTCTTGTTCTTAATCTAACCATTTTTTACAATTATACCCACCAAAAATGTACTGGTATTACAAAATTACTTTTGACATACCCTTAGTGTGAGCCTCGCTACACAAGGTGACTAATAAATTAAAAAGTTATTGAAAATGAGTAAGTAAGTAATTAAAAAAAACACATGTTCTTCCATCTATCCTTTTTATTAGTAACTCCATTCTGGTGTCTGGATTGTTTTCCTCTATTTAAAATACTTACTACATAAATTCTCATTTATTATGTATTTAACGACTTATTCTGTCTGCTAAGTATCATTGTTTTTATAACAGGAATACGTTAAAACAGCAATACGTTTGAAATTTATTATGAAATTCACTTTAGACTGTTGTCTTGGCACAATTAACAACTGGTTAGCACATCCGCCTCACAGTTCTTAGGAGTAGGGTTCAAATCCGTCTTTGCCTCTGTGGAGTTTGCATGTTCTCCCAGTGCCTGCATGGGTTTTCTCCGGATACTCTGGTTTCCTCTTTCATCACAAAACATGGATGGTAGGCTAATTGAAGACTAAAATTGTCCGTAGGGAGTGTGACTGTTTTTTGTTTATTTGTGCCCTCTGATTGGTTGGCAACCAGTTCAGGGTGTACCCCACCTCCTGCCTGTAATTAGCTGGGATAGGGTCCAGCATACATGTGACTCTACTGAGAATAAGCAGAGTAGAAAATGGACCGATGGAAGGGTAGACTGTTGTCAGATTCTGAAGGAGTTGATAAGTGTTCATTTGGAATTTAATTCCTGTGACCATTCTAGTTATGTCTTCCTTTTTCAATTAGCAATTGACTTACAGACTGGCATTTTTTTTTGTCCATAGTGGTAATATTTAGATAGTGTGAGTATCATTGTTGTTTTAGTTGCAGCAATCGTGGTTGTGTTCCTAGCAGTAAAACATGGTCATTAAATTAGACAGAAAACAAATTGGCTTTTAGTTTCATTTTAATCCTGAAGCTCTCAGGTTCACGTCTCAAAAGCAATGAGCTTTTTTGCTGATGGTAAAAGGATTGTGTGGGTGATGTGAAGCAGATTTCTGAAGGAGGATAGGTCATGTTTGGTGCAGGGCTTCATGTTGTGTGTTATGCATCCCAGCAGTGCCGAGTTGATACAGTGTCATGGGTGTACCTCCTACAGTGGCGTGAAAATTTTTTCTTCCTTCTTGATTTTTTTCTTTTGTTTTTTTTTTGCACATCACACATAAAGATTTAAAATAGTTAAACCAATTTTAATATTATATAGAGGGAACCCAAGAAAATACAAAATGCAGTTTACAAATGACAATTAACTTTTTTTAAGGCACAAAAAAAAAAATCCAAACCTTCTGACTCTCTGTGGAAAAAGTAATAACCCCCTGAACCTAATAACAGTTTGTGCCATCCTTGGCAGCAATAACTGAAATCATGCATTTGCGTAGTTGGCGGTCTTTCACATCAGTCTGGAGGAATCTTGTCCAACTCTTCTTTGCATAATTGTTTCACCTCTACAATATTAGAGGGTTTTTTTTTAACGCAAATATCCCATTTAAGTTCACACCACAGCATTTCAATTGGATTTAAATGCAGACTTTCTCCTTCAGGATTTTCTCGTACAAAGCAGAATTCATTGTACCATCAATCACAGCAAGTCGTCCTGGTCCTGAGGTAGAAAAGCAGCCCCAACCAATCACACTACCACCACCATGTTTCACTGTTGGCATCATTTTATTAATTAAATGCTGTGCCATTTCTAATGCCAGATGTAAAGGGCTGCACACCTTCCAGAAATTTCAATTTCTGACTCGTCTGTCCACAGAATGTTTCTCCAAAAATATTGAGGATCATCAAGGTGTTTTTTGGCAAACATGAGAGGAGCCTTTATATTCTTTGCTGACTGCGAAGTTTTCGCCTGGGAACTCTCACTTGTACGCCATTTTTGCCCAGTTCTTATGGTGGAGTCATAAACTTTGGCCTGAACTGAGTCTAGCAAGGCCTGCAGATCTTCAGATGTTGTTTCAGGTTCTTTTGTGACCACCTGTATAAGTCGTCGTCGGAGTCGGAGTACTTTTAGTTGGTTATCCACTACTGGGAAGGTTTGCCACTGTTCTTAGTTTTCTCCATTTGTGGGTAATGGCTCAGACATTGGTTCACTGGAGCCCCAAAGTCTTGGAAATGACTTTGTAACCTTCTCCAGACTGATGGATTTCAATGCCTTTTTTCCCCATTTCTTTTTCAATTTCTTTGGATCGTGGCATGATGGACTGGTTCTTGAGCTCTTGTAGCCTACTTCATATTCACTGACAGATTCTATGTAAGTGATTTTGTGATTCAACAGGTATGGTGGTAATCAGGTTTGGGTGTGGAGTGTGAAATTGAACTCACCTTTCCCAAATTTTCAGTTAGTCATATTGACTTTGTGATGTAATAAGGGAGGGCAATTACTCACAGAGGGTCAAAAAGTTTTGGATTATTTTGTGCCTTAATAAATTGAATTGTCATTTGAAAAAATAGTTTTTTATTTCCTTGGGTTGTCTCTGAGTGATAAGAAATCAGGAGCGGGTCAAATACTTTTTCACAACAAAGTATTTCTCCATAATTTCTTCCTCATTCAGGTTTTTCTTTTCCCACTCATGAAGATTTGTTTTTAAACTTATAGTTTACAAATCAACTTTGGGCTTGCACCTTCTTGAAAAAAAAAAAAAAACCTCTGTGACTACTGCAAATGTCTTCTGAAAGTGCTGATTGTTTAAATTTGATTAGTCACTCCAAATGCTAAAACAAATGTGATAACTTCATGACTGCCTTTTCCCCTTTTGAATAAAGCCATGTTTTTCCCTCCCAACAGCTGTGCCGTACCCACCACAACATAAATTGACCATAAAAGAGCTTTTTGAAGATGGTAAGCCCAATGCAGAGCTCCTACGTAACCACCTCGTCAAAGAAGGCAGGGTGGAGGAAGATGTGGCACTCAGGATCATCAACGATGGAGCCAACATCCTTCGCCAAGAGAAGTGCATGTTGGAAGTGGAAGCACCAATAACAGGTATGGTGGTAAAAACTCATGACAATGCCAGACACTTGATTGTAGGTGATTGTTGGCAGGGGTGCATTTCTGTCATATATCAAAGCGGTTCAATACAACTGCATAAGTGTTTCACGAAATCACTTGATGCACTCAGAATATATGAATGTAAATGCAGACAACACATTCCCTGTAAGAAACTCAATACACTGACCAGGATATGAATTTGGGCATACCTGACTAACTCAAGCAGAGTCACAGAGTTGACCAAAAGGGATTCCTTTGATATCTTATCAAAGGCTGTGAATTGTTACACACTTGTGATTTCTTCGATTTTTGTTTAAATAATAAATAAATAACAATTCCTCTCATAAGGACTATGGGGTTTTCTGTCAAAGTTTTTGCCTGGAAATTAATTTGATCCATTTTGGAATGAGGCCATTCATTATGTAGTGAAGGGACGTGATAACTTTCCTGATGGACTGTAAGGATATGTACAAGAGAAGGATGGTTTTCATTTCAGATTTTGGCCAAAAGCCTTCTGCACTCAATTTCAAGAGCACTTAACACTTACAGCTAAAATGAAGTACTGTACTTAAAATGTCAAATAGATCATTAAAATAATCATAAATAAATAAATAAAGCCCCTTTTTTTCGTAATCAATACATCAAAGGGTTGCCTTTACATTGACATTTACCGAAACACTGCATATATTTTCAATATCTGTATATTACACAGTCTTGTTAACTGAAGTGTTCTTCTGTTATACTAGTATGTGGTGATGTCCATGGCCAATTCTTTGACCTTATGAAGTTATTCGAGGTGGGGGGATCACCAAGTAATACAAGGTATCTCTTCCTTGGAGACTATGTAGATCGAGGATACTTCAGCATTGAGGTAAGTTATTTTTATTCTGCTATTATCGTTATCGTTTATTGTTACGTAATTTAATGATACACCTATTCAGTGTTTTGATTTTACATTTGATAATATATTTTCAGTGTTACTTTGACAGTCTTAAATATGTGCTCCTTGGCTGAATAAGTTTTGCTGGATGAATTTCTTTTTGTGACAATTCCAAAGGTCACAGTTCATCCATGTTGATTGGAACGGTTAAAAATAAGACCCGGGTTTGGAATTGAAGGCTGCAGGCCGGTTGTACCAAGCGGTCTGCAGTGGCCTTGGTGAGAGTCATGGCTGGAGGCTGGCAACTAGACTATGCTTGGATCCATTATAGCTTCAATGATGACCCAGTTTCATGAGTAAAAGGATATCAAAGCATGTATAGAAGCCTCTCAAAATATCCCTGAACTGTCCTTCTCACTCTCTCTGCATTTTGATGCATTCATGTGCCTCTGTGGATGAAATAAAACCTCTCAGTGGTTGCTGAAATTATTTCAACTGACAAAAATAAGAATAAATTAACTGATGGAAATCAGACATTGCCTTTAGTTAGGTTGATTTTTAAAATGATTCTGTTTAACCACAAAATTGGAAAAAAAAAACAAAGCAACTAATATATCGGTGCACAAGATTGAGCGATTAGTCATGTCTGGAAAGTGGGGTACGGAGATGAAATGATTAAGAGCCGACTGTTACTTTTATGCTGGTCACTTGTGAGCTGAGTTCCATAAACTGTCTCCGCAGTGTGCATGTGTAATAAATGCCAGCTCAAGCTGTGCATAAGTATGCCAGTTAAACCTCACTCCTTGAGAGCCTACAAGTACGATTAGCGGCAGCCAGTGGCAAGTGTTTTTGTGTGAATAGTTATTTAGACCCTTACACCTCAGATGCTACATTTAGATTGTAAGAAACACAATAACGCAGGTTCCCCATCCTGTGTGGAGTTTGCATGCTCACTCCATCCATGCATGGGTTTTCTTCAGGCACTCCAATATTCCTCCCACATCCCAAAAACATGCATTAATTGGAGTCTCTAAATTGCTCTCAGGTGTGATTGTGAGGGTGACTTTTGTCTGTCTCCATGTGCCCTGCGATTGGCTGGCAACCAGTTCAGGGTGTACCCTGCCTTGTGCCCGATAATAGCTGGAATAGGCACTGGCACTCCCATGACCCTTGTGAGGATATGTGGCTCAGAAAATGAATGAATGGATATAAATATATCCATCCATCTATTTTCTGAGCCGTTTATGCTCACAAGGATTGCGGAAGTGCTGGAGCCCTTCGGACAGGAGGCGAGGTACAAAAAAACCTAAAGTGGGTGTCAGCCATTTGTAGGGGACACATAAACAAACCTACCTACAGACAATTTAGAGTCTCCAATTAATGCATGTTTTTGGGATGTGGTAGAAAACCGACAGAGGCACTGGGAGAACAAACAAACCACACACAGGCAGGACCAGGATTTGAGCCCGAGTCCTCATAACAGTGAGGCAGACGCTCCTCATATATTAAGCAAGCCCAATGTTGCAGAATATTTAAACACTAAGATAACTGCTTCACAACGATGAACTGCTGTATTTTATGAGTGATTAAATCTACAGCTTAACTAAATGGAAAGAGAACGTCACAGTATACTCATAAGTGACATTATTATACCATTATACTACATTAGGTGTGTAGCTTCTAAATGTGACTTACGTCTAAAAATTGTTTGCAACTGTTCATAAAATCCAGTCCTTTATAGTTTAGTCTGTTTAATTTTAATATGTCACTGTAGTCTGACAGTAGGCGAGCCACCGAGAGACACAGTCTCTCCAGTGGGTCCTGTGCCGTCCCTGTAGTCTCCTTTTGGAACACCTCACAAGGGGGGCGTCTGGGAAGCATCCGAATCAGATGCCCTAGGCAACTCATCTGGCTTTTCTCAATGTGGAGGAGTAGTGGCTCAACTCTAAGACCCTCCCATATGACGAACTTCTCATTTTGCTTGTCTCCAGGATCTTCAGTTTGTGACCATAGGTGAGGGTAGGAACTTAGATTGACTGCTAAATTGAGAACTTCGCCTTTCAGCTTAGGTCATTCTTTACCACAACAGACCATTACAGTCTACATCACTGCAGAGGCTCCACTGATCCGTGTTGAACCCTTCTGGAAGTTTTTCTCCATGGCCTCACTGAACTACTCCCATGCCCGAATTTTTGCTTCAGCGACCACCAAGGCTGCATTCCACATGGTCAGCCAGTACCCATTAGGTGCCTCAGGAGTCCCACAGGCAAAAAAGGCCCTATAGCACTCGTTAATCTTGAGGGCACCCCTCACAGTTGGTGTCCACCAACGGGTTCGGGGCTTTCCACCACGACATGCACAGACCACCTTACGACCACAGCTCCGGTCAGCCACGTCAATCTTGGAGGCGCAAAACATGGTCCACCTGGTCTCGATATCCCTCACCTCCCCTGGAACATGAGCAAAATTCTTTTGGAGGTGGGAGTTGAAATGACATCAGACAGGAAAATCTTCCAGATTTTGCCAGCAGACTCTTACAATAGTTTTGGGCCTGCCTATTCGGATTAGCATCTTCCTGCACCCTCGGCGCCAACTCACCACCAGGTGGTTATCAGTTAACAACTTTGCCCATCTCTTCACCTGAATGTCAAAGACATGCAGATGTAAGTCTGATGACACAACCATAAAGTTGCTCATCAAACTACGACTTTGGGTGTACTGGTGCCAAGTGCAGGTGTGTATAACCTTATGCTTGAACATGGTGTTCAGTATGGACAATCCGTGATAAGCATGGAAGTGCAATAAGAGAACACTGCTCAGGTTCTGATCGGTGGGGATGTTCCTCGCAATCACACCCTTTCAGCCCTCACTGTCATTTCCTACATGAGATTTGATGGAGTCCCCAGCGAGAGCATCGCTTTCCCTCTAAGGACTCCAAAAAGGGTGGGTACTCTGAACTGCTGTTTGGTGCATAGACGCAAACAACTTTCAGGACCCATCCACTCACCCGAAGACAGAGGGATGCTACCTTCTTCTCCACCAAGGTGAACACCAATGTATAGGCACCGAGCCAGGGGGCAATAAGTATACCCACACCTGCTTGGCGCCTGGGAAACTCCAGAGTGGAAGGCAGTCCAACCCCTCTCAAGAGGACTGCTACCAGAGCCTGAGTCATGTGTGGAGACCAGCCTGACTATATCTTGTCAGAACTTCTCAACCTCACACACTAGCTCGAGCTCCTTCCTTGCCAGAGAGGTGATGTTCCATGTCCTTTGAGCCACCTTCTGGAGCCTTGGAATAGATAGAGTTCTTTGCCTTCGGCCACTGCCCAGCTCACACTGAACCCAATCTTTATGCCCCCTCCCACAGGTGGTGAGCCCATGGGAAGGGGGAGCTACATTACCCTTTCAGGCTGTGTGGCTAGACCCCATGGTTGCAAGTCCAGCCAATAGGTGCTCACCTTCGAGCCCCACCTCCAGGCCTGGCTCCAGAGGAGGGCCTTGGTGACCCACGTCCGGGCAAGGGAAACCTGAATCCATTTATGTTTTCCACTATAGGGGTTTTTCAGCCGTGCTTTGTCTGCTCCCTCACTTAAGACCAGGCTGCCATGGGTGACCCTACCTGGGGCATGAACTCCCAGACAACTTAGCTAGGATCATAGGGACACACAAACCCTTCCACCACGATAAGGCGACGGCTTCCAGGAGGGGTTCCTCATGATCATCATCGTTATATGATATTTATTTCCTCGTTTTTTTTTTTTTTTACATTATTTTTTTTGTTTTCAATGATGCAATAATACAAATTGAATAAGTTGTGGCCAAATCTTTCCTGCCAAGCTTTTTAATCTATGTGCTACAGCTCGTCCTTGAGTGTGGAACAAACAGAATGACTGATCGTTTCACATTCCTGTTTTCAATGATAGACCGTCTTGGGTGTTTTTTTTTCCACCATGTCACCGTCAGGAAGGGCATCCGGCGTAAAAATTGTGCCAAACATATATGTGCGTTCATCTGAGATGACACGCTGTGGCGACCCCGAAAGGGACAAGCCGAAAGAAACCCCCCCCCGTTGCCAGCGCTTTAAGGCAGCATCAAGTAATGAAAGTACCAATAATGTGCTCGACCAGATCTTTCATTCAAATCAACACACCCACGAGCGCAAGTGGGTTGAAGTAAGTTTATATTAATGGAGGTGCTTGGGAAGAACGCAAACCAGCAATGACATTGCACTGCCACTTAATCCCAAGTGTAAAATAAAGGCTAAACATTGAAACTACTTGTTGCTGATTATTTTTAAATTCATTAAATGATCATTACATTGTTAAACTCAAATGTGCTATTTAGTCAAAATCTGCATTGACTCATTTTTCTGTTGTTGATTCTCTAGAAATATGATTGTGTACATATATCACATTAATCGTCATATTCATATTGCAAATGTAATCTTAATTGCTACATTTGCGCTCACTATTAGAACTGATTTTTTTTCCTTTTACAAAAGGCAACGCAGCTGTCTTCAGAATGAGTGAACAGTGTACATGAACATGAATTCAACAATGTTGTTGCCTAGGAAACAAAGTGCCCCGTCAAGTATTATTATACCTTTGTAGGAAAGGCTTTCACTTCTTTACCTACAGTACTTGGCAATATCATTTTTTTCTTTGATTCATAATCCTAGTGTGTGAGTGAATATCTGCACTTTGTTCCAGTTTTTAGATGTACGCTAAATTACACTATATTTTTAATCAACAGCAATTACATTTGGTCTTAATAACTTGGAAAAATTGTGTGTCTCCCGAGTGCCTTGGTCAAGTTTACCTAGATGGTTAGGAAGCAGACATGCATATCTCAATTTAAATTCCTTTATTGGTCAGCAGTGGATTCTGAAGCCAAGTGGAGTGAGCTACTTTACAGTTCACTGTCGTTCCCTGCATTTACAAACATGTTGATAATGGTTAGCATTCCATCTAAAAGTGACAAGTGACACTGGGAACTGTTCTAAGTATTGAAGAAATACAAATACATTTGGACTTTCACGTCATTTCTTATACCCATTGTCTTACATACTGTTACTGATGATAGTTGCGCATTCTGGGTTGGAGGAGGAAGAATTGTGTTTGTGTATGTATGTGTGTGTCTTTGTACACACGCACGCACGCACACACGTACACACGCGCACACAAAATTATAACAAGGTCTGAAGTTGGTCAGGACAAAACAAAACTGTTAAATCTTTTTTTATCTTCATGTGTCTTGTCTGTAGCTGATATATATATATATATTATATATATATATATACAAAACTACATGTTCAACAAAAAAAGTTTTAAAATCAAAACATGTGGTGAGTTGAAAATATTTTAGAAGAAAATCTCATGTCCTGTATTTTGCACCATAATCTCAAAGAAAATATGACGTCTTTGTTGGTTGGTTTATAGCTTCAAATGTGCTGGGTGGGTGGTCTCATAAATGGAAAATTAGAAATATACTTTTATACTGCAAATGTGTTCTTTTGCCATTTATACAGTGAGCTAAATGGCTGTGCATATACAACTTGTGCATTACAAGGCAGTAAATGTTCTACCTTTGTCAATTTTCTCCTTTATTTATTTATTTGTTTACTTATTTATTTATTTATCTATCTGGTTATTTATTTATTTTGTCCCTTTGTCCTCGCAGTGTGTTCTTTACCTCTGGTCACTCAAGATCAACCACCCTACCACACTCTTCCTCCTGCGAGGGAACCATGAGTGCCGGCACCTCACAGAATACTTCACCTTCAAACAGGAATGTAAGTGCAAGTCTTTCAGCCATATGAAGGCCAGTCCAATGCACTCGCACTCCCTCAGCTGTCACATACTGCAGTAGAATGGAGTTATATAATGGAAGCATTGATTGGAATTGTTTTCATTCAAATTTTGTAGTTTAATCTCAGCAACGCTTGTCCATCTCTTAACAGTCAGGCTAATTTACATATTACTGCCCCACACTTTGTTTCTCCGACCAAGATACAGCAGGTCGGGTGAATGTTAGCGAACAGCATTGCAGCATTAGCGCTATAATTTTAGCATGTTTAGCGTACCAGATACACCACATCTACCGCAGCTCCACTTCCAGTTGATGCGCAGACTCGTCACCGTCTCTGATGAGGCCAATGACCATGGTGTCATCTACAAACTTCAGGAGTTTGAGAACCGGGTGCATTCACGTGCAGTTGTTCATGTAGGGAGTCCAGTTGAGACGCTTCCTATGTTGACTCAGGCTCAGAAGTGGCTTGACCCGAGGAACCTGACAGTTGTAGTTGATCTCTCAGATGTGTCTGAATGTTGTGGTTTTTCTTTGAAGCTGTGACTCCCGCCTCATAATAGTCTTTCTGGATTATTGCTTGATTCTTGAATCTTCTCTATTTGATAATCCGCTGAACCCCACGGTAATTTTTTTGATCTTCTCCTGCCACATTTTGTGCTTCGACTAAACTTTCCATTGATATGCTTCGGTACAACAGTCTGTGCACAGGCAGCCCCCTCAGCTGTGAACTTTTGTGGCTTACCCATCCCATGGACGGTATCAGTTATGGTTTTCAATTCTGCATTGTTCTTCATATTTAACCCAACACAGACAATTGACCCAAACTGAACACATCTAATGACCATTGTGAGGGTGTCTTTCGTTTAGCTGATGGTTGGTGTGTGACACTCAGTTTAAAACATTAATGCCCTGCAAAATTTGGGATAATTTCTTCACAGTGTTGTAATTTTTTGAATTCTTGATTTTTTTATTTTTTTTTATTTTTATTTTTTTTTTGCTGGAAGCCTTAAATATATAAAAATAAATAGATTCTTCAAACTGTTGGGCCTGAATCTATAATCTATGAAAGTTTAACTTTTTGAGTGTAATTTTGGAAATACATTTTGTTTTAGTGGGGAGTATGTTTTTTTTTTTTCTCCCACAGATTCCAATTCGGGACTGAAGCCAAAAATGTGCTCAAATGTGTTTATATAAGAGTTTCATAACTGACGTTTTTCAAGGATGGTGGCATTTGAGAGTCCACTTAATAAATTCACTACTGTCCCTGCCCCTCTTTGTCAGAAAGGGTTGGTGAGATCAGCACAACTCTTCATCTGCAAAAGAGACTCCACACTGCCAAAGGAGCCTTTTTAGTTTTATGATTCAGATGAAAAACTGAGCGTCAAGTGGCATCTGGCGTGTTGTTGATTCTTTCCATACAATTAAACACGATTTTGGTTGGAGCCTGTGTGTCCGTTTCTATGTATTCTTGTATGTGTTTATGTGGCTTAATAGAGATACAGACAACCTTAACAACTATTAATTGATTTCACTCACAGAATCATCTTCACCTCCACCTATATGCACCCCCATCTACAAACTAACAAAATGCATATTTACACACTGTCCATCTTTAGATGTGTGGTGTAAAACTCTTAAACATGTTCCAAGTCAATAAGTTTTAAAAAAGTAATACAATGCACTATACTAAACCCATCCATCAATTTTCTTAGCCGCTTATCCTCACAAGGGTCGCGGGAGTGCTGGAGCCTATCCTAGCTGTCAATGTGTAGGAGGCAGGGTACACCCTGAACTGGTTGCCAGCCAATCGCAGGGCACATACAGACAGACAACACTCGCACTCACAATAAGACCTAGGGGCAATGTAGTTAATGTTGCATGTTTCTGAGATGTGGGAAAAAGACGGAGTGCCTGGAGAAAACTCACGCAGGCACAGGGAGAACAGGCAAACTCCACACAGGTGGGGCTGGGATTCGAACCCTGAACTTCAGAACTGTGAAACCAACGCTTTACAGCTGTGCCTCCATGCCGCCCGATACTAAATCAAATAGTACCGCACTGATATAGCGCTGTATCTACATTATCACAGTGCTCAAAGCGCTTTACAAGCCTCATATTCACCCACTCATACCTACATAAAAGGATTCGAACCAGCTACCCTTGGATCTTTTGATGATCCACTCTACGTACTGACCCCAGCTCAGTGGCTGAATTTAGAGATGATGAGAAATTAGGGAATCCAAAAGCATATCACCATCATTACATAGCTGTAGTGATTTATGACAATGTGTTCAAATCACAATAGTAATTCTATTATAGAATAAAGCCACCAATATGAACTGGTGCATATTTGTGGTTTGGCATTCACTAAATGTCCTATTCACGATAGTTGTGCAAATTATCCTCCTGTTATTCATCGAAAAATGTATGTACAGTGTTTGCTATTTTTGTGCAAAGCAGTAAAGTGACTGCTGTGGCACTACCTGGTGGGGTCTTGGTGCTTGGTGGAGTTGAAGATGTTCAGTTAGACAAAATTTTTACTAGGCTACTATCGTATGGCATCTATAGGCAATAACAGTGCAGTATAAACCTTTCTATGGAGGGTATCGTGGTTTTCATGATTTACGGCAAGGCTCAGTCCCTATCCCCCTCCTTCTAATGTGGGTTCACTATATGGTAAAAGTTAGTGATGATTTTTTCCCCCCATGCGTCCTAAGTACTTTTCCTTCTAGTATAAGGCTATAGGCTACCTGTGTGAATATGCACAATACTGTGTCAAAGTTTTAGACAAGGTTTACATTTAAAGTCTGCTAAACAGTGCTTGAGTATGCTTTGACTGGAAATAGGATTATCTGTGCCATGTTGGACAACTGTAATAGTGTATCTTGTTCTGGCCCTGGCTCTCTATTCTGACCTGCAATGAGTTTGCTTCCCCTGACCCTAATCTGATTTGCAATGCTGTACAAGTGACACCCTGGAAGATGTATTATGACTGTTACTGCTAACAAGCCGCTGGACTCATTCAGAGCATATCCTCTGGCAAAACTTTGTTGATTGAGCCTACAATTTGTGTCATGGACATTAATGAACATGTATGAGGATAAAACCTTAGTCCCAAATGTTACAGTGTAACCTGCTACAAAATGTCAAAAGGTATATAACCATACAAATTTGTTGCACGATGTTTGTGACAGGTAAAATTAAGTACTCAGAAAGGGTCTATGATGCCTGTATGGAGGCCTTTGACTGCCTACCCCTTGCTGCCCTGCTTAACCAACAATTCCTGTGTGTACACGGTGGACTCTCACCAGAAATAAATTGCCTTGACGACATAAGAAAAGTAAGTAACACAATGTGAAATCATACATCAGTCTCACGCTGTCATGAAAGTATACATATAATATTGTAAACTTGTCTTTTCAAACAGTTAGATAGATTTAAAGAGCCTCCAGCATTTGGGCCAATGTGCGACCTGATTTGGGCCGACCCCGGTGAGGATTATGGCAGTGAAAAGACAACGGAACACTTCAACCATAACTCTGTCAGAGGCTGTTCATACTTTTTCAGGTGTTAAATGAAATCTCCTTGGCAGTTACGTCTCCTAATAGCAGTGATAACCCTAGAAAAATAATTTATTTAGCGCATAGGCAATGGCTTAGGTATATTTAAAAATATTCCAAACTGCTGCATTTCTATATATGGTCGTTACAATATACTATGCACTGGTATTTGCATGACTGACTTGCATTTAGTCATGCGTGACATTGTAACATTTATTTCTGAATAAGTAGTATGGTTTGCTAGGAAGGCATTTAATCTCCAGATTTCTCTCAACCTCACAATAAAAAGCATTAACTTTAAACAGATTGGTCAACTTGTCTTTTATCTCTTTGCAGTTACTCAGCAGTCTGTGACTTTTTGGTAAATAATAACTTGTTGTCAGTAATTAGAGCCCATGAAGCCCAAGATGCTGGGTAAGTATGTTTGCTGTTTTCTCAATTTTTTTATGACATGCAATATGCCAACGAGTTTTTTGTGTGTGTTCAATAGGTATCGGATGTACAGAAAAAGTCAGACTACTGGCTTCCCTTCGTTAATTACAATCTTTTCAGCTCCAAATTATCTTGATGTGTACAACAACAAAGGTATGGGCATGTTTCGTTGACTTAACAGTTTTCTTGCTAACTACCAAGTTTTGAGCTTCAGACTTTGTTCTCTTTTACCGTAGCTGCTGTTTTAAAATATGAGAACAACGTGATGAATATTCGACAGTTCAACTGTTCCCCCCACCCTTACTGGTTACCTAACTTCATGGATGTCTTCACATGGTCTTTGCCATTTGTTGGAGAAAAGGGTATGTTAGAAAAATAAACATAAGCTCAAACTGTGCCTTGCAACAGTATTTACCCCGTTTTGTTACATTACAGGACAACCTTTATTTCAAAACAAAAATGTTTTCTGATCTTTCTTTAATTTATCTTCACAAAATAGGATGACATTTGAAGTGAAATGAGGAACACTTACATGAAAAAATAATTTCTATATTTAAAAAAGTTGGTATCTGTATACAGTAACTTTACACCTCCCTAAAATTTGCAAAACATTTGACCCAAGTCATACAGTTCAAAGGAAATACTACTCCATACTAAGGAAATGTATGGAAACTTTTGTCCTGGGAGAAAATACAAAATTCTCTAAGAAATTCTCTCTGTCATTAATATAATTAAATCATTTTGGTTATCCTGACTGACCTGAAACAGGAGAGGTTGAAGACTTTATACGCCTGTGGCAGCGCGGTCAACAACACCCGCATTGCATCACGTGGCCTACACAATGCCCCACGTCAAAAAACACAGTGCACAGTGTATGTAATTTTTTTTTAGCTTCAACTATCAGTAGAAGTGCTGATATTCTTTACTCACCTTTTAGAATAAGCTCTCCCTCTCTCTTGTTTACTTATTTTTTAAAACTTGTGGGCTCTCTTTTTTTACTCCCGTATTGTGTGATAGAGGCGAGCAGCTTCACATATACAGATGGATAGGAAGATGCACATCTTTCTGTGCAGTTCAGTGCCAATTGTCCCATGGACTGGGACTGTGGCCTGGCCAGTGTTTTAACACAGCTGCTTTATATAGTCTGAACACATTTTTAATTACTAAGATGTGCGTGCTGGTTTACACGTCCCTCTAAGACATGATTTTAGAGATAAAAAAATCAGCCATTGGAGTTCGTTTCAGATTTGATACATCACGTTGCACCTGCTCAATTAATCTACTTGCACCAACTTCTCCCAGAATGCACAAAATGCTGCACAGTAATTTTGTCAATTTGGCAGACACCCACTTAGGTGATCAGCTTCCACATCTGTTCGTGTGAGCTCAAGTTTGTGCCTCTTCTTACATTCCCAAATCTTTAGTAAATAAGGCCCCAAGTAGTTATATCAGCTTCTGCAGTCAGGATATAATGCAAGTGGGAGCATTTTAACAGAGACTGATATACATAAATCAATAAACATCATAAATTTTGAATCTCAAAAACTACACAACATTCTTTTCCAAACAAGTACTTTTTACACATGCATTTTTAAAGATATATGAGGTTGCTAAAGTGTTCCTCCCCCCACAGTGACAGAGATGTTGGTGAATGTGCTCAACATTTGCTCTGATGATGAACTCATGTCCGAGGGAGATGATCTCTATGAAGGTAAGGTTGTAGCTTCAAATGTCTAATCATAAACCCTCTATAACTTAGCATATATCTGTTTTCGCCACGCAATCAGTGGCAGATATGCTCAAAAAACCCTTTTTTTAGGAAACTTTTTTTTTTTTTTTTTATTCCTGCAGAGTTGTTATTTTTAAGGATACGCAATACAGTACACATTATTTATGCACACAAATTACAGATGTCATTCGTCCAAGCCAAGCAATGCCCGCCTCTGCTATGCTAGCTGTTGGTTATGGTCCTTTCCAATCGTTTCAGCTGGGGGTTGTACAATTTAGTAGCTATTTTGTAACGTGTACAAGCAGAGTAGTTAAATTGATACCTGTAAAGCTATGCAACTAACTCCCCCAATTTGAAACTTTCAATGCATCAATGACTTGATTTCTCAGTAATAAGCTGTCTTCCAGGTGGTACTACAGCGATGCGTAAGGAGGTAATCCGGAACAAGATCCGTGCAGTTGGTAAAATGGCCCGGGTCTTTTCGGTCCTCAGGTAGGAGCCACTGATTTCATTCTGTTTTTTGTCCTTCTTTCTCATGAACTTTCTAGCCTTGCCTCAGTGGGAACTTGGGTAGGTATGTTGTGCACTGAAACCTGACAATGGATAGTTGTGGTGGGTCTGCAATGATCAATAAAGCAGAATCAGCCAGCATGCTCATACGGTGATTTCATTTATTGAGGAAAAACAACATTTTAAATTGACATGGCCCTGTATGGAAAAAACAATCACCACCCTTGTTAAATCGTGAATTAATTGTGGCTAATTACAACTTTTGGTTAATTTTCATTGATCATACCCAAGCCTGATTACTTCCAGACCTGTTCAATCAGGAAATCATTTAAACAGAATCTGTCTCGACAAAATCAAGTCTGACAAGAGAGCTAAAAAAGTTGAAACAAAATGACACAAACCAAACAAATTGAAGAACAGTAAAAAATAAAGTAATTGGCATCTGTCAGTCTGGGAAGGGCTACAAAAGCCATTTTTAAGGGTTCTGGATTCCAGTGAACCATAGGAATTGATGGAAACAGAAAATCTTGAGGGAGACTGCTCTTCCATCAGTTTGTGACCTCAAGCTTAAAGCTCTACCGACATGTATGGCAAGATTTTTAGTACGTTTTTAATTTAAAAAAAAAAAAGGCTGCTGGAATGGACCCATCTGTTTTTCACCACACGTTATGATCTCCTAAATGGATTTTTTTTTATCCCGCAATGAAAATCCTCTCGAGGCATTCGTTTTGAAGAAGAAGCAGGAAGTGAAGTTTTTTTCCAGAAGCTCACACTGGCGGTTTTGTGTTTTTATACCTGTTTTACCAGCACAAAAGTAGCTGTTTTTTCCTGCGTGTTAGCCAAAATTCCATCTCATTGTATTTCTGGATATTGCTTGAACACTCGGGAGGATGGATTCATTCTTCACACGTTTCCAAAACACTCGGTTCGTCGTGAAAAATGGATTGCACAGGTGCAAAGGATGAGAGCTTCGTGGGTTCCAAATGACAGGTAGGTGTGTATCGAGCTATTACAAAAAATACTAGTTGGGGGGGGGCGACGTAATCCTCTCAGAGGTAACAAAAGATCCGCGTCATAATAACTTCATAAAGTACGTAAATCGGGTGCTAAATGTGTCAATATGTGTGGGTGGCGTTGGGTTCGGAGGTGGATCAGGTAGGAAAGTGGTTTGGCCGCATGAAAGGAACCCGTACGCTACATACTGTCAT
Source organism: Syngnathoides biaculeatus (assembly GCF_019802595.1). NCBI lineage: Eukaryota > Metazoa > Chordata > Actinopteri > Syngnathiformes > Syngnathidae > Syngnathoides > Syngnathoides biaculeatus. The sequence continues at coordinate 21,827,441 of NC_084643.1, read as the reverse complement.
ACATACTGTTGGGGAGTCTGTTGTCAGTTAGAAGTGAGCCGCATATCGTCTAATATGGCTCAAAACGAGAGGGTAATATGGCCGAGGTCACTTCACTTGCTTCTGAGATGTTCTCTTCAAAAAGAGCTTCAGTCTCAGAAGGGGCGTCAGAAAAATCCGAAAATCTCTGTTGTTCGTCTCCCATAGAAGGTTGCACAGCGTCTTCTCAATGGCAACTGTCCCAGTGTGACAACTGTAAATGACGTAGCAGGCAATATGGCTACCACTTGGATGTCGAGTGAGACTTCCGCACCTTTGCGCATGAATGGCACGCTCTCTGCTCATATTTGTTTTTTCGTATAGACATTGAAGTGAATATTATATGTAATTTTCATAACAATATCTATTTTACAATATATATAATAATAATAATAATATATATAGGCATGTCAGTAGACCTTTAAGTGCACTTGCGTTCTGCAGCAGCAAAATGATCCAAAGCCGTGTCAAAGTCCCGTCTTGAAGCCGATTGAAATGCAGTGGCGTGACCTTAAAAAGGCCGTTCATGCTCAAAATCCCTCCATTTTGGTTTCAGTAGTTTATTCCTAAGGATGGCCCAACCAGTTATTAGAATAAGGGGGCCGTTACTTTTTCACACAGGTAACTTTGGAATTTTTGTTTCCCTTAATAATTGAATAATAGTTGAAGAATTTCAATCACCATTTAAAAGTATTTACATTTGTTTGATCATCTTAAACATTAATGTGAGGAAAAAATGAAGAATATGAGAAGCTGTTCAATACTTTTTTGCAGCACTGTTCAGTCATTCTCTTCTCAATGCATTTAACTCCTGTCCCATTATTTGATTAGAAATTTTTCATTATTATTGGTATAGTTCTGACCATTTGGTTGTCATGTCTTTGTTTTTTTAAATTCATTTGCCAGCTATTCAATTCTAGTTTTGTTGGCATTCATGTGAATCCATAACATAGTCCAAAAAGTTGTCCCATCAAAAGTGCATTTTTACCATTTGAGGTGTCTGGAAGATCTTCTCAAAGTAAGTAAGCCAAAGCACCAGCCGTTCTTCCACTGCTTACATTGATGAACACAGGCTGCAGCTTGTCCCTTTCGGGGTCACCACAGCGTGTCATCTCAGATGAACGCACATATATGTTTGGCACAATTTTTACGCCAGATGCCCTTCCTGACGCAGCCCTTCTCTGGGAGTGGAGGCCCCAGTGAGATATGAACCCACAATCCCTGGTGTACCAAACCAGTGCTCTAACCACTGAGCTACGGGGCCTCCTTCCACAGGCTACAGCAAGATGGCGTTTAAAAAAAAAAATCCACTTTCCTCCAAAAGTATTGTAACACTGAGGGTATTTCTGTCATGGTCCTGCCGGTCCAGCCCTGGCTGTGCGGTTTCCCACACAGCCGCACTGATTAGGAGGCGCACACCTGCCCCTCATGCTGGCTGATTGGCCCCGGTGTACATCAGAGCCTGGGGACGACTGGTCCTTAGCCAGATCGTTGCAACTCATGTCCTGCACTCCCGTATCTCTGATCGTGAACCCGTGTGTACCGACCTCCACCTCCGACCGACCCTGTAAGCCTGCCGCTGCTAATATTTTTGCTTGTTTTGACTGACTCACTGATTACCGACCTTGGAACGAATAAAGGCTACTGCTTGCTCGCCTCCGGAGTCGTGCATTTGGTTCCGCCCTCGAGTCTCGTTTGTGACAGAACGATCTGGCCAAAACAAGACCCAGCAGAAAAGACCTGGCGTTGCCGGGACCGACGCAAGGTAGACCGACTGTCGGAGGACCAAGCCTGTCTGATCCGGATAGGCTCCATGATGTCCTCCCCTTCTGTGTCACACGCTCCGCCTGCGAGCTACAAATACGTCCTGACCACGACCCGTCCAGCACCTCATATTCTTTTGGACTCTTTTGGACCTAGATTTATATGACCAGCTGCCTGACCACGACTCAGATTATTTTGACTATGAATCTCTTTGCCTGATTGTTAATCCCAGTCAATTTGTTTCACCTCCCCGCGTTTCCAGCTCCCGAGTGTCTTCGCCCGGTAGGTCCAAGTCCTCCAATTTGTTTGTGGGAACCTGCTCGGCCATCTACCCGGGTCCTCCGCATGGCGTCCAGAGGAGACGCCCAAGCTGGGCGCTCGCTTGTGCCTCCCGCTGCGCGCCAACCAAGACACTGTCCTCTTCCACCCACTCCTCACCGGCAACGGTTGAAACAGCAGACCCGCAGCTGGCAGCGAAGCTTCCAGCCCAGAGGGAGGAGGGGTCGCTAAATCACGAGGTCTTCTATCATGAAATGCGGGCGTAGATAGAGTGGCAGAGCACCGAACTGGCGGGCCTCACGGCTACGCTGACGTCGCGGTTTCTACAGACTCGCTGCTGACCCATGTTCACGCTGTAGTGGCTACGGATCCGCTACCAAGCAAGGCTCATGTCGCTGTTGCAACGGATCCGCTCCCGAGACACGCCCACGTCGCGGTTTCAACTGACTCGTTGCTGACTTATGCTCACACGGCAGTGGCAACTGATCCGCTCCCGAGTCAGGTTGCGGTTTCAACAGATTCTCTGCTTACTCTCGTTCATGCTGCAGTGGCAACGGACCCGCTACCGAGCAAGTTTCATGTCGCTGTGGCAACGAATCCACTACCGCGCCATTCCCACGTCGCTGTGGCAACGGATCCACCGTCGCCACCATGTCACACCCACGTTGCAGTGGCGACAGGTTTCTGGGCGACCATCGAAGGAGAAGGATGGAATTTGCTATCGAAGATGGGCCTGCCAGAGCGTCTGCAACGTGTGTTTTCCCAAAGAACAAGACCCAGGAGTGACGTGCAGAGGGCTCAGAGACTGGAGCGAATTCTGATAAAGGCGAGGCGAACTATTTTCCTCCAATGAAGAGGAGGAGGACTTTATCATTCCCGTCGCTCCATGCCGTGCCCAGGAATGATCCACTCACGCCCCCTAGTGTCTGCCAGTTCTCCTCCGGGACCCCTGACTATGAGCCAGTCTGTCTCCATCTGAAGGAGCCGACTCTCATTCAGGAGTAAGCGCCCAGTTCAGGAGTGCCAAAGCAAACACCGGAAGTGCAACGACACAGCGTACTGCCGCCTGTGGGGTTTCAGGAGCCAATCTCCAAACCTCACGTTCCGGTCCAGGAGGTAGCAATGGCGCTGCAGCCGCCTCATGTTCCTGTCCAGGAGGTGGCAATGGCAACGCAGCCGCCTCACGTTCCTGTCCAGGAGGTGGCGATGGCGACGCAGCCACCTCACGTTCCTGTCCAGCAGTACCGGTGATGACCGGTCCGTGGCCGTTCAACGCTCCTGCTTCGTCCGCGACCGGCCCAAGGCCGCCTCACGCTCCTGCTTCGTCGGCGACCAGTCCACGGCCGCCCCCCATTCCTGCTGCGTCGGCGACCGGTTCGCGGCCGCCCCATGCTCCTGCTTCATCGGCGACCGGTCTGTGGCCGGCTCATGCTCCTGCTTCGTTAGGGACCGGTCCGCGGCCGCCCCCCATTCATGCTGTGTCGGCGACCAGTCCGAGGCCGCCCCACGCTCCTGCTTTGTTGGCAACCGGTCTGCGGCCGCCCGATGGTCCTGCTTCGTTGGTGACCGGTCCGCGGCCGCCCCACGCTCCTGCTTTGTCAGCGACCGCTCTGCGGTCCCCCCCTGTTCCTGCTTCGACGGCGACTGGCACGCGGTCATTCCACGCCCTTGTCTCGATGGCAACAGAGGATGGCGATGGCTGATTGGCATCCTCACCTTCCTGTCCAGCAGATGGCGACGGTAGCACAGTCCTCTTCATTTGAGTCCCGGCGGTGATCAGTCCGCGGCCGTTCCACGCCCCTGTCTCATTGGCGACAGGAGCTGGGGAGTTCTGATGGACCACCCCGGAATTGGAAAGGCTTTGGGATGGCTGTGATGCTGATTGTGGCGGACATGGCTTTGATCTTTCTCTCCGTCGTCCTCCTTGCGCCGGATAATTCCAGACCGCTTTGTGACCTGACTTCGTCGGCGATTGATCTCTGGCCGCCTCATGACCTAGTTTCACTGGGGACCGATCCATGGCTGCTTCACAACTGAGCCTCAGCAGCGACCAATCCCCGGTCGTCTCACAACTGCAACTTGGGAGGGCTTCGTTCGGAGCAGTTGCATGCTGTTGTGTGCCCCCTGCTTCGCCGTTGGGTTTCTCGACAAGGCCATCCACCCGAATCGCCCCGTGGGGATCCTAGTGCTTGGCATCCGAGTTGTCCTCCTGACCTGTCCAGTCGGACGCCTCGCGTTTGGTGGCCTGGATGGTCATCGGACAGACTGAGGTTGGGGGGGGATCATGACTACCGCTGCTGCACCTGACTGTCTGCCTGATACCCAACCTTGGAACAATAAAGGTTTTTCCCGAATTACCTCTGCGTCTCCCGAGTCCTGCATTTGGGTCCTCCCTCCGTCTCGATGGGTCGTGACAATTTCTGGACTGAAAGCATTTGGATTTGGTATCAAAAGATGACTATGAGATCAGCTCGGTGTTTCAGCTATTATTTTCATGGGGCATATTTACATTTTGATAGAATAGGATAGGATAATTAACTGAGGACACCAATTTTAGGTGAGCAAAAAAATTGAAAATATAGATCTAAAATAGATTAAAGGAATGGGACTATATTTATTTTTGAATCTTTTGATTAGAAAAACTGTATCAAGCCTGTGACCCAATGACATCACCAAACTTAAAATTGTTCTTTCGAGGTACTTTTCCACTTAGTGCTACAGTATTACGTATTTCAGTTGTTGTTTGTTCAGTCGTGTTTGACTCATTTTAAAATCAGGAGATTGACTTGATCAGACTAAAACCTTCCACGTATTATCCCTGAAGAACTCCTTTGTTGTTTTCCAAAACTGTTTTTGCTGCATGTTATGGGATCTTCTAGACCTGTTTGAAAGCATCTTTCTTTTAATTGATTGCATGTGAGCAGATTGATAGGCAGTAATTCAAACATTGTACAACTAAATTCAATAATAAAATTGTAACCATTAGGTATTTGTGCCTCTCTTGCCATGATCTGATGCATTTTCACCTTGTGCGCTTTATTTTTGTTGTGGTCCAGGGAGGAGAGTGAGAGTGTATTAACTCTCAAAGGCCTGACCCCGACTGGAACTCTTCCCATGGGTGTGCTGTCAGGTGGAAAGCAGACATTACAGACAGGTAAGTGTGCTTTTTTCCATCACCTGCTTCCGCTTTAGCGCCTTTCTACGAGCTGCATTACATTCTGGGTGACCATCAATTCCCAAGAACATTTCCTCACTCCTGTGTCACCAAGCATGTTTGTGTTTACTGTTTTTTTTTCTTGCTGAAAGGGTGACAGAACGAATACATTTTAAAGTTATTTATTGAATTCTTTTGTACAAAAGCCTTTATTTGCAACGACAGCTTCATGACGGTTCCTGTATGGAGAAACTACTTACATGCATTGCTCAGGTGTCATTTTGGCCTATTCCTTCCGCGGAAGCGGTTGTTAAATCTTAATCCTTCCACGGCCTTCTTTTATGGACCTTGAGTTTTATTTCTTCCCATAGATTTTTGATTGGATTCAAGTTAGGCGGTTGTCTGGGCATTTCTAGAAGATTTACTATTATTTTATTTTTTAAAACCAATTGACCCCTCCATACAGGGCACTTAACCACGCCTCCTGAAGTTACGTCACTCCACGATTGCTAACCTCAGACAAACAATTAGCAAAAATGGCGGCGCAGGAAGAAAAGACGAGAGCGAAATTGTCCGATTTACCAGCTGATTTTTCACTCGCATTCTTACCGAACAGTTAAATATCGTTATCGAGGGTTATTTCAATGGTATTTACATGCATATCGACGGAGAAACCATTGATATTAGCTCGAGATCTTTCCGGCGTCAGAGGAAGACCGAGAAGCCACATAATATAATATATTATAACCCAAAGACGAATTTGTCATTGACTGTTTCCTACTTTCGTGTTACCTATCACACTTGTGTGCAAAATCTGTACAATGTGTATCTGTATAGCCGTTTGTGAACCGCCGTATGAAGGAAAAGAAGAAGGCGAGGCTTGATTTCCGAGTTGTTTCTCTCGTTTTCTTTGTGTAACGTCACACGCTTCCCTCAATAATTATTCTTGAATTAGTGCCGAAACTATGTAAGTCCCGACCGAGTACGACAATCACTACTTTAGTGTCCTCAAACATCCTTCCTTCAGTCTTGGTGTCTCGGTGCATGTCGAAGGCTTTTAGGACTCGCTAGTCCGGTTTAGCTTAGCTCACTAGCCGCCAACAAAGAGACACGTTTGTGCAGTCAGGTCCTCGCAAAGTATCGCTCAACACAGATCAAGTGTGTCAATCATTCACACGTAGCTATGTTATGCAAGCAAAGAACTGCTAATTCATTTATATGAGACATGTATTGAAAATCAAATATAGGGCATACCTTCGTGCCAACATAGTCCGGTTTAGCTTAGCTCGCTAGCCGGCAACAAAGAGACACGTTTGTGCAGTCAGATCATCGCAAAATATCGCTCAACACAGATCAAGTGTGTCAATCATTCACACGTAGCTATGTTATGCAAGCAAAGAACTGCTAATTCATTTATATGAGACATGTATTGAAAATCAAATATAGGCCTTACCTTCGTGCAAACATATCTGTTCCGGTTGATTTTAGATGGATTCAGTTGATCATACGATCTTCCACAAAGTTTAATCCATCGAAGACATTTTTCGTACTCGGTCTTCTGTTCCGGTTGATTTTAGATGGATTCAGTTGGTCATGCCGTCTTCCACAAAGTTTGATCCATCGAAGACATTTTTCGTACTCGGTCTTCGGTTTTGGAAAGGGTACGAATTGAACTCCACCAACTAGCCTATCAGGATACCTGTCGTCACTATTACAAAGTCCGTGACTACACCTCTTAACCATATCTATTGTTTAGAAACCCAAAAACGCTAACAAAAGCTATACTGGACCATGCGACTTTGTCAGAGGTAATGGCGGACGCCAACATTTATGCAGATCTCTGGCCTCTGATTGGTCAGCGACGTGGATGTCGCAATTTCTACGGAGGGGTCAATTGAGAGAATCCTTGGCATTATGCTGTGGATCATAATCCTGCTGAAATGTCCACCCTCGTTTTATTTTCACGGTCTTTGCAGATGGCAGCTGATTTTTATCAAGACTGTCTTTTTGCATTTGCCCATTCATATTTCCTTCAATAATGTGAAGTTTGCCAGTACCATGAGCTGAAAAGCAACCCCACATATCCCCCCTTCAAACCTCCAAACTTCACATAGTATGGTGTTTTTAGGGTTGAGTTTTTCTCTCATCTGACCAGACTACATTCTCCCAGTATCTCCCTGACTTGCCCAACTGTTGTTCATCAAACTTTGACTCTTTGAGTCTTACATTGTGAACATGCATTCTGGCCATGGGGGCGTAATACACAGTTTTCCTTGTGACTTTTTGAAGCCCTCCACAAGTGGTCCTTGGCTCTCGGACAACTCTTCTGGTTATTATTTGCACCCCTCTGTCAGAAATCTTGTGAATAGTACTTGATCGAGGCAAATTTATACTGGTATGATTGGCTTCACGCTTACATATTGTATCCCCTTGTTGTGGTCACCAGTTCATTCAGAAGGTTAGATATGCTTCTGTGACCAATGCCATCATTATGTTTTGCAATAAATGGTTTGCAATGGTCTTGAGATGGTTTTCTATGCTTACTCATCATGAGGTGTGTCTTTACTCACATCTTGGCACTGTTTTTGTTGGACATCAATTCGAAACTGAACCATCTGATAATCATTTGAAATGATGAGGGGCTGGATTGGTGTTTGATTATTGATAGAGTTTAGGTGTCGTCTTGGCTTTCCTTCTTCATCTATTTTTAGATTACTTGTGTTGTTTCATCCATCTCGTGACATTTGTAGGTCAGTTCCTCCTTTTGAAGTATATTTAGTGAGAAAAATGTAGATATCTTAAATACTTATTTCAGTCACTGCATTTGTGACAGAACCTTGAGTTTCCTTTCTGAATCAATATTTTCAAGGACTTTGTCCACAAAATTCTCCCACCAATGCGGCCCACTGATTAAAAAAAAAAAAAGTCACACAACACTGGTGCCTCACGTGACCCCATGCATGCCATTAGAAGACACAATTTTACCACATGTATTTCTAAATTCTGAGTTCTCTGAAATTCCATAACCTAACCTAACCTAACCTAACCTAACATAACCCTCAGTGGTGTTTGACTTCAGAGGTTTTACTTTTTTTATGTGTGAGAAATTAATCATCAAATTAAAGAATGAACAAAAATCATCATTGTAATTTCATATGGCACACTGATCAACATGAGTGTGGGGGTCTACAGATCATGAGTGAGGTGCTCAGAGCTTCCCTGGTCTGCCAGTAGCTTTTAAAGTGCTATAGATCAATGCCAGCCTGCTCATCACAAGAAGCACCCCTGGATTTTCAAGGCCGAACCTCTGAGAGTTTAACTGTCGCCTAGAAAAAGACTGCTGACCCTCTGATCTAAAGGTCAGTGCTTGCCCTCGCCCCCCGGAGAACATGTTGGGTGCCATGCTGTGCCACGCTGGAACCTTGCAGGAGTTGTGGAGCCTTCAGAAGGGAAACCACGTTATGACCTTTAGGAGAATGTCATTGTTCATGTCCGCTTTCGCCACCATTTTCAGAATACCAAGACTGCGTCAAATTTAGAAAGCGCCTTTCATTTGTGGATTTTCCCTTCCTAACAGATCACGATATAGTTTCTCACCCAAAGACTGTTCCAAATATATAAACAACTTCTGAATTACCAGAGATCAGATCAAGCATATGAGGATTTTTTCTCACAACAATAGAATATAATAGAAATGACAGGACACTACAGACCTCTGGCAAAAATTTGGATCAGCTACATATACTATGCGACATGCCCAGATATGCATGTATATCTGATATTTTTCAGCCTTTGCGTCATTTTTATTTCTTGAGTCTAGTAAACCTCGATTGAAATACAGTTAAATAAACATAGTACTTACTTTACTTATAGCAAAACCATGCAACATTAATTTGAGACTCTAAATTGCCCCGAGGTGTGATTGTGAGTGCGACTGTTGTCTGTCTCTATGTGCCCTGCAATTGGCTGGCAACCAGTTCAGGGTGTCCCCTGCCTCCTGCCCGTTGACAGCTCGGATAGGCTCTAGCACTTCCATAACCCTTGTGAGGCTAAGCGGCTAAGAAAATGGATGGATGGATGAATGGATGGATAATATAGACTTCAATTGGACACTTGTAATTTATTTTCCTAAGCCAACCAGAGCTGCAACATAAGGATAAAAGAGGAGCCATGGGTTGCCGACCCCTGGCCTAGCCGAACTGTAATCGATAATAGTCTTGTTTATTGAAGTATACTTCTTTGTTGTCAAAAGCTGGTATTGGCACTTCACCTGTGTTCTGGATATCTACACATGCGGTTGTTGCGTATGTTCTTAAAATGTAAACAGTGGTATTGTATATGAGCCACTTGAAATGTACATATAAATTAATGAAATATACTGTAGGTAATGAGATGGACAGCTTAGAGCTGGATTGTAAGTCTTGCCTTAAACTCCTTCCATTTTTTCAACTTCGATTTACTTGGATGACAGTAGGTGTTGTTGAGAGTCTAAAGAGTCTATTTGTATGTCTACACACATTTTGGACAGCATGTGTGGTGCAGTTTTTATATTATTTTTGTCGGGTGAGGATGTGCTGTGCTAACGTCCTGCCTGATTACTGTTGTGTGTCCCCCAGTTTTAGACTCTCAGTCCCTGATCAGGTCAAAGTTTGCACATGCAAAAACAGGCACAGAGTTGATTACTCATGCTAACAGATGTGGAAGCGGATCTATTAACCAGGTGCACCGAGGACTGTGTCTGCCAAATAGACAGTATTGCTGTAGAGTTCATTTTGCACATTCTGGGAGGAGTCGATACAAATAGATACTGTACATTTTGTACAGACAATGCAATTTATTAAACGCTAGCTGTAATGCATCGGTTGCATCTCGAAATGCAGGCGCAAGCCAGTATGCAGAGCGGTGTCAGCATAGGGAGAATTTTTCTGCTTATGTCAACATTTTTTTAATACCACAGTCAAAAATGTTCCTGACATATTTATTAAGCAATGCCATTTTAGAACTTCAATCAGATCTCGGGGCTGAATTGGATCCAGTCATAAGGAGGAGTCAACCTTTATCACCTATGACACAAAAATTATTTCAACTCTGAATTTCCCTGCGTCTGGGTCATTTGATTTTACCACCCTGTGACAATTATTACTGACCTCTCCCAGAGCAGTTTACAGGTGTGCTGTTCCAAATTTTAACCACAATGTTACACAGGATGGACATTTTTTGGCTTTCTCCAAGTGATTGAAACAGTGGATTTCCTTGCTGTTGCTGTTTGTCTTCCACTCACACTTCTAATTCCATCACTTCAAATTTCATTTTCTGCTTTTGATACTTTCCCAAAATGTTACTGGGAAAAGCCATCACATTGTGTGTCAGGCGCAAAACCCTCATAAAAATGAGGCAGCACAGCACAAAAGTGCACGCAGTCTGCTAGAGCGAGTGAACATGTAATTTAGTCCCTGTGTGAGACCTTAGTACTTATTCACTCCTTGGCGTGTCACGATAACTGCTACACTAGCCTGGTTTACATGAGCCTAATATTGATTGTAATCGGTTTCAAAGCCCAAGCCAAATGAAAATGCGCCTTGTAAAAACCTCAATCGGGATAAAAAGGCTGAATACAAATGGAATTTCATTCAATTTCACAGGGGTGGAATATTCCTTTTTTCAATCAAATAATGACAATGCTGCTCAACTCTGTTGGCTCACTGTGTGATCTGTACGCTGGGTCACTACAGCAATGAGCATTTAGTCAGGAAAAAATAAATTATCGAACAACAAGTCTGTCTATTACTTATCGCGACAAGCTTAATCACATGCAATGTACCCACCAACAGTACATGCAATTTAGCGCATATTTTGTAGTAAAGCGGACCCTGAGGGCTAGGTCAAACCCCCCCCCCACACACACACACACCCACACACACACTCTCACCAACGTTTTCATGTTCATTTCCACTTGCTGGGAATTAGCCTAAACATTAACTGTCAAGCGCTAGTGGTATTATTTCAGTATCAAAATGAAAACTGTTCATGCCACAGAGGCTTGAGTTCAATTATGTATTTGCTGGCTCTTGTATGTGCTGCATTGTAATGTCTCCCTTTTTGCCTTCTTTTCCCAAACTCTGTTTTAACGTAGCTACTATTGAGGCAGCTAAAGCAAAAGGTACGCATGGCTTTTTGGTTCAGTTATCATGCATATTACCAATTACACATACTGTTGCATTATTATGTAAACTATAACTGTTGGTTACTCTTGCATTATCAGTGTCTTTTGTCTTATAATTTTGTAATGTAACGCTTACACAAATTTTTAAGTGTTGCAATTCCAGAGGAACATACTTACTTTGAAGAATTACACGCTCACTGGATACAAAGGGACTGTCATTAGCACAGTCAAATAAAAATGAAATTAAATCTGCGCAATCTTATTCAATACATTTATCAGAAACTCTCGTTTTACACATTGAGTATAATCATGATTTTTTTTTTTTTTTTTTTTAATAAGGATCAGAGTTAGTTTTTTAATTGTAGTTGTGGTTGGCACTGGGGTGGAACTGCTCCGCACTGTGTCACATGGGTTCTTCTTGCCAATAGTGGCTCCCCAGACTGAGAAAAGCCTGTTAAGGCCTTGCTAAGACCTGGGACATCCCTTCCCGGGATATTTTCAGCAGCTAATCCTGTTACACCATTTGGGTGTTGCTCGATTGTCTGCCCCTGCTGTTTGTTTTGTGAGGATGCGAACCCAATCACACTTGGTCAAACACGCCAAATTGAGAAGGCACACATTACAGTGTTAATGTGTCTTTAATTGACATACGTAGTCTCCAACCAAATGCAATCACATATAGAGTATTATTAATGATATTAAGCCATCCCTTTATTTATTAAATTACACACTGGTATTATAATTCTGCAGGCATTGAAGAGGAATGATAAAATGCCTCCTGTTAACCAGAGCATAGTTGAAACAAAGTCGCTAATAATTAATATTCCTGTCCCACTCTATTCTCTTTGGGACTTATTCACATTAAAACAGATCAGTTATTGGTACAAAAACAATATCTACCCCAATTACTATAATATTTTACAATTATTTGAATATAATGTTGCTTATTCTTATACAGAAAACAAGTTGCGGTAACTTCACCCCAGTAAAGCAAACAGTTGAAAATGCAAACTGATCAACTTCACTTTAATTTAGAAAAAAACCCCAACAACATTGGATTAGTCTCTGTTATCATTAATCCAAAGGTTGTTTGATGTTGTTGATGTAAAATTCTTCACACCAAACAGAACAGGAAAAAGAGCCTTCCAAAACATTTTCCTACAGAATTGTCCAAAGCAGTGATTCTCAACTGTTGTCACTCAGAAATTTGCATAATCTTATTGTTTCCAAGTCGTGACACGCTTTTAAAAAGGTTAAGAGTAATCAACATTTTTTTTTCATTACTGTGAAAAGGCTTCCTCACTCAATCTCACCCTGCCTGTCTGCTCCAACATGGAGAAACAGGCTTTAACTCCTCACTCTCAGCACGTTCATCCAATGTACAGCTTGAACAGCAACTCATGTAACAACGCAACTTGCTACAATTTACAGTACTAGGATACAGTAAAAATAAAAAAAATAATAAAGGAAACCTTCCGTTGTTACATGTACTGTTGTTGCAAGAGGTATGTCCCTAAAGGTATCATCGAGTCAGTTGTGGGTTAGCGCATGCTTGTATGTGCGTCCCCTCAACCGGTGCTCACTTTCTCCAGCCCCCAACAAGACGGCAGGAGAGACAGTAGCTGGATGCTTTTTTCGTGGCATTAAGTGTTCATTTTGTGTTTATAGCTCGTCAGCTAACGTTAGCAAAATGCCTTTTCAGATGGGCGTGCCGGATGCGTAAAGACAGTGCTTGTGCTTTTCTTAGACTTCAAGACAGACTTGCATATTTTTCAGATGATCTACTGGTCTCCTTTTTTAATTTTTGGGAAAATGACACAAAATTGATGCACTGCCGCTTATTACCTATTTGCTCTCTTCACCAGCAGCCTCCCAGGTGTCCATGATGTTAACACAAATTACAAAACTAAGTGGTTGCTGTCACTCTAAAAACCGTCGATGCAGGGTAATAAAGTCGATACGTTGAATAATTGACTAATTGGTTCAACCCCCAATGTACAGTAAACACATGTACAGTATTTTACATTTTTTAAATGCCATTTCAAATTAGTTGTACCACCAAAGATGCCGCCCATAAAAGGATGAGCTGCACTGTATTTGTTCTGTGGTTAGAAAAAACAGGAAGTAACAGTTCTCGTTTCTTTGCTACAATGTTCCGTGTGGCAACTTTGTACACTTCAAAATTGTAGAAAAAAAATCACACTTGTAATTTTTAACTAGCTGTCCGTGACCCACCCATAATGGATCCGTGACCCAGATTTGGTTCACGACTCACCAGTTGAAAATCACTGCTCCAAAGTTCCTCGCTAAAATGAGTAATAGAGATGCAGCGAGAACTATTGCGTCTCCTGATTGGTTAAGTGATGTATTTTAGACCTCTTTTTAAGGCCAGGAAGTCATTTCTTCTTTTTATAACAATAAATATGTATTCAATGACTGTCCTATAAGAAGTAACATGGCAAGAAAATGCAGTTTCCAAGGTTACAGATATCTGATCTTGCAAGAGAGCCTTTATTTATGTATTAAGTTCTCAGCATGTTTTTAGATAATATATATCCTTGAGTGTTTGTTGCCCCTTTAACTTGATTCACTATGAATGTTTTCAAACAATCCCTCACAAGTTTGCTTTTCATTTGCTCACCTATTCTGCTTATTCGGTTTCCATGGCTGTTCTGGACCTCTACCGTAAGTCAACCGAGCATGAGGTGTTTGATTGTCATAGTGGGTTTCCTCGGGTGTTTCCAAGTTATTGTGCATGTGTCGTAGTCACCGCCCATCTGTGCTGTGTTAGGCCGATAATGTGTTGTAAAGAAATCCGACAAGGACGACAGAAGAGCATGGCGCAAAACCAAGACTACGGAAACTCAAATGGCTTTATTCACAGAATGTGTGTCGCTTTTCGTCATTTTATTTCCTCTTTTGCCTTTCAGCCATCCAAGGCTTCTCTCCCACAAGGAAGATTCGTAATTTCGAGGAGGCCCGCGGCCTAGACAGGATCAACGAGAGGATGCCGCCTCGCAAAGATGGCCAGCAACCGGACGGCACAACCATCAACAGCAGCGCGCCCAACAAGAACGGCACCGACGGATAGGCCTAGGAAACGGCGCATTTCCATCCTAATGCAGCCCACCTCATCGCCGCCAATCCCGCCGCACCTCGCTTTCCTTTCCCGTCCGTCCTTCTCCACCCTGTCCATCTTCCGCATGCATGCCGTTGGGTGGGGGAAAGGAAGCAGACATGTTGGTGGTGAAAAGACAAAAAGGAGACCACACTGCTAACAAAAGCTTCTGGGTAAACAATCATTGGGGAATATTATTTATTAAAGACATATATATTAATGTGTAATAACATCTGGTGATGGAATGAAGACATTTGGCAAATTTGTTCAAACGTTTCCTGTACAGTCCAGTCCACTATTTTACACGTCAGTTATACAGGTTAGGTTATACAAATGTAAACAATTTTATTTGGTAAGATGAAGCTTTACCCTCCTTAAGTTTTTTTTATTTTTTATTTTTTGTTAATGTGTGTGGGAATGGAGACGTTGACGTATGAATTCGATAGCCCCAGCATGCTCACTTTTGAAGTTTTTGTCAGCATACCAAGTGAGCTACGCTGCTTATAGTGGATGAGGGAAAATTACTATTTTATACCGTGAACAGAATTGTGAT
The DNA here is from genome assembly GCF_019802595.1 of Syngnathoides biaculeatus. NCBI lineage: Eukaryota > Metazoa > Chordata > Actinopteri > Syngnathiformes > Syngnathidae > Syngnathoides > Syngnathoides biaculeatus. Next base: position 21,812,392 of record NC_084643.1, on the reverse strand, counting down.
GTCTTATTTATGAAACGTTGACAAGACCCCCAAACGTGTGGGAAGTATTTTGTTCTCTCTGATTAACACTGTCCTGTATTACCTTTTGTGAATGAAACCATTTTAAAATGAAGATAGATGCTTTTTGTGCCGTAGGCCTAATAGTTGTTCACGTGACGGCAGCTCAGACATTTGCTTTCACCGAAACCAATTTATGGACTCTGCAGTACAGAACGGTACCGCACAGCACGCCTTGCTTCGTTCGTCACCATCCCGGATGGAAGCACATCAACAAACTTTATCCAAAAACCGGTTGGAAAAAAAAAAAGAGGACAGATATGCCCAAAGAAACCGAGTAGCCATTGGGTATTCTCGCTCTGGAAAAATGGACTCAAAATTCAGTATTTCAAGGAAATACAGCGGTTTACACTGCTGCGTTATTGTTAAACACGTTTGTAGGTCATATTGTTGTTTTACTAAAGCTGTATAACTGTCTCCATTTACTGTTAATTATACAGTATGCAGATATGTGCGTGCAGGCTTTTTTTTTTTTTTTTTTTTAAAGAAATTGTGACTACTGTGTTGAATTAAGACTTCTAACTGAGTGCAGTTGGAGACACAGTAGACTGATGTTCATTTGTGGACTTCTGGCAAGGCTTAGCAGTACCGGTACTGTAGTACTGAAGTCCTTTCGGGCTCGCTCATTGGCTGCCTGGCGTCTATTCCTTTTTACTAGCCACTTGATAGTCGCTGTGATTTGCAGGTGTTTGTGATGTTTTCCTGTGGCTTGGCTCCCGCTTTTGCTGCGAGCACCTTCACCTATCTTTACTGGGCACCCGACAACCCTTTAAAACTTGCTTTTACCTTTTACTCGAGCAACAACGGAGGAGGGGTTGGGCCACTCGTATGTGCAATATTTGTTTTTTTTTAAAAAGGGAAAACAACGACGACAACAAAAAATATCTTGTTTTTAGGGATATTTCATTCTACTTTACTGTACATAAGATACTTCAGAATTCTTTTGCAGATATGTGGCCCAGAACCTCCTCTCACATTTCAACTGGTGCTGTCATATACTCAATGCTTGCTTTCTGGCACTTCAGTCATGTGGGGAACGAAAGCGTTACTTAGCTTAATATGAATTGTTCCTAATTTTAATATTCTGTTTGCAATTGTGCCACTTGAATATCTGTATGTGTGTGGATGGCAAACAGAGTCAAGCCATGTAACATTACATCCAATACAAGTTCTTACATCAAGTATTGTACTTTGCTCTTACCTTCATAACATTTCAGTAAACATCCAAAGAACTGAGGTCTAAGTTAAAATTGTCCATGTAGTGTTTTTTTTTTTTTAAGGTAAGGCTCGATTGGGTTATCCGCATGGTATACTGGCCTTTTTGGTCTTATACTGTACATATTTTGCAGAATGATGAAAAAATAAATACTGCTTATAAAGAATCTTAGTAGGGTTAAAAAGTGTTCCATAGTTATCATGCAAGACCATGGAATCTTATACATACATGTATCACTGCAAATAAAATACAAATAAAATCCTGGGTTTTACTTCATTTGTCTGGTTATTTAATATCTGTTTGTCTTAGTGTGCACCATAGCGTTGCAGTTTTACAAAGGAGTACGCTAGACTACACAAATTTGTTCGATTATTTTACCTGGGTTTTTCACACAAATTTAACGGTAATGCCGAGTGAATATGGCCGACCGACTTGGTTTGTGACTCGATATACCACTAAACCGCTCATGTCACACTGTTTGCTCTGCTTTGTACTGTTCACCTTTCATTGTGCTGCTTTTTTTTCCAGGCTTTTTATTCTGCACCCATTCATTTGTCACGCACACTGGCAGAGGCGCAAAGAAAAAAGCTATTTTCAATCCCGAACTAAGGAAAGGAAGTGCAAGTCATACTAACAGAGTCATGATCTATGGCTGAACACTGACCTCATAAATTAGTCACTACCAAATGGTTGTGTTACTTCATTGTGACATCGTATGGGTTTGAGCTAAGGTAAGGTAATTAGTGAGCTGCACCCAACGTTGTTTGGTTGCTTTTTTTTTTTTTCAATGGCATTGGTTTGAATTCAGAAATGACCATATAAAGCACACACACACGCATATATATATATATATGAGGGTTTATAATGAAGTGTGTGTCAAATTTAGCAATTAGTACCGAAGACAGCACAACGTTTCTCAATGGGGTTAATCCCCATCTAGTATTTGTATAAAGCTGTAGAACTTATTAGCAGACTGGCAGATCTAGAAGAAATTGGAAACCAACTGGATTAAAAAAAAATTATTGCCTTGCAATACCATTTCAATATCACCAATAAAATGAGTAAAATGCACTCATGGAGTACATACGTCCAAAGCACAGTGTGTGAAATGCAATTCTTAAGGTGGCTCTCTGTGTGGAGAATGAATTCATCCCATTTCTCTTTGCCCAAACAAATCTAAAACGACTGCTTATAAGTACAGATGCCACGTTCACTTGGTGCCATACCTTGCAGTCTCCAAATGACTGCAATAATACTTGAGTACAAGTCGGTAAATCTGGCGGAGATGTGGTCCCACGAAATGCTGTTTTTACTTTTTGTTTTGCACTCCATCAGCTTTGTGAACCATCCTCTGAATTCTTTTTGAACCATATGAGCTCACGTTAACGCAATAAAATACGTTCCAGCATTTTTACCAAATGCTGATGCAAGATAATAATTGCAACAATTAAACATTTTTATACCTAAACCTGAGAGTGATTTGATCAATGAAAACAGTCAAAGGCTGTGATAATCCATTGCTCCTAACTCCTAAATTATGGTATGCAGAAACATTGTTGAATTTACATTCAGTACAAATGTCTAGAGTTACAAAAATACAAACTCTACACAAAATCTTATTGCAACTACACAATACACTTTAATAAGTAAAGTCACTGGTAAGTAAAGAGATAAATTGATTTGACACACATACACAAACAAAGAGAGAGATTAAATGGCACATTTGAGAGGTCCCTGTCTTAGTCTTCCCTAGTCCTGAGTTCTCATTGTTCAACTCTGTAGACCATTTAGCTCCTCTGTGCCTCAGACTGCACTGCAGTGAGAAGCTCCATAAAAATGATTGTGATCCAGGTAAAAAGTGGGTTTTTCCCTCAGGTTTTCGTCCTTCTTGGAGTTTTGCGGTGTCTGCCATTAGACCTTTGGTGGAGGTACTGGCCTTAATGCCTTTTGGGCAAAGAAAGAAAATGACTTACAGCACACAATGTATGACAATTGTTGAACATTTATCATTAGAATAGTCTTATTCCCACTGTCCCATCACGTATGACCCAATATCATGTCTGTGTTATGAATATATTCGAGCAATGCTGCCACTGACCCGATATACAATAACTAGATTGTATCTAGATAAATTGAGTAGCACATAGCCCACAAGTGAATTGTGTATGGTGGACTATTGTATTTCAACTTTGTGTATTCAGCTGCTAGTTAGCAGGCTAAAGGACGAACAAACAGTAACATGAATGTTGGCGTTGGCAAGTCAATTGATGTCATAATGCAGTGATTGCCAACCGGTCTGAGAAATCGTTAAGGGTGACGCAAGAAATTATCCAAATCCACATAATTTATTTGAAACAATATACAGGTATATCAATTTTGTCTTGAATGAAACGGGCCCACATTTCACATTGCGTAAGTCAATTTGTGAGTAAATTGAAAAAAGATCATAATCACTATTTTAGTATTCATACTCTGTTATTTGTTTGGTGCTGTAACTTGCAATTTGTATTTGTATTGAAGTGCAGTAGAACAACAAAGCTGGTGTTGGAACTTTTGTACAAGTTAGACTTCAATACTACTTTGTTAAAAGAAAAAGCACCCATCTTGGTGGTGGTCGCTGAGCCATGGAATTTAGGAGATTGGGACCTTTGATGACTTATTGATTCATTTAAAGGATTAAAGCCCAAGTGTCATGCCTATAAACATTCTAAAATAGATATTTTAATTAAAAATACATATAACATTATTCACTTCAATGTCCATACGAAAAAATAAATGTGAGCGGAGAGCGCTCATCCATGCGCAAAGTTGCAGAAATGTCATTCTACGATATCCAAGTGGTCGCTATATTGGCTGCATCCTCTGTAAGTGACGTCACCCAGACATTCGCAAAAGAAAACACGCGGTTCACCCTAACTATGGGAGACAAACCGGCCCCTTCTGACACTGAAGCTCTTTTCGAAAAGGAGAACACCACACAACCGAGTGAAGTTACCGGGGCAATAGTATACTATTGTTTCGAGCCATATTCAGATGATATGTGATCACGGCCAAACCGCATCCCCGCCCGATCCACTTCCGCTGCGGAGATGAGCCATCATGGATGAGCCGGCTGTTGTGGTTTATGACAGAGCCGACCGTCCTGCTTTAGGGGGGTGTTCACAGACGCCGCAGTACTGAGCAACACAGTCAAGCTGGGGCGCTTTATGCGCGCACACAGCTGAGTGTGGCATTCTCGGTTGGGTTCTTCAGAGCCGCTCCCGTCCCCAGAGCCCGACGCGCAGCCTTCGCAGAAGCAGTGACTATTGAACGCGGTGCCTCAGCAGGTGTGGCTGATTTTTGGCGCCGTGGTGGCATATAATGGAGCCGAGCCGTGCTGCTTTTAGGGGGATGCTAAAGCCACTGCAGTACTTGTTGAACACCGTCGAGCCGGGGCACATTACTGCCTACGTGTTATTTGGAACCCACGAAGCTCTTGTCCTCTGCACCCGTGTAATCCATTTTTCACAACGAACCGGGTCTCTTGCAAACTTATGAAGGCAAAATCCATTCTCCCGAGTGTTCAAGCAATGTCCAGCAATGCAATGAGCCGGCATTTTGGCTAACACGAAGGAACAACGAGCTACTGTCCCGGAGGTAAAACTAATGGAAACAAATGAGTCCACGAGGGGGCGCCGCTGTCCTTTATGTCACTTCCTGCTTCTTCATGAAAAGAAATCCCTCTAGAGGATTTTCATGGCGGGAGTTACAAAAAGCTGTATACATCAAAATCATGTTTTGTGGTGAAAAAACGCATGGCCCATATCGGCTGATGTTTTTTTCTTTAATAACGTACTAAAAATCATCCATTTCATGACAGGAGCCCTTTAAGTGAAAGAACCAAAAGGGTGACTTGCCTGGCGAGCTGCTGTGTAGTTGTTGCCTGAGGGATTTGCTCTATTTAATGCTGTTGGAGGAGGGGGTGGAGCTCCTTTGGGTTTTAGTCTTGCAGCCTCCAATGATCAAAGATTAAATAGATGATAATGAAGTCTTACATAGTACCCGGTCATTTATGAAACAGCACATTTCAATGTTACCTGCGACACTTGTGTGGGTGGACGGTGACCAACTGGTGCGCTGTCAAAACGGAAAGCAGATCTGTCCACTGCTGGCTCCTTCCTTACTTTCTGTGTACTGCAATATAAAAATGACATTTTATCCTGTTGGCTGCACAAAGCTGTTTTGACAGTGACAAGTTGTGTTCACTAAAATATTTGATGGGAAGTTACGTTGGTAACGTGGAGCTCTGACGTTTTTTCCAGACGACGCCCACCACAGCAGCAATAATCCCCAGAATCACAAGTGAAATTGTCACGGCGATGGCAGTGACCGCTCCTGCATGTCCATATGCATCAGCGCAAGCTTTACATCATTTCCCCCTCTAATAAGTAACTGCAGGTACCGTTGGAAAGAGAGCTAAACTCCTTGTCCTTGGAACTGCATGAAGGAGGCAACCAGCCTGGCTCACACTGACATTCACTTCTGTGATTACACACCTGAGAAATTGAAAGCAAAAGAGCGTCGTGAGAGAGAGAGAGAGAAAGAGAAAAAAAAAAGCTCAATGGTGTCCATACTGTATGAAATACATGTAGGAAGGAACTTGATTTAGTATTAGCAGGGCCCGCACACGGTAATCCCGATTCATTAACAGTAAAACCACAACAACACATTTAATCACACTTTTCTATCACTGCACTCCAGCCATAACATAACAGAACAGGACATAAAACAAACACCAATATCACAGATGTGCAAGATGGACTGAGCCATGTCGCAGAAACCACATGTTTAGGCCATGGTAAAAGAAGTGAAACTGGATTATTTGGGTAGAAGCGCGGAGAAGAGCAGGGTTGTGTGCAAATTTAACAATGAAAAATTTGCTCATCACCAAAACAATATTTCTTCACAGGATGAATAAAATATCTATTGGATCTACCATCAGTGATTCCTGACCAGCATGCCGCAGGGCATTGTCACGTGTGCAGCAGCAACAACAACAAGAACAACAAGTTCATTATTTAGATCCTAAGCACAATCATCTATCTGTGGTAACTATCCACGATGACATGGAGAATATTTATTCTTCCACTAGATGGCAGGAAAAACAATTAAGATGTCTATTTGCCTTTTGCTATTCATACAACTGAATAACAAGTAAACAGGCCCAGATTTCGCACCGAGTACACTGGAGAAACTGAAACATTAAACTGTAACAATATATCCTGTATATACTTTTTTCTTGTTTGATGGTGTGTCGTGAGACTGTTCTGATGTAAAATTTTACCGCCCCAAATTCATTCGTTGATGGGAGCGGTGGGTCATATTGGTTTTGGATTTAGCAGTTACCTTTTTAGACTTGACAGTTGCTCGAAATCTCCTCCACAGATATAATGTGCTGTTAGTTCATATACCAGTTAAGAAAGAAAAAAAGAAAAAAAATACTCCTCAAAACATTATTTGTACATTTGGTAAAGGTTTTATTTTCAAAAGATGACACGCTGTGGCCACCCCTAACGGGACAAGCCGAAAGGAAAAGAAGAAGAAGGTAAAGGTTTTATTTTGGTGGTGGTTTGGGTTCTTTTCATATATCTGAGTTCTACATTGTACCTGAATGTGGTTTCACCATTATAACCTGCCACAGTAGGGCAACAATCACAGTTTGACAAATTTGACACAAAGGCCCTAAATATACAATATACTGTAGTTCTTTGAGTACCTACCGCATGGCCAGGACATTTTGCTGAACAGTTTGTGTTTCTGTAAGCAGATGGAAGATTCACACACTGATTTCCGCTGCACACCTGACAAACAAGACTATCACGTTAGAGACCGAAGATGTGAATTCTTAAAAGAGACTACTTTAAAAGTCAAGTAATGAAAAACTGATGGCACCCATCACCTTTCCGTCCCCACATTTGGTCCCGGTGTCCACCTGCCCGTAGTCTTTCGTGTATTCTGCAAAGAAAGCTGCTTTGCAGTCACCAAACCTCACCATGCGACCGTAGTTTGGGCTCTCGTTTCCATTGTGACAGAAGAGCTTCCCGCAAAACACATCTCTGCGGGGGCGTAAAACATGTACCGGTATGCGTGACACACATGAGCTTGTGCCATCTGATTCTGTTAAAGAAGGCAAACAACTCACTCTTGCTGGCAAGGGATGTGTCTGTCATTTGAGGGCCGTCTGCAGAAGGCATAGTAAGTTCCTCTGGTGTTCTGGTTGTAGCAGAAAGAACGGGCATCAATGGCACCTAACAACACAGAAGGTTGGCAGTTTGTTTGATCTCTGCTGATTTGACTGTTCATGAAATCCCAATTTCCTTTTCAATGTTCAGTTCAGTCAGAACTTGCGGATAATAAGGCAAGGAACATTGACACTTACTTGGGCCATACATTTTGATGCACTGGTCTGATCTTTTTGGACAGTGGCCATTGTAACAGTAACCAGAACCTTCTGGCACGGTAAGCCATTTACATTGAATACATCCTCAGGACAGGTGGCGCTTTCCCCATCACAGTATTCTGCTAAGTCACACTCGTCCCGCTTGCTCCGACACTCCCAGGATCGCGGTAATATCTGCCGAGAGAACAGGGCCGATTGCTCTTTGATTAGGACACATGGGTGCAACATTTTAGTTTCTCCTTTCTCTTTTCGGGACCACTTGGATTGTGGCAACGGCAGTGATCAAGAAGATTCAACGACTAGAGTCGCGCCTGCCTTCAGGGCCGGGGAGGAACAATTTGGTTGCGGTTTTGGGAGTCGAATGCAGTACGTCAGACGGGCATGTTCAATATAGTGTGGCCTCGGTGGAAGTATTCTAGACTAACGCTGGAATGACATGCAGTTGATGTGTATTAACATGACTATTGCTAGCATGTGTCAAAGCAGGGTGTGCACTGTTTTTCCTTCAAGGGATTTGTACAGAAAAGACAACGCATGAAAGGACTACTTTTAATAAATGTTAAAACAAAAGCATTAAGCCTCTGCCACATCATAACTTTTTGTTAGAGGTGTTAAGGTATATATCCAGTGAAGCACAGAATAGTGAACCATTTGTCTGGTAACGTTCACAGAACATAGGAAATACAAGAACCACTAAGTATGATTTGCTGTTGTTTGATTTTCTGTGACTTTGTTTGGAATTATGATTGGTTGATGTCAGTGTTGAGGGTGTACTTCCTTTGCCTGCGACCCTAATGAGGAAAAGCTGTCTAGAAAATGGATGGACTTTGGATTTTTGTAGCCCAGCATGCAGATCGAGGAACATGATTAAGCCTTTAACACCTGAAAACATTGCTTGCTTTTGATATTCCGATTGGGCAATCACAACAGCAATAAAATCTGCAGTTTTAAAAATACAATATGAACTTTTAAGTAATGGTTATCGTGTCTCTTGATTCAAATGCACACGCACATACACAGTCTTGTGGAAAATGGGAAGAATAGTTACATATGACACCATGAAAAAAAAAAGATGCACCTAGGTCAAAGGTTTTCATATACAGCTACTGTGTAACGGCTAAAGTTTGCTTTCATTGTAGCCCACTAAATGGCCAGAGCGCAAGATATACTTGACCTACATTGATTTTACGGCAACATTGCTCACCTTGCACTCGTCACAGCATTCCCCTGCACCACACTGGGAGCCCTCACTTAAGGTGCAAGTGGTTGCGTTGCAACACGGGTTGGTGCACTCCTGTGAAAAAACATTGGTGCCATCATTATTGGATTGGAGGTACTGTTCACGTCGCTTTTGATGCAAAAATAGGACAATTAAGGTTGTAATAGTCTTTCTCGTTTAAGGCCTCATCAGCATGACGTTCTGGTCAGCGTTCTATAGCGTTTGAGGAAACGTTGGTTGTCGCCCATGGTCGCCGGGATAGCGCCAGAAGAGCGTTATTTGAACGCTAGTGAACGTCAATGATCGCTGGGAATCAGCGGAGAACGCCGGTCCGGAAAAATAGTTTTGAACATGCACAAAAGTTCTCACCGAGACCAGCGTTCATAAACGTTTACTTTTAAACGCTGCAGAATGTTCAAGAACGTTTTACTAACGTTCGCCGAGCGTTGCACGCGTTTGGCTATCGTTAGCCACTCGTTACTCAAGCGTTACTTGGTTGTTACTTATCGTTTGTTACCGTGGGACCGTCATCACTCGGGTTTTCATGGTGTTTAGGGTCTCCAGGGGGTGTCACATGGTGTGTTACTTCTCGGACGTGCTCTTCCTCATGGTGTTCTTTTTCCTCCAAAGACATTGCTAGTGAAAGAGGCTTTGTATTCTTACTTGCAGCGGTAGTTGCCGAAGTCCGCACCCCACCTTTTTTTCGTCTAGGCGGCATGATGCTGACTGTTCAAACTCACGAGAACAACTGAAGTGACTATGATATTTCCAACGTTTTCGTTCCCGTTCCACTGTAAAAATTACACGCCAGCAAAACGTTATTCTGTCGTTATTCACCTGTTCGTCACATGCTCAACACGCTTGTCTAACCTTGACAAATCGCTTGTCGCATGACACGGTAGCACACGCTAATGGTTTTTAGGGGGTATCTTATTTGGTTGCTGTTGCATGCTTCTTGTGTGTTAGCCACACGCTAATCACATGCCAGATGTGTCATCCTCATTTGAGAACGCTGAAAAATAGAACGATTGAGATGTTCAGAGAACGTTGACCAGAACGTCATGGTGTGAAGGAGCCTTTACCCTCAGCTGATAACAACCTGAGGACTTATCAGTCGAAGTACAAATAAGAAACAAAGCCGAACACGTTTGCAATTTACCATAAATTCCACTGGAATGTGCAGGCTCAGACAGTTATCAATTTTCATCATACATCATGTACCCACATTTCTTGTGCAAACAAGACAATGTGGAAAACAAAGACCCAAGAAGCAACAGATCACCCTGATTTTTTTGACAACATTTAGATGCTATCAGTCAAAAAAATAAACAATCATTCCATCCATACATTAATGCTTAAAAATGTCTCTGTCTGCGTTTTCACATTTTTTACTACTACTATATACCTTTTTTAAAGTGGTTCATACAAAAATTAAAAATAACAAAAATTCCAGTTCCAATAACGCCATTGGGGTTTTAAACTGGACTTCAAACCTTCAAATGCAATTAAAAAAAAATTAGCCAGCGGCCAGACACTAGATAACCACCAAATAGAATATTATTAAAATTCTGCCTTTTTAAAGAAAAAAAATATTGACTCATGTCATTTGTAAGTTTAGAGAATTCGTCGATGTTGAATGATGTTTGTAACTGTGTTATGGAACTGAATCACAATTGTTAGTTCATTTAGGCCTGAGAACGTCAAAGAGACTTCTCATCACAGTAACACTCATATTAAAATAGCCAAAGCGAATGACGAATCATTTGGAAATGTGTTTGTTCATGTCAGACTCCTGAGGGTTTCTAAGGGGTGGGAGGGAGAGGGGGTGTGGGGTTTGATTCTCAGACAAGCGAAGCAATGTGCTCCACCTTATTTTAGGAACGCAACATCCCAACACTGTTGCAAAATCCCCCCCAGAGAAGCTACTCCTTTTCTACAGCTGCACCCTAGACCTGGATAACATCTAGATCAGTGGTTCTCCACCGTCATGCTTGGACTCACATTTTCTAATTGTTGCAAAGTTGGGATCCACTTTTAGAGAACAATAAAGAACATGCCTCTGAAAATACATGGATCCTTTTTTGTATTTCCAAATGAGTTTGATCATATTTACTGCCCAAAAACTTCTGCTTGCCGTGTCATTCGCCAGCTGAGCTGTACTTTATTTGTTTGTAGAGTAAGTTAGTTGCTAAATTGTGAGGCAGCTGCATTTCCGGTTGCTTAATGTTCCATGCGTTGTGGGAACATAGTATGTATGCCACGAGACTTAACTAAAAAAAATCAAAATAAGAATACGTATCCTTTTTTTTTTTTTTTTTTACTGTGACCCTTTTTTGGGCCACGGCCCACCAATTCAGTATGCATGTAAATTGCATAGTTCAAGTGGTACAATTTGGATGTTTATCAGATCAGAATTGGGTCTTATCATTCAAAATCTGATCATAGCAGATATCAGATGGCATTGTGACAAGGTGCCAGGTTGTTATGATGGCAGCAAACCTTGCAAGATGTTGTCGATGTGCTAGTTGATCGTCTGGCCCACATTGGAAGGGAAAACCTAAAAGATCGGCTTTGAAATATACCTCTTGTGGCGCTGGCGTGGGTTGAATTGGCATGTCACTTGTAATGGTACTGTATGAACAAATTCAAACTAACTCCGTGTGTGCATTTACCTTTTCAGTGCCACAGTCGCATTGCTCTCCCTTCTCCACAAAACCATTTCCACAGACAGAGGGCACCACCAGACTCATGTAGTCTGGCTTGTCCAGCAGACAGCTTGGGCTGCGCTGGGTCAGATATCTTTCGTAGTTACTGCTGCTGCAGCTACTGAAGGCGCGAGGGATGTCCCAGCTGGTGGAGTGGAAGGCAACTATGGCGTGAATCAGAGGTCCATTTGTGTCCTTGCCTTTTTCCATCACGGAAGGCATCGGTGCTCATGCCATTGGATATGACGCTGACAACCAAGCGTTTGCCAGGAGAGCGCAGAAACTAGATGAATGTGTCGAAGTGTTTAAGCTAAGCCGCACATTGGTCTCAAGGTAAGAGGTTCCGGTTTGAAACCCGTCTTTGTTGTCTATGTGTATTTTGTATGCTCTCCGGGTGCTTGCATGCATTTCCTTCAGGTCCTTTGACTTCCTCCCATGTGAAAAATAGCAAGTGAATTGGAGCATTCAAATTAGCCAAAGGTGTGAATTTAGCGGAAAGATTGTTGGTGAATACGCATGTTTCATTACCTTTTGTAACATTCGCTACATTTAAGAGCATTCTAGGCACAACAGAGATGTAGAGGCTATCTGCTTTGGAGACCTAAAAATAACATATATTGTATTTCCCGAGACTATTCAGTCATTTTCATAGCTTCATCAAAATATGATCCTGAACATATGCTGGGGTGACTTATAAAAAGCTCATAGAAAGAAGCCAGGAGCAGTATCACCACCTGAAAAATCACTTTTCTCCACTGGAGATGGCTGGATTTAGACACTGTGTCCTGGAACATGGTTATTACATGTAGCTATTTTTGAGTTAGTACGCTCATGTCTTTGTTAATATCAAAAGCTTCTTGCCTTGTATTTCTCAGCAAAGTGATTACAATGTGTGTAAAAGTTGCTGAGGTTCTGCGTGCTGTGTAAAACTGTTATAGTACAAGAGAAAAACGTGGATTAATTTGTGTGCATCCGTGGGAGACATTAGAGTACATACGTATACTTGGCAGGTGGAAAAATGTATGAACCTGCACTGCTTCCTTACCTGAGGGCTGCAGCCATAATGCAGCTATCGCCGGAGCAGGCACAAGCGCTGGAGTCGTCGTGATTCATGCCGAGATTGTGGCCCATCTCGTGGGCCAGCGTGGCCCCTACAGCAATGGCGCGATTATTGTGGTCCTGTGAAAGACAGGCGTCATTTTCTAAAGAACCTCAACGTCAGGAAGTGAGTTTCCTCAATCTGCCTTGTTCCCCATTATTTGAACCACAATGACTTTATGTTTTTGTAAGTTTTCAGCTTGACTTTCGCAAAACTAATGAGAAATAGCACCTTCCTAAAACAAAATCTTGCTGTACACATGCAAGTGTGGGAGTTTTGGTTAAATGTGAAATCATTTTGCATCTATTTTTGCACATTTTCGAAGCTCTAAATACATTTTAAATGCAAAACTACTACTCAGAATTTAGCTCATTTAAGATTTAAGATTTAAACTTCACAGAAAACACATCTGCCGTAACAACTTTGAGATGGTGTTTTTAGAGCAATGATTCACCCTTCCACCCCCCCCTTTTTTTTTAAATATCTGGATTTATGCCAATAGCACTGTACACAGCAATACTGTGACAAGTAATTATTTATTATCTGGGAAAAAATTCCTATTGTGAACTTGCATTTATGATTAAAAGCAGAGCAGAATTATACTACAAGCACTGCTTCAGTTTTGCATGATGAACAAGGGCAACATTTGAGGGTCTTTGTGTTTCTGTGCACGCCAGTTTGCATAATTTATGTATGGACTCAATTAATTTATTTCTTTGTCTTTTGCGATGATCATGCATGCGAAATCCTCTCTGACATCTTTTGATCCTCTGGTCAGGTCAGTCAGAGGTTGCAATCACCACATGCCCTCCAAGTATTGAAAACATATTGTACACCCTACTGTATTTGGTATAGTAGTTCACCTGCACTACACCGACAGAATGATCCGAACAGAGCGTCCCGATATACGCCAGCCCCACGGTTGCTCCCTCAAAGTCAATCCCGCTGAAAAGGAAAAGGAAACATTGTGAATAGATGGTGGGACTGCAAAAGCAACTTGTCCTTGTCACAAAAAAAAAAAAATAAATGATCTCCATTTTGTCCTGTATTCATTGAATTAACTTCAGCTGTTTGCGAAAAAAAAAGTGTGCAAAAATAATGAGTCTGTGTGTGTGTTACAGGTCTTTTGGACTCTTTGATTGCCTGACTCAGAAGATAACCCAACAAAACGTATGAATTGGATCATTGGAAAGAATTCACACCTGATAAGATGCGCATTGTCGTGTTTTTTCCTCTTGACCAGCACAGAATTTCTCCACGTCATGAAAGCATTTAGATTATTTCCAGCTGGAGGAGTGATAGAGATCAAGTCACCACTGGACCAGATCTCCAGCCCAACAAGCGCAATGAAGGTCCTCAGAGGCTTGTACACCTGCACGCAACAGCAAAATCAGGTTGCCAGAATCACAAGAATATACTTGTTCGTACAGTTTGTACATCCTGAGCCCCCGGGTTGCAAAACAAGGCAATAAACGGTCAAAGAATGTCATCAAAACTGCTCATTGTTTGAATTAGCATTGACTCACCATGTTGACAAAGTTGACTATTTCAAATATCCTCTTCCTCAACTCTGTTTGGTCCCGCTTCATCTTCAGGTACTGAAACCACAAAATATACGTTCGACTGGCGGTCAAATAAAAAGATGAGATGGACTCAAAACAACAAGAATTTTAGCTTCTAAGTATTCCAAGTAACCGCATGTGTGGTCCTACCTCACGGTTATCAGCAACGAGGTAGAGCTCGATGTATTTCTGTTGCTGAACAATAGATATACCCTGAAAGACAATTTAAAACGTCTGAGTGTGTGTCTTTGTGCTAGCGGCGGAAGATTTCTATCAATGTACTAATAAAAAGGTCAGCTAAAGTCATGGAAGTTCTGAGAAAACAATTTCATGAGTTCAACGGACAAAGGACAGAAACACGTACTGATGAGTACTGTTACAAATGCACAGAATTTGAAGGTGATCTCAACTGTGACCTGTGCCTACAAATCAATCAATAAATCTCTGTGGTTCTGACAACTCTGAAATCCAACATCTGTCCTTGGTTCACATGCAGGATTAGACAGTAATGCAATTTTTTTTTTTCGAATTCCAGCTAATATGGCAGCCGATGCCATGCATGGAAGCGTCATGAAAGTGCTTTGTCGAACCGCTGATCTGGAGCGACTGCGGCTCGTTGGGGGCTCGAAATCTGTGCTCCATGTAGTGTTCGTGACACCGCAGACCGCGGGCGTGTAGTCGTCCACATTGAACTTTATCACGGCGTGATCGCCCTCATCATCACCGGTGAGGGGCTCGATCAAATACCTCTGGGCTGCTGTCCTGAAGTATCCCCTAAAATCAAATCAGATCAAATTAATAAATAATAATTAGAAATGTCAGAAGCTTCAACGGCGTCATAAAGGCAAGCCAAAGGATTGGCTGAATTGTGTGAGGTAACTTTTTCCTTTAAAACATTTTGGACAATCGTATGCTTCCAACTTTGGCAGAAGCACTTTTGGTAAAGAACCTTTTCTGTTTCAGCATGACATACTGACCAGTGTGCCTAAACCAATATGAACAAAGGCAATGGCCTGCACAGAACCCTGACTTCAACCCCATGGGTCCTTTTGAACATGCACTACAGACTCACTTCTTAATCTTATAGAAAGTCATGCCAGAAGCGGAGAAGCTGTAACGGATGCAATGGGGTGACAACGCCACATTTTCCTCTCTTTTCCCTTCCTGTCGGTGTACATGCGTCCTTTTACTTTGGTCCATAAAGTGTCAATATAGTATAACAACAATTAAGTTGTGTCTTATGTTACGACTGTCGGTGATTCCGTTGAAAAGTGATTGCGGGTCTTACCGAAGTCCGTCACAAGTGCTGATGCTGACCGTCGAATCGCTTTCGTTCACAATCTTTCCGTGATAGTAGCAGTGATCCTGGCAAAGATGATGATCATGTAGTATTGTTTAGGTCAGTTCACGCTTTCCCACTACAACTCCTGATGAATCATTGATATGCTCCGAACCTGAAAGACTTACAATGTCATTTGGAGAAGTTGTGACTTCTGTCCCGTCTTCTTGGTAGAAAGTCTCTGTGTAGGCTTTGCTGAGTAAGTCACTAATGATGAAAATGAAAACATGACGCTAACTGTCATATGTGAAGAATCATGTTTTTCAATGCTAGAAGGAATGTGTGAGTTATGCAGGTAAAATACACCACAGATTTTAATATACAGCATTTGATACAGTGAAGATAAAAAGGATGTGAAACTCCTCATGTTGTGAGAGCAGACAACAATCAGCAAGTTTTATGTACCGCAAAGAACCATTTCAAGGCTTGCTCTTGCATTAACATTCAATTCCAAATGCAAAACAAATGTCACATGAAATGTTAGCCACCTTTTTTTTCTTTTGCAGAAATGAGCACTTACTTGTTTTTTTGTAAGTGCATTTGAATGTCTCTTCCTCCCACGGTCATTGCATACTTAATGGTTTCTGGCCTAAGGTTCTGAGGAAGGAAGGAAAACGACACTGCCTTCATCAAAACAAATCAGAAAATACATTACCACTCTGTTCCGATCATGACTTACAGAACCAGGCAAAAGGCCACCGTGTTATCTTATCACCTTTACCTCGCTAATGTGTACTGCATATGAGAAAAAATGGAGTGAAAGAGGCATAAACAATAAATGCATCTTAGCAACATCTCCCGTTTTTTAACAAACACCACATTTTATGGGGGCCGAAGATTTGCATGGCACTTTTGTAGCATTTGCTCACCCCGGCGTCTCTTCTCTTCACGGAGTGAAGTCGGACTGTCCGAACCAGCTCAAATTCCTTTCCGACTTCAAAGACAGGAGCTTGGCTGGCTGTTGAGGTAAAACACTTGACATTACTTTGTGATGACAATAAAAACACAAACTCAACTAGCCACCTTTGATTTTGCAACGTGGAGTATGTTTCAATATTGTTCAATTTAGAATCATGTATGACAAAAAAATGTTTTATATGGTGTTTGAATCTGGTATTGTCACATGGAAAAAAAAATCTAATTGCTCCCCCCACTGTGAGTCATCCTTCGTTAATGATTATATATTTGAGTACTAAATATGGGCAGTAGAGTTCTCAAAGTTATATACAGTGTCATTAGAGTACTTGTATGATACCGCTTTGTTTATGCAGTTACGCTACCCTTGGCCAAAGGGATCAACAGGTTCGTCTGCTATTTTGTGCAGTGAGGCAGATGTCAAAAAACAAATTCATACCATAATTTGTCAAAAATAATGTGGAATTTTTTCCAAAAATATTTAAAAAAATTCAATAAAGCGCATTATATTTAGGTATGGGTGAAAAATAAAAAAATACAATCACATTGTATAGTCGTATACAGGTACATAGAGTGGTAAAAATAAAAGGTATACATATAAATTTCGATCTGATATACAATGTCTTATGTTACAGAATTATATATATTACGGTTATGTATCCCACCAACCTGCATTCTGAACGCTGACCTCCTGGGGGTGGGGGGAAGCTTTGCATTTTATGATTGTTAGCGTAGCACATTTGTTGCGACTGCGCCGAACATCAGAAACGACTGCTCCTGAGTTTCTTTTAACTTAAACAAAGACAAAAATGTTGACGAGAAGGGCTAGTTGTGCAGAGGCTTTTAAAAGAAATGTGTCAACACTCTGGCCGATGACGCGGCCAAACGGGAAGCAAATCAACGTGAGCTGAAACTACGTATGATCCTTTAAAAAAAAAAGGGATAGCGCACACAATTGAAATGCTTCCTTTTTTTAAAGTGCTCATTACGCTCATTTCTACGTAGTTTGAGCTCTCGTTTTGATCACGACCAGACGCTAGGAAGATTCTAGCCGAATGGGGTCAAGAGGGTGCGCTGTTAGCACGGTGGACCTTCCCCTCAAAGCAATAATGAGATATAAAGGGAACCGAGACTCTTAGGATTCAAAAAATGTTTCCTCACAAACGTCATGGATGGCATAGAGAATGACAAGATGGTATCACTGTTCATGAATGCAGGTGGCACCAGAACTGGACCAAGTCATCAATGATGAGTTCCACAACGATGCAGCAGAGGTAGCTACGGTGGATATTTTTCAGATTGGAGATGAGTCAGATGCTTCTTTTGAAGTCTTAACCAAGGATGTGTTTTGTAGTGGATAAACTGCACTATACACGAATGTTTTATGCACAAATATTTAATGCAAAAAAATGTTTAAGTTGACCGGTGTCATGATCCTGCCGCTCCAGCCCGGGCTTTGCGGGTGCCCACACGGTTGCGCTGTTTGGGAGGCGCACACCTGCGCCTCATGCGGGCTGATTATCCTGTGTATTTATATGACCGCGATGACGACTGCTCCGGGCCAGATCGCTGAGGTTTATGTCCCGTTCCAGCACTCTAGTATCCCTGATCGTCAACCCGTGTGTACCGACCTTCACCTGTTCTCCGACCGACCCCATAAGCCTGACTCCTTTGACATTTCTGCCTGCCTTGATTGTTCTCCCGTGTACCGACTCCTGCCTGCCCGCTCACCTGCTCTCTTTGCCCAACGTCCCAACTACCGCTGCTGCACCTGACTGCCTGCCCGATGCCCAACCTTCTAATAATAACCGTTTTTCAACGAACTACCTTGCATCTGACGAATCCTGCATTTGGGTCCTACCTTCGTTCCGATGGGTCGTGACAGCCGGCACGGTGGGTCAGCTGGTAAAGCGTTGGCCTCACGGTTCTGAGGTCCCGGGTTCAATCCCACACCCACCTGTGTGGAGTTTGCATGTTCTCCCCGCGCATGCATGGGTTTTCTCTGTGTACTCTGGTTTCCTCCCACATCCCAAAAACATGCAAGATTAATTGGAGACTCTAAATTGCCCCTACGTGTGATTGTGAGTGCGGCTGTTTGTCTCCATGTGCCCTGCGATTGGCTTGCAACCAGTTCAGGGTGACAGCTGGGATCGGTTCCAGTGCTCCCTGTGACCCTTGTGACGATAAGCGGTAAAAGAACATGGATGGATGGATGGATGTTTAAGTTAAACAGTGTGAAATAGTTTATTTATTTAAGACTGTAATATCTGTTATCAACAGTATTAATAAAATGTTATTCCATGATTGAGCATTTACAGAATTTTAGTTAGTTGAGGGATTCTGTTCTGACAATTGCAGGAACCGGGACACGCGTGTCAGTATATATTACCGCTACATCAGTACATGCACAAAGATTATTATTAATGATGATGATACCATGAATGATACCATTTTATGATATGAGAAAAAAAATCATACGTAAGTGATTCATTTCATTTGACGAAACTGGGATGTCATGGTGTTGTTTGCACTAAGTATGTATTGTAATTCAAAGAAAAGTCTCCAGTAACAATGAACAAAATTCACTACCTTTGAATTTTGAATGTCCCCCCCCGCTCACATTCCAAAAGCATCTAATATTGTACAGCATCACTGGGACTTACAAGTCTTAACCTTGAAATTCATAGCAAGTCTCAGTTTACTGTGGCAAAAGTTCAAGCAATTCAAGTTCAGTTACCACGACATTTCGAGCTAGTTGAGTTGTTATTACTTGGTAATGAAGTCAGAAGTGAAGTCATACAATCTAGTACACTCACAACTCACATTGGAGATATAACATTTCCTTTTTTTCTATTTATCATACTAAAAAAGGCAGAGGATTCTCTTCGTCAAATATTATAAAATGACTCACCTGGCAAATGGAAACGTCAATTGCACATTACAGTTTCATGACATAATAAAATGTAGCCACTCTTAAAAATGGGAACAAAATCTGTATAAGAAAGATGCCTATACGGGCAATTCAGAAAAAAAAAATGACTTCCTTGGGTCACAAAGATTTCGATGTGATACTGAAACTTCCCGAAAAAGAAGGAAATTGTTGAAACTGTTTTTTTTTTTACATCCATATCCTGACAGGATAAAATAACATTCATGTTCATTTAATTCTAAATCTTAGCTCAGAAATTCATGAATTAAAAAAATGGTTATTACAATTACAGCTTGATTACCATATCTGTCATCAGTCATGAAGAAAAAGCAATACTATCAGCTATTATCTTTTTATGGGATGTGCCAATCTACAGTTTGTACAATTTCATGTAGTTTGAGATTTTTTAGGAAGCGCATGACACTTTACAGGCCAGGCAAGGAGCTTTGCGTAACCAGACGAGGACTTTGCTTTAGTTATTAATTAGCCAGTTCAAAATGGAGGTAACAGTACCCAGTGACTCACCTGATATCTTGAAAGAAGCATTTAGGATGAGGACCACGAGTAGAAGTTGACGCGTCATTGTCGTCAGCTGCAACACAACAGATTGAGTTTTCTTCCCTCCACCTGCATGTTGTGTTTCTGTGGTGAGGCACGCCTTCATCCGCTGCCCTGGTCCCGTCGCGGCTTACTTCCTCATTGACGACAAATTCTCAGTACACAACTCACAACTGGTCTGAGCACGCCCCTGCTATGCGTCAGGTATGCAGGAAGATAATTGCTCTTAGTGATGGCCTACATACTGTCTTTGTAGAAGTCACATTAAATAGAAAGAGATTATTAATCAATTTTTAGGAAAATTATTGATAAAGTTGCCTTCCTTGCTGCTGAGGTAGGACAAAGGTGACTAGGTATTGTTCTTTTAGGAAATCAGTCAACCAGAAGACTGCCAAATCCATTGTAGCTGACTAACTCCACATCAGTCTTACGCCAAAGAGTACTTTCCACATATACTGTAGTATCTTCCACGTCATTGATTTCACAAGTTTCACTAAATGATATCATACAGTAAAGGCACCTCAACTTGCCCAGCATAGACGCTCCTTGCCCGGTGGTTTTGAAGCCAGTGGACGCATAATGCTTGCTGTCTGCACAAAAAAAGCTGTCAGAAGACAATAAGGGCAATGTTTCTGCTGCCAGGACAGAATTCTTCGCCAAATTGGCCAGAACATTAGGTCAGTGTTGGGGGGAGCGTGTTTCTAGCTTTTGTCTTGATTCAGTCTATTTCCGCAACGATGATTCGACCTTACTGTCAGATTTTTCTCATGTTTTGCATGTTTTTCTGTGCGACTGCCAGATGGACTCAAGAATTTTACGGTGCCGTATATTTGCACTCTCAACATTTATATTGACAACTCCCCAAAGATGGCAAGAGCAAGAGAACAAGCAAATAGAAAAACTCTAAAGGTCCAAAGAAAGAGACATAGAGACATCACTGAATGCTCCAGCTACTGTATATGATACCGGGGGTGGGGGGTTTATAGTTTTTTTTTTTCAGTTTCATGCATATTTACACAGTAATAAAAGACAGAGATTTATTGATGTCGATTCATTCCCTGATGGTGAGGGCATGACCTAACGGAACAATGACGCTGCTGTGATGGAGAGCAGACCGCACAAATAAAAAGTCCACAGCCTTGTCGACTTGATGCTCCTCGTTGGGTTTCTGCTCTCTCACGATGGAATTAAGCTGTTTCGATTAGATGAATAAATTAGGAGGCCTTCAAATAGCAACTCTCAACATTGCATGCGCGCATCAACGTAAATACTAACGGGGAAGTGTTGTGTGCTTACACGTATATATCCATCCATCCATTTTCTT
This sequence comes from Syngnathoides biaculeatus, assembly GCF_019802595.1. Taxonomy (NCBI): domain Eukaryota; kingdom Metazoa; phylum Chordata; class Actinopteri; order Syngnathiformes; family Syngnathidae; genus Syngnathoides; species Syngnathoides biaculeatus. Next base: position 21,791,030 of record NC_084643.1, on the reverse strand, counting down.
ACCTGCACGATTGTCACAGGAATGCTGGAGCCTATCCCAGGTGTCAATGGACAGGAGGCAAGTTTACACACACGCAGACACGGGGAGAACATACAAACCCCACACACAGAAGTCCGGGATTGAACATCTGCACCACCGTGCCGTCTCATAAAATATGTTGTTGCTTATACAGTATAAGCATGAGAGGCGAGAACTTAGCAGCTAATAACCAGTAATGATTGGATGTGTGCAAATTTCCCCTGCTGGTGAACGAGCCTCAACTGTGACAGCCACAGCTTTATCCTGTCTGGTTAACGCCATGGGACGAAGAACGAGAAATTTGGGTGCATTTTCTCAGTTTTGTTGCACAACACGACGGCATCTTGACTTAGCTAGAACCAATGGTCTGTAATGCTAAGCACCGGCGATGCCAGGGGCGGAGTCAAGGATGTTTCTTCCGTGTTTGGCTGTGAAAGCTGGCCCACATCCAGATTTTGCTTGGATTTAAAAAAATATTCTTTATTTTCAATTTTTTTTCAATTAATGTCCAAAATATATGTAATAATAAGATTACTTCACATTGCAGGGTTTATTGTACAGATGAATTTTGGGGAGAGTCTTCCTTTAACGATACACTATCGGTGACGCTGACCTATCGAGAAAGGAGCTATACGGGGATATTACTTGACTGCAACAAAAAGTGAGTGTCATTTTTTATCTTAACTTTGATCATTTGTGGCTCAAATTAATTTGAGTTAGCTCGTAGCTAATGTAGCGTGCATGCTCGCGAGTTAGCTGCCTGGGCATCATTAAAAATACATGGGATTATTGTAGCTGACATTGTAGCTCTCTTGCTAGCATTCTAGCTCATGGTCATGTGTTCATCTATAGCTTATTTTTAGCCTTATCATACAGATCAGCTCCTTTCTTATTCACTAAAAATAAGGAATTGATCATCGGCATTTAGTAGATTTGTAATCTTTCAAAACATTTTTCTTTTCCCACCACTGATTCTCTTTGGTGAATCTCTCTTACAAATTTCTGAGGTATTGTAGCCTGGCTGATAAATAAGCATCTTTTTGAACACTCTAGTTAGTAGAATTAGATAATTTAAGATATTGATAACTTCAGATATTATCATTATGGAGATATACAATACAAATTATTGAAAAACTTTGTGTTTTCCCCTTCCGTTATCTTGACATATAATTTGCTTCGGTATGTTAAAAGGATTTTTTGCTCTCTATAAGGACTTTTTTGATAGCTTATACAGGTTGGCGCTATGTAAAGTTGACAGGTATCACAACTGTACTGTACTCCTGTAAACTAGTGTAAACTGCATTACACAAGACCACCACTAAGGAGCAGTGTCTGTCCATTTTCAGATTCTAAAGCGTGAGGTCTAAATTTCAAGGCAGAGTCCACTCATCCATCGATTTTCCAAGTCGCTTATCCTCACAAGGGCCGCAGTCAGTCCCCTTCAAAGAAGGACAACGTGAATATTTTTACCCTGGAATGCGCAAAATGTGGCTGGAAATTGATTGCAATTACAGACAGATTTTTTATAGGTATGGGGGGGGGAGTGATGCTGATTGTGAGGGTTTGCATATTGCGGGCTGTGGAAAGTAGTACCGATATTTCAATTTGTGGCATCTATGTAGTGGGGCCCAAAGTCATATTTTTTTCATGACACCTCAAACGCCTGGAGGCACCTCTGCATAGATGTCACCATTTTGATGTTGGAGTCATGCCAGGGAGAGTACAAGCCGTTCTGCCACTGGTCTGACCTTAGTGATCAATTATGAATGTGGTAGTACATGTGTGTGTGTGTGTGTGTGGGGGGGGGGTGATTTGGGGGTGGTGATTTGAATATGGCTCGAAACAATAGTGTAATATTGCCCTGAGGGCTCGAAACAATAGTGTAATATTGCCCCACTAATTTCACTCGGTGTGTGGTGTTCTCCTTTTAGAAAAGAGCTTCAGTGTCAGAAGGGGCGCGTTTGTCTACCATAGTTAGGGTGGCACATTTAAGAAGATAGGAACACCCGCAACATAGCTGACATGAAGTGATCACGTTGCCACGCATACAAACAAAAGTTAGTGTACTTGTGTCTCAGTTTCAATCTCTGCGCACGTGGACCTTTACCGAACCCCCCCTTCAAACTGGAGGGAAAGAAAAGCTCATAAAAAAAAATCTGATCTCGCTAGCCTTGTTAGCATTGCAGCGTTGGCTAAGTGGCGGCGACTGAGTGACTGTTGACCTCATTTCGTTGCTGCCTCTTTTGTCTCTCACTGCCTTCTTGCTCCTTCTTTTGTTGTTTATTATTCTGTTCCTAGACCCAAACTGAAACCATATGTTTATTTGAATACTCACGCAGCATATATATATTTTTTTACAATAGGCCTCTGTTTATCACTCTGTGCATTCCCCTTCTGTGCCTTTTCTGTAGCGGTTAGATATTCTGTGCTCTGAGTTTAGAGTCTGGAGCTTAAATGAGAGATTTGCCTAGTATAAGGTTTTGTCCATTTTTTTTAAATTGATGCAATAGTAGTAAAACCTTATACGCCTCACATATGAGATTTCAAAGCCTAAATGAGAGGTTGCCAACTTTGTCTCCCACGTTGCTAAGGCTCATGTCTCTAACCAGCATACCGGTTTGAACCGGCCTCAAATCTGATGCTGGTTGGGATTCTCAGTTCCGCCTCCAAGTCACCACACAAGCACTGCTAAATCTTTCTGAGCACATAGAATTTCTTGAAAGACCAGCTGTTATGCGCACTTCCTCTTAGAGTTTTTAGTTTCAGGACAATTATACTCATACATTTTATTTAATCTATTATACATCTAAATACAACAATACATATTATACATCTATTTCACATTCTGCAAATACAGTTTATGCAGTAGAGATGTTTATTAAAAAATAGGTTTGAAGAACATATAACACAAGGCACCGTAGTCTTGCTAATAGTAAAAAAAAAAAAAAAAGTTTTTTATGTCTCAGGTTCAGTTCATTGAGTTCAGTACAATGAGAAGAAAAGTTATCAGAATAACTGCGGGGGTTCTCCAGGAGTACGATGTATCCTCTGGTAAGGGCTGTTCGGTCCCTCTGTGAATGGTGTCAGAGTTTAGTCTGCATTGCTGGGAGTAAATTGGATTCATTTCCAGTGAGAGATGGACACCGCCAAGTCCGCCATTTGTCACGGATTCTGTTCATTAACTTTATTGGCAGAAATTGTAGGCGCACCAGGGTTTTGAGGGGGTCTGGTTTGATAACATCAGTATCACAATGCTGCTTTTTACAGGTGATGTGGTTCTGAGGGCTTCATCAAGCCATGATCTCCAACACATGTTCACATTCGGAGCAGAGTATGAGACAGCTGGGGGGAAAATCTCCAACTCCAAATTTGAGACCGTGGTCCTCAACTCTTTGGGTCATGGAAGAGATACTGCCCCAAATGGAGGAGTTCAAGTATCTTTGGGACCTGTTCATGAGTGAAGGGAAGATTTAGTGGAAGCTCGACAGGCGGATCAATGCAGTGACTGCAGTGATGCAGACCCTGTGTTGGTCTGTCGTGGTGAAAAAGTAGCTGAGGAGAAGGACAACTTTCTTAATTTGCTGCTTGATCTATATTCCTACACTCACCTCTCAGGCTATGGGCTTTGACTGGAAGAAAGAAAGATTGTGGATACAAGCAGCCGAAATCAGTTCCTTGTACAGACTGTCTGGACTCTTAGTTCTAGATAGGTTGAGATGCACTATCATTAAGGAATGTCTCAGTGTTATTCTTATTTTATCCATTTATTTGCTGAAATTGACAAATGGCTGTCGTGACCCTTTTAAACAGGAAACAGAGTCATCCCACAAGATCCTTGTCACCAAAAGATTGCGTTACATTTGGGCAGAGAAGTCTTTTTCGTATTTTCATAACCAAACCAAACAAAGCTGCTATTGCAAAGTAGTGTAATACTGTCATATCTACAAAAAGACCTGGATGACTTGTTCATTGGCATCCTCATCCTTGTGTGACCTGGACCTCCTGCCACGATGAACAATGAGGGTACTTACGACTGGCTCCAGCACTTTCCTTTGTTGGCGCCTTACCAGGCCTCATCACTTCGTGCTTCTTTGTTCTGTTGTCTTTGTATGGTTCTTGCTCACATCCATTAGAGAAGACATGGACCCATTTTTAAGACTGCTCAGGGATCATTTCCACTACAATTATAATGATAAAAATTTCAAAGTCTTGAAATGTTTCATGTAGCAATGCACAACAAACCAACCAACCTCTCAAAAAAAAAAAGAGAAAAAACACCACTAATTTTAGGTACAGCGCCGTGAAAAAGTATAAGCACTCTCTTTTTTTTCTTGGGACAAAGAGCTTTAAGACCATAAAACCCGTAAATATCAGACAAACAAGTAAACCTAAAATGCAGTTTGTAAATCTGGCTCAGTGTGAAAATCAAATGGCCACCTTAACTTAATAACTAGTAATAATAACTAGTTGGGCCATCCTCAGCAGCAACAACTGAAATATGTGTTCTATAAATCACAATGAGTCTTTCAAGTTGTAGTGCAGCGTGGGATCGATTCCTGCTCAGTGACGGTGTTTACATATGCCCTGCGACTGACTGGCGATCAATTCAGGGTGTAGTCCACCTTTCACCCAAAGCTATCTTGGATAGGCACTGACTCTCCTGTGATCCTTGTGAGGATAAGCGGATGGAGTCTTTCAGGTCTCTGTGGAGACATTTTGGGGCTGACAGAATCATGTTAATTCAGCAACAGTGGAAGGTTTTGAGCACGGATAGCCTCTTTTAGGTGATGGCACAGAATTTTATTTAGATTCAAATCCGTACCTCAAATTTTTAAATTTAAGCCAGTCAGAAGTTGACTTTGTCTTGCTGCTGAAGTGTGCGTCATCATGAGGTCACAAAACTGATGGCTGAAAATTCTCCTTCAGTATTTCCTTGTCAAGAGAATAATTCTTGGCCCCAAACCATCACACTGTGACCACCATGTTTGACTGTTGGTATTTTGTTCCTTTTCTGAAACGCTATATTTTTTCTCATTTATTTATTTTTATTTTATACTTTCGTCAGATGCAAACGTTAAACATTTTCAAGTTATTTTAAAATGTACTTACAAAAAATTTGTACTGTATGAAAATAATAATTTTGCACTGTAGAGTAATATGGACAGCCATGGACTCAAATAGGTAAATAAATAAATCAATAAAAGGGCTTTCATGTTTCGAATAATTGGGTATATCGGACAGTATGAACAAAATCCCCCAAACTGTTGCCAGGGGTGCTGTTCAGTTGTGTTCCACACCAGAATCTTTCCTGGACTGTCGGTGGTTTACTTTATGCATTTATGTGTATAGAAAGAACACATGTAATCATCCATATCATTAATCTTTTTTTTCCCTTTAAAACTACTGAACGCATGTATGAGCACAACATCGTCAGGGTTTATAATGTCAATCAGTGGGTTGCAATGTGGCCACAAAATCCTATTGTACAACAGCGACGTTAATATGATCCACCTAAGTCCGAGAGCACCAGTGGTTCTTGCACAGTGCAGGATCCAACAGCGCGATTGGCCTCAGGCCCCTGCAGTGTAGCCAGCTGTGAAGTGAGTGGAAGCCGGATTGAGCCAGTTCAGTGTGATAATGCTTGGCAATGCCTGGTTGTCCATGGGGGCTCAGTGCTCAGTCATTTAATCTGCATGAACAGGCCAGTCCCTCCCGGGGGTGGTGGTAGATAAAGTGAACCAGTGACAATTAGAGAATTGAGGAAACATGAACTCTGCAGTGTGTGCAAGTTACTGTAAGGGTTACTGTAGAATATACTCTTGTTCAAATAAAATGAATTTGAAACATCTGAAATATAGGAGAATCTGATGATGTTATCTAATCTGACCTCAAAGCAATCCAGTGAAACCCCACACGCCAAAAAAAAAAAACATAAAAAAAAAAAGTAAAATAAGGCACCACAGTAGGCGACTGGTTACAGCCTCTGCCTCACAGTTCTGAGGACCGGGGTTCAAAATCCTGGCCCTGCCTGTGTAGAGTTTGCATGTTCTCGCTGTGCCTGTGTGGGTTTTCCCTGGACGCTCCGGTTTCCTCCCACATCCCAGAAACATGCATTAATGGAAGACTCTAACGTTTTCCCGCAGGTGTGTAAGTGTGTTTGAATGGTTGGCTGTTTATGTGTGCCCTGTGATTGGCTAGCAACCAGTTTAGGGTTTACACCGCCTCCTGCCCCATCATAGATGGGATATGCTCCACCACTCCCCTCACCCTTGTGAGGAAAAGCAGCTCAGAAAATGGATGGATGGATGGATGTCTAGACCTAGTATAACCAATAAGTGCAGACAAATACAATGCCTGTTGAAGCTACTCATGGTTTAGCGGGTGAAATAAAAGTAGACACGTAGATCATGTTTGGCGTGGTTCGCCAAAAATGCTCCATTATGAGGTGTGCCACACCCATTAATGTCTTACAAGTTTACAGCACAGGTTTGACAACAATAAAATGGTTCAGGTCTGTAGAGCTCAAGTAAAATTATGTGATTGTCCCATTTGATTACATTGGTAAATACATTTCATTCGGGAGTCATTTTTTCTTATTCCAAGATAAATGTGGATTTTCTGAGGCCAGAATAAAAAAAAAATCACCTTAAAGCATCTATCAGATTGCATGGCTTCATCATCTCTAGAAAGCCAGACCATATGAAGCATACAGTGCATGCATGGTAACAGGAGCTTGCTCTGCTATGACCTGCTGAAATGTCCCGAGTGTGGGAGCCCTAACTTCATTTCTTTCTTTGGAATTTTAACTTTGCTGCAGCTTCTTTCAAAATGTGTACAAGTGACATTTTTGTGGGTGAGCTGAGTCATTTTTTCACAAAAGTTGGTTTATTGCCCCAAGTGGCCACCTGGCTGCAGCTGCCACACACACACACACACACACACACACACACACACACACACACACACACACAAACATCCCCACCACCCCCACACACAAACATCCTCAGTCCTCACTTTACTTTTTTGGCCTACTCCCACCATGACTGTGTTATGCCATTTTCCTCACCATAAAACTTTGCAATGTAATAGCATCAAGTAGCCTTGCTGTAAATGTCCTAAACAACATATGCAAAAATAGTTTCTCAGAAACTCTGTTACACAAATGCCCTTGATTTCCTGTACTCCGGTTACATAAGCAATCACTGGGCAAACAAGGACGCTAGGTGCTTATTGCATGCAACATATTTCAGTCAGGCCTTGATGACTGTTGTAAACACCGGCCAAATATTCTTTTCCTTTAACCCCAATGTTCCTGGGGTGTCATTAGCTATCATTAGTCCTGGGGATCCGACATCTTCTTAGTGTGACTGTCTACATTTTCCATTGAGAGCCACTGACTGAAAAATCTAATGACATGGATGGAGTCCAATGTCGATATTCCTCACCTCTAATTCATTAAACATTTTACACCAATTCAGGAGGTCAATAAATCAGAAAATATTACATTTCATTATCAGTGCATCACCGTGGAAATTAAAAAAAATGTAGACAAGCACACTTTAATGTCCTGATGCAGTTTAGGTTGTTAAACTTTTCTTTTCAAATATGAAACTGGTTGATAAAAAAATAACAACAACAGTAGGAGAGCATGGTTAGAACACTCCTGTGTCATTCAAATGGTGCATTGCATTAGAGTTATCCGTTCTTGCTCTCCTTTAAGGCACTATGGATATGCTGCGTGAAACACAAACGGACAATGGCAACCTTACTTATTAACTTACTAACAAAACGTAGTTATTTGCTAACCTACAAAGTTGTGGTCATAGGCTAAAAAAGCCAGGCCAATGAAAGTGCAGTATGTGCTAAACATTAACAAACCTATCTGTGTTATTACATAATATCTTTAAATACTTGTTGTCCAGCAATGATTGTAGAAGTACAACACATTGCGAAAAGTAAAGCACAAACACAAGTGCAAAAGAGGGCTGTGGGGTAACTATGGCATGACATGCTCTATGATTTTGAAGTCGCGATTGGAAAGTAATTTATTACCTTGTTGCTTTAGTGGGGGCACAGTGGAGCTACCTGGTTAGCACATCTGGCTTACAATTCTGAGGACCTGGGTTCATATCCGGTTTCACCTGCGTGTAATTTGCATGTTCTTCCCATGCCTGCGTGGGGTTTCTCCAGCCGGATACTGTGGTTTCGAATGAGAAAGTTTCTCATTACAATGAGAACATCTCCCGTTACATTGAGCAACTTTCTCATTTGAATGAGAAATGTCTACCTGTGAATGGTAGCTGTTTTATACAAACACGCGTACACGCAATCACACACACACAAACACACACACACACACACACACACACACACCACACACACACACACGCACACGTGTCATCAGTTTTCTGTTCAGAGTTACATGTGAGCAGGGATGTATCCCAGTGGACTTTGATCGAGGGGATGCCAGTTAATAGTCGGTCCAGCTATGGCGCAACGTGGCATAAAGCTACGTTGATTATCTCAGGCCCTCGTCAATAATACTCCCACTGTGTGGCATGTACATGGAGGGCCTTGAAATTTGATTTTTTTTTTTCACGGCACCGCAAAGCCCAGGCGGTGTGCCCGCACAGTGTACTTATAGACAGACCTATCACACCCATACTCACACTTTGGCAATTTAAAGTACAGTAACAACCTGCACATGGAAAGGTTGGAGCTAAGATTTGAACCCGTGCCCTTCTGACTGCGAGGCACACATGCATCCCATCTTTTTCCACTGTACTGCGGACTATGATTATATTCAAATAGTAAATGAAGATGAACCCTTGGCAGAGCAACAAATGAACATGGATCACTATAACATTAGAACCTACTGATTACCATCCATTCATCCATTTTCTTAGCCGCTTTTCCTCACAAGAGTTGCGGGGGAGTGCTGGAGCCTATCCCAGCTATCAACGGGCAGGAGGCGGGGTACACCCTGAACTAGTTGCCAGCCAATTGCAGGGCACATGGAGACAAACAGGCGCACTCACAATCACACCTGGTGGCAAATTAGAGTGTCAAATTAATGTTACATGTTTTTGGAATGTGGGAGGAAACCGGAGTGTCCGGAGAAAACCCACGCAGGCACAGGTAGAATATACAAACTTCACACAGGCGGGTCCGGCATTGAACCCGGGACCTCAGAACTGTGAGGCCAACGCTTTTCAGCTGAGCCATCGTGCCGCCCCTAGTGATTACTTTTCCTTCAATTTAGCTTCTGTTTCTTTCTGTTAGCTGGTTTTATCTGTCTATTCGTCTGTCTGTCTGATTTCGATCACTGGGAAGTATCAACTGCGCACCCTGTAAAATCTTGCAGACAATAAAATGTTTATAACTACTTTGTTGTCAAAGATTTCTGTTGATTTTCAGATGGCAGGGTCATGCCTGGAAATCCATTTAGAGCATTCAAAAACTACTGTACAGTACTTCTCAAATCAAGATGCATCTCAAATTATGGACCAAGTTTAGAGATAAAAACTGAACTTTGATTATATTTCTCCAGGAGTGCCGCCGCAAAATTGTACAATAAACTTTTATCTGTGACTTGGACTGTATTTTAGGCATATCTGGCAGTGTCGCTTATGCAAGATCAGCTGAATGTAAACATATCTGGAAGAGGTTTGATCTTTATACAAGGGAGTGGACCAACTGTCTCCTGAGAATATCCCTACCAGGGGACAAAAAAAGCCTCATTCCTTGTTTAAATTTAGTGACGCTTTTGTTGAGATAAAGTGTGAATACTCGGTGTCCGCAAGAGAATAGGGTCAACAGCTCAAGGCCCTGGCTTCCGTCTTGCCGCTCAAGTCTCATTGTGCATTGCGCCAGTCTTGCGCCTGCGGGGACAGCTTTGGGGTCATAAATATGCAGACAAACCCTTTTTCCCCCCCTGAAGAATCACATTGACATGTCGTGTCTCCAGCCATGCCACCTGTACGCAGACACATATCCTGTGGCGACGCATTGTTCATACAGACTTGGAAACTGTGCCTGCCAAGAAAGGCTGGACTCATTTTGTTCATTTCAGATCCAGCAAGGATTACTGGTTCATTGTTCCACTGAACAGTCAATGCCACATGCCGGGCATACTGCGTATGACCTTCACTGGGCTGCACTCTCAGGAAAAAAAATATACTTCCCATGTCATTATCACCAATGGTCTGGAGGACTTTCTTTTTTCCTTATAAGGCACTCATAGTGTGAGAGGGCAAAGCTAAGCATAAGCATCTTTTGACTTTATACCGTTCCTGTTTATGACCAGATTTGTGACCAAACAGGGCTTCTCTACAGGACCAGATGACATCAGCTAGGCAGCAGGGCCCCAGGTCAAAATAAGTTGTTAATACCGCTAAAGACCTTCCCATGCAAAGGAAATACGTTGCAATCTAATGACCCAACCCCCCCCCCCCATCCCCAAACCAGAAATGGTTCCATAAATGCTGTCATTTTGGGGAAACTAAACGAATACAAATCAATACAAATACAAACACATTTGTGACTGACATTTGTGAGTGCATTTGACACGCTTTGTAAAACATTTGATGTGAATGTTTATTGTAATGTCGTCTTGATAAGAATAGATAGCAACATTGCATCTGCAGTGCAAAACAAATGCAAAATCATGTACAGTAGTGCTTCCTGTATGGAAACCAGTTAAGATTTCTACAGCCTGCAAACACAAGCAAATTCTACCATTATCTGTGCCTTTGTATAACAGTATAATAAATCATGTGAAAATAAATCATGAATAAACAGAGTAAATTAAAAAAAAACTACTGTTGAATCAGTACTTGCACTTGCACAGCAAGGTCTGAGATAAAAGGCTAATATTTGTTTTTTCCATTAGTATATTAATTCATTTGCAGTTTATTTCCCTTTTCCCATTAATATTGCAGCACATTCCTGGGAGGAGTTTCTCAAATAGGGATAAAGGAATATTTTGATACAGCGCTTCTACTAGATCAATTGAGACTGCCTGAGCAGTATTATTTTAACAAAAACTTCGTAGTCATATGGCAATGGTGCTTTTGGTTTTCAGTGACGTTGAACTTCACTGCATCTCTCTACCAGCTGTTTATAATATTTATATACAGTAGTGACCTATTTAAGATTTGTGCAAGCTGTAAGATATAAAAAACAGCTCTGAGTACGAGGCAGTGTCTATCCAAGCAGCACACTACAATATTTTTTGCTGCCTCAAGTTTCCTTCTATTTGGCTGAGCTATGGGAGGAAAAGACATGTATGTTAGAGTGTACTTTCACTCCATGGCAAACAACAACCACAATAATCAAAATATCCAGTCGTAAATACCTCTCTGACATTATCAGTTTATTCTGTACTGTACTACTTTCCCGGAACTGAATATTGTCATCTTTGTGAAGGCAACATTTTACACATTTCTTGGATTTCATTCTTATTCCATTTTGCAAAGGTAATATATATATATAAAATAAGACAAATTCAATATCGCATAAAAAGTGGAGCATTTATGGTTGAGCTGGATAAATCAAATGATATGATGGTTTATTACCCGTTTTTCTTGAAAACATTCAACATAATTGCCCTCCAATGCTGGAATAAGTTATTAGTTTGTAATGGAGTGAAACAAGTAGCTACAGTATTTGGCACGACTTTAGTCTCATTATCCATTTTGTATTTTACACAACAACAACAACAACAACAACAACAACAACAACAACAGGCAAGCAGACTTGACTGTTTGCGCTCTTACTGCAGCGGGTGTTGGAAGGGTGGGGGTGGGTGCGCGTCCTTTCTCTCTGCTTCACGACTGCTGATGTCACTGCCGGCTGGCGGAGGAGAGTGATCCTCCCACAGCAGCAGCATAAATACACGGAGGCTCAGCTCTCCTGCACTCACTCAGCTTCACAAGCCGCCCAAGAGCGCTCAGCCTCTCCCTCCTCAGCCTCCGAGCCACGCGAACCCAGAGGCCAGATGTCCACCTACGTGTCTTCAGACTGCCGCCGCGTCAGTCCTTCGGTCCACGGCGTCAAGTTCGACACGGCTCACCGCAAGAAGGCCGTGGCCAACATTTTTGACGATGTGAGCCAGGATGCCCTGACCAGACTCTTCCAGAAGACGGGCGACATGAAGGCAGAGGAGCGGGTGAGGAGCATCTTCTCCTACTCGCACGACCCGGAGGAGACGGCCCGGGCGCTGATGGCTCTGAAGCAGAGGAAGAAGGACAAGTTCCTCCAGATCGCAGGCATGCTTCGGCACATGCTCAAACTGCGCTGACGTGACATCGCGCGGCACTGTTTTAGCCGCTTGCGTCTTCTGTGACTCGGCTCGACTTGGAGCCCAAAACTCGGAGCGTGACTCCCGCTGGGACTCGGGACGACTACATCCGCGAGTGTCCTGGCTCGCCTGGGGAGATAACGCTGCTCGCAAGTGGCCGCCAGTGAGGCGGGTTCGCAGCCACCGGAGGTGATGGGAGATGAGTCCCGCCACGACCGGATTGCAGATGAGCTTCCTGGAGATATGATGGACATACAACGTCTTCCCCGTGACTTGAATTGACCCATGCGGAAGCTCCACTGTGAAGCAGCAGCAGCACACAAAAGTGGTGCTGGTGGAAAAGCTGCAACGATACGAGACTTTTAGTGCCACATGAAGAACCTTCGTGGATGCCTGTCCTGAACACATGCCTTCTTTTGAACAAGAACACTGTCACCGTTGTGGCTCCTAACATCACTCTTTTGTCAGATTGATCAATGATTTTCATGAATGATGTGCCCTCGTCTTTGTCCGTTTTAATAAATTCCTTTGATTACAAAAGTTCAACTCTGCTTTGTCCTGTGTATTCGTCATTGTTGTTAACATTTACCGGCTTCATCGACTCTGATAAAAAGGCCACACGCTGTGCCCCTCAAGGTAAAATTGAGATGGTGCAGGAGGATAATAATGTGCGCCATGTTAACTTGGAGCAAAGGTGCAGGTTTCTTCTCAGCTGTCAAGAAGAGGCGACAAAGTAAGGTCAAGGCCATCGTACTCCCAAAACCACAATATTGGCTAAAATAGTTATAGCTCAGTGATTACAAAAAAAAAGATAAAACCAAAGACAACTGTTACAAGATATATTTAAGAGGTAAAAAGGTATAAAAATGACTCATAATTGTAGTCATAATTTTACATTTGAAAAATATTTCTATTTATAACTCTAATACTCATGTTACTCATCACAAGTCATGATATAAATGTGAAAGTCAGGTCAATGCCTCTTAATTACAGGCACGCCCTTTGACAGCTTGGTGTTCACAGGGTAGCTGATATTATTTATCGATATATTTAGTGTTGACTCATACGAGCAACCCCTTATTTCTTTGTGGTTTCTTGTTTGCCTTCTGCTCTTTGTTGTGATGAGACAAACCCATTGAAGGGCGAATGTTAGTCAGCGAAGTTCTGATTAAGCCTGCCTGGGTTTCCCTCATACAGCCACGCTCCACATCAGACCGGCGAGAACCAGTTCAGCTCAGGCTGGGGAGGGCGGGGGTGATTCCTCCGCTGTGTGTTTGCGTTTAATCATCCCTCCTCTCAGATAAGAAGCTGTTAAAGTAGCATTACAGGCTTTAGTCGTGTCCAGGCTTTGCCTCTTTAGCTTCTGATCGAACCCTCTGAACAAAATCATTTGTTTCTTTTCCATGCTGCAAGCATGTAGTCTATTCACTGCTGCCTCAGGTGTTTATTTTTTATTTTATTTTATATTTTTTTGGGAGGGTGTTATTTTTTATTTATTATTATTATTATAATCTGTTGGTAATGGGCGTCCGCAGCAGGCTTTGCTGCTGACACAAAGACGGTTTAAGTGGATGTCTGCTAATCTGCTTGTTTCGTAGTTCTTTTACCGGTTCAAACCAGTTCCTTGGGTTGTTACGCATGACGACACTGCACTGCTGTGTTGCTCACGTGCTGGGGACATATAATATAGAGTCCCGGATGAAACACAATTCACCCCCAGGGAAGAACTTGCTCTTTTTTCTGACATGTAACGAGCACAGATGAATTACTGCATGTTGACAACAAAATGACAACAAAAAAGTGCAGGCCAAATGTAAACTGTAAGTAGTTATAGGCTGCATAAAACCGAAATTGGACGTTGCTATTTTAGTGATCAGTTGGATTGTAATATTAAATATGTATGCTTGAGTTTAGCACGTTATACATGTTGGTCAACACAATTTTCTGTTAAAAAGTGATTGATAGATGCCCCGACTGCAATAAGCACCTTCATCATGCAAGCACATCACGTTGCAGTCATGGTTACGCACTGTTGTTAACCGGGTACTTCTTTTTCGCTGTATCTGCTGTCTCTTTTCGAAACGCACCTGCTCAAGGCAAACGTTTATATCGGTTTTATCCTTTAGCGAGGCTTTCCCTAGATGCTGCCCTGGTTTGCATACGGTTTGATGTTGTTTTGTGGCCAAAATATTTCACTCCTATTTTTTTTTTTTGCAAATATATTTGATGCATATAGCTTATTGTCTGTTAAGCGAAGTGGATGATTTGACAGTATTGTGCGCGATTTCTTCTCACAATGTTCTGTTTCAATGAAAAAGCTGCATGCAATAGACATGTTAAGACCTCAGCTGAAGTCACCGAGGCTGCACTTCTCACTTTGCTGTTGCTTTATCGTCCTAAGAGTATGTTAACCATTTCAATTGCTCGTGCATTTTTACCTCTCGCTGTCTTATGTTTTTGGCCCGTATATCTCAAAAGAGATGTTTCTTATGCCCCCCTGCCCGGATACCCTTTTATGGCCATCCAATTGTTCAGGAAAAGAAAGCTAAATATTCAATGCGATTGTCTCGGTGGTGAGGCGTGCTGGACTGAGCTCGGTCGTCTCCCACCCTTTTCCTGCCTTTCATCAGCCTTAGAAACGGCAAACGCTTTCATGTCAACAGACACAGTGGCAGACACCCTTCGGACCCGCACGACAGTTAGAGGAAGAGAGAGGGTAAAGGTGTGAGTTGGGCGAGGGAGGGGCCATGGCACAACTATGGAAATGTGAAATGCTGATCATAACAAAAGTTTATATATATCACACATTTTAGGTACAGAAGATTTAAATCTAAAATGGAAGGAAAAAGTTGGTGAACAATAAAATCAATGAAACATATTGTATGAAATATATCCATCCATCCATTTTCTTTTGTTGCTTATCCTCACGGGGGTCGTGGGGAGTACTGGAGCCTATCCCAGCTCTCAACGGGCAGGAGGCGGGCCACACCCTAAACTGGTAGCCAGCCAATCACAGGGCACACAGAGACAAACAGCCATACTCACAATCACACGTCACGGCAATTTAGAGTGTCCAATTAATGTTGCATGTTTTTGGGATGTGGGAGGAAACCGGAGTGCTCGGAGAAAACCCACACAGGCACAAGGAGAACATGCAAACACCACACAGGTTGGACCGGGATTGAACCTAGGTTCTCAGAACTGTGAGGCCAAGTCTTTACCAGCTGCGCCACCGTCCTGCCGTATGAAATATAAATAATATATATTAATATAATATAAAATGAATGTAAATTGTGTAAAATATATGTACGGTATGTGCTTTCTCCATTTCTTGTTGGTCTAGAACAGTGATTTCCAACCTTTATAGAGCCAAGGCACATATTTTACGATTGAAAAATCCCGTGGCACATCAACAATAGTAAATGTCACATAAAAAGGGATCGATTATTTACTCAATGTACTTCCTGCCATCTAATAGAAGAGGATCTTTTTGTCTGTCATTGTGCCTCACTGGCATAAATGGATGAATAAAGATACATTATTTCTTGGAATAAATGTTTTTTTTGAGCAATTACATAAAATTGGATAACTTCCCACAGCACACCTGAAGAGGGCTCATGGCACACCAATGTACCCCGGCGCACTGTTTGCGAATCACTCGTCTAGAAGTTAAAGTTAAACTCATGATGACTGATAAATGGTGTTTATCTCTTGATTATAAACACAGTTTGTCTTTGGAAAAACATGCTAATTAATGCTTCATTTAAATCTTTTCGATACAGCAGGGCCACCATTGCATCTGAGTCTTTTTTTTCCCTCCCACAAAATGAAAATTTGACGTGTGAAGAATTACCACAAGACCTAAAACTCCCCCCCCCCCCGCCCTAGGTGCACCTTGTAAGAGCAGAGGGAGGAGAATTGAAAGAAAAGAGTGACGCAGAGAGACA
The DNA here is from genome assembly GCF_019802595.1 of Syngnathoides biaculeatus. Taxonomy (NCBI): domain Eukaryota; kingdom Metazoa; phylum Chordata; class Actinopteri; order Syngnathiformes; family Syngnathidae; genus Syngnathoides; species Syngnathoides biaculeatus. The sequence goes on along the minus strand of NC_084643.1, from coordinate 21,774,764 downwards.
CTGGATTAGTGATGACAGTACTGGGAGTGGTAGACAACTTCTTTCCAGCGCAGACCGGTTCAAACCGAGATCCTACATGAGGAACTAAGCATGAGGTGTACACAAGTTATGTATTAGTCAGCATTCTCCCCGGAAGATCCTACCATAAAAGCAACTGCCACAGACATTACAGTATGTCACTAGGATGTTATGTTCTTTATAAAAATGTATTCAAACAACACCATACTACAGGATGAATATTTGTTTGGGTGGGGTGGGGGGTGAATATTGCTTTTAGGGCAGGCAAGGACAATAAAGTGCTCACGTACTACCAGATATACAGTATTTCAGGGTTCTTGACAATATTGTAGGGGGGCTTAGACATAGCGACGCCCTGGACAAACATTCACATATTTAGTGTAATAACATTAATTTGTGTTTCATGTTTTTCCCATTTTACAGTCCGCATTTGTTAATATTCTGTTAACCTTAAGATCAACTGCTGCAATACATGTAAACCTCCACATTCACAATTTTTTAGTGATCATAAGTATGCCAGTAAAGTCAAAAATTTCATTTTTACAAGATAAGTGAAAGTATTTTCCTTTTCTGAGCGGACATTTTGTTATTTGCCGAATGATTTGCAAGAGCCTTCATTCCAGCAACAGCGATCCGAAGTTTGCCCTACATGCCTGCTTGCTGTGTCACATTCAGGCTCCATGGTAATCCTCAAGCACCCTCCTACTTAACCCTGACTGACAAAGTTGACTCCACTGGAGAGCGTTTGATGATTCAAGCCAAAACGATGCCCTATTTTCTCCCGCACGTGTCACTAACTGCTGGCAACCTGACTGGTCAATCCAGAGCTAAGGTCAGGGGCCTCCAGTGATGTAAACTGTACACATGCAGGAAAGAGATGAAATGTTTGCAAAGATGATTGCAGGAAAAAGAAAGGGCACTTGTCGTTCTAGCGCGCCAGGCTGTCTGACTCACTGTTTTTCTAAGCACATCCGGATTCTCTGGTGACGGGAATACAAGTCTGTAGAGTCAAAGATGGATTCCTGGCATTCAACTCATCTGTTGTCTCCAAATGTTTTTATGCAGATGTTCTTCCTGCAGGACTAGCACTGACAGTATGCTGTATTGTGTTTATGGCGGCTCAGTGTATTGCGTATGCCCTTGCTGGCGTATGCAATGTGCTCTGGGTTATATGTCTGCGCAAACTCACTCAAAGTATTGCGTCAGTGTTAAGTATACGACCTAACCTCTGCCACCTGTATGCCACCCGCAGTGGAACCTGGCCACTTTCCCCACATCCTCAGCGAGACATTCCAAGCAATTTTTGCATCACGAATCACACTGCGCACAACAAAATAGAGTCGTTCTGATCGGCAGATAGTTGGCAACTGCACAAATTGTCATGATCCTGCCGCTCCAGCACGAGCTGAGATAGGCTCCAAGATACTCAGAGTCAAGTGAGGACAAGCACCATATAAAATGGATGGAGGAACATTAGCTGCAGAACATGTGTTGGGTGTTGATGCTCATTTATTTATGTAAATACTGACACAAACGTCAATGACATGATCTAGTGGTTTGTCCGCCTGACTTTCATGCAGGCGTTGGGGTTTCAGTTCCCACTCAATGGTGATTTGAATGTGCGTATAAATGGGCGACTGTCTCAAAATATGTAATGTGATTGAATGATGACCAGACCAGTCTGCATTTTACTCAAAGTCAGCTGCGATACCCTGAACAGGGTAAGCAGTACAAAAAAAGTGATGGATCCATGACATATAAACTGCTGCATGCATACACGGCAGCCCCTTTTCTTAAATAAACACAGCATTATTGCCATATAACCATCCATTTTCACACTGCTTATCCTCACTAGGATCACGGGGCCTTCCTATGCCAATCAGCCTATCCCAGCTATCTACATGCGAGAATTGGGATACACACCAGTTGCAGAGCACATATAAACAAAGAACCATTCACACTCACATTCACACCTATGGGCAATTTCGAGTCTTCCACACATATTTTTGGAATGTGGGAGGAAACCAGAGTGCCTGGAGAAAACCCATGCAGGCACAGGGAGAGCGTGGAAACTCCACACAGGAAGGCCAGAGCCCAGATTTGAACCCGTGACCTCTGAACTCTGAGGTAAATGAGCTAACCAGTAGCTCACCAGGCTACCCTGCCAAAAATCTATAAGACAAAAACGTCAACATACAGTTTTAAAAAAATGGTTCAGGAGGTATGTGCTATGTCAGGTGTCCATCCTCATTAGATTTGAAGCATTGATAGCAAACTAGTTGGTTGGCACAAGATAGCAGGTAGCTGGAATAAACAACTAGCAGTGCCACGTCAGTTTGAGTGCTGACTTGAAGCGTCGATAAATGACAGCAATTGGCCTTATCCGGGACGAAACCTTGACAACAAGTGCTGTGTAAGCAAGGCAATAGCAAATCTGAAACACTCAAACCTTCCATGAATGCGTGCGTGCGTGCGTGTGCATGTGTCTGCGTGTGTCTGACAGGACAGTGTGTTCTGAGTTGATGTGAGATGAGCCCCACGAGTTGACACAGAAGAGAAACGTCCAGGGCTTGGCCAGGATGGGGGCCTCTATTGTCTTTATCACTGGATGTTCGTACATTGTGTAAGTGTGCGTGTGTGTGTGTTTTAGGCAACTCTGGAGAAAGACCTTTCCTGTGTGGCGCTGGAGGTTCCTCCTGGGGCTCGGTGACCGACAGGCCTGCAGACATACTGTCTCGCCCCAGTTCCACCACAAGGCCTTACCATTGTTCTGCTCTGTTAACTCCCTTTGTGCTGTCCAGTTTGCGCGCACACATTACACACAGAAACATGCACAAGCGCATCTGCACACACACACACACACACACACACACACACACACACACACACCACACACACACACACACACACACACACACGCATGTGCGCAGGTGCAACTGAACAGAGCAATGAGGTAATACAACTATAGAAACAGACCTGGACTCCTATTTATACATATGGTCTATTTTTTTTATAATTATGGAAATTGTTTGTCATACTTTACTAAGAGAGTTTTGCGTCGACACATTCTGGTGATTGTTGACAATTTAAAGTTCTGTGATGCTTACATTTCCAAAAAAGGTTAGATCAGATTTTTATTGGTATTCGCCAGTATAAATATGCAAAAACTATTAATCAGATTTCCAATAATTGTTGAGCAAATGTGAAGCCTCAATCAAGGAAAAAAAACATTCACTTATTATGAATCCGGATGAAGGTGCAACTACATTTTATTTCAGTACTTACAATTTAGATTTAGAATTAAAATTGTCTTTAATTTTCAGTGAGCAATATCTGATGGGGATAGATAATATGGATTTCGGATTTTTTTGTCTTGAGCTGTGTTGCTAAACTTAGTGCCATATTGTTTTTGTTGTCATTTGTGATCTGTTTGTGAAGCATCATAAACGTTATTTATAGGGGTTCATGTAGTATAATTGTAATAAACAGTGATTGGGTGATTATACTGCTTGTGCCTTTTTTTTTTTATCACAGTTAGGCCAAGGTAGTCAACAACATCACCTCCAGTTCAACAACATGTATGATGTAATGAGCGGATATTGGCTGTGACAACGATGACGCTTTATCTGCAGGCGAAGTGCAGTTTGTTGTTGATAACATGCTTCCAAAGTGGCTCTTGAGCACTGCATGTAAAGATTGAACAGATGAACAGAAATATTTTAATGCAGACCAAAGGGCTCACTTTGTGGATTTGAGCAGAAAACACGATGATGTGTTGAAGAGTAACGAGTGCAAATACTGCATAGAATTTAGACCTTAAAGTAAGGTTATTGTGAAGTATTCACAGCTTTGAAGAAAAATAAGTCAATTATCTGCAGTACAGTAATAAAGCCAGTTTAAAGCTTTTTTTTCCTTCCAATGACTGGGTCTGTGAATGATTTTCATTTTGTGTAATTCCAAAGAACATAGTTTTCAAGTTCCATGTTTGTTTTAATGGGAAGAGTCTGGAGTGGTTTTCGGGAAGTGTCATGAATTTAAACGAGTTCGAATACAATCTAAATTTAACACAACAGTGTGTGTAATGACCTTTGAGTATTTTGTCATTGTTATGCTCACTGCTGAGATGTCCTTAACATTAAGTGTTCCAATAAAAGGTCCTTAATTGTAGTATTTAGTATTTGGCAATATAACAAAGAAAATGCAGACCTATTTATTGGTAATAGTACAAATATTGGGAGGAATCTGAATTCCTTATCACTTAATACTGTGTGGGAAGTAAGAAAACAATTCAACACTTTACTAAAATAATTGTATATTAAGGCACAAAAAGAATGAAAACAGACAAACAAACAAATGATTGCAGCTAACATAAATACACACAAGACAAAATCACTTCCCAAATTGTAATAACATGACTGATCAAACTAACCCTCGATATAAATCACAACAATCCAAAACAAAGAAACCCCTAAAGATGTTATTCCTGGACAAATTCATATGCACAAAACAATAGCTTCCTTCAAACACGTTAACCTGCCCATCACTCATCAGCTCCGACAGGAACTTGATAAAGAAAAAGGAAACTGATAAGGCTCAATTGCTCGGCTGCTGATCTTTATCCGAGTGGGCCAACGTCAGGCATACGCCACTGGGAGCGTCGAGGGATGTGCAGTCCGTCTGCTTCAGGCGGGTCCAGATCCTGCTTTATGTACATTAACACTTAATGCGTTTCACACATGTTCACTTCATTGGAAAATTGACTATATTTAAGGACTGAATGACTTAAGCACTTTACTGTTGACCTGAACTTCCATAACAGACGACAATGAAGTATATGATGTTTCCGAAACCAAAATACATCCATCCATCCAGCCATCCATTTTCTTCTACTGTACTTCGCCTGTCCACACATAAATGGCAGCTATTTTGGGGCAAAAGATAAAATACTGTACATCCTAGACTGGTCAACAGTCAAATGGAATAATTGTAAATGCGCAATTGAGTGAATATTAATCATATGCCAGCTGAATGTCATCCAGCCATTTATTGTGAATCACTACACTACTAATGGCGCCAAAAGAAGTATCCATCCATCCATCCATCCATCCATCCATCCATCCATCCATCCATCCATCCATCCATCCATCCATCCATCCATCCATCCATCCATCCATCCATCCATTTTATTTGCTGCTTATCCTCACAAAGTTCACGGGAATGCTAGAGCCTATCCCAGCTGTCATCAGGCAGGAGGCAAGGTACACCCTGAACTGGTCGACAGTCAATGGCAGGAGACATGGAGACAGACAACAGTCGCACTCCCAACCACACCTATGGACAATTTAGAGTTTCAAATTAATCTAGCATGTTTTTGGGATGTAAGAAGAAACCTGAGTGCCCGGAGAAAGCTCAAGGAGGCACGGGGAGGACATGTAAACTCCACATAGGGAGGGCTGGGGTTGAACCTGGTTCTTCAGAACTGTGAGGCCAACACTTTCCAAGTTATCCACTGCGCTGCCAGAAGTATGGATATTTATGTGTATTTATGTGGACATCCAGATATTTTGTGCTGCATTTGTGGCCCAAATGCCACTTGATCCAATTTTTGAATTTATTATTATTATTATTTTATTAAGTGGATCATACCCTGTATTTGCCACCTTAGTACACCGGTCTGTGCCAAGGTGGGCTTTGTGGCACAGCAGAGGAAGTGTTCTTAGAGATGTATCTGGTGAAGTGCCAATTTGGTGTCAGAAAGTCGATCCAAACTTGCCAAGTCCTGGAGCAAAGCAGACTGCTGGTCTTTAATCGAGATGCAGGCAGCTACTGAGCTCCGGAGATCCATTTAAGACACCAATACTTATCGCTGGCTCATTGTTTATTTAACAAGGTTACCCCACCATGGCGATGTCAGTGACAATGTCGTCTTTCGTATAGCGACGTCTCCGTTGAGAAGGTCAGTTGCGCTACGTTTAACGCTTTGATTGGCTGTGACTGCAGTTGTCTGTGAAGATGCCCACAGTGGTGCAGCCCGCTCACTCTGAGATCCACCAGCCTGCACCCATCTATGAAATTACCATCACTGGTTTAAGATGCCTCTGCTACAGAGTTGCAGTGGCCACTGCACTGGATTTATGCCATTTATGAAACCCTTTGTGTGTCTTCTTACAAACAAACAGAAAAAAAACCCCAATGTTTCATGCTACACTAACTGGCAGACCACAGCATATTTTATTCTGTTACTGCATTGATCATTTTATTCATTAATTTTCGTAATGTGAATATTTATTTGATCTCTTAAAACTCCATGACTCCAAACATTTTTTGTTCTCTAAATATTCTCTGATATTTTGTTTATTCCCTATTTCTCACAATCTTTTTTTGATTTTTAGGATGTAACTCTCTGGGCTTTTACTGACCTCGGAAACCCACACAAGCACAGAGAGAACATACAAAGTCCACATAGGCCGGATTTGAACCCAAGTCCTCGGAACTGTGAGGTACATGCTAATCAATTTTTCAGCATGTCATCCGTACAAAAATAACTCCGGTAAAAGTATTGAATGCACTGACTTAAGTAAATTATTTGACTGAATCAATTGGAAAATGAGCAAATTCGGGCTAATTTCAGTGTGGTTTTTTTTTGTTTTTGTTTTTTTTAACTGTTTCGTCTGAGCAACAGCAAAATAATGTATTGGAAAGCATTATTTATTATACTATTACTAGTAGAAGGTAAAAGGTCACCAGAATAAAAAATACTCAAAGTAAGGGAGGTGAAAGATCTATTAAAGTACAGTAATGAAGTACCAGTATTTCGCTACTTTCCACCACTGTAACTTTCCCAAAAGTGTCCCACATGTTTGGTCTATGGATCGGATCCGGTGCTTCTGCACAGCAAACTTTCCAAACTTGTATCCTGTATTTAAAAGAGGGTGGGGGGTGTTATGCTTTCTTTACAGAAGGCGAGCAAACATAATACTGAGGACTGTAAAAAAATCAAAAGTGATCAAGTCAGCCTTTGATCGTCTACAAACTCCAAAAAAATAATTGGTAATGTGACGCAATATTTTTCATTGTTTCGTTTGTCGATAAATTAATGTTGCAATCATTGTGACAGGCCTACAAAGAGCATAAAATAGCAGACGTGAGTAGAATCTCCAACAGTGATTTTCTATCTACCTGCATGTGTTTGCACTGGTGTCTATGCCACCACAAGTGGTTTGGAACCAGTTCAGATTAACCTTAAGGGTCAAGTCAGAGGGGAGAGCCAGAGAGAGTTGCACAGCACACCACAAATTTATCCAGGCAGCCTGGCACCTCGCAGCAAAGCCTATAAGCAGATCATCTGTCAGGCGGCCACAGCAGATGAGCCATCACCTACACACAAGCAGCACAATCCACTGAATTGGCAGAATTATTTTTTCAGTAAAACAATGCTTGTCTTCTCTCTCACCCAAAAAAGAAATTATGTGCAAAAATGTACATCATTTCACAAAAGAGCATATGCTATCATGTCCTTCATTTTGATGTACATGTTGATTAATGTCAGAGCTTGTTACTCACAACACTTCAAGTTAATCATTTGTCATCATTTCTTGATTTCTAACGCAATCATCCATTTTCCATACTGTTTATCCTCACTGGGGTCACGGGCACGCTGGACAGAAGCCCAGCTGAATTTTGGCCACTTAATTACATTAACACGATGATCAAACAACAGTGAACAACAATAAAGGTCGGGCACATGCACAGACATTTTTGGGGGCAGTTGCACCCATCACCAAGAACCGAGATCAGTGCCAGTGCCAGTGCCAGGCCATGTCTGAAAAGAGGATCGAGTATTTCGTCAGCTTCATGGGGCGCATTTAACGGTCCAAGCGCATGCAATTGACACACCTGTACTGTGGTCTGGAAAAATGCTTTGCACATATTTCTGCGCATGGCCCAAATGCTTGGTGAAGTCTGAAGGCAGTCAGTTAATTGATGATCAGCTGTGTGTACAGTACATGCTGCTTCGACAGGACATGGCTACATGCAAATGAGCCACATAGCTTTTTTTCTCTTATCTTTATGCCTTCGTTAGCGACTGAAATAAATCGATTAATACTTTGATTAAATTGCATAATAGGTTTGGCACAAAACCGTGAAGCGTTATGTTATCACCACATCCTATCAGACTGTCATGAAGTTCAACTTGTGACCTCCCTTTCATTTTAAGTTCTGAATCAAATTTGGGTAGTTCAATGCAATAATAATGATTAGGTAGGTTTAAATCAGTGGATTTTGCCAATCTGTGCCAAGTCTAGGCCTTTGATACAAATAAACCTGACTTGGCAATGGCAATTTTTCCTGTGAATCATTCTTTTCTGGGCCACTCCGAGTTGTCAACTATAAAAGCAGAGGCATACTTCTGTGGCTACGTGTAGCCTAATTTGATGTCATCACATTTGATCGATCCATCCTCATAACTGCCGCCTCATAAAGGATGTTGTTGCTTATACAGTACCGGCACGAGGCTATAGCTAGGCAGGTCATAACTTGTAATGATGAGATGCATGCAAATTTCCTCACCTGTGACAGCCACAGCTTTATTCTGTCAGGTTGACCCCACGGGAGGTTAAAGAATGACAAATTTGGGTGCGTTTTCTCAGTTTTGTTGCAATTTGGTGCACAACACGTCAGCATCTTGGCCTAGCTATAATGAATGGTCTGTAATGCTAAGCACCGGCAACATCACGGGCAGGGTCAACGACGTTTCTTCTGGATCTGGCTGTGAAAGCTGGTACATGTCGATATAATGCACGGATTTTAAAAATGTTCTTTATTTTCTTTTTTTTTTTCAATTAATGTCCAAAATATATGTAATAATTACATTGCTTCAGATTGGAGGGTTTATTGTACATGTTCCAGGCAAAAGGGAGAATGTGGGACACGAATAAAGCAATATTGGTGTTCTCCTCTTTTCAAAATAAAAAATGTGCACAGCTGTGAACTGCACAGGTACTCTTTTCTCTTTTTGGTGTTTGATGTTGTTGTTTCATCGAAACAATGACATCATAAGGACATGACATTTTGGAAAAAAACATTGCTACTCAGCACAATTGAAATATGAAGGATTCGGTAATGTGGGAGTACACTATTGAACGCGGCCTAAAGGCCTACACGCAAAGAAAGGATGCCATCTACTGTTCAAAAACTTTCATGGCTTTGGGAGAGCCTGGAAATGTCCACCCTGGTTTATGGTGCCAATTGACCCCTCCGTACAGGGCACTTAACCACGCCTCCTGCAGTGACGTCACGCCACGTGTGCTGACGTAAGAAAACATTAAAAATGGCAAATACAATACAAAACATTCTTAACTGAGAGAGACGCCATGCTTCTGATTTCATTCAATCATTCACACGTAGCAATGTTATGCTAGCGGAGAACGTCTCATTCATTTATACGAGACGTGTATTAAAAATCAAATTTAGGGCATATCTTTGTGAAAACACAGTCTGGTTAAGCTTCGGCCGCGAGCCAGCAAGAAATCAATACGTTTGTGCAGTCCGATCATCGCTAAATATTGCTCAACAAAGAATAAGTGTGTCAATCGTTCACACGCAGTAGCGTTATGCTAGCAAAGAACTTCGAATTCATTTATACGAGACATGTATTGAAAATCAAATATAAGGCATACCTTCGTGCAAACACAGTCTGGTTAAGCTTCTGGCCGCGAGCCAGCAAGAAATCAATACGTTTGTGCAGTCCGATCATCGCTAAATATCGCTCAACAAAGAATAAGTGTGTCAATCGTTCACACGTAGCGGTGTTATGCTAGCGGAGAACGTCTCATTCATTTAATCAAGACGTGTATTAAAAATCAAATTTAGGGCATATCTTCGTGCAAACATATGCGTTCCGGTTGATATTAGATGGATTTAGTTGACGATGCGGTCTTCCACAAAGTTTGATCCATAGAAGGCATTTTTCGTACTGGGTCTTCGGTTTTGGAAAGGGTACGAATCGAACTCCACCAACTAGCGTTTCAGGATACCTGTCGTCACTATTACAAAGTCCGTGACTACAGCTCTTAACCATATTTTTTGTTAAATAACCCAAATACGCGATAAAATATGCAGATCTCTGGCCTCTGATTGGTCAGTGACGCGGATTGCGCAATATCCACGGAGGGGTCACTTGTTCAAAACCTTGTAATATCTTGTGTGGGCACGCCCACCTGCATTGCAACCACAAGATGATCGGTGAAGTGATAAATTCATCCATCCATTTTCTGAACCGCTTCTCCTCACAACAAAATGCAATTATTTAAACAGTAGGCTCACTATCTCGCTCCTGTTGATGGTTTGAAAAGTATTTTGGTGATCTTATACACAAGCAGGAGTACAACCCTTGATGTATTTAAACAGGTGGAAAAGTGCTTAACTACTCCACTGAGTTACAAAGACAAATATGATTGACACTCAAGACAAGTTTTTGACAAGCTCAAAATTGTAAGTATCAAACCAGTCACATTTCTATCATTGTATCTCTTCTCATTAAACGTTTTTTTTCATCACTGACTCATTACAACAGTTAGGATGATTCAGACAAAATGAAGACACTGGAGCTTTGATTATAGTTTAAGTTTGATTTAGTATTTTTTAAAGGTGTCATGTATGCTTTCCTATCAATCAAAATTACTATTATCAATGTGTAGTTTGAGCACAATTTAAAATGGAACTCCATTTAATTTAATCAATTAGCTGCACGGTGAATCAGCTGGAAAGTGTTGGCCTCACAGTTCTGAGGACCCAGGTTCAATCCCAGCGCTCCCTTTGTGGAATTCGCATGTTCTTCCCGTGCCGGCGTGGGTTTTTTTCCGGGCACTCCGGTTTCCTCCCACATCACAGAAACATGCAACATTAATTGGACACTCTAAATTGCCCCTAGGTGTGATTGTGAGTGCGGCGGTTTGCCTCTATGTGTGCCCTGCGATTGGCTGGCAACCAATTCAGGGTGAACCCCGCCTCCTGTCCGTTGACAGCTGGGATAGGCTCCAGCACTCCCGCGACCCTTGTGAGGATAAGTGGCTAAGAAAATGGATGGATGGATGGATGGATTTCATGAGCGCTGACTTAGTTTACTCTGACTCACTCTACTTCTTGCATATCATATGTAAATACTACCATCTAGTGGTATTAATTGATATGCGCAATTTACCTTTGGTACACAATGAAAGTAACATATTGTGGGTACAGTAATTTGGAATCCCCGACGAAAGTGTCTAAATATGGTTCTTGGCTGCAACTTGTGTGCATACAGTGATACGACAAATTACTGCTATTGAAATGCACCACAAAAAAAGAAGGAATTACTTTTTTTTTTTTTTTTTGTTTTTTTTGGGGCAAACAATAAACAAAAGAGCACCAAGCAGGCAGCAAAGAATGGCACTTCCTTGTACCCAGAAAGCAGCGCTTTTTTCTATCCATTGGAATGCAAATTATTTACACTGCTTTGTTTGCATGCCAATTCTCGTTGTTTTTCCAAGCTAATTCCACAATTGTCATGGGTTAGCTAAACACAGACACCCGAGGAAGGACCCAAACAAGCATGGAACTCATGAGTCATGGCTTAATGCTCGTTGGGGGAGTTCCCTTTAAGTAAAAAATGAAAACATGGTACATTTTCCATTTTCTACAGTTTCTGAACATAATATTATATACATATATGGAAGGTTAGCACTTCCGTTGAAGAATTGAAGGATCTGAAATTCAATTATTGGTGCAGTGAAGGATTTGTTTCCACATCTAAGTCCTATATGAAAACCTACAGCAGGCTATAGTGTGAAAATCCCTTGAAAATCACTCACTGTTCTTTTTATGGCATAAAATCAGTTAATCGCATTATAGTGGCAGGTAGCAGGGAGTGACTGTCACACTTCGCTTAACTGTGTCAGGAGCCATCGTTAATCAACTTCACGTACATGTACGTGTACTGTAAGTGTGTATACGTTGATCCTGTGATCGAACGATGATCATAAAAGGGTGTTGCGATTGGCAGAGGGTCCAGCACCTTTGCAATACGAATGATGATGACGATGCCATTGCGCCTGGCCTACATGATTTGCCTGAAATAATAATCACTTGTGAGGGACCTCCATCCACCATGTAATAATAACATTAACAATATATTTTTTAAAATGTGTCATTTCTTTGTTTGTTTGTTAACCATTTAATTAGCATGCTTCTGTTGAGAAGTTCATTTGGTTCCACACCAAGTGCGAAAATAAATACACTTATGTGTGCATTATCAGATCCTCACCAAATTTCAATGGGTTATAGTGTTTTTGTTTTTTTTGTTTTTGTCGATTGTGTCACCCTTCTCACAGAGTTGATTGTTTTTGTTTGTACTTCAGCTAACTGTGGTACTATTTTCAGTTTTCCATGGCCAAAATGGGTGCTGTGCATCCTTCCGTGCATTTACCTACATTGTACTGGTATTCTCCTTGGCAGCAATTGTAAATCCTTTGATCTGATTGATTTCTTATATTCACTCATTTGTGTTTCAGCGTTCCGGATTTTTGCATGCAAATTTGCAGTGTTCCAGTGGCTGGAATATATTGTATCAAAGTTTGAAAAGGTGGAAACAGCTGGAGCAAAAGATTTAAAAACTATTTGGTTGAACAGTGAGATTGCAGTTTCATTTCATGTTTTTTTTTCCTTTTTTTGGCTAATTGTGTCTTTTCTGTCCGAGTGGAGTGTCACCATCAAGATGCTTGTAATTGTCTTGAAAAACAGAAATTTTTTGAGGTTGTCGGATTTGACGTGGCCATTTCCCCTGAAATTGCTGTTTGGATGCCAACACTATTGTTGGGGAGAATGAGGATGAGCTGAAGCGTCAACAGCAGCAGCACATATAGTAAACACAGACTTTGAGGGGAATGCAGCAACGGTGTAATTACGTTGCTTCCTCCACCAAGCGTCCGATCAAAAGGATTTGTTGGGACGCCTCAAGAAGAAGCCATGTTTCTTAACCCGGAGAATTTGTTGTTTCCTTTCTGTTGAAAAGTGCGTTCAGTACTTAAGGGTGGCCTCTTGGATGCATGGTGTAACCATAGTTAAGGAAACTGTCTTTAATGTATGTTTACCATCAGTAATGCATTTTAAATCATTAATAAGCATGTTCTTAAAATGTAAATGGGATACATTCAGTACATGAGATACATTTCACATCTTACTACTTTAAAATTGAATGCAAATGTAATTTTTTCACTTTCTGAAATAAATGTATCTTCTCGCTCCTTCAGATGAATAAATGTATATTGTAGACCAGGGGTTGCCAACCTTTTTGAGGCTGAGGGCAACTTCGTGAGCACCGATCGTACGGCAAACTTCAGAGTTCATTATGCATAAAATATATTTGTTTTAATTTTTTCACGTTATTAAAAAAATCATTGATGTAAGCGCGTAAGATTCAAAATCGAAAGTTAAAAAAATATATAATATAAAAATAACATCGATTTGTGACCTGTGCTATATTTTAAACTTAAGCAGTCCTTGGTGGCAACGATGCACCTGTGGGCACCGCGTTGCTGACCCTTGCTGTAGACAATGAATAATTATTTCTTTGTTCTTGCTACTCTTCATCTAATTTTCATCTAATTAGCGCCATCGTTTTTTTTTTTTTCCCGTCACAATTTTCATTTAGTGCTTTGCTTAGCTTTAAAAATATTCATCCATCCATTTTCTCACCTGCACATTCTTAAAAGGGTTGCCAGTGTGCTGGAGCCAATCACTTTTTCTCATCCGTAGCAATTTAATTTGGATCATTAAACTCTTTTAAAACAAATTTAAAACAGTTTCATTCACATCTATGGTATGACGTGATTTATTTTCTGCGTCGTGCAGTATCTTCTGGCTTGAGCTGTGTGACATGGAAATGAACGGTGTGGGCAACTGGGATCAATGGCATTTAGTATCGGACAGATGCCCTTGAGCAGTGGATAAAGGAGACATCCTTTTTCAATGGGCCCATGTCAGTTCAAATGATCCCATTACTGTGACCAAACATCTTATTCATTGTGAGGTACATAGCTCATTAAATCATACGATATTGAACATCAGCTCAGGCTTTTGTGACGCCATCATGTCATTGTGCCCATTTACTAGATTGTATGTTAAACATATATATCCAAGGAACAGAGAGCCTAGAGGAGGGTTTATGGCCATGCGACCCTGAGAATGCTCGATCTCGTCAGTTCTCAGAAGGTAAGCGGGGTTGGCCCTGGTTAGTACTTTAATGGGAGACTGCTTGGGAATACCAGGTGCTGTAAGCTTCTCTCCCTAGCTAAAATCCAGAGGGGCTGCGTCAGGAAGGGCATCCGGCGTAAAACTGTGCCGAACAAATGTGCGTTCATCTGAGATGATACCCTGTGGCGACCCCGAACGGGACAAGCCGAAAGGAAGGAGAAGAAGAAGAAAGCCTAGAGGAGATGAGCAAATATCTAGTCTTATATGTCCTCTGGTTTTATTCAAAGGACATTTATTACATTCGTTGACTTCCTGTAGTGCTGTTGATTAGGGTGAGCAAGATCTATTGGAGTTCGAAGTCACAGAATATGAACATTGAGAGGTGCAAATCAAGGAGCTTTAAATCATTTCGTAGGATTAAGTAGGTGGTTAATGAACTTCATGCACATACTAAATTAATTGTAGAACTCAGTCAAGCTGGACATGAGTGGCATATTGTAGTGTTTTTCTTGTGTGCATTCCTGCTTCACACAGATAAGTACAGTACATGCCATTACTGCTTATAGCATCATACGCATACATAATGAAATCAGAATTAGATCTGTAGACGTGGTGTGAGAATCTGGGCGGTGCACACATTCGGCTTGTCACTCATTGTCCTGTGATGGGTGTCTCAGAGAGGAGAGGAACTGCATGGTGGAATGGCAAATTCCCATTGGGGCTTCTTGAAATGACAACGAGCAGGAGGACTGAGGATTCATGCAGCCAGGCTGGATACAGCACTGGTAGTCAGGCTCCATGAATGCTCAATATTTAATGAAGTTGTTTTGTTTTAAGAAGGGAGGACAAACATTTGGCTGTGTGTGACTCAGTTAAATCAAAAAGAAAAGATGGTGGATCTCAGTTGTACTCAATGTACGGCATACTCTCATATGCCATAATGAATGGAGCTGGACACACACACACACACACACACACACACACACACACACACACACACACACACACACACACACACACACGCAGACACGCACACAGAATCCCAATCTATGCATTGTTACTTCATGTCTATTTGATTTGATCGTTCTTAAAATGATACGCGGTATATTTTTAAGATTTTTTTTTCTTTCCCTCAGACAGTGCTGGAATTCCTCCATTCACAAAAGTCTCCAAATAATATCAACATTTATTGTTTCTATGACTTGGTCATTTGAATCTTACTCTCACCACATAGAGCATATGACTGCACAAAATTCTTTAAAGATTGAAAATGCAAACTGTCCAAAAAAAAAAAATAAATTAAAAACACTCATCCAAGAAATGCCGCAAATGCACACACTAGGAGTAGGAAAGCATATTTCAAACTATAAAAATGACTTGCATCGATCATCACTCAGCTTGGATTAGAAGGTGAAAAAAAAATGGAATCTGAGATTTTCAGATCTGAATCAAGACTCGAGCATCCACTTCCGATATGTTCTCTCACTTGTACCTAATGCAAACAACCAAGATTTACTCTCTAATCTTTATCTTCAATTTATTATCTGTGCTGATCTAAATATCCAAAATCATGCAACTGTCACGTCCCATCGGAACGAGAGGTAGGACCCAAATGCAGGAACTTGGAAGACGCAAGGTAGTTCAAGAAGAGACACGTTTATTGTATGCAGAGTTCGGGGATCGAGCAGGCAGTCCGGTACACGGGGAAACAACGCAGGCAGAAGTGTCAAGGAATCAGGCTTACAAGGTTGGTCGGAGAACGGACGAAGGTCGGTACACACAGGTTCAGTCAGGAATACGAGAGTGCTGGAACGGGACATAAAGCTCAACGAACTGGCGCCGGACCAGTCGTCACCGGGTCCCATCTATACAGGGGATGATCAGCCCGCATGAGGAGCAGGTGTGCGCCTCCCAATCAGCGCAGCCGCGCGGGCACCTGCACAGCTCATGCTGAAGCGGCAGGATCATGACAGCAACGCCAAACTTTTCTTCATTACTGTAGTGTACAAATCTGAATTTCACAGACAAGTTGGGTGAGACCTTCCACACCTAGCCATTGAAAAACATGCTTGAAAAATATATAAGTCGAACTTGATGAATAGAAATGTTCAAGGTAATGGAAGACAAGTGAAATTTGTTCGATGTGCAAGTTAGTATTACAAGAGTGTTAGCTTGACACTTGATAGCAGGTGGTTTGGCAACGTCCCCATATTTCAAACCACAGTGTGACGTGACGACTGGTACCTTTTCCTCTTTTGGCAAAGATTTCTTTTCTTTGTTGTAGTAGAAACCCACAAAGACAAGATAGTTTCCTTACTTATTCTGTCAGAAAATTATTTGCCAAAACAGAAGCAAGCAGGTGTCCACCACAAACACTTGCTAAGATCCTGCAGACCATGTTTCAATCCAACAAAAGCCAGACCCAGCAATATTTGGGCCAGGAATCAGGTACTTGATCCCTGGTTCTTGTTTGATTAGTTTACATCTTAAGCTGTTGGTTATTTCATACATTACAAGTTGGATCTGAGTGGCATGGCATCTACTGACTCGTGGACCTCAGGCGACGGCCAGTGTCTTTGCACTTACAAGATATGGTACTGGCAATGTAAATGCAGCTTTAGTCTACCTAAATTGACAGACTCAAAACAATACAATTATGTTTTAAAGGCTGCAGCATTGTTTTCACACAAAATCATTGAGGATTTGCAATGGCGTTTAATAAAAACATTAATGTGTGTTTGCTTGGATTTTTATGTGTCCCTGGAAAGCCACCATGCACCAATCAATACAAAAAGTTCCATCATGCATTTAAAATTTGAGTGCAAAGGGAGTGACATTAGAAAATGTCACACTCTTGTGTGAACAAGCTTTAAAATATTCTGTGTATATCTGCCCACAGACTTCACAATATTTCACATACTGTAGGATGCATCGGGGCAAATGCAAATGCCTCTCAGTATTGATAAAGCATCACGGCTGGTATGTCAATCAACTTCCCTGTGAAAACTGTCAAATGGCCTGCAGAATCCAGGGAAACAAATGCCTCCTGGAGGATTACATCAGGATCTGAAGACAAAGGGAGCTTAGTGTTCCCAATGACAGCCAGGTTTTTCAGCCAGGTTTAGCTATAACAAGGGTGTTCCCCAGATTTACACCAAATGTTTTTGAAAAAATTCAAAACATGTCACAATCATGAAATGAGATACAACATGCAACGGGTAAAAAAATTGTATCTATTGCAAGTAATCATTTGAAATCTAGAAATTGGGCAGTGAAACAGATTGTCATCGTCTTAATGCCTGCCCCATCTTTTTATAGGAAGCAATGCACCCATCCATCCATCCATCCATCCATCCATCCATCCATCCATCCATCCATCCATCCATCCATCTATCCATAATGGACAATACCTGTGGGAGGTGTCCTCTTCCCCACCTCTAGGGGTCTAGTATTTTGAGTGACCCAACCAGATAGTGGAAAAGGTCAACTGACTCTTCTTTAATTGCACGATAAAGCACTGAAACAAGGGGGACGGTTTTGTACCTAAATATAGTGTAGAAATTAACAAAGAAATGAAATACATAAAGACATCTTAATTAATTCCAAAAATATGGGAGACACTCCACATGATGAGGATAGATTTGCGAGTCCAGTTTTAGTAAGTATGTACACCTATTATGATCACGACTTGTCAGAGGAGGAAAAAAAAAACAAAAACGTAAAAAAAAAAAAAAAAAACCACAAACTCGTATTTGCTCATATGTCTACAGTTCTGAGGACCGGGGTTAATATCTGGGCCCCACCTCTGTGGAGTTTGCATGTTCTCCCTGTGCCTGGGCGGGTTTTCTCCGGGACTCCGGTTTCCTCCCACATCCCCAAAACGTGCAACAATAATTGGACACTCTAAATTGCCCTTAGGTGTGATTGTGAGTGCAACTGTGATCTACCTCCATCTGTCCTGCGAGTGGCTGGCGACCAGTTCAGGGTGTAACCAGCTTCCTGCTCAAAGATTTCTGGGATAGGCTTCAACTGGACCGCGACCCTTGTGAGGATCAGTGGCTTGGAAAACAGATGAATGGATGGAATAAAGTTAATCAGTTTGAACATTAACGAACTAATCTTGTCTTTGTAGTCTATTCAGTTGAATATAGCTTCAAAAGGATTTGCAAATCATTATATTCTTTTATTGACATTTTGATGATATTGCCTGTGCAATTTTCTTTCTTTTGCTTTCTGAAAACTAACTAGTTGGAGGATTTAGTCCCGTATCACAGTTAATAAAATAAACTAAAATATTGGGGCACAAAATGTTAAACTAAATTGTCTTTTGGATTCCACTCTCATGTACTTAATGATGAAAAGATTCTTCTGAGTCAGTAAATACGGTTGATTAATCTACACATAGAGTTGCTCCATTGTGCCCTGATAATGAAATAAAAATTTCTTTGTCTTCCATAGAAAGAGTCTTTACTGCTTCCACAGCCACAAAAGCGTCTGGTAAAATAGCAGTCCCTTACTCAGCAGTGTAGTGCTGATCTTACATGATTGCTCCCAGGATGAAAGAGAGAGAAGAGGACGCTTCAAAATTCTCATTGAAGTCGAAGATAAAACAATGACAACATTCAGAATGCTAATATTGGTGTGTGTTTTCAAGCAATATGCTCCTTACCATATCTACAATCAATTTTGGGGGGTTTGATAGTAAAAATGTGTTGCCACAGATGCAAAGGTGTATAGAATTCTAATTGTGTGGTGTGCCAGGTAACCCAACACCCTAATGAGTTGCTTTTATGTGTGAAGCTCTTTTATACAAATAAACCTAAATTGACAATGGGCTTATTATAATGCCAATAAAGTCAAATAGAGACTTTTGCACTCCCGTGACCCTCGTGAGGATAAGCGGCTCAGAAAATGGATTCATTCGTTTGGATGCTGATCTGTTAAAGTCACCACAGTTCCAGAAACCACCTATACATAATTTGTCAAAGGGGTTGACTCACTAAAATCATCCATCCATCCATCCATCCATCCATCCATCCATCCATCCATCCATCCATCCATCCATCCATCCATCCATCCATCCATCAATCCATCCATCCGTTTTCCATATCACTTATTGTCACTAGGGTTGTGGGGGTGCTGGGAGCAAGCTCAGCAGACTCTGGGTGAGAGACGGGCTAGACCCTGAACTGGTCACCAGTAAGTCGCAGAGTACAAAATGACAAACAATCATTCACACTCACTTGCACATCTGTGGACAATTTATAGTAGTCAATTAATCCACTGTGCATATTTTTGGAATGTGTGAGGAAGTCGGAGTACCTGGAGAAACTCCACACAGGCACGGGGAGTACATGCACAGGCGGGGGGTAGGGATTTGAAGTTCTTCAGATCTGTGAGGCTAAAGCTCTACAACTGCGTCACTGTGCAGCATTAAAAAAAAAAAAAATCATACGATACTTAATATAATAGCAAAACAACAAACATAATGTTTTCCCCTCTATTTTTACATAAAACAAAATGAGTACATGAGAAAAATCTTGGAATTTAATAACATTTTTAATGTATACATATGTTAATGTTGCCACTCACATGAATTCAGATTTGTAGGCCAAAATGAATCTAGAAAGAACCACAGCATAACAGAAAGACTGAATGTGACAAATATTAGCAAGATGTGCATAAGTCGAGAAATGAAATTGTGCTTTTTAAATGGTCGGATAAGGTGGGCCTGTGGGACTTGTTCTTGATGAGGATACTTTTACCATTAATTCAAAAGGCTTCTTCAGTTGTGTATTTTTGTCTTCTTATTTATGCCTCACTGGGTGAGTCCCATGAGGGTGGTCAACAATGGTGTGTTTTTGTGTTTAGTGAAACGACTCCCTTGCATAGCAGTCAGTTGTTTGCTGGCAATGTGGCCAAAAAAAAAAAAAAAAAAACGTTTGTTTGGGCCACTTTCTCCCTAGAATGAGACAATCTTTGGAGACAGGGATGTCAAGACATTATTTTAGGGAGATGATACTGTAGATGATATTTCACCTGTTTTTTTGGTTTATTTTACCTGTGTTAAATGACATAAATATGTGTCTGTAAAGGAAGCCGTTCGGAATTTTGCCAACTTGCAATTCTACTAATTCTTTTAATTGTTTGTGTTTGTCCACTGCATCTAGCGCATGCACGAATCCTGTACAGAAGAAGTTTCGAAGTCAAGGACGGGTAGACTGTGTATGGCTTGGAACATCTCTCTGGTGTGTGTGTAAACGTCTAGTACTTGCTACCACGAGGAGTAAAAATACAGTTGTTCTGACCATTCGCTCTTTTCTTCTGACTCTGGGCTGCCACTTACATTTATGCACAAGTGTTAACTCGGCTTGTACTCCTTGCTATCTCCTTACTCTTCTCTTGGGTGTAAGGGTAAGGATGATCATTTTTTGCTGTTGATCCACCCCGCACTCATCACCCAGAGATGAGTGGGTGAACGGTGACTCATTGAGATTAGACGGCCGCGAGGATGGGCGCAAAGAGCCTGCTGCTGTTCGTCAAGGACACTCTTTTTGGGCGCAAATTCCTTTGTGCCACCGGCACCCAGAAGAGCGTCCTGACTGCCACTGTGCCCACGGGCTGCTGGTGGACGTTAAGAAGGGCCGTCTGGTGGATGCACTGACTTTCTCCACAGTTGCTTGTGTCCGCAATGAGGTGACTTATGGGGGTCTCTCCAGTTCACTCTCAGATGGCACCAAGTATCAGCTCCTTCTTGGTGAGTTCCCGGGCTTGACACGGCCCACTTTTTCCTCTGCCGCAACTCAACATGGGGTTGAGCACCACATCGAGACCGATTCACGCTAGAGCCCGACGACTCGACCCCGAGAAGCTAGCAGTCGCTAAATCCGAGTTTGCCAACATGGAGTAACTGGGCATTGTCCGCCGCTCGGATAGCCCATGGGCCTCGCCGCTACACATCATCCCTAAACCGAGCGGCAAGTGGCGACCGTGTGGTGACTACCGCCGCCTTAAGAAAGAAAATCCTGTTCACCAAGGTTGACCCGGTGCGCGGGTGTCACCAGGTTCCCGTGCACCCCTCAGACATTCCCGAGATGGCTGTAATCACACCGTTTGGCCTGTTCGAGTTTCTGAGGATGCCGTTTGGTCTCAAAAACGCGGCCCAATCTTTCCAATGTTTAATGGATTCTGTGCTCAGAGACTTGCCCTTTGTGTTCTTCTATCTGGATGACATCCTAGTCGCCAGCTCTTCGAAGGAAGAACATCTGATGCACCTCCGCAACCTCTTCGCAAGTCTCGAGCAGCATGGCCTGATCATCAACCCGGCGAAGTGTGTTTTCGGGGTGCCCTCCATCCATTTCCTTGGGCACCTCATCGACAAGAACGGCGCTGCCCCCCTTCCGGCAAAGATGGAGGCCATCTCTGCTTTTCCCTGACCTCGCTCAGCCCGAGGGATCCAGGAGTTTCTGCGGACGGTGACTTTCTACTACCAGTTCATCCACTGGGCCTGTATGAGGCTCTTAAAGGCAAGGCCACCAACATTGAATGCACGGCCGAGAGGGTGGAAGCTGGAGTCGTGCCGCTATCCAGGCCCACCCGTCCCACGGGGCCCCCGTCGCTCTCACTACTAACGCATCGGACTACGTCGTTGGGGCCGTATTCGAACAGTGGGTCGGCGGCGCCTGGCAAACACTTGCCTTTTTCAGCCGGCAGCTGGTCCCCAGGGAACGCAAATACAGCCCATTTGATAGGGAGCTCCTCGGCCTCTGGCTGGCAATCCGCCACTTCCGTTCCCTATTGGAAGGCCGTAAGTTCACGGCATATGTGGACCATAAACCCCTCACTTTCGCCATGTCCAAGGTGAACTCTGGAACGCAGTTTCTGAGAGTTTGGGTGTCAAGCTGCACCGCACTACCGCCTATCACCCCCAGGCGAACGGTCTCTGTGAGCGGTTCCACCGCTCCATGAAAGCGGCCCTGCATGCCGGCTTGACAGACGGCAACTGGTTGGATAAGATCCCGTGGCTCATGCTCGGCCTCAGGTGCACCCTCAAGGAGGACCTGATGTCCTCGTCCGCCGAGCTCATCTACGGCCAGCCGCTACGGGTCCCTGGCGAATTCATCCCGGACGCCACTGCGCCTTGGTCTGCAGCCAGGCAACGGTCCTCTCTGCTGGAAGCCACCAAAGGGTTCGCGCCAGTTCCCACGTCGCAACATGGCACCCCAGGTGCCCGGCTGCCCCGTTGTCTGCGCTCTGCAGATTTTGTGTTCCTTCGACATAATGCCCACCGTGGACCCCTGCGCCCCCCATACGACGGCCCGTTCAGGGTCCTGGAGCGCGGGGATAAGAGCCTGCTTGTAGACATTGGCGGTAGACCTGAGACTGTTTCCGTGGACAAGGTCAAACCGCGCACCTGGACATTGCCCAGCCTTTGGGGTTGGCCCTCCCCCCGCGCCGGGGTCGTCCCCCTTTGCCCTGTGCCCCTGCACCTGCCGGGGTGCCCTCGACCCCGCCTGGACCCTTGTCCCTTGACTCAATGGACAGTGCGTTCCCGCCCACCTCGGCCCCCGCAGTGCACACCTGCCGGGGTCGGGTCGTCATCCCTTCATGGCATGGGGATTTTGACTATGTGTGAATTCTGGGGGGGCTTGTGTGGTGTTTACATAATTCACCCGCGGGACCTCGAGTTGGGTTGTGGGGTTCCACACGGGCTGTTTTTGTTGTTGCACTTCCGGAGTTAGGAAGTAGGGTGTTCCCGCCATTATGCGAGGAGTCTGTTGATGTCTTCCAATAAAACAAGGTTTGTTCCTGTGTTCGACACTGTGCCTCCGACTCCTTTTCTTCGGCGCTACATTCCCACCTCGCTCTTCTTCAGTAGGTCTTTGTTCTCGTGTCCAACAACGCTGCATTGTGAGTGGCCACGGCGACTGATAGGGCACGCTGTCCCGCGGCTGGCCTTTTAACCTCCATTCTTCAAGTCGAATGCCTGTTCCAACGTGATTTGTGGTTTGAACTCCAAATTTTCCAACCTGAGTGATTGAGCAAAAAAAAAAAAAAAAAAGAATTGTTGCTCATTGTTTGCATTGTCTGCATTGACTTTATTTGCAATCAAGTTGCATAAATGGTTAAATCCATGTCCAGTGCATATGCGTGCAGCAATTCTCAGATAAAAAGGTTGAAGTGTAGTTGTTGACTATTTCGGTAGTTTACAAAAGCACATCATAAACGTATTACTAATTATTTTTTTAAAATGATAAAATGTGTAAACAACCATTGCATACATTTTTAAAATGATAAAATGTGTAAATAACAATTGCATACATAACATAAAATGTCATTAAAATTAAAATCAAAATCAGACTAACAAAACTGGGGCTAAGAGAGTTTTTACAAAATGGTTGTTCTATGTGTTATTGCCCTCTACCTTCTTTCTACTTTACCTTTTTTTAAAAATTGTATTTACTCTCAGTGTTTCCTATGGTAAATTGTTCTACAACTGTAGACAACTTTTTAAACAATAAATGAATTGCTGAACTCAACAATATATCCAATCCTAGAAAGGAGCTTGGGAGTTACAATTTCCTGAGAAGAATGACACAAAACGCAAGCCGTCTAATGTACAGTCCATCCTTGAAGTTTACATTAGTCTGATGGAAGAGCGCATCCTTTCGGATTTATAGTCATGTGAGCAACTGGCTCCAGCATAGCTGACAGTTGGTACAGTGATGGGACACTACAAATTTTTCTGGGCTGTTATTTCTCTACTCGATTATTGCTCTGACTCCTTACTTCCTTACTTATTTAGAACAGAATGGTTTTCTGGAACGTGATTTAGATTTGGTGCAAAAGGGTTTGTTAAATAAGTGCCATCATCAATGACTGCCTTGGCATATGTATTACATTGTCTTCAGTTGTTTTTGTAAGTTACTGTGATTTTGTATGTAGTGTTCTGAAATATAGATTTTTTTTTTTAGAGTTGAATACATTCCATTATTAACAGGTTGCAATTGCATTGAAATTAACCCGAGAGTAAATTTTGTTGCTGTCCAATGACAACACGATTGATTCCACAGTAGTCATTCCGAAATAATAAGAACCAATTAATCCTCAGAATATGCAGTCACTGAAGTATTTTAAACCATGTAGGTATCAGTTCCCCCCAGGGTGCTGCTGAACTATTTGACTTTTCTCAGGGTCATCTGTGTTTAAAGCACCTCTGGGAAAGAGTGCTGTAGATTTTCCTTCCAATAAAAGGAGTTATCTATATTGTGTGGTCAGTGCCAACATTTTTTACCCCCTCATCTTTTCATTAAAACTCTACAGGGTTATCTTAAAAGGTCCAGTCAGGGGAATTGCAAAAATGCATAATGACGTGCCAGCAAGCGTCTTTTCAGGCGACGTGAAGGTGAAAAATCAGGAGATAAGATAGAAAATACTTCAAGATTGTTGAATAATTGAAAGAGAAAGTAAACAGTTATCTACTAAGTATGTAGAGTTGAGAGCATTGTCTGATAGTGGTTAACCTGTCTGCCTTACAGTTCTGCAGTTTGGAGTTTAAATCAGAGCTCTGGCTTTGTGAATTGTTCATGTTCATGTTTCCTCCTGATTCCACTGTTTCATCCAACATTTGAAAAAGCGTGTCAGCATAGGCAAAATAAAAGTGCTGCAATACATCTTAATAATGTGAAACGTATGGAATAAGTTAGTTGAAAAGATATGCTAACAAAGTCGTTCATGAAGTTTAGAAAATTAGCTTCGATGCTTCTCTACATAACTAATTTAGCTACTACTACTACTACTCATACAAATAATAAGAAGAATAACTAATGTCAACATGAACAAAAAGTTACTGCAACTAATATGGGTTTTCAAAACATAATTCTACATGAGATGCTTCATGCAGTAGCTTTTGAAATCGCAAAACCAATGATGTAACTCTAATGCTGATTTAGGCACGGTGGTCAGCTGGTAAGAGCCGCTGCCTCACAGTTCTGTGGACCAGGGTTCCAATCCTGGCCCTCCCTGTGTGAAGTTTGCACGTTCTGTCCGTGCCTGCATAGGTTTTCTTCGGGGCACTCTGGTTTACTTCCACATCGCAAAAACATGCGTGAGAGGTTAACTGAAAATTCTAAATTGTGTGTGCATGTTATTTGTTTATATGAGGCCTTCGATTGGCCGGCAATCAGTCGAGAATGTACACGGCCTCCTGCCCGTAGATAGCTGGGGTAGGCTCCAGCACTCCTGCGACCCTTGTGAGGATAAGTGGCTCAGAAAATCGATGGATGGATTGATAATACTGATTTATTATATTTTTCCATTTTGTGGTTTTTGAGTTTGAACCTTTTATCTTGGGAATATATGTACAAACTAACATATACTCCAAAACGAAGATGGAGATCATTAAATTACTTCATTAGATGTGTACAAATGCAGATTAAAAGTAACGGTATGCGGACTATCCATTTTTGGGTTGTTTGTACAGTTCAATATTAGAATTATAATATATACTAATTATTTTATGTTCCATTACAAAGCTGTTCTGTCAGTGATGTTGAGAAGGACCTACAACAACAAATGTGAACACTGCGTATCAACTCTATCACATGCAGGAAGTGACTTTGTTTTATTTTTTTCCTTCACAAAATTGTTTGGTGAAAAGACTGACTGACATTCAAACTCACAGAGATAAGGACAAGCCAGTTCAATTACTTTGTAAGAAATAGGGCTGTATATCAGTCAATGTAAAAAAACAGCCTCAGTGGAACACAAATCAATGCAACCCCCATAGATCACTGAGCAGTGGCAATTACTTGTGTAAGAGGCAGTGATGCAGCCACAGCTTGTTACCGCCACTTTTTGGCAGACGACGGGAAATGACCTAGACACTGCTTGATTTACGCTCGGTCATCCTGACAGATTAAGTAGACGTTCTTTTGGAGAAACTGCAGCTGATGCTTCTTGCTTTCAACTCTGTTTTTGTGTTTCAACTATTATCAGTGTGCCAAGATTGCAAAATCCTAATCCACAATGTTAGGTAGTTATATGATGTGATATTATTGGTTATCGGTTTAAAGGAAGACACAAAGAACAACAAATTTGGATCTTTTCAATATAATACAGTGTATGTGGCACAGTTGGTTTCATTGATCTGAGCTGGCAGATAGAGAGAAAGGGCCATCCATATTCTGCCATTTATAGATAAGACTTATGTTTACTTACTTGGCTTGGCACCTTTCACTGACTTGCATTCTCCCATCCAGAACTCTGACATGTACTGTATGTGTGCAATCACCAGGAATGATTCATTGAATTTGGAGTCCGGGAGCAATTCACGGAGCATCGCGTTTTCCTACGACTCATGAATGCCTTGGAAATCCATTCAAATAATATAGCGGACTTCTTCTTCTTCTTCAGAAGGACAGCATGTGCTTTTTATTCTCTATGTAATAAGTCCAATACAATTAATTTAGTCAGAATACGGTGCTTATAACTGAAACAATATTTGCAAAAAAAAAACAAAAAAAAAAAACAGAAGATGGATTAGAGGTGCCAAAGCATCACCTAGACAAAGATTGGGTGAGATACTAATGTATTTGATAAATGACATAAAATAAAATAAATACATAGCAAATAAAACAATTAATTAAATTCACTCACCATTGCACAATTTGATGTTTGCAGTGGAGGCCATTCAAGCCACCAGGAGCGTATTGGAAGCAGAAAAACTCTTAGCAAGTAAAAAAACAAACGAACAAAGAAACAATTCATATGATGGACTGTAAGATGTCGACATTCGTCTAACAGTGTTGTTGGCTAGTCAGTGAACATCACTGAGCATGATGGACCTGGTGTGTCTTGTGGCTTCAGCACGAGTCACAGGCCGTCGGCCAGCAGTCATCTGAATCACAATGTGCAATGGGGAGTTTTACCTTCACAAGGCGCTGAACTTCCTTATGAGAATGTGCATGGCATGCTAGCAGGGCCAGATTCGACAGGGAAAGCCCACGTATTGGGCTGCTCCACTTTGACTCTGAACTGGTATGAGGGTGTGTAAATACAAGATATGAGTGGACTGGAGATTTGCCGCAGCTACAAAAGCCTGCAGCGTTGCACACAGTAGAATAGTGATTGAACCCTTATTTACCCACATAAAGCAATTAAGAACTTATTCTCATTTGCAATGCCGACTTTTATATTTTCCATCTTTTCCTTTTTTAACCTTTTCACAAAAAGAGCCATGTTCAAAATGTAAAAGTAAGTCATTCTCAATGCACCATGTGGTGTTCATACTGTGTTGTTCATCTGTCAGATATACATATACCAAAGCTGTCGAAGAAAAACGGGTAGCCAATGCAGTCATGTCAACTCTCATATTAAATTTTCTTCTTCACTTGGTGATGTAGTTCAGAGAAATTGAGGCCTGTAGCTTTATGATGTTAATTAATGGAAGTCAACCCCGCTTTCACTCATGTTTCATTTGGGAGGAATTAATACATGAAGTTGAAATTATAAGAAGGGGAACCACACCAAAGATCAGTTAACCATACTCGGCAAAGCATGCTGTATTATATATTGTATAATATCCATTTATCCATCCATCCATCCATCCATCCATCCATCCATCCATCCATCCATCCATCCATTTTCTTAGCCGCAAGGGTCACGGGATGTAGTATAATACTGACATTTAAAACACAAATTACACTTTATAAAAAGCAAAAACATAATACAGTATATACCAAATACAGTATACCCAAGCCCAAGTACAAATTACATTAAAAAAACACAAAGAATGAACTTCCAACAAATATTTCATCCATGCATCCATCCATCTTCTTGACCGGTTATCCTCACAAGGGTCGTGGGAAGCCCTGTAGCCTATCTCAGCTGTCAACGGGGAGGAGGCGAGGTACACCCTGAACTGGTTGCCAGCCAGGGTACACAGAAACAAACAACCACACTCACAATCACATTGAGGGGCAATTTAGAGTGTCCGATTAATGTTGCATGTTTTCGGGATGTGGGAGGAAACCGGAGTGCTCAGAGAAAACCCACACAGGCACGGGGAGAACATGCAAACGCCACACAGGTGGGGCCGGGATTGAACCCAGGTTCTCAGAACTGTGAGGCCAAGTCTTTACCAGGTGCGCCCTCTAATTTCAGAAGTGTAGCAGTAGTGTAGTAGGAGTGTACCAGTAGTAGTGCAGCAGTGTATGGATTTTATACACCACTGTCTTAAGTTACTCTTTTAGATCAGCCGTGTGCCACTATACGTGGGTAATGTGCTGTTTATCTTGAATCATTGTTATTGTATTTAGCATACAGCCAAACATGGTCAAAGTCAACAAGATGACCTTGACTGTGGCACAAAGATATGCGATATGCTATTGGATATTTTGACGCTAGTGGAAACCCTCGGAGCGTGTTGGCATTTGTGGAATGACCAAGTCTGACATTGCGCTATGATGATTTAGCGGACCTGCTGGCAAAGTCACAAGGATTGTGTGATTTTCATAGAAATATTGCAAACTAGTTGACCCGCTCCACAATGACCAGCTGTCCCAACTTAATAAACCTTTGCATTGAATGGTCATCAAAAATGAAATGCAATTGTATTGAATTAAATAGTATTAAATTATATATATTTTTATCCCTTCATTGAGCATAGAGAGGATCCTCGGTTTATGAGGTTTATGAAATATGAATGCCACCCAGTGATGTAATTTGTGCGGCGGTGTAGGAAAATATCATTTGGCACAAGAGGCATGCTCTATTACCAACATACTGTTATTTCATTTTTTATTGATGGATCTGAAACTCGTGTTTTTCATACTGAGTCACAATTGCAATGAAGTTGGGAGATTGTCTAAAATGTAAATGAAAAGAGAATACAATGATTTGTAAATCCTTTTCAACCAATTTTCGAGCTCTGTCGGCCACCCCGGCTACCGCGTTTGTACACACAATAGTGTTTTTCAAGTTTGACATTTTTGCTCAGGACCATCCAGGACCATAATGGTTCTTGGTGGTTTACACTTGTGTACATTCTCCACGCCTTGGGCACTATCTTCCCCATAGCATCAAAGATCCTGACTTTTGAGCACGTGTGTTTTGAGAATTTCTCAACTTTCAGAAGTCTTGTATTGCATACCTGGACCAAATACTTGCAATCTGAAAGCAGAGATGAACTGAGGTACCATTTATAACAATTTTGTCAATGAACTCGAGCTCACAAAAATGGTCGTACTCTACATAAATTGGCTATCATTCATTTTTGATGAATGCCATTTTTAAAAGCTCTTCATCTTAAAGGTCAAGTGTCATGAAATGGATCATTTTTAGTGTGTTATAAATGAAAAAATGGCAGCTGGTACGGACCCATCCGTTTTTTCACCACAAAACATGATTTTGACGTATGTGGCTTTTTGGAACTCGGTGACCGGCCTAGTCAGCTGGGGGCGCTCGTCGCTGCCGGCCAATGTCCTTGTCGGTCGGAGTGGCTCATCACGGCGCCAGGCCACGGTGGCTCCTCTCTGCTGCGGAAGTGGATCGGACGGGGCGGCGGTTTGGCTGCGATCCGCGTATAATCTAAATATGGGTCGAAACAATAAGGTAATATTGCCCCGGTAACTTCACTTGGTTGTGAGATGTTCTCTTCCTCGGAAAGAGCTTCCGTGTCAGAAGGGGCGTGTTCGTCTCCCACAGTAGGGGCCACAGCATATTTTCAATGGCGAATATCCAGGGTGACGTCACGGGCAGGAGATGCAGCCAATATGGCGACCACTTGGATGTTGCAACTTTGCACATGGATGACGCACTCTCCGCTCATATTTTTTCATATAGACATTGAAGTGAATAATGTTATATGTATTTTTCATTACAATATCTATTTTAGAATGTTTATAGGGATAATGCTTGACCTTCAAACTTCAGTCACAACTTGACTGTTTTAGTTATTGTTTGCTAGTTCATCTAGTGTAGTCACGTATGAAGAGCAAATCATAAAACCTTTGGTGGTGCTCATATAATTCGTCCTGTTGTAATGTGGCTGCTACTTTGCTTTGCTGCTTTTTCTTCAGCTGCTTTAAGTCAGCTTTAGAATTAGAAAGTTCTGCTACTGGTCTATAAACTAAACTCACTAAATGATTTAGGTCCCGAGTAACATGAAAGAAATGCTTACGGAATACAAACCCAGTAGAGCTCTGAGATCGACTGACTCAGGTCAAATAGTGGAGCGCAGAGCTCAAAGCAAACATGGTGAAGCAACATTTAGCTATTATGCTGCACACAAATGGAATAAGTTGCCAACAGAGGTGAGATCAGCCCCAAGTGTGAATGTTTTTAAATCCAGGTTGAAAACTCCACTTTTTCATCATATTACTTGCACTGTATGCGGTTTTAATCGTGTTTTTTAAAAATAGTTTGGAATTTTCATTGTTTTTATCCCATTTGAAATGTTTTATCTCTTTGTTTTCAAATGCCTTTAATCACATAAAGCATATTGAGTTACCACATGTATGAAATGTGCTATACAAATAAATTAGCTTTGCTTTGCTTTGCCTCAGGATGTCCAAAGACAGCCCTGTTTTAAAGCAGGAAAATGAACCATTGGAGCCTATAATTATTTGAATGAAATGGTGATCACAGATGGTGGCACAGTGGATGACTGATTAGCAAATCTGGTTCACAGTTCTAAGATCTGGGGTTCAAATCCTTCTCACCTGGTTAGAGTTTGCATGTTTAAAGAAATATGGAGTGTGAGATAGACCGGAGGATCAGTGCGACACTTGAAGTGATCTCGACGATGTATCAATCTGTTGTGGTGAAGAAAGAGCAGAGCTGAAAGGCGGAGCTAATTCCTACCCTCACCTATCGTCACGAGCTGGACAAAGTGGCTGGGGACAGGGAAGTCTGAGCTTTCATGCTAAAGCTGCCATCTAGGGACCCAACCCAGGTAAGCAGGAGAAAATGGACGGTTGGACAGTAAAATTATACACTTTGCCAAGTTCCTGTAAGCAAAAAACATCAGATGTTTGTCCATTTTGTTGCACACAGAGCATACATTTGCTAGGTCAATTGATGGAAGAGAATAGTTTGTACAAAAACAAATAACATAATAGCCTTAAGGGCAGAATTAACAAAGTGGTGGGATGAAGTGAATATCAATTTAATCAGTGCCAGACAACTGCATCAAATATGAATTGCTAATTTCAATAGTGGTTCTGATGCTTCTACAGATAAGCAGCCGCAGCGGCATGTAATTTATTTGCTTATGTGATTAGTCACTCTTAGTCCCTCTTTGATGTAGACTTTATTTAGTGCACCAACTAATCATCTTTAATAATCACAAATTAAAAAATTAATCCCAGTCCCCCATATGTGGAGTTTCCATCTTCTCCATGTGCCTGTGTGGGTTTTCTCTGAGCACTGCGGTTCCTCCCACATTCCAAAAGTAATGGCTGGTAGGTTAGTTGAAGACTTGCCTGGAGGTGTGAATGTGAGTGCAGTAGTTGTTTCTTTATATGTGCCCTGTGACTGGCTGGCAAACAGTTCAGGATGTACCCTGCCTCCTGCCCAAAAATAGCTGTGATAGGCTCCAGCATGCCCGTGACCCTTGTGAGGATAGGGGGCTCAGAGATTGATGGATGTCAAAAACACACAAGGAATTTGTGTCCCGGAAGTGGAGCCATTCTAGCATGACAATAAATGCTAATTTTAACAATGAATTATTTTCTATTAACAATGAATTGCACAGCTGCTAGAATGCCTTGATTTTAAAATATGGGTATAATAAGTAACACAGTATACATACTGTAACTATTTGGCAAAACTAGGTCATGAAAGTTACTATAATATATCCAATGAGTGCATTGAATTACTTTAAAATCAGGTTACGAGTCTTTTCCGCTTGGGATCCTGGCATCTTTCTCCTTGATGACCACTCGCAAACAACCGCACTTTGCAAGGATGCCTGATCTCATCACACACAAGCACAGACAGCCGTTCACCAAAACATAAAAAAGAATTAAATATGATGCTTATAAAAAATTGATGATTGGCTTATGCGCAGGGTGACAGGTTTGCATATATTACTCCGTACCACAAAGATGCAACCGGCAATTGCTTGCCTGTCGTCATGCAACATGCAGCACAACATAATGTAATACATCACGCTCAGCATGCACCCACTAGAAAAGTGTACAGTTTATTAAAATATAAGTGTTGTCATTTTGTTAGAAACAAACATGCATTACGGATGTGTTTATTCAACCAAGAGATCTAAATGAATGTCTTTTCAAGACAATATTTGGAACTGTGCAAGGTAATCTGACAACAGTTCATGTCAGAGATTTCTGTAGGGCAGCAGTTGTAGATTAAACACAGAGGGAAGAATTTATCCACTCTGCAAGGTCTTTTTTTTTGTGTCTCCATCAGGAACCAATTTGCAATTACAATCCTTTTGATAGTGTCTAATAAGATCATTAGAAGATCAGTCACTGATGGCGTCGTGGTTCACAAGCCTGACTTTGGTGCTGGCAGTGTGTGATTGATTCCCGCTCAGTCATGGTGACTGATTGACGACCAGTTCAGGGTGTAGTCCGCCTTTTGCCTGACGTTAGCTGGGATAGGCTCTGGGACTCTTGCGATGCTTGTGAGGTTAAGCGGCTTGGAAAATGGACATTACTAGAAGTTTTGGAGGGGCACATTGAATTCATTTATAGAAGTAGCAATTGAATTTGTTGCTGCCCTTTAAGATCATAAATTATGAGACCTGATGTGTTGTATCATAACCACATGCTTTTTTTTCATTTTCCAGTACATACATTAACAAAGAGAGAAAGGAGTGATTTTTTTTGTTGCATTTTGTTTTGAGTTAATAATTCAAAATGTTTTTACTAGATTTTGTTTGCTCATTAATACATCAAAGACATGTCCGATTAAAGTTTCTTTTATTCATTCCATTGGCTCTTCTTTTAAGAAAAAAATGTCACAGTAATATAGTCAAAGGAGACTCTGTTCCACCCAAAGGAAATTGTGAAACCAAAAATATGATATTAATGTGACATTAAATATGTATTCCCACTATGCATTCTTTCCCAGATAACTTTCAGCCACTTTGTATGCAAAGAGAAAAATCAATTTCCTTCATGAATAGGCATTACTGGCTCTGTGTAACGAGATGGATCAGAGGATGGATTAAAGCTTACGACCCCACAAAAGACTTTATCATAGCTAAATTTAGAATTCAGTAGTAAGTTTCTGCCTTAGTTGGCCTCAGATTGCTTAGAAATGAAACTGATGGATAATGCATTGCATAGAAAGAACAATCTGTTTCATTACTTAATAATTACATAATTATTTTTGTACACCCCCCCCCCACTTTCCCACACACACACGCACCAAAGTGAGATGAGATAAAGAGTGAGATAAAAATCCCAGCACTCACCCCACATTGCTGGTTCTTGAAATAATCATGGTCCTCCTTTTCAAAGGTGCATTCAGAAAAGCAGCAACCCCCACAGATTTCCCCGCCTCAGATGTTCTCCCGGCTGCAGGCGCCCACTCCTCAGAGTTCTTGTCTTACTCACTTTGTCTATTCAAGATGATTCCATCTTTGGAAACCACATTTGTCAATATCCAAATGATACTCACACGCTAGATGTAGTTCAGTCAGTCAGGAGGACAAAACAAGACAAAGCAGTACAGAATATATGCTAAAATGGACCATAGCAGTAATTAATGACAACAAATTGTTGACATGTAAAACTCTTATGAATGATTATTGATGTTGACCTTGCTCAAGAAATTGCCAATGACAAACTTAAAATGACATCCTGAGGCAAAGAGAAATTGAAGAGCCCATTTAAAGGTCAGACCCAACATTTTAAAGTTGATTGTTGAGAAAGGATTAGTTAGAAGCATGTTTAATGATGGCAAAATGATGTAAAAAATGCAATCAGAATCAGGCAATAACATTAAAAGATTCAGAAGACAATATACGTAATATTCTTGACTTTTCTCTTTTTTTTTTTTTTAGCATAGGTAAAACAGCACCTAGCAACACACTTGGGCGTCCTCCATGAGTTAACCCTCCCCCATCATATAATTTCTGTTATTTTTTAAGGTCATGCCACTGCATTTCAATCGGAGTCAAGTCTGCTCTTGACATAGCAAGAACTATTACATTTTTTATCTTTAAATTCTAGAAGTGGATGCTAGCACAGTTTTGGAAGCAACATTTTTTTGCCTCTCAGGATTCACGTAGCCTTGACAATAAAAAGGGCCTGGAGTCTGTTGAGTTGCAAGTGTCTTTTATTTTGTACTTCTCTGACATAATGAAGGATGTTACCCATAGCGCAGGGGGCCAAGTGGGTGAGAGATGTGGATGGTGAGTAATGATTGAATAATACCTCATTAAAAGTAGTTCTTCCTCTGAATGAACAAAGTAGATGACAAAATGCAATAACATGAGTCACACATGCATTTTTTTTTTTTTGCAATAAAAAAACAGTCGTATAGTTAACTTTGTATTGCTGACAAGAATATCTAATTACTGACTGCTTTAGCATTAGACTTTTTTTTTTCTTTTTTACCCCCGCTTTACAAATTCAATTTCAAATGATATCAGCTGCCACTACATGTGATCGTGCAAAATCAAATGCTTAACCAGATGAGTCAAAGCTACATTTTTACTCCACACACCTCTGTGGTTCATATTGCACCTGGAATGACAGTTAAAGAAATGCCTTGTATTGTAAAAGAAATTCCAAAGTGTAAACATTGTGAAGTTGTTCACTTTCATCATTGCAAAACATATTTAATCAAGTTATTGACATTAATGACATTTATAGGAAAAATGCTACATAAGATTGCATCTTCTCCTACTGGTTACTTATTGCATGTCCCCAATGAGTGTGTCCAAAAAATAAGAATACAATGTTGACTTTGTAACATGACTTGTAGTCACGATATCTAGACTTTATTATTTTGTTTTTATTTATTTATAAGGCCCCTTCTCAAACGTGTTATTGCTAAAAAAAAAAAAAAAAAATACATAGCATACAAAACATTTGTGATAGCTTTATGATGTTGTCAGAGATCGAAGCGGACATATGTAGAGATGGCCCCATCCATTTTGGCCATTCATTGTCCAAAAACCAACCCCGCTGACCCACTCCCAGATGGGGATTTTGTTCTTATATTTCAGCTGGGGAAGGTAGCATAATTACAAGTGTCCAAATTCATTTTGGTTGCAATTCTGTGATGTTAAGCAACGGTAAGCTTTTTACATTGCACATGGCCCATCTTGGAATGGGTTAAAAAAAACAACAACAGAATTACTTTAGTGCATGAACGCAAAGCAAAATATTATTTTTAATAAACAACAAAAATATGGACAATACTTAATGTGTTGAGTTTATGAAAAGCAACAAATTGATTTTTCATGTTAAACATATTTATAAGAGGTTTTATTATTGATGGGGTCAATTTTGGGGGTACACACTATACTTGGGAGCTTGTTGTGCACGAGAAATCATGGAAGTTGGTTGGTCCACTAAACATGTTTCATCAGGACATTCTGCAAGTCCCTTTAGTCAAATGAGAGGTTTTAAAATCGAACCCTTCCACTTCAACAGCTACTTAGAGTACCAGCATCTCCCCAAGATGAATACAACACTTAACTGAAGGCATATTGACCAGAGGAATCGTCACAAAGCTCAATTCCTTTAACACGATATGCAAAGTAGTGTATGACAAAGTTTCACAAGAAAAAAAAAAGAGCTTAAGAAATATCAGAATTTTGTTTCCTGCTATAATTTTAGCAAAACAACAAAGTTGTGACCGTGTGTCCTTCCATTTTTCCTACTGATAACCTCTCACGATCCCAGCCGACTTTGGGCAAACACCATGTGTCAAGTACGTTCTCCTGGACTGCATGTCGGTAGCCGATCGCAGGGTACATGTAGACAATCAAGCATTCACACTCATATTTAGACCGAACGAAAATCTAGCCTTCAATTAACCTCAAAGGCAGTTTTTGGAATGTGGGAATAAGCCAGAATATTAAAAAACAAAACAAAAAAAACACAAACACAGGCACACAGAAACACTGAATGCGTGAACTCCTTCTTAGTTATTTTTGCATCACTTTTGGAATGTAATGCAAATTAGTGTACTTTGAACCAAAGACAAAGTGCTGGTACAAACATAATTTCAGACACTGACCATGTCTCGTATGACCAAATCACAGTGGAACTCTGTTTCCAAAAATGATTGAAGAGCACTCGTGTGGGATGGGTCAGAATCTACACACATTATATCCTTAAATATTTTTATTGTAGAGCATCATTCATATTTTTTTTCCCCAATCTGGATCGTATCGTTTTAAACTAGGTAGAGTACCCTTAATTCCATTAATCTCTGGACAACTTTACTTTTCCTTGACTTGCATAAAAAGCATAGAACGCAACCACAATTTACACAATTATTCCAAAGTTCTTGTTCTTGTGAACATGAAAAATAGTTCATAAATATGACAACAATAATACAAATAAATCATGAAATAATTATGTATAATTTACAACTGAAAATATGTAGTTCATGATCAAGAAGTCTAAGGTAGTAGAGCATATTGTTGTAATGCAAACAGGACATCGTAATTAAATTCATCCATCAATCAACTGATTTTAATTGTGTTTGACTAGCAGGAAAAATTGAAGAGCTTAAATAGTTCAATAAAAGTGGCCAGATAATGCAAAGATCATTTTCACTTTTTTGTAAAATTTGGTCGCCACCACCCTCCATCTTTGTGGTGATATACGTACAGTAGCTAATGCAGTGTTACAAGGAAGAAAGAACACCCCCCCCCAAAAAAAAAAAAAATCTTTCATTTTCAAGTCCAGGCCAAACTCATGATGAAAGACAGATGAAGGAATGAAGAGAGTCTGCAAAAAGAGGCAGAAAACAAGCAGGGCAAGCTGACCACAGCTTGTCCGACATCAATCCAGTTGAGTGGGTTGGTCTCTTGATCACTAGACGCAGATCTGATTCTTCAGACTGTTGGAGGAACAGAGAGAAAGGAAAATTAAAGATATCTTCAGCGATTCAATGATCACTATTACTAATGTGATATGGAATATAAAATATGTATTCATTAATTAATAAATAATATAGGATCACTTATATTTATAGTGAAGAAAACAAGTATTTGAACACCCTGCTATATTGTTCTCCCACTTGTAAATCATGAAGGGGTCTGAAATTTTCATCGTAGGTGTATATCCACTGTGAGAGAGATAATCTGAAAAGGAAAATCAAAAATCACAATGTATGATTTTTAACGATTTATTTGTGTGATACAGCTGCAAATAAGTATTTGAACACCTGTCCATCAGCTAGAATTCTGACCATCAAAGACCTGTTAGTCCGCCTTTAAAAGTCTACCTCCACTCCATGTATTATCCTGAATCAGATGCACCTGTGTGTGGTCATTAACTGCATAAAGAAACCTGTCCACCCCGTACAATCAGTAAGACTCAAACCTAAAACCCAAACCAAAACCCAAGACCAAAGAGCTGTCCAAAGACACCAGAGACAAAATTGTACAACTCCACAAGGCAGGAAAGGGTTACGGAAAAATTGCCAAGCAGCTTGGTGAAAAAGGGTCCACTGTTGGAGCAATCATTAAGAAATTTAAGAAGCTAAACATGATGCTCAATCTCAATCAGAGTGGAGCCCCATGGAAGATATCACTTTATGGGGTCTCAATGATCTTTAGAAAGGTGAGGAATCAGCCAAGGACTACACGACAGGACTTGGTCAATAACCTGAAAAGAGCTGGGACCACCCTTTCCAAGTTTAATACACAAAGACGTCATGGTTTGAAATCATGCATGGCACGAGAGGTTGCCCTGCTTAAACCAACACATGTCAAGGCCCGTCTTAAGTTTTCCAATGACCATTTGGATTATACAAAGGAGTCATGGGAGAAGGTTTTTTTGGTCAGATGAGACCAAAATTGAACTTTTTGGTCATAATTCCACTAACTGTGTTTGGAGGAAGACGAATGATGAGTTGCATCCCAAGAACACTATCCCTGGGGGTGGTAGCATCATGCTTTGGGGGTGTTTTTCTGCACGTGGAAAGGGACGACTGCATTGTATTAAGGAGAACCTGACTGCGGCCATGTATTGGGACATATTGGGGAACAACCTCTTTTCCTCAGTCAGAGCATTGAAGATGGGTCGTGGCTGGGTCTTTCAACATGACAATGACCCGAACCAAACAACCAGGAAAACAAAGGAGTGGCTCCGTAAGAAGCAGATCAAGGTTCTGGCGTGGCCTAGCCAGTCTCTAGATCTAAACCCAATAGAAAATCTTTGGAGGGAACTGAAACTCCGTGTTTCTCATTGACACACCAGAAACCTGTCTGGTCTAGAGACGATCTGTGTGGAGGAGTGGGCCAAAATCCCTCCTGCAGTGTGTGCAAACTTGGTGAACAACTACAGGAAACGTTTGACCTCTGTAATTGCAAACAAAGGCTACTGTACCAAATATTATCATTGGTTTTCTCAGGCGTTCAAATATTTACTTATTTACAGCTATATCACACAAATAAATAGTTAAAAAAGCAAACATTGTGATTTCTGGATTTTTCTTTTTAGATTATCTCTCTCACAGTGGACATGCACCTACGATGAAAATGTCAGACCCCACCATGATTTCTAAGTGAGAGAACTTGCAATATAGCAGGGTGTTCAAATACTTATTTTCTTCACTGTACATTAAGTTTGTTGTACCTCACATTTCACCCACAAATGTTTACATGTATAAATACATACACAGGGACTAATTTATAATGTGTCTATTAAAGTTCACATAAAATAAATAAATAAACTCAATCTCTATCTACTGTCCATGGATGAAAAAAAAATAGTTGCAGTCTGCCAAACAAAATGGCAGAGCAATATTTGGAACTAGAGAGGTCTGAGGAAAGTAATTTCTAGGAAAGATGGACCGAGAGGTTTCTCATACACAAATACTTCACTTGAAAATAAAGTTGGGATCACACCAATTATTTTCATTTGTGTGCTTTATGTACAATAAACCACATCTTCCCGTTTGGGTGAACAAATGACAGTGGGCTCCTAATGACACACTGCCAACTGTGTGTATCTCCTGAGTTCCAAATCAATAACACTGTTTATTATATTTTTAAATAGGGCTGCATGTCGTTTCCAAATGATAAAAAAACCCAAGTTTAATTTGTAAATTTGATGAAAAGTTTTTATATTAATATGGCCCTAATGACATTCATTCATCTTCTTAGCCGCTTTTCCAAACAAGGGTCGTGGGAGCGCTGGAGCCTATTCCAGCAGTCATCGGGCATATCGAAGTCACTCTTGTGATCTTATTCTTTCCACTGCATGTTGACTACAAGTACTACTGTATGGACTTTAGAAGTATTACCGACAGGATCCTGCAACCGCTCCGAGTGTCGCTCAGGTCTAACTTGTAATGAATCAAATCTACCTGTCTATCTGCCGTCCACAGCCTTAGCAACTCCAAATGCATGCCCAACCATTCTTTTGCGTCTCTAGCTGCTGGCTAGGAGACAAATGTGACAGCATCATAGCTTAGGCCACCGGTCTTGAGAGATATTTGCAGTGAGGTTCAGGCAGACTAACTGCAGAACGTTACCACTGCACTCAATCCCCTGTGATCTTATTTGAATATTAAATGGATAATATATATGAGTTAAAACATTAGTGGACCTCGTGATCATCAACGTTGCCCATCTTTAACTCTCCAGCTTTGATCACTGACTTAGAATCCAAACAGTAACGACACATGACTTGAATGGAACTGTTTGCGACCACCACTGTTATCCATCCATCCATCCATCCATCCATCCATCATCCATCCATCCATCCATCCATCCATCCATCCATCCATCATCCATCCATCCATCCATCCATCCATCCATCCATCCATCCATCCATCCATCCATCCATCCATCCATCCATCCATCCATCCATCCATCCATCCATCCATTTTCTTATCGCTCATCACCACAAGGGTAACGGGAGTGTTGTTGTCTATCCCAGCTGTCAAGAGGCAGGTACACCCTGAACTGGTTGCCATTAATCGTAGGGCACATAGAGAAACACAGCCACATTCACAATCACACCTAGGGGTAAGTTAGAGTCACCAATGAATGCATGCTTTTGCGATTTGGGAGGAAACCGGAGTGCCTGGAGAAAACCAACGCAGGCATGGGGAGAACATGCAAACTCCATAGAGGTGGGATTGGGATTTGTCATGCATGACATGTCAAGTGGAGGGGGCGAGGAATTTTTATCATTGAACTACTAGCTAACCTACCCTGGAATTATCATAAATATTGAAAGTTTGGATGTTTTTTTTTGGGTGTGAGGTTAAATAATGAGTACCTACTTACAGATTGATTTCCACTGATACACAAGGGGTTTGTCATCTCAGTGTAGTACTTATTGCCTCACTAATTAATATCTATGATCTTTTAAAAGAGTCGTGTTGGATGACTTGACACAGGCGCTTGCTTTTAAAGGCTTTCTGTGTGGCGATGGTGTCATGTGACTTGGGGCGGACTTTGATGTGCATGGTTGGTGGGGCCACGTTCCTACCATTGTAATCAATGACTGATAAATTCTCAATTTTTCATCATAGTAAATTTGGGTCTCCAGCTATTGTGTTCATGTGAGAGTGCAACTGTATATTTACCTGGCTAACCCTTCCTAAAGTCCCCACGGTGGAAACACAGCTGATAAATGTTCTATTGTCACCCAAACTGAAATTGTAATGCTGGTAAATGTTTCATAATGTTGAGCAATAAAATACATATAAAATACATAAAACCAAATTGTTGGCGAAACATGATCATTCAAACACCATCAGTCCTTTAAATAGAGGCATTTCATTTTTATAACTGCTGTAGTCCAAGGTAAGGCAAGGACATTCTTTCTTTTACCCATACAGTTTTATTGTTAGTATTGCACCAATATTTCTATGTAAATTTTCACAATGAGCTGAGCAGAATGAGTTAAACATTCACAAAATGGTGTCCATCCGTCCATTTTCTTTTCCTGCTTATCCTCATGAGGGTGGCAGGAAGTGCTTAAGCCTATCCCAGCTGTCAACGGGCAGGAGGCAGGGTACACCCTGAACTGGTTGCCAGCCAATCACAGGACAAACAGCCACACTCACAATCACACCTAGGGTCAATTTAGAGTGTCAAATTAATGTTGCATGATTTTGGGACGTGGGAGGAATGGAGTGCCCGGGGAAAACCCAGGCAGGCACGAGGAGAACATACAAACTCCACACAGGATTGTACCCGGGTCTTCAGAACTTTACCAGCTGAGTATGTACAAGTTTCTAAAACTGAGGAAATATACAAATTACAGCCAACATTGAAGATTGACTCAGGTTTTTGTTTACTAATTTATCTTTTTCTTTGTTTCTCATAGGCCGTGCAGGACTGAGTTGAGCAAGGAGGCATCTGTGGCCGGGAGCTGTTCTAATCAGCTCCCCTCCTTAAGCTTTGCTGTCACACTAGGAAGATGTCACATCGGTCTTTTGTCTCCGTTGGTTGTTCAGATGCATTCTGTCTCTCTTTTATTTTGGATTCTGATCTTAGGTGGATCCTTTATTTTGCGCTCTTTGTTTCTGCTAGGGTGGAACACTGTTGACTGTTAGAGTGTCTGCCTCACAGTTCTGATGTCCGGGGTTCAAATCCCAGCCCTGACTGTGTGGAGTTTGTATGTTATCCCTGTGCCTGTGTGGGTTTTCTCCTGGTACTCCAGTTTCCTTCCACATCCCCAAAATATGTGTGGTAGGTTGTTTGAGAACAAAATTTCCCATAGGTGTCAATCTGAGTCTGAATGGTTGTTTATGTGTGCCCTGCGATTGGCTGGCAACCTGTTCAGTGTCTCCCCCGCCTCCTGGCTGAAGTTAGCTGGGATAGGCTCCGGCACTCCTATGACCCTTGTGAGGATACGTGGCTGAGAAAATGGATCTGTCCAATGAGTCAGGTCATTACAGGGTTGTGTATGAGCAGTACTAAGATTTACACATGTATTTTCAAATACCCTTTAATCAGAATCAGAATCAGCTTTAATGGCCAAATGTGTAAAAACACCCTGGTATGGCATTCAGAACAAAGAACAAGAGACCTTTCTGACGTGCAAGATGTAAAATCTATGTCGATAAGTGTGTTAAGAATGTCAATTGTGCAAAGGGAGCAGTTTAAAGTGATGAATCTTGTCACTTTCCAACTAAGTTTCATGTGGCAACCTTGTTCATCTCTATACTATATCTTGAAAATTACAGGATTACATGTAAACTTTTTTACTAGCTGTCTGAGCCATGTGTAATTTTTGGATTCTGTCTCACCAATGAAGAATCACTGGCCAAAAGGATTGTAACCTCCTAATCGTAGCTCTTTTCCTACTCCAAATTTACTCGCTTGTGAAGTTGCTATGAATAACTGATGTAATTGGGGTAATCACGTCACAAGCTTGGTGTTTCCTGTGTGCATAAATATACGACCATTATGACAAGAAAAAGATGCCACGTGTCTGCAACGGTTAAAATAAGACTGATGAAAAAGATGCCACAGAAGCGTTGGTTTGATTTCTACATTCTCCCTTTTGTAGAAATGTTCTCATAATAGGTATAGAAAACCACCTGGGTCCAGATCTCTAATGCAATCTAGCTATTGGGGACATCTAATATCATATGCATCCAC
This sequence comes from Syngnathoides biaculeatus, assembly GCF_019802595.1. Taxonomy (NCBI): domain Eukaryota; kingdom Metazoa; phylum Chordata; class Actinopteri; order Syngnathiformes; family Syngnathidae; genus Syngnathoides; species Syngnathoides biaculeatus. The sequence goes on along the minus strand of NC_084643.1, from coordinate 21,731,725 downwards.
TGGGGAGATATTCAAGGTAAATGGTTGGAAAAATTGCATTTCCAAAACCAGAAAATTATTAGCTCTATACATGTGTCAACATTTCCTTTTAGTCTATTTTACCAGTGTCCTAGCTACACCAGATATCAGCATGCTCTACAAGCATTAATTATCCATCTGGCAGTCTCAATGCCGCTTCAGTCATCATGCCGGAGTATTTTTCCAATCAATCACTTGCTCAACCATACATCCACCTCCTCATTAAGGGGCTGAGAGAAATGAAAGACTGACAAGACACTGAGACAAGTACATGATGGGCAATGGCTCAAGCGTTTGGAACCATGAGAGAGGGAAACGGATCAGGTGACAGGGAGAATAAGTCGATGGAAAAATAGGAAACTCAAGAGAGGTGCATTCATAGTTTCTGTGATGGTTCAAGCAGGTCGCTTACTGTAGTAACTCATAAGCTCCCAGTCACTTGTCTTATTGGGGTGGGGGGTCATTTGGTACTATTTAAATCCCATTAATTCATTAATGAGATTATCCCATTAATTCCCATTGCACAAAGTACATAAAACTGATGCATATCAATATAGTTTGGTTTCACGGGACAGACCAAGATTTTGCAACTATAGAACATTTTTATTATTTCTCATTTTTTTTCACAGTGGAAAATGAAATTCATCAGCAACAGGTGAATCATCACCAACGTGGCTGTTTCAGTACTTGTATGAAGATGGTTTTGAGGTATTTTATGCAAGTATAATATTAAAGTCCAAATTGTTGTATTGTAACACCACGATTGGTGCATTTATGTTTATATTTTTAATGAATATAAAGCACTTTGTGTTGTATTTGTTGTTTTCACTTACAAATAAAGTTTGATAAAGTTCTCTGGTGTTTCCCCTTTTATTGCATTGGGTTCCTCAATTTTGGTTTTTGGTTTCAGTCAAGAATTCTCACGTCAGATACACTACTCACAAGTGATCACAATCTAAGAGCATTTGGCTTTAACCTGCACGGGTCAACTCGATTTGACTTTCTATATACTTTGAAGATACATGTCCACCTGTTCAATGTTTCAGTAATTTTCATAAAATTTTCTTTTGGCTCTCAAGGAGCAAACCACAAAAGTGTCTTAAAGCATAAACTAATAAATTTTCTAGGCCAATTAAAATATCATCATGAGGTTGCAACATAGAAACAAAGAGAATTACAGAAAGTCAGAAAAATGAACATCCTTAGAAACAAATGTATTGGTTGATTCATGGATCAAATACTCATTATTAGACAACAGCTAGTTGTGAAAAAAAGCGCAGGCATTTTGAACATTTTGACTTGGATTCAAAATTTTAGACAGGCTCAAATTAAGTTCACCTTGGAAAGGTTACAGTGCATTTTCGAGTCATTCAAAAAATTGTACTTGGAAGGCGAACAACCCCAGATTTTTGTGAGAACTGTATATACACTTGATACTACTTTCTGTTTGACGGATGGATGTATTGTTTCAATTACAATTGCTTTAACATTTACAGTACCTCTGTTAACGATAAAGGGCAACATAAATATAAGATATGGACGATGTACTGTATCTGTCTTAATTTACATGAAGCAAATGAGGTAATAAGACCAGACAGTCAATTGTGGATTACATCAGCGGAAAATCAGGCTGGTTGTGCAGGTAGTGATGGGCTCGGGAATTTACATGTGGCTTGAATCCCCTCTGAGAGCCTAATCCGGATAAGGTACTGTTGGTGCATCTCTGTGCATGTACTGCATGTGTGATTCTGTGTGAAAGGGACTGCAACAGCAGATGTGCATGGAAACCCAATGGCTCCGACTAGCAGCGCAGGCATGCATGAATAAAGCAAGGAGCTGTTACGTGGTATGTTGTGTTTTCTGATGCCAGCATCCCTATGGACGTGCGACAAAAAACTGCCTCACACGAGGAATTCATTCCTGAAAAAATAAGTCATATAGCATCTGTAGTATCCACTCACAAAAGTTATCAAATTAAAAATTACAAAATGGGGGTTAAATCCCTTGCTTTTAGGACATTTTGATATTCGCTGTGTTTACGTGAAGACTTTTTTGTGTCATTCTGATCTAAACAAGAGGTCTAGTAAACTGTTACACGTAGCGTGATGTATTTTGAGCTGGTGAATACTTCTGCATTACATTTAACAGCTGAACAGTCATTTTACAGGCGAGCAAACTGTAGATCCATGAAGACAAGTGATTTATCAAGATGGTGGCCCGTTGTCTATGCAGCACAAAAGTTGCAATGTTTTACATTTTCAGTAACGCAGGAGGTCAATAAACATGAGTTATAAGTACCGATAGTTAAAATCAAGCTCTCTGTCACTGACCAGATGTGTAAGACACTGCCATACGTTCAAGTGTATAATGACCAGATCATTTGATTGGGTCTGTTAATTTTGAACGAGGTGTTTATAGGAAGCATTTTTATCTGGTTTGGCCTCCTAACCTGATTCTCCGTGGAAACCGGGACATTTTATCTAGCAACAAATGCCAAATAAAGCATAGGAAAAAAATGTGCAAAGTTTCAAACAGAGATTGAAATCTGGATCTCTTGACTGTGAAGCTGACATGCTTATAAGAACCACTTATTCCACAATATTGCTACATATATATCTACAGAATAAAGTTCATAATTTGCCTAGGTACACAAATAAAGCGTTACAACAGAAGCATTGTACATTAGGAGGGCATATTTAGAAAGACTCCATTTTCCCACAATGGCCTAAAAGCTGCAAACTCGTATTTCATAGCTTTTTTTTTGTTGACGTGGATGTGAAGACGGAACTTAGCACATTTTTTTTATTGTCAATATTCAGGCCACACGGTGGGTCAGCTGGAAAGCGTTGGCCTCACGGTTCTGAGGTCCCGGGTTCAAATTCGGGCACGGTCAGTGTGAAGTTTGCATGTTCTCCCTGTGCCTGCATAGCTTTTCTTCAGGCACTCCGGTTTCAAATTCAGTTGTTGAATTTGAGAAATGACAGAAAACTACAAGCCATTTGATGGAGGTCGTTCACCTCCGTCATAAAATCACGTGACTCACCAAATCGCCGGTCAAAAAAAACATAGTTACAAGTTAATTCCAATGATACGAAACGAAAATACTTTTTATAGCATGGCACCCAGAGTTTTGTCTGATACAGTTAAACATTTAGAAGGTGATAATAAACGACGGTACATGAAAAAATTAAGAGACACTTGGGATAGAGGACCCATATTTAATACCGGCGTCGATGTTTTCGCCGATAAGAAAGTGGACTGTTAATTCGCTTCCGCTTGTCTTGGACAACTGGATTTACACGTGTATCTGGTGAGTAAGTGGTCCAGATTTACACAGAAAAGTTTGAAATTGTATACATTTCTCGATGCATACAAATACTTTGTTGCTTGATCTGTTCTCAATCAGGAATAAATCAAGTAAAGTGATGGAACCACATAGATTTTTTCAATCCAAATACCAATATTTAAATAAATGACCCCTGGTTTTACACAAACTCGCATTCATCAACTATGACTGGGAAAACAAATTTAGGACAGGGAGACGTCTCCTCCATACACGGAAGGGTATCGCTGCCACATGTAAACCTCTCTGCGACAGATGGTTTATTTTCTTTTTTTAAATACGCATTCTTCTCAAATGAGTCAACTTTGCAATATAAACATTTCTTGGTAATTTGAGATTAAGATCGATACACAGGCGTGGGTATTTGGTTGGGTACCATCCATCACGTTTAATTGCCGAAATCCATCGATCTTTTCTGGTCTTTTCAGCTGGTATGCTATAGAATGATCTCTTTGAATATCTGTCTCGTCAGTTGTGACAACCAAAGACACAACAGGTCTCGGGTATTGTAAATATTCTCCTCTGGTCTTGTACCCCACAATGTCGAGCAGCTCTGTTTGACCGGCAATATGGTGCCATGAAAATGGTCACGTCACGTGCACGACCTCTATATTGGATGTTTGAACACTTCACCTTTTTTCTGGATGTTATTACTGTATTGTGTTGGATTTTGGTCATGAGATGTCAGCTTGAAAGTAGTTGTACATTAACTGCCACGCGAAGACTGAATCAAATTAGACTATAAAAATATTTGTGTCTAATTTGAAATTGACTTGTGCTCAGAAAATGGTAAAACTTTGAACAACTCATTGTTAAACTGTGTGGAGTCAATAAACAGTTCTATGAATAATACACCTTTTTGACTGAGTTTTGACCAAAAGGAAATGCTTGATTCACAGTTTTGGGTCATTATCTGTAATGAGACCAGGGTGCCCCGAGCAAAATAAACCCAAAATTTCAGTCTCAGCACCGCCTAGTCCCACAATATTCTCATGATTTATGCATGCAATGTGAAATGCACTGTATTTAAAATTCACAGGGCTTCTTGAGGTGCAGGGAATTTCAAGGACACAGATGGAAGCAACAACATTTTTCATGCCAAAAAGAGAAGTAGCATTTTGCATTACGTACATGAACATCAATTCTTAAAATGTGCAAATTAACTCTACTTCTGGAGTCCACAGTTGCGTGATCAACTTACTTGTTTTGGTGCTTTGAGCCTTGCAGATGTGCGTGGTACTGTGCCACCGAGTTCAATGTCACGCTGCAGACTTCACAGGTATAGCTTCGTTTCAGACCTGGAAGTACACAAACACATTAAAACCACTTTACAGAAAGTTCTGTTACTTCATTTGCTGTGTGTGTGTGTGTAAAACACTGTAAATCACCTTAGGGTGATTTCCTAAAGGTTTTTGCAAACTATTTCACTCACACAGATGAAGAAGCAGAATTACTAATCATAAAGCACTAGGATTGCGTCTGTTAAGGGCCCAATAATGCTGCACTGCGCAGTTTGCATTGTTTGGGAGGAGTACTATAATTTCTCGAGTATAATGTATCCTGAAGTATAATGCGCACCCCCAAAGTTGACCTAAAAACGTCGGGGAAAAACCTTCTACCAATGTACAATGCGCACCATCTCAATTTGCTGCTACCCATATGCTCAAAATATTAAGAAACATCTGTATTTATATTTTGTTGGGTTTGTACTTGTTTTTCAAAAAACTGTCCGCAAAGCAATCATTAATAATAATCATTGTGCATGTGTTGATGTAGCGGTAATATGTAACTCGGGACAGGCCACATGACATGCTTGTCCTGCTCCCTGTAATTGTCAGAATAGAATCATTCAAACAACTTAAATACTGTAAATGCTCAATCATGGAAAAACATTTTATTAATACTGTTGATAAGACATATTACAGTCTTAAATAAACTATTCAATGCTGTTTAACATAAATTTTTTTTGCATTAAATATTTATGCATAAAATGTTTCTGTATTGTGCAGTTTATCCACGACAATACACATCCATGGGCAAGACTTCAAAAGAAGGATCTGACTCATCTCCAATCTGAAAAATATCCTTCGTAGCTACTTTTGGTGAATCACTGTCAAACTCATCGATGACTTGGTACAGTTACGGTGCTTCATCCATTGAATCATGAACAGTGATCCTATTTTGTTCCCACAGCATGTCATCCTCTGTGTTATCCATGGCGTTTGTGAGGAAACACTTGTTGAATCCCAAGAGTTTTTGTTCCACAGCACAGCTTCTCGCCCTCCATTCAGCTCCAATCTGTAGTAGCTTTCATTATGGCGTCAGGTGGCCATCAAAACAATGTGAGCTCAAAATACGTAGAAACGAGTGTAATGGGCACATTTTAAAAAAGCGAGTATTTTAATTGTCTGTGCCCTCCCGTTTTTTTTAATGTGCCCATTACACTCGTTTCTACGTATTTTGAGCTTACGCTATATTCATACTGACCTCAAGCCATTGAGCTCTTGTTGTTTTGGACTCCCGTGCTACTTCCGGGTTGGCGGCGTCATTGGCACAAGTGATAACACATTTCTTTTAAAAACAGCTGCACAAAAGGCCGTTGTAGTCGACATTTTTTGTCTTGGTTTGAGTTAAAACAAACTCACAAGCAGTGGTTTCTGATCTTTGGTGGAGTAGAAACAAACATGGTACGCTAACGGTTGTGCAAGCTCCCCGAGGAGGTCTGAGGGCTCAGGTTGGGGGCGCACATTTCCGTAATATATATAAATGTGTAACATAAGACATCGAATATCATATAGAAATGTATATATATACTTTTTGACCCACCCTATGTACCTATATACGACTATTCAGTGTGATAGTAGTTTTTACTTTTCATCCATACCTAAGTATAATGCCTTTGTGAAAATATTTTGGTAAACATTTCCGCATTATTTTCGAGAAATTACAGTAAATGCAAATACTTAAATATGCAATGTGCCATATGATTTTTCAAACCTAAGACTGATTCCATTGGTCCATTTTTTGCCATTGCTGTCTGTGTTTAGTTTTTCTTTTTTCAGTTTCTGGGTTTGGTGGACAGGTGGAGTTTCCTGGACACAGATGGTCTTCATAAGTGACCTACCAAGTTCTGACCAAACAGCAGATTCAGGAGGAGCAATACGGTTTTTGTCCTGGATGTGGAACAGTGGACCAGCTATTCACCCTTGGCAGGGTCCTTGAGGGTGCATGGACGTTCGCCCAACCAGTCTACATGAGTTTTGTGAACTTGGAGAAGACGTTTGACCATGTCCATCAGGGTGTCCCGTGGGGAGTGTTTTGGGGTACAGAACCCTAAACATGGGCTGTTCCGTCCCTGCATGCCCGGTGTCAGATTTTGGTCAGCGTTCCGGCAGTCAGTTGCACCCATCTCCAGTGAGGGTTGGACACCGCCAAGGCTGCTCTTTGTCACTGATTCTGTTCATAACGTTTACAGACAGAGGTTGTAGACACAGCTGAGGCATGAGATCCTTAAAGAGGACCTGGTTCTCAAAAATCTAATTTCTCAGTCAGAAAAGGTGGTGTGCGCTCTCTAGGTCAGGGATGAGATCCTTCCCCTAGTGGAGTAGTTCAAATATATTGGGGTCTTGTTCATGAGTGAGGGAAGAATGGAACCTTAGAGCTATAGGAGGATCGTTCCAGCATCTGCAATAATGCAGACTTTGTCTCGGTTCATTGTGGTGTAGAAGGAGCTAAGACGAATGGTGAAGCTCACTTTTTACATTCCGTTATATAACGTTCTACGATCCTACCCTCACCTATGGTCATGAGCCGTGGGCCATGACCGAAACAACAAGATCCTGTATATAAGCAGTCAAAATGAATTTCCTCCACAAGGTGTCCAAGCTCTCAATTAGAGATAGTGGGAGAAGCTTCATGATCTGGGAAGGACTCCTAGTAGAGCCGCTGTTCCTTCGCATTGAGAGGAGCCAGATGATGTGGCTCAGGCATCTGTTTGTGATGCGTTCTAGACACCTCCCTGGTGAGGTGTTCGGGGTGTGTCCCACCAGGAAGAGACCTTGGGGATACCCCAGGATACCCTGGAGGGACTATTTCTTGCTTAGGAACATCTCAGGATACCCTCAGAAGAGCAAGAGGAAGTTGTGGAGAGAGAAGTCTAGGCTTCACTGCTAAAGTTACTACCCCCACGCACTGACCATGGATAACCATAAGAAAATGGATGGATGGAAATCCGACCCGGGTTGAATCATCATTAGAAGCAGTGTATAAAAATATATACAGTGTGTTTTTAAGTCCGATCTTATAATGCTGACCTACTTTTTTTTACTGTTTGTTGGCCACATCTATTCTCCATATATCAGTGCAGTGGGTAAAGGGGTGATAATTGCATGGATTGTGCATTGAGCATTGTTGAGGGTCACTTTTATGAGCTGCGCTATTCGCAGTTTCCTTTTATCACCTACATTGTGACTGGGTGCCATAAAGAAGGGCTTGCCAAACAGCTATTATAAAAATAGCAGGTTCCAGAGAATTGTACATGACAAGCGGTCACACAACAAAACAGCTACAAATGTGAAAAGGAAATGTATAAAGGTAGATACGTGAGCTGTGTTCCTACGACGATGCTGAGTTAATTCCCTTGTGTTGATTTTGATGGAAAGTCAGTCCCACGTAGGCATGTCTGTTAGCCAAATCTAATCTTCATGCTCTATATCTATGACAACGTCGGCAACCTGGAAATATATAGCACAGTCTCCAATAGTAATACATAATGGGGCTGGGAGTCCATGCTATGGTGTCCTGAGGAGTCTCTCTATATCAGTCCATCCATTTTCTGAGCCACTTAACCTCACAAGAGTCGCAGGAGTGCTGGAGCCGATCCCAGGTATCATCAGGGAGGAGGTAATAATTAATGCATATTTTTGTGATGTCGGAGGAAACCCGGAGAAATCTCACGCAGGCAGAGGGAAAACATGCAAACTCCAGACAGGCGGGACCAGGGTTTGAACCCGGGTCCTCAGAACAGACGCCAACGCTCTACCCAGGTCCTCCACCGTGCTGCCAAATCTCTCTATAATATAGATAATATGACATTTATCACATATTAAAGTTTCATGACTAAAGCATTTTATTTCTGTGTTACTTATGATTCTGTGTACATACTTCATTCAGATATTTTTACATGATATTTTAATTCTGAGTGGAAAATCTGGATGGACCACATGTTCTTTTTCCCATTAGGTTTACACAGCTGGTTCACTTTCTTGGGAAAGTGTTTTGTTTTAGAACTTAAGCAAAGCTGTGGAGCATTCTGTGGTGTTATTCAGGCTGAAATCATCCTAGGGGACACTCCCAAAAAAGATGCTCAGACAACAACCTTGAAGTAATGGAGCACTCGTCTCTCTGGCAAGGTAATGGATGAAAGTGAGATCACCAGCTGGAATTACAGACTCCAAGTTTTATTTTCTCTTTCAATGTCAGCCACGTATTCATCCATCGACTTTGCGTAATGCTTTCCCCACTTGGGTTGCAATTTGCAATTTGTAAAAAGGAAGTTCAACCAGCAGATTAGAGTAGATTGTTTGTTTCATTCCGTTCCATGTTTTACACTGCTTAGCCTCTATATGATCACAGGTGTGTTGGAGTCAATCACCAGTGACTCTGGGCGAGAGGGAGGGTATACCCTGAACTGGTCGCCAGCCAATCACAGGGCACATAGAAACAAACAACCATACACATTCACATTCACACCTATGGGCAATATAGAGTCTTCATTTAACCTAGCATGCTTGTTTTTGGGAAGTGGGAGGAAACCAGAGTACCGGTACCCGAAGAAAACCCACACAGGCACGGAACATGCAGACCACAGATGTGGGGTCACGATTTAAACACTGGTTCTTGAAACTGTGAGGCAGATGTGCTCACCAGTCTTTGACCGTGCTGCTAACCATGTATTGTTTTAATTGAAAAACATTTTAGTATTGGGAATGGCCTGGTTCATAAATGACCATCTTTTAAAAAGCACATTCCTGTATTTTTCCAGGTACATGCATATAATCCAAATAGATCTAGACCGCAAAGCCTTACTTTACTTTGAGATCGCATCTGTTCATTTACAGTAGATGTCTGTGTCTTTATGTTTACCAGTTTTGTCCTACAATACAAACACTGATGTGAGGCATTGCACTGAAGACAGTAACACCAAAATGTATGTTCTGCCAAACATAGGAGAACACTGTAATTGATTTCCATTATTTTTGCTGTGGAATCAAAGTATTTTCTTGGCCATCCAGGCCACCAAACGCGAGGCGTCCGGGTCATGCTGCTGACCTGTCCAAATCAAACACCAGGATCCCCACGGGGCAATTCGGGCGGACGACCTCGGTGAGGAACCAAACGGAGAAGCAGGAACCAGACTGAGGCAGGCAACTGCTCCAGACGAGAACCTCCCACACTGTGGTTGAGAGACGACCAGGGATTGGTCGCCACCGAGGTTTGGTGAGGAGGCAGCCGTGGGTTGGTCACAAACGAGGCCAGGTCATGAAGCGGAGGCATCAGGAACGAAGGGCATGATGGAGAGAAGGACCAGAGCCATGACTGCCACCATCACCATCACAGCCATCCCGAAGTCTCTCCAGCTCCAGGGTGGCTCTGGAACTCCCCAGCTCCTGTCACTGTCCAGACAGGGGCGTGGGACGGCCGCGGACCAGTCGCTCCTGGTACTCCCGGACAGTAACGTGAGGCAGATGGGGAACTGTCGCCACCTCCTGGACAGCAACGTGAGAAGGCGGCGGCATCGCACTCGCCACCTCCTCCTGGATGGGAAGGTGAGAAGGCAGCGGCGCCATCGCCACCCCTTGGACGGCAACGTCGAGGCAGCGGCGACATCATCATCACCACCTCCTGCTGGACGGGAACGTGAGAAGGCGGGACCACCGCAACCATCGCCACCTCCTCCTGGACAGCAACATGAGATGGCGGCGGCACTATCACCACCTCCTGAATGAACGCCGTCGGAGCAGGAGCGTGGAGTGGCCGCGGGCCGGTCGCCACCGGTACTCCTGGGCACGGACGAGAAGCGGCTGCGAAAATGTCCCCACCTCCTGGACAGCAACGCAAGGCGGCGGCGGATCGGTCTCCACTGCCACTTGAGCTCTGCTCAGAACAGCCAAAACGTCGACGTGGGAATGGCGAGGAGGCGGATCCGTTTCCACAGCTACGTGAACGAGAGTAGGCAGAGAGTCAGTCAAAACTGACACGTGGGCGTGTCTCGGGAGCGGGTCAGTTCCAACTGCCGCGTGAGCATGAGTCCGTAATGAGTCCTTCAAAACTGCAATGTGGGCGTGGCGCGGTGGCGGATCCGTTTCCACGGCAACGTGAACAAGAGTAGGCAGAGAGTCAGTCGAAACTGACACGTGGGCGTGTCTCGGGAGCGGGTCAGTTCCAACTGCCGCGTGAGCATGAGTCCATAAAGAGTCCGTCGAAACTGCGATGTGGGCGTGTTGAGGTGGCGGACCTGTTCCCACTGCAACGTGCACTTGCCGAAGTGGTGGGTCTTTTCCCACTGCAGCGTGAATCTGCGTCAGCAGTGAGTCCGTCGCAGTTGCGATGACAGCGTAGCTCCGCTGGTTCTTTAATCCTTGCTGGACCTGGGCCGTGAGAGCCGCCAATTCGGCGCTCTGCCGCTCTATCTCCGCCCGCATTTCGCGGTAGAACACCTCGTGATTTGGCGGCTCCGCCTCCCTCTGGGCTGGAAGCATCGCCACCAGCTGCGGGTCTGCCGGTTTTACCATTGCCGGCGAGGAGTGGGAGGACGAGGACGGCGTCTTTGTTGCTGCGCCACGGGAGGCACATGGGAGCACCCGACCTGGACGTCTCCTCTGGCCGCCACGCGGAGGTCCCGGGTAGATGGTCAAGCGGTTTCCCTTAAACGGATTGGTGTACTTGCACCCACCGGGCGAAGACGTTCGGGTGCTGGAAACGCGGGGAGGTGGAGCAAACTGACTGGGATGAAAGATCGGGCGAAGAGATTCATAATCCCAATAATCGGAGTCGTACTCAGGCAGCCGGTCATACAAATCAAGGTCCTCCTCATATTCTGAAAAGTCAGAGTCCAGAAGAATATGCGATGCCGGACGGGTCGTGGTCGGGACGTATTCATAGCTCGCTGGCGGAGTGTATGACACGGAAGCGGAGGACGTCAAGGAGCCTACCCGGATCGGACAGGCTTGGTCCTCAGGCAGACGGTCTTCCTTGCGTCAGTCCCGGCGACGCCGGGTCTTTCCTGCTGGGTCCTGTTTTGGCCAGATCGTTCTGTCGCGACCCATCGGAAAGGAGGTCGGACCCAAATGCAGGGGAACACAGGAGACGCAGAGGTAATTTGGGATAAACGTTTATTATTCAATGGTCGGGGATCGGGCAGGCAGTCAGGTGCAGCAGCGGTAGTTGGGACGTCGGGCGAAGAGAGCAGGTGAGCGGGCAGGCAGGAGTCGGTACACGGGAGAACGATCAAAGCAGGGAGAAGTGTCCAGGGAGTCAGGCTTATGGGGTCGGTCGGAGAACAGGCGAAGGTCGGTACACACGGGTTGACGATCAGGGATACTAGAGTGCTGGAACGGCACATGAACCTCAACGATCTGGCGGGGGACCAGTCGTCATCGGGGTCATATATATACAAAGGACAATCAGCCCGCATGAGGCGCAGGTGTGTGCCTTCCAATTAACGCGACCACGAGGGTATCCGCACAGCCCGGGCTGGAGCGGCAGGATCATGACAGACCTTTGGACTCAAATGAATATTCAAACAAAGATTATTTCCACACCCCAATTACAAAGCAAAAATTATTATTTTATTATAAATTTAATCGATCAATCATCCTGAAAAAAATTAATCCATCCATTGATTCTCTGAACCACTTATCCTCACTCCAGGTGTAACTGGAGAAAACTCACACAGGGATGGGAAGAACGTGTAAACAGAAGTGAATCTGGGACCTCAGAACTGTGAGGGAGATGTTGCCACGTGCTGCCTTCCAAGAAAATTAACGTAAATTATAGAAAAAAACAGATGAATAAGTTTGACTTCTTGAGTTTAAGCAAGAACTGGTTTGTCCTGTTCCATGAACAAACAGTACACGGATATAACTACTATGCCTCTACTCTTTATGAGTTCACCTTTCCAGCTTCTCATGAATACCCAGTTCTACAACAATGCAGCACATTCCATGGTGATGGAACGTCTTTCATATGAGCTGCTGAATATTTCATCACGTGAAGATCTGCGGAGTAAGACTGCAGATTTTATCAGCATACTGTGCAGATTCAAAAGATGATGCTTGGGTTCAGATAGAGGGACAAGCAGCAGGATATAAACGTTAAAAGAGATAAAAGTGGTATAGAGAAGAGGAGGGGGGTGTCACGCTCATGTGGTAGAGCTGTTATTTCCAAACCCTGAGGTTGTGGATTTCATCATCTGCTCCCGTGACATGTCCAAGTGTCAGCAAGCAATATACTGAACCCCCAGTTCCTCCTGCTCCTGATGCTGCATTATTGGTAAGTAAATGAAGACACAGTGTTACAGTGCTTTGCTTTGAAAAGTGCTTTACCATTTACCCAAAGGTGAACCGACGTGGAGAAAAGTACTTTGGCAGCAGCCTCCCTTTGCTTGTTGAACACCCAACCAACTGCACCCACTGAATTCTTAATTTTTCAAACGGTGATACTAGTTTAGGCTTAATGAGATGATTTGCCACTCCATTACAAAACATTGACAGGAACAAATGAATAAATTGATTATTATTTTGTCCCATTTATAAGACAGCAAGTGCAGCAAGCATGCTTTTAGTTACCTGTAATTATTAGATGGATGTTTGAAAAATCATATTGCATAAAGGACAAAACCAATGGCAAATGACGAACGTTCAACAATAGCCAGCATCACCAACAAATAAAAAACATTAGGTACAGTAGGTAGGTAGGTACGACTGTCCGAATGCCAAAATCTCCTTGGGGAAGACACTAATTCCCATTTGCTACCAACTCCCTTTCATGCCAGAAGTCATTCACTGGTGTATGAATGTGAGGCTTAAGGCACTGTGATGGTGGGGCTAAAGCGCTATGGAAGTGTAGTCCATTTACCATTTTATGTTTGCCAAATACTGTAGACAATAATTAACCTATGTACTCTCAACTAGCTGTAGCCCATGTATGAACATAAAGAATCAACGAGGCCTGAGGTTTAGAAGACCATGCTCACTGATCTGTACCAAACTGTCCATTTCATTTAGTATAGTCACATTTGAATGCCTTTTAACACCTCGAGGGTCATTCTGGTCTTCTGGCAGCCACGACACCACCAGCTGGAAAGCTATTCTGTAATTGTTATTGACATATTTTGACATAAGTGACCATTTCATCTCCCTTCTAAAATTAACAGTTTGAGACATATTAGTCAATTCTACAGTAGCTTTACTACAACGATACATGATTAAAATAAAAGCCTGCATTAATATACAGAGTTGGACTCCACACAGGAAGGCAGGAGTTGATTTTCCAACACCTAACCACTGACCTCTGAGGCACACATACTATAGTCAAGTATTCAGATTACAAACCCAGTTCCAATGATGCTGGGAAGTTGCGCATCCATCGGTCCATTTTATGAGCCGCTTATCCTCACTAGGGTCGTGGGAGTGCTGGAGCCAATACCAGCTCTAATTGGGCAGGAGGAAGGGTACATCCTGAACTAGTTGCCAAACAATTGCAGGCCACGTGGAGACAGACAACAGGCGCACTTACATTCACACCTACGGGCAATTTAGGGTCCTCCATTAATGTATGTTTTTGGGATTAGAGAGGAAACCGGAGTGCCCGGAGAAAACCCACACAGGCACAGGGAAGACATGCAAATTCCACACAGGCGGAGCCAGGATTTGAACTCCAGTATACAAAAACAGAATACAATAATTTGCAAATCATTTTCACCTATATTTAATAGAATACTCTACAAAAACAAGATATTTAAATGGTGAAACTGATAAACTTGATTGTCTTTAGAAAATAATCATGAACTTATAATTTTATAGCTGCAACACATTCCAAAAAAAGATAGGACAGGTGACAAAAAAGAATGGCAAGAATTGCTCATCAAACACCTGTTTGGAACATCCCACAGCTGAACGGGCTGGAAACAGGTGGATGCCATGATTGAGTATAAAAGGAGCTTCCTTGAATTGCTCAGTCATTCACAATTCCTTGTGAATGGCCCAAGGTTCACCTCTTTATGTACCAGTGCATGAGAAAATAGTCAAATATTTTTAGGGCAATTTTCCTAAACTTACAGGTGCAAGAAATTTAGGGATTTCATCATTTACGGCCCATAATTGCATCAAAAGGTTCAGAGAATCTGGAGAAATCACTGCATGTAGACGGCAAGATTGAAAAGCAACATTGAATGCCAGTGACCTTGGATCCCTCAGGCGGCATTACATCCAAGACTGATAATGTGTAAACGATATCACCATATGGGCTCAGGAACACTTCAGAAAACCAGTGTCAGTAAAAACAGTTTGGCACTACATCCATTAGTGCAACTTAAAACTCAACTATGCAAAGCAAAATCCATACATCAACAACACCCAGAAATGCATCTAACATATAACATTGCTGAAACCTGCCGAAACTAGAAAAAGCGCTTTTCTGAAGGCACATGCCCATACAATAGGAACCAGGCATGGTAAATGCATTACTGAATCTGTCGTTTTCTTACATTGATATGCCGATTACCTGTACTCTCAAACAAGGGCAAACACGTCTTTTCTAAACACACTGACTCTCGTTGTGATTCAATTGTAATGAAAGCCTCATCCCTGATAATTTTTTTCTCTATTCTGAGCACCTCAATTTTTTCACCCCATCTCCAAGGAGGGAAACTTGTTTCGATCACTTGTATCTGATATATTCTTCTTTTGGTCGCTACCTGCAGCTTAGGGCTATAGGTCAGGTTGAGAATGTAGACTGACAGATAAATCTTCGCTTCACTTTGTTCACCACAACAGACCAATGCAACTAAGACAAGGCCAGGCAAACATTCTCCTGAAGCCTCCAGGTCCTGTCCACTCATTTTATGAGGTCAAACCAGCACACAACTCTTTAACTTCATAAACAGTTGACTTACAATTCCATTTTGAGATAGGGCTAATTTCGCAACATTTGTTCATCTCTGTTGGGACATTTTAACTGTACTCGTTGTAGCTTTGTCACTTTATTTGCATAAGTGTTGTTGATTATTGCTGGTCACTTACGTGCTTGAGAACTCTCTGCACCAATTATTCACTTGTCATTGTATCAACATTACCACATAACTGGTACAATTTCAGTACCAGTTTATTGTATTTTGTGTCCTCCAACTAACAATTGGTACAATGTCAGTACCAGTTTGTTGTGCCTTTATACTCTAAAGAATTACCAGAGGCAGATTCCTGGTGTGCTTGAGCAATATAGACTATTCTGATGAAGATTCCACATCAGAGCAGCTAAGGTACCAGTCTGTCTGTTGGTCTCGCTTCGTTCTTTACACACTCTTCAACAAAACCCTAAGATTTGAATAACTAAGTATTGCATCCCGGCTTTTTGCAGATGATGTGGAGCTGTTGGCTTTATCAGCCCATGATCTTCAACTATTGCGAGAGTGATTCACAAGCAAGTATGGGCTTGAATGACAACCAGCACCTCTCATTGTGGTACAATGCTCTCAGGAATGAGATCCTGTCCCAAGGGGGACAGGAGGAGGGGGCCAAGTTTTTTTTTTATATTTATTTATAGTGATATATTATTGCGCAATTGAGATTTATTAAGTCATTTGCTGCCATTGCACTGAAATTGCCCCTTTTAATCATTCATCGAGCAAAAGATACAAGGAGAAGACAAAGACCATGAAGTGTAATTTGCTCATACATTTGCTATTTATTAAGCTTGAGACTTGAAATGTAGATTGGAGTGTCACACAAATATCTGCAAATATTGACAACATTGCGAGTTGTACAAACAAGCTAGAGGCAACACACGAGGGAAGGGCACAAAAGAAACACGAGTAATATTTTCTCAAGCCATTTAAATTATCAGTCTAAAATAGAACAGGGAATGCTCGAAACATTGGAGATACGAAATGGAATGTTCAGTCAGGCTTTCATACCTTTCATATCCCCCATGTCCAGAGTCTTGCCCAGTTGCTCAAGGAGGTCTGCTCGGGCAGCATTCTTCTTGTGTTTTTTACCATCGTAATGTTGTTGGGCCATTCCTGGGTTGTTGAACCAAGCATTGCATAGTTGGCAGTAGCGATCTGAGTCGCGTCGGTGTCGTGGGGAGGATATTGGAGATGTGTCTGGAGAGCTCTTTGTAGGATTGGGCAATGCCTCTGTTGGACAGTACAAAAACATTATGTTTCATGCTTTTTAGCAAATTGAGAATAGCGTTTTACATGAGTGTATGATTTTTCAAAATCTTTTGCTTGCTATGCTTGTAGATTTTTATGCATCTCATTATGATGGGTAATATATGATGAGGTTTACAGTGCATAGTCCAAGTAACACATTTACAGGGAAGCGTAAAGTCCAGCCAAGTAAATACTTGGACTTAATAGGAGTTGAGCGCACGGAAATGCAGCATAAATAAAAATGACAGAGAAAAAGTATTCATTATTCTGGGTAATTTTCTAACCCGAATGTTAAATTAAGACTTCAATATGATAGTCATGAATGTTGTTAACAGCAGATGATAATTTGTAATTGGAGATGGATGGCAGTTTACAAGATGCAGCCTCCTTTCCTAACTCCCGGAAGACTTGATATTACAGCCAAGGTGATCAGAGAGACAAGCAGGAGAGCAGTTGGTGTGTCTTCCAGAAGGAAAAGCGAAGAATGAGACCTGGCGGTGGAACCCCAAAATACAGGAAATCATCCAAGGAAAGAGATTCGCAAAAAAGAAGTGGGAGAGTGAGAGGACTGAGGAGAGGCGAAAGGAGTACATTGAGATGCAACTTAGGGCAAAGGTAGAGGTGGCAAAGGCTAAACAAGAGGCATATGATGACATGTACACCAGGTTGAACACGAAAGAAGGAGAAAAAGATCTCTACAGGTTGGCCAGACAGAGGGATAGAGATAGGAAGGATGTGCAGCAAGTAAGGGTGATTAAGGATAGAGATTGCAATGTTTTGACTGGTGCCAGTAGTGTGCTGAATAGATGAAAAGAATACTTTGAGAAGTTGATGAATGAAGAAAATGAGAGAGAAAGAAGAGTGTAAAAGCCAAGTGTGAAGACCAGGAAGTGGCAATGATTAGCAAGGGGGAAGTTCAAAAGCCACTACAAAGGTCCTGATGACATACTGGTGAAGGTATGGAAGCAATTTGGAGAGGTGGCTGTGGAGTTTTTGATCAACTTATTCAACAGCATACTAGCGGGCGAGAAGATACAAGAAGAATGGAGGAAAAGTGTGCTAGTTCCCATTTTTAAGAACAACGGTAACTTGCAGAGCTGTGGCAACTCTAGAGGAATAAAGTTGATGAGCCACATAATGAAGTTATGGGAGAGAGTAGTGGAGGATAGACTCAGGACAGAAGAAGATAGGCTGACAGATGAGGTTAGACTGGAATCCCCTTGGACCATGATGTTCACAGATGATATTGTGATATGCAATGGAAGCAGGGAGCAGGTGGAGGAACAATTACAAAGATGGAGGCATTTCCATGTACTGGAAAGGAGAGGAATGAAGATTAGCCGAAGTAAAACAGAATATATTTGCATGAATGAAGATGGGTTGAAAAGATGGGTGGAGGGGGAAGAGTGAGGTTGCAGGGAGAAGAGATAGCGAGGGTGGACAACTTCAAATACTTGGGGTCAACAATCCAGAGTAATGGTGGGTGGTAAGGAAGTGAAGAAATGTGACCAAGCAGGGTGGAACAGTTGGCAGAAGGTGTCTGGTGTTCTATGCGACAGAAGTAAGTAAGTAAGAGTAAGGCTACAGGGAGAAGAGATAGCGAGGGTGGACGACTTCAAATATTTAGGGTCAACAATCCAGAGCAATGGTGAGTGTGGTAAGGAAGTGAAGAAACGGGTCCAAGCAGGTTGGAACAGCTGGCGAAAGGTGTCTGGTGTGTTATGTGACAGAAGAGTGTCCGCTAGGATGAAGGGAAATGTTTATACAACTGTGGTGAGGCCAGCCATAATGTATGGATTAGAGACGGTGCCACTAAAGAGACAACAGGAAGGAGAACTGGCAGAAATGAAGATGTTGAGGTTCTCGCTCGGAGTGAGCACGTTCGATAGGATGAGAAATGATCTTATTCGAGGGACAGCCAAAGGTGGATGTTTTGGAGACAAGGTCCATGAGAGCAGACTTCGATGGTTTGGACATGTCCAGAGGCGAGAGAGTGGGTATTTTCATAGAAGGGTGCTGAGGATGGAGCTGTGAGGCAAACGAGTGAGAGGAAGACGAAAGAAAAGATTGATGGAGGTTGTGAGGGAAGACATGAGGACAGTGGGTGTTTGAGAGGAAGACCCCCGAGATAGGCTTGGATGGAAAAAGATGACACGCTGTGCCGACCCCTGATGGGACAAGCCGAAAGGAGAAGAAGAAGATGAGCCTCCTTTCCTAGATGTTTTCATATCTTCACATGTGCATATGTCATGAGGCCTTTTCATTTTTGTCACTTTGTAGTGCCTTTCTAACGTCATCATTGCTACTTCCTGATCCCGCACACTGGGATCTTCTCTTCCTTCTCTCTCATTCTCCTCATTCATCACCTGGAAGTATTATTTCCATCTACCCAGCACACCACTGGCACCACTAAAGACATTTCAATCTCTATCCTTAATCACCTAACCTGCTGCACATCCGCACATCCTTCCCATCTCCATCCCTCTGTCAGACAAACCTGTATGCATATTTTTCTCCTTCTTTAGAGTCTAATCTGCCATAGGTGCCTATTGTTAGGCCTTTTCCACCTCTACCTTCAACCTAAGTTACATCTCCATGTACTTTTGTCTCCTATCATCTGTCTTCTACTCTCCTGCCTGTCTCTCTTATCATCTTGGCTGTAGTGGTCCAGTCTTCTGGAAATTCCTCATATTCATATATATTTTCAAAAAGCCACGTAACTCTTCCTTTCTCGTGTTTTGTCATAACCCAGAAAACGAGGCTGAACCCAAAATGCACGACTCACGAGAACAGGTACAATTCGGGAAGCCTCTTTATTCGGTCCAAGGTCGAAACACAGGAAGCGGCAGTAGCAGAATCAGCAGGTGTAGAAGGCAGGTCCATAACGAGGCAGGGTTCAGTACACAGAATAGCGAGGATGTAAGCGAAGGGTTGTGGGAACGCAGCATAGTAGCACAACAATCTGGCAAGGACCAGACCACACGCGTGACATGGACTGTAATTACTAAGATGAGATGCAGATGCTCGCATATGCTCATTGGAGCAGGTACGCGCCGCTTCGGGGACAGACACACCCATTACATGTTCCACAATATGGTGCCTTTTTCTTCTATCTCTTCATCTCTACCCCAGAATCATCTTACACAATATGATCCAATGCTATCTAGCCAGGCTCTCCCCAAACACTACCTAACATAACGTTTGCAATTGCTGCTAAAGGTGATCTGAGTCTAATACAGTCCATTAATTTAGTTTCTGAGTGAATATACTGTAATCTGAACTTTAAATACTGTTGACTACTTTCACTACTGTTTCAGTAGCATAAAATTATGCAATAGTCTGATTAAATATATTTAATTTATTTAACAGAACAAGAGTCTGTTGTGTAATTTTTCCATCATTTTTTTCTTAGACATTTACGAGTACTTTTTTTTTCACAAAAAAGCGGTGAGGCCAGCAATAAGAATGAAAAACCCATTTCATTTATTGATGGCTATAGAAATCAAATATTCATGTGACACAAAGCTATGAAAAATATTTTTTAAAAGGGACTGATGCTCGAAACACTATATGAAACCAAATTGCAGATGAGCAGCAATGCAGCCTCTAAAACACAAGTAACAATGTCCAATGGCCCTCCTGGGGCGGTCATGTGAAAAACAAGCTGTTATCTCCATTAAATGCCTGAAGAGAAAAACCCAAATTCTACTTGACAAATGGAATAAAGAGGCTTTTCTTTGTGTTGCTGCCCACTTGTCTCTTAATGCAGGGTTACCACAGCTAACCTGAACACATACTGGTGTGTACTGAGGGCTCTAAAGTACCATACAGCGCTATTAGCTCAGTTCCTTTAACACTGTGTCAGTGAATGTGTAGCCCACCTGAATCCATTACTGTTGCCTTTTGGTTTTCAGAGTCCACCGATCCTCAATCAGGACTCCAAGGCACAGCAATGTATTTATTATTTTTTCTCTCAGTTGAGCCCTAAGTGAGTCAGAGCTGCAAACAAGTTTAAAGGGCAGGCCATTATGTTGGATTTGAATCAAAGACTTTGGCGATAGAGTAACTTTTTTGAAGGCTTGGTTGCTGTAAGATGTCAGAACTGAGTTAATTTAACCCTGCAAATGGTAACACAAGTCCTATTGTTGCAAGTCTTGTTCAAGTGAAAGCTTATGTTCAAAGCAACAAAGACACAAAGAGACAATGAAATTAAAGGCTAAAAGTCACAAAATTTCAATGTTCAATTTTGGTCATGGCAGAAATCAACAAAGAAATACATTTGCTTTTCATTATCTTACATTGTATTGATTATGTGATCATGAAAGAGTATTTCTGTATAAGTGGTTGGTAAGTGTGAACTGATATCCTAAAAGACAGTTGATTTAACCATGGGACCGAATGATGACCAGCCAGGGTCCAGCCTGGGGTCAATGTCCACCTTCCACACAAAGCCAGGTGGGATAGGGTCCAAATCATCTGTGAGCCTAATGAGGGCTTCCGGGACAGAAAACAAATGGACCAGAACAAAAGCAAAAGTTTCCCAAGGGGAGCTGTTTTTGCCTGCTTCCAGGCCAAGACTGGTTCCATGATAGTGTACTTCTGTGTTTAACATGGTACACTGACAGTAAAATTCAGGGTCTCACCTGCAATTGACCCCTCCGTACAGGGCACTTAACCACGCCTCCTGAAGTGACGTCACGCCACGTGCGCTGACGTAAGACAAACAGTAAAAATGGCAAATACAATACAATACATTCTGAACTGAGACAGACTCCATGCTTCTGATTTCATTCAAATCAACGATATATTATAGATTCTAAATACAATACATTCTTAACTGAGAGAGACGCCATGCTTCTGATTTCATTCAATCATTCACACATAGCAATGTTATGCTAGCGAAGAACGTCTCATTCATTTATACGAGATGTGTATTAAAAATCAAATTTAGGGCATATCTTCGTGCAAACACAGTCTGGTTAAGCTTCGGCCGCGAGCCGGCAAGAAAGTGACACGTTTGTGCAGTCTGATCATCGCTAAATATCGCTCAACAAAGAATAAGTGTGTCAATGGATCACACGTAGCGTTGTTATGCTAGCGAAGAACGTCTCATTCAATTATACGAGACGTGTATTTAAAATCAAATTTAGGGCATATCTTCATGCAAACACAGTCTGGTTAAGCTTTGACCGTGAGCCAGCAAGAAAGCGACACGTTTGTGCAGTCCGATCATCGCTAAATATCGCTCAACAAAGAATAAGTGTGTTGTGGTGTTTACATAATTCACCCGCGGGACCTCGAGTTGGGGTGCGGGGTTCCGCACGGACTGTTTTTGTTGTTGCGCTTCCGGAGGAAAGGTTAACAGAGTTCCCGCCGTTATGCGAGTAGTTTGGTGATGTCGAACAATAAAGCAAGTTCTGTTTCTGTGTCCGACACTCCGCCTCCGACTCCTTTTCTCCGGCGCTACACTGGTGACCCCGACGTCAGTCCCGGCGTTTTCGAGACTGAAACGAACATGGCAACCGCCATCCTCAAATTGCCGGAGTTTTGGGAGACGTCCGCGGCAGCGTGGTTCGCACAGACTGAGGCTCAGTTCGCCCTCCGCGGGATCTCAGATGATTCCACGCGTTACTACCACGTTGTCTCAGCACTCGGGAGCTCAACGGCGGCCAGAGCAGTGAACTTCATCACCTCTCCCCCGGCCCGAGATAAGTATGCTGGGATCAAGGCTCACCTTCTCAAGGTTTTTGAACTTTCACGGCCGGAACGTGCCCGACGTCTGTTGGCTATTAATGGACTGGGGGACAGCAAACCTTCCGAACTCATGGAAATGATGCTAAACCTGCTGGGCACGGAAGAGCCCAATTTCATTTTCATGGAACTGTTTCTCAGGCAAATGCCACCACATGTTCAGACGGCGCTCGCGAACAGTACTATCACTGAGCCCTGGGCCCTGGCCGAGGAGGCCGACCGTTTCTTCCTGGCAACCCAGCGCTTCTCCCCTGAGACGCTGGCCGCGACGCGCAGTTACTCACCTTCGGGCGCGGGGGTGGCATCCAGCAGGGGCCCCTTCGGCACCGACGGCCGTGCTGGCACAGGCTTGTGCTACTTCCATGCCCGTTTCGGTGCGAAAGCGAAGAGGTGCCGCGCCCCTTGCAACTACGACGCGTCGGGAAACGCCAAAGCCCACGCTTCGCAGCGGCCGTGAGCGTGGGCGCGAAGAGCCGGCTGCTGTTCGTCAAGGACAACCTTTCCGGGCGCAAATTCCTTTGTGACACCGGCGCCCAGAGGAGCGTCCTGACGGCCACTGCGGAGGACGCCGCTGGCGGGACTCATGGGCCACCCCTACTTTCCGCTAATGGCTCCCCTATCCGCTCTTATGGCATGAGGACTGTGGACTTGTGTTTCGGGAGTCAGCGCTTCACATGGGACTTTGTCACTGCGGATGTCTCATTCCCTCTCCTCGGCGCTGATTTTTTTTGTGCCCACGGGCTGCTGGTGGATGTTAAGAGGGGCCGTCTGGTGGATGCACTGACTTTTTCCACGGTCGCCTGCGTCCGCAATGAGGCGACTTATGGTGGTCTCTCCAGTTCGCTATCGGACGGCACCAAGTACCAACTCCTCCTTGGTGAGTTCCCTGCCTTGACACGGCCCACTTTCTCCTCTACCACGACTAAACATGGGGTCGAGCACCACATTGAGACCAAGGGCCCCCCGATCCACGCGAGGGCCCGACGGCTTGATCCCGAGAAGCTAGCAGTCGCTAAGTCCGAGTTTGCCAACATGGAGCGTCTGGGCATCGTCCGCCGCTCGGATAGCCCGTGGGCCTCGCCACTACACATCGTCCCTAAACCGAGTGGTGGGTGGCGACCGTGTGGTGACTACCGCCGCCTTAACGACGCCACTACGCCCGACCGCTACCCTGTTCCACACATTCAGGACTTCTCAGCCCACCTGGCAGGCAAAATCTTGTTCTCCAAGGTCGACCTGGTGCGCGGGTATCACCAGGTTCCCGTGCACCCCTCAGACGTTCCCAAGACAGCTGTAATCACTCCGTTTGGACTGTTCGAGTTTCTGAGGATGCCGTTTGGTCTTAAAAACGCGGCACAATCTTTCCAGCGTTTAATGGATTCTGTGCTCAGGGACTTGCCATTTGTGTTCGTCTATTTGGATGACATCCTCGTCGCCAGCTCCTCGGAGGATGAACATCTGATGCACCTCCGCGACCTCTTCGCAAGACTTGACCAGCATGGCCTGATCATCAACCCGGCAAAGTGTGTTTTCGGGGTGCCCTCTATCCAGTTCCTCGGGCACCTCATAGACAAGAACGGCGTCGCCCCCCTTCCGGCAAAGGTGGAGGCCGTCTCCGCTTTTCCCCGACCTCGCTCGGCTCGGGGCCTCCGGGAGTTCCTGGGGATGGTGACTTTCTACCACCGGTTCATCCGCCGGGCGGCCCACATCATGCGCCCGCTCTATGAGGCTCTTAAAGACAAGGCCCCCAACCGGGACATTGAATGGACGGCCGAGAGGATGGAAGCCTTCGAGGCTACGAAGGCCGCACTGAGTCGTGCCGCTATGCTGGCTCACCCGACCCACGGGGACCCTGTCGCTCTCACTACCGATGCATCGGACTACGCTGTTGGAGCCGTATTCGAACAGTGGGTCGGCGGCGCCTGGCAACCGCTTGCCTTTTTCAGCCGTCAGCTGGTCCCCAGGGAGCGCAAATACAGCACGTTCGATAGAGAGCTCCTCGGCCTCTGGCTGGCGATCCGCCACTTCCGCTCCCTATTGGAAGGCCGTGAGTTCACGGCATATGTGGACCATAAACCCCTCACTTTCGCCATGTCCAAGGTGGCCGAGCCGTGGTCCGCCCGCCAGCAACGCCAACTGTCGTTCATCTCTGAGTACACTACGGACATCCAACACATCGCCGGCAAATCCAATGTGGTCGCGGACTGCCTCTCCAGGGCGATCGTCGGCACTGTGCATCTGGGTCTCGACTACTCCCGCATGAGCGCAGACCAGGCCTCGGACCACGGGGTGCAGGCCCTCAAGACTTCTGACACGGGTTTGCGCCTGGAGGAAGTCGCGGTTGGTGACTCGGGCGTCAGGTTGCTGTGCGACCTCTCGGCTGACCAGCCTCGGCCGCTGGTCCCTGCAAACTGGCGAAGAGCTGTTTTCGAGGCGGTCCACAACCTCTCCCACCCCGGAAGGAAACCGTCCGTGAGGCTGGTGGCCCAGAAGTTCGTGTGGCGCGGTCTCAAGAAAGATGTGCAGGCCTGGGTCGACTCGTGCGTGGCCTGTCAGCGGGCTAAGGTGCATCGCCACACAAAAGCCCCCTTGGAGCCCTTTGTTGTCCCCGAGAGGAGGTTTGACCACGTCAACGTTGACTTGGTAGGTCCACTTCCTCCCTCGCACGGATTCACCTACTTGCTCACCATGGTGGACAGGACGACCCGCTGGCCCGAAGCCGTTCCCCTCTCCTCGACAACGTCGTCAGACGTGGCCCGGGCGTTCATCGGCACGTGGGTTGCACGCTTCGGGACACCGTGCGACCTTTCTTCAGATCGTGGCCC
This sequence comes from Syngnathoides biaculeatus, assembly GCF_019802595.1. NCBI lineage: Eukaryota > Metazoa > Chordata > Actinopteri > Syngnathiformes > Syngnathidae > Syngnathoides > Syngnathoides biaculeatus. The sequence continues at coordinate 21,706,356 of NC_084643.1, read as the reverse complement.
TCAGTTTACCTCTGAACTCTGGAACGCAGTCGCTGAGAGTTTGGGGGTCAAGCTGCACCGCACTACCGCCTATCACCCCCAGGCGAACGGTCTTTGCGAGCGGTTCCACCGCTCCATGAAAGCAGCCCTGCGTGCCGGCTTGACGGACGGCAACTGGTTGGATAAGCTCCCGTGGGTCATGCTCGGCCTCAGGTGCGCCCCCAAGGAGGACCTGTTGTCCTCATCCGCCGAACTCGTCTATGGCCAGCCACTGCGGGTCCCCGGCGAATTCATCCCGGACGCCACAGCGCCCTGGTCCGCAGCCAGGCAACGGTCCTCCCTGCTGGAGGCCGCAAAAGCGTTTGCGCCGGTTCCCACGTCGCAACATGGCACCCCAGCTGCCCCGTCACCTGCGCTCTGCGGATTTTGTGTTTGTTCGTCATGACGCCCACCGTGGACCTCTCCGCCCCCCATACGACGGGCCGTTCAGGGTCCTGGAGCACGGGGATAAGAGCCTGCTCGTGGACATTGGCGGCAGACCCGAGACTGTTTCCGTGGACAGGGTCAAACCCGCGCACCTGGACATTGCCCAGCCTTTGGGGTTGGCCCTCCCCCCGCGTCGGGGTCGTCCCCCTTTGCCCTGTGCCCCTGCGCCCGCCGGGGTACCCTTGACCCCGCCTGAGCCCTTGTCCCGTGACTCAATGGACAGTGCGGCCCCGCCCCCATCGGCCCCTACAGTGCACACTCGCCGGGGTCGGGTCATCATCCCTCCACGGCACAAGGATTTTGACTATGGGTGAATTCTGGGGGGGCTTGTGTGGTGTTTACATAATTCACCCGCGGGACCTCGAGTTGGGGTGCGGGGTTCCGCACGGACTGTTTTTGTTGTTGCGCTTCCGGAGAAAAGGTTAACAGAGTTCCCGCCGTTATGCGAGAAGTTTGGTGATGTCGAACAATAAAGCAAGTTCTGTTTCTGTGTCCGACACTCCGCCTCCGACTCCTTTTCTCCGGCGCTACAGTGTCAATCGATCACACGCAGCAGTGTTATGCTAGCGAAGAACTTTGAATTCATTTATACGAGACATGTTTTGAAAATCAAATATAGGGCATACCTTCGTGCAAACATATCTGTTCCGGTTGATATTAGATGGATTTAGTTGAGTTTGATCCATCGAAGGCATTTTTCGTACTGGGTCTTCGGTTTTGGAAAGGGTACGAATCGAACTCCACCAACTAGCCTTTCAGGATACCTGTCGTCACTATTACAAAGTCCGTGACTACACCTCTTAACCATATTTTTTGTTAAATAACCCAAATACGCGATAAAACGCTAACAAAACCTATACTGGACCATGCAATGTTGTCTGAAAAAATGGCGGGAGCAAAAACGGGTTTTGGTTTATGCAGATCTCTGGCCTCTGATTGGTCAGTGACGCGGATTGCGCAATATCCACGGAGGGGTCAATTATCAGCAAGAAACAATGTTTCTTTTGGCTTGTCCCGTTAGGGGTCACCACAGCATAACATCTCAGATGAACGCTCATATTTGTTTGACACACCAGATGTCCTTCCTGACGCAACCTCTCTTGAGGAGTAGAGGACCCAGTAAGATACGAAATCACAACCCCTGGTTTACCAAACCAATGCTCTCACCACTGAGCTATGGGGCCTCTACATCTGCAAGAAATATGCATAACACTGAAAAAAAGGTTTGAAATGGTGCAAAGATTGTAATATTCATCCACTGAATTTTTTAGCTGCTTATCCTCACAAGGGTCACGGGGAGTGCTGGAGCCTATCCCAGCTGTCAACAGGCAGGAGGCGGGGCAAAGCCTGAACTGGTTGCCAGCCAATCGCAGGGCACATCGAGACAAACAGCCACAATCACACCTAGGGGTGCTTTAGAGTGTCCAATTAATGTTGCATGTTTTTGGGATGTGGGAGTAAACCGGAGTGTGTGCAGAAAACCCACGCTGGCACGGGGAGAACATGCAAACTCCACACATGCGGGTCCGGGATTGAATCCGGGACTTCACAACTGTGAGGCCAACGCTTTACCAACTGATCCACCGTGCCGCCTATATTATATTATATTGTGGTAAATTCTGTGTTGATTAACTTAAAAGACAGGATTTCCTTAGCAAAAGATGATGCACATACTGTATTTGTTTTCTTTATTTCTCTTCCACTATCGTTCTGGCATTAGGGGTATTAGCATTCTTGTCATCATTAAGACAGCAGAAGGGGTGTCAAACTCAATTGATGTGGCCACATACAGCCTAATTTCATGTCAAAATGGACAAACGAGTTAAATCATAGTATAAAAAATATAAATACCTTGTTTTTTTCCCCTTTATTTTAATCTAAAGCAATATAGGTACAGTACATGTGGATCAGAAACATTTTCTTCTCTAATGACTGATTGTCAGTGGGAAAAAAGACAATCAGGGAAAATAGAAAAAGTAATAAAGTAAAAGGGAAAAATTAAGATATATTGTAGTTACCATTTCAGCTTCATTAATCACTGTAAAAAAAGTCATAGAGTTCTGAATTAAACATAGTGCATTACCGAGACAGCATCGTATTGTATTGAATAAAGTAATTCAAGAAACAACTGAAGCCGCAAATCTGGCTTTTTAGATTGAGGTAGTGAGGCTGGTTGTTAACAGAGTGTTACGAGATAATGATTAAAATTTATGTTTTATTCTGTTTATTGTCCAACGTGTTTTGTTATAGATTCTCTCTCTCTCTCTCTCTCTCACACACACACAGACAGACACACACGCACGCAAACACAAATGGGTTTTCACACTTTAGTTATAACACATTTGCCATTCTGTGGTTTATAACAATGAATTAAGTTCAAATAAACCTGCTCCTTTATTGACATCTACCGCAATTTCTCAAAAATAATGCACCTTTTTTTCCAAAAATATTTTCAAAAAGTCAAGAGACTGCATTATATTTAGGTACAGATGAAAAAAAATACAATCACATTGTATATTCATATACAGGTTCATAGAGTGGTGAACAAAATGTATACATATACATTTTGATATGATATTTTATATCTTAAGTTACACATTTATCTAAATTATGGTAATGTGCGCCACCAACCTGAACTCTGACCTACTTGGGGGGGGGGGGGGTTGCATTTTACGATCGTTGGCGTCACATATTTGTTGCTACTGCACCAAACATCAGAAATGACAGCCAAAATTGTCGACTACAAGAGCTGGTTGTGCAGCTGCTTTGAAAAGAATTGTCATCGCTGCTACCTGGATAGTGCACACAATTCAAATGCTCGCGTTTTTAAAAAGTACCCATTTCAACGTAGTTTGAAGTCTTGTTTTGAGAGCGACCTGATGCTATGAAGAGCTGCTGCAGATTGTAGCCGAACGGGGGCAAGAGGATGCGCTGGTAGCGTGGTGGACCTTCCCCTCAAAGTGCTGACAAGAATGAGAATAAAGGGACCCAAGACTCTTGGGATTCAAAAAATATTTCCTCACAAAAGCAATGGATGACACAGAGGCTGACATGCTGTGGGAGCAAGATGGGATCACTGTTCATGAAGGCTGGAGGCACCAAAATTGGACCAAGTCATCAATGATGAATTTGACAGTGGTACACCAAAGATTGCTACGATGGATATTTTTTAGATTGGAGATGAGTCGGATGCTTCTTTTGAAGTCTTGGCCAAGGATGTGTATTGTCGTGGATAAACAAAAATGCTAAAAATGCTAAAAAAAATGCACAAACATTTTATGCACAAATATTTCATGCAAAACATATGTGTTAAATACTATAGTTTATTCATTGAAGACTGTAATATGTTTTATCAACAGTATTAATAAAATGTCATGCCATCGTTGAGCATTTATTTTAGTTGGTTTAGGGATTCTGTTCTGACAATTGCAGAGCCCAGTACAAGCGTGTCCTGTGGCCTGTCCCGAGATATACAGTACATTACTGCTGCATCAGTACGTGCACAAAGATTATTATTAAAGATGACTTTTTGTAAAAGAAGTACAAGTACAACAAATACAAAACTAGCAAAATATAAACAGATAATTGCTAATATTTTGAGCATACGGATAGCAGCAAATTAGTGGTGCGCGTTGCACATTGGAAGAAGGGTTTTCCTGATTATTTTAGGTCAACTTTGGGGGTGCACATTATACTTCAGGATGCATTATACTTGAGAAATTACGGTATATCCAAAACAAACAAACAAAACAAAACAGGCTGTACATTGTAGTCGGGCTTGCATGAACGGTTTTCAATTTGAAAGGATTCAGCCTCTTTGAGTGAAAGAAAAATAATTTGTAGGCATCTCAAGAATGTTTCCTTTTATCCGTCAGGACGATGATCATGGACAAATATGATGTTTGGGTCACACTCATAGACTGAAACATGTATAACTTATTCTATGGAGATGTAAACACTAACAAACCTAAGTGCTTTTTAACCACCATCAGTAATTAATTATGTCCAACGAATCAACTGTAGGCGGCACCGTGGAGCAGCTGTTGAGTGTTAGCCTCACAGTTCTAAGGACCGGGGATCAAATCACCCCACCTATGTAGTGTTTGCATGTTCTCCCCATGCCTGCATGGGTTTTCTCCGGGCACTCATGTTTCCTCCCACATCCCGAAACCATGTGTTAATAGGACATTCCAGATTGCCCTTAAGTGTGATTGTGTGCGCGAATGGTTGTTCGTCTTGATGTGCCCTGCGATTGGGTTGTAACCAGTTCAGGGTGTACCCCGCCTCCTGCCCAATGATAGCCGGGCTAGGCTCCAGCACTCCCGTGACCTTTGTGAAGATAAGTGGTTAGGAATATGAATGAATGAAATGATTTTATCATTAATTATTTTGTAAGTTAGGAAACAGATACATCTGCAAAATTTTATTTCTCTACAAGTGTTTAGATTTTTAAATACTCACGACTACATCATTCCCAGGAAATCACAAGACCCCTCACTGGTGAGCTGTTTTGAGAAGTCTCCAGTGGGCTCCTCATGTAGCCTCATGGGATTATCTGGTGCTCGCGGGCAACGATTTTGTAACCCCTGCTATATCCAAAAAGCGTTTTTAAATTTTTTTTTTTTAGGACCATTTACCCATTTATTCATTCTCATTCGCTTATGCTCACTTGGCTCAAGGATGAGCTGTTCCAGCTGATTTAAGGGGAAAAGTGACGTACACCATGGTCCAATCGCCAGTTATTTGGACGGAACATACTGTTTACTGTAAACAACCATTCACATGACATTCACCCCGAGGTATGATTTTATCTTCTATTGACCTAACAAGCATGTTTTTAAATTGTAGGAGGAAGTCAGAGTACCTGGAGAGAGTCCAGGGAAGATCAGGGAGCAATTATACAATCCTTACAGGGAGCCTGGAGCCTGGATTCCAACCCCGGTCTCATTTGTGTGATGCAGATGTGCTAACCACTTGCCTCCATTTCAATATATTTAAAATGCATGGATATAAATACATAAAATGCCAGAACTCAATTTTTTTTTTAACACAATGATCAGATTGTTTCAATTTGACCCTGCATATGAATACCAGCAAGATGCCAGAAATCTAAATACACGAATATGTAAAGCACATTGGAGTTGCAATTTGCTCATTTGATAAATTTTAAATAGCAGTTCAAGAAAACCCTTCCATATCTAAAGCCAAGCTAGTGCTGTCCTACCGACCCTTGTGCATGAATTAATGAACCCTTCTGGGATGAGGAGTTAAACATCAACCAGAACAGGCATTTAGAATGAAATGATCTGGATGTATGAGAATAAGCACAGGTACTGTATATAAGTCAACTGCTACTTTGACCCTTGGTCAGTTGTACTATGATGAGATGTCAAGTCATAGGTACATAAGAGTTGCATTTATGTGAATGTAATAAGGAAGTAGAACATTTTCAAAATCAAATTGCCTGAATCACTCCCCTTTAAATGAATGTGGGGGAAATATTTCCCCAAGCTGAGTTGTGGATGGAATATGAAGTGACATTCGTGGGAGCTGCTGTGCCTAAAGCCTAGACATTTGGAATCCAGCCAGAACATGGGAACTGCAATCCACATGGAAGGAATCTAAATACACATGGCTACAGTTACATAGCTACCCCAATAATAATAATACATGTTTATTACGACAAGTACAGAGTGTAAAATAGAAATCACATGTAATGTGAAACTTGGCATCACCCGGATTTCATATTCAACCAAAAAATATCATGCATACCAGCTTGTGCTATATGGGTCAGTGAACATAGTCACATTCAGAATACTGGAGTAAAATGGCAGTGGGCATATCTTTTAGGTCACCAAAGATGATAATGTTTGAAAAAATGAATTTCGACTGTCATGAAATTGTTGGTCATTCAATTTCACACTAATGTCTGCAATCTTTTAATGTGGACTATGTATAACAAATTATGTTGTAAACCACCTGTCAATGCCAAAAGAGAGGCAGGTTTCACTCTGGCGTTTATTGAGGCAATAACAGCGACACCTGCATGGCTGCTAAGGGGGAATATTGAGAAAAAAATATATTGCTTGGCAAGGCACTGATGTTGTAGAATGGGACAACATAGGATCCCGAGAGGGGAAGTATCACCAAAAATAAAATCTGATGGTCTTCTGTGATGAAGTGGAAATCAAAACCCTAGATATATCCGACATTCCCGTCGTGGGATATTTGCTGCTGGTATCATGTTATTGTGATTATTTCACATGGTAAAAGGAGCTCAGCAATTAGAATACCAAAATAATTTATTACAAAATTGTATAACTACTCTAAAAAAATTCCTTTTATGAATCATCTAGAATGTGTATTACGATTGAGTATGCATTTAAAACAAAGCAAGACAATAAAGTGATTTGAGTTGACATTAAAAGAATAATGTTATTTTTGGTGAGTAAAGATATTCTACTTTATTGGACTTTCCTAGTGATCAAATAATGTTGACTTCAAGAGATGTAAAAACGAGATGTGACGAAGAAATGAGTCTGTCACGCTGGGCGGGTTTGTGTCAGCGATGATGTTCCTGTCATGAGCAATTAGTTTAACTGGGAAATGTTCAGCAAGGAGGTTGCTGGAGACAAAACTAACAGAAATATTTTGTCTTGTAGCTGAGTGTCTGTGTTTGTTTTTTTATATGCGAACTATGGAGCTGCTACTCCAGAACTGGATTGATAAAGACTACAGTATTTGGCTCAGCCAAGGGATAAAGTCTGCCAATAGCAACATTTAGATTTCTAGCAAAATGTTCAACATCACAAATTTAAAGCTAGACCTTAGGCCATAGTGTGTGCAGCAGACGTTGTTTTTAACATTGTTTTGTTTTGGTGAACACGTCTACAATCACCCTAAAAAAACATTGGCTGTCTGAACCCGCGTTAAGTTGATGACTAAAAGGCCATGATGATAATGAATACACAGTTGGCACTGCAAAAAAAAAAAAAAAAAAAAATAAAATAAAAAAAAACTTGGAAAAATACAGCTATTTTGGCATGTTGCAGGAAAACAGATTGATACAAGGTGGGTGATTGGTCCCCGTCGCGACATTGACCAATGAGAGCATGTGTGGGTTTATCTTGTGAGCTGATTGGCTGCGCATTATCAAAGCCTTACCCAGCAACTTCCGTTCCACCCTTTCCCTTGTCCTTCCTTTTTGCTATTTTCTACGCTGTTAACTGTCTGCGCAATAACTTCTTGTTTACAATGCCTCCAAAGCGCTGTGCTGATGCGCAAGCTTCCTCCGAAGCGGCCAAAAGGAAAAGGAAGTTGATGATCAGTGAAAAAGTAAAACTTTTGGATAGTATCAAAGATGGCAGAAGTTATGCTTTAGTGGTGTGCCATTATGGCGTGATTCACAATGATGCCTAAGTGCTGTGCTGATGTGAAACCTTCCTCCGAAACACCCAAGAGGAAGGTCAAGGTAAAAAAAGGTAAAAAAGGTAATAATACCCAGCTACATCACCAGCACCTCCAGCAGAAGAGTCTCAGAGTAATGAATGGTAACTATACAGTAATATAATACAGTGTTTTAGAATTCACATTTATATTATGATTTATTAGAATTAAATTATAATACAACATTTAAATTACAATTTATAATACTGTATATACTATATTTAAAAGGGTTTATAATTCAAGACTTAAAGAAATATCTCTTTTTGTCTCAAATATGCAAAGTACAAATACTTTTTCATATTTGAAATGTTCTTGTACCCATATAAACATACATCCCCCCTACTTTTTGGTTTTTCACTTTTCGTGGGCGTTTCTGGTCCCAATTAACCGTGAAAAAGAAGGATTACTGTATATTGGTAGATGGGTGATGAGTTTGGAGCTGACAGGGAAAAGAGTGAAGGGAACACCAAAGACAAGATTGACAGGTAGTAGTGAGTTAAGACACGAGGGCAGTTGGTCTTAGAGAGGAAGATGCAGGAGGTAGTTGTGCATAGTAAAGGATCACTTACGATAGTGACCTGTAATGGTACAAAGCAAAAGGAAGAAACACAGCAAACCTTGTGTATTGTCACATACTTGGTTAATAAATACTGAATCCAATTCTGAAGAGAAAAATTCATGCGGTGTCATCCATCTATTGATTTTTTGTACCCCTTATCCTTTGAGTTTTCCAAAGATCTAGAGAATTTATTTCAGATGTCTTTGGGCGTAAAGCAGATTACACTCGTCATCAGTCAATCACAGAGCACATACATGTTGACTCATTCATATTCACACTGTCATTGAATACAAACACAACCCTGTCTGCACAGAAGTCAGGTAAGTTAACCACTACACCATGGTTGACTTTCATCCATCCATCGACTTTCATAGTCGCTTATCCTTACAAGGGTCGCGGGCCATGCTGGAGCCTATCCCAGCTGTCAACAGGCAGGAGGCAATGAACACCCAGAAGTGGCTGCCAGCCAATCACAGGGCACATAGAAAAACAGCCGCACTCACAACCACACCTTGGGGTAATTTAGAGTGTCCAATTAATGTTGCATGTTTTTGGGATGTGGGAGGAAACCGGAGTGCCCGGAGAAAACCCACACAGGCATGGGGAGAACACGCAAACTCCACACAAGTGGGTACGGGATTGAAACCGGGACCTCAGAACTGTGAAGCCAACGCTTTCCAGCTGCCGCCTTGTTGACTGTCATGCCACCTCAATTTATGGATATAAATTTGTTCTGCTAAGTACAAGCAGAAATGAGGATGTTGAGGTTCTCGGTTGGTGTGAACAGGTTGGATAGGATTCGAAATTAGTTCATTAGAGGGAGGGCCAAAGTTGGATGTTTTGGAGATAAGGTGAGAGAGAGCAGACTTCGATGGTTTGGACATGTTCATAGACAAGCCGAAAGAAGAAGAAGAAAAAGAAGAAGAAAAAGTACAATGTGAAAATGCCTTAATACATTCAAACACATGTATCACTTATATCAATAAATATTTTATACCTTTGGTTGTGATTGCAGGCTTTTCCCCAAGTAGCAGTTTTAGCCTCTTGGCATGAATTTTACCCTGGTAGTGTGACTGTGCAACCACTGCTGATGTGAAGGACATGTTACACAGGGTGCAACATTTATTCTTGTCCACGTCACTTTCGTCACTGCCCTAAAAACACACACACACACACACACACACACACACACCACACACACACACACACACACACACACACACACACACCACACACACACAACAAAATACAATCAAGAAACCTTATCAGATATGGAACAGCAGAATCTAAGTGCAACTATTAAGACTTAAGACAAACAGCCATTCCTGGAACAGTGTCAATGAATGAAGGTGTGACTTCTAACACAGTTTCATTTTGAACACAGTCCCCAATAACATTCACATAGGGCTAGTGTCACAATAATATATATATGTGATATATGACAAATGTCAACTGGCTCGTGAGTTCTTTGATTGAAAAATCCTGATGTGTCAAGAAATACTGCTGCCCTCCTAGAACTTGTAGGTCATTCTCACCTGGCCCCAATGGAACTGGTTTGGCAAAAAATGGAAAAAAAAAAGTGGACAATCAATTGGATCATTTATTGTGGAGCTTCACTAAATTGAATGAGCTAAAACTTTGGCCTATGTGACAACCTTCTACAAACATTTATAGACATAAGTTACTGGTATGTTGGCAGATGCACAGGACATGAGCGAACGTAGCACACAAATTTCACAAATACTGTAACAAAGCCTGTGAAATGGGTTTTCATTGTTTTTAGATGGATTACACCAAGTTACAATACTGTGTAGAGGTTTTAGGTTGATTACATGTTTTTTTTCCCATAATCGCCCAACACAAGTGTAAGATCCTCTTCACTCTGCACAGGCACGCAAGAGATGCACAGCAAACCCAGAAACATTTTAGCTCATGTAGCTAATTGCATTCACCGTGAATAAATTGTACAGCTAATTTATCTGATTTTATCGGCACTGATCGGCATATCTGCAATGTGAGTGCTATGTAAATGTTTGAATAATTTTGATATTGGGTTATTCTTTTAAGTAGTTTTTTTTTCAATAACAATGCCCTGATTTTAAAGAGAATAGTACAGAGGCATTACCATATATGCAATTGTAAAAAATGATTTCTAAGAAAGGAACATAAATATACATGACCAGTACAAGATCTGACATGCTCACCACAACTTGCATCATGGTGACAGTACCACCACTCAAAAATACTTAATGTCGGACCCCGATATATATAATACATGCACTTATATACTCACCCTTTCTCTCTCTCTCTCTCTCTCTCTCTCTCTCTCACTCACACACACACACACACACACACACACACACCACACACACACACACACACACACACAACACACACACACACAACATTCATTTTGTTAACTGAGAGCCTGCTGCCATGATGTATATCCATCTGGTCCGGGAACTGCACAGAGGCAGACACAGCAAGACTTCAGAGGACAATCAAACCAGCACAGAGGATCGTTGGTTGCCCTCTACCCTCCATGGCAGACATTTATTCCTCTTGGTGCCTCAGCAGAGTTCATAACACTACACACCCCGGTTATCAACAGTTTGAGCTCCTGCCACCTGGAATGCAGTACAGATGTGTAAAAAAAGGATGAACAGACCAAGGAACACTACCCTGAACTCCAATCTTTCTTCTAGCTGCGGTAGTAATGCAAAGGCACATTGATTTTGATATCTTGAGCCATGCTTTTTATGCACTCTATTTTATAGATGTATTTTCATTTACTCTGTATTTATTTTAATTCTTAATTTTATATTGATTTTATGTGTGCACTGACTCAGGAGAGCCTCTCCAATTTTGTTGTACAGTCGTATAATGACAAAAAATGGCATTACAGACCATAATTCTGATCAGAGAGAAAAATACAGATTATTTCTTATTGAATGTTTTTTTTTTTTATAACCCAAATGAAATTTGTTGTAAGAATTCAGGTAAATCATTTAGATTTCTGTTGGCCACATTGTGATTGATTATACTGATAACCGTGATCATTATCTTTAATAAAATTATATGACATTTTCAAACTGTTTCATTTTTTAGTACATCTGTTAAAAAAAGTAATTACACAGATGAAAGCAATTGGCATTCATTCAAGTTTTTACTTGGATGCAGCAGCTGCTGAAGAACTGCTCCCCTTTATCATTCAGTTCCTGGTGGGATACAAATGGAGTCTATGAGCTGTGTTATGTAGTGATAGTGGACCCAATCTGGGTGACGGTGGACTGCTCCTTGGTTCTCCATCTGTCCAAGTAGCACCATGTTGTTGTCGTCACTGAGTCATTATCCATCGAGAATGCATAGAATACCAATCACCCTTTTTAATACAATAAACTATTTATCCTTCTTGTTTCGATATTTTGGGCAGAGAAAACAGCCACAACACAAGTGAAGCGTTCCATGTTCTAATTCCTTTGCCAATGTCTAGGTCTGGTGTAGATTAAATTAGCAAGTAGCTGCATGGACATCTTTTGAGTTCAGAAATGTCTCAGCTTGAGATGAGCATGTCGCCTCTGTATCATCCTTATGGTCATTGGCACAGTTAAGATGGGCTTTGACATGTGCTTGTTTAAACAGGGGAACCTTCCGCGCTATGCATGATTTTAAACTATGACATCTTAGTGTATTACCAACAGTCACCTTGGAAACGGTGGTCCCACCTCTTTTCAGGTCATTGACCAAGTCCTGTCGTGTAGTCCTGGGCCAATTCCTCACCTTTCCAGGGATCATTGAGACCCCACGAGGTGATATCTTGCATGGGGCTCCACTCCGATTGAGCTTGACCGTCATGTTTAGCATCTTCCATTTTCTAATGATTGCTCCAACAGTGGACCTTTTTTCACCAAGCTGCTTGGCAATTTCTCCGTCGCCCTTTCCAGCCATGTGGAGTTGTACAATTTTGTCTCTGGTGTCTTTGGATAGCTTGGTCTTGGCCATGTTACAAGTTTGAGTCTTATTTATTGTACGGGGTGAACAGGTGTCTTTATGCAGCTAACAACCTCACACAGGTGCATCTGATTCTTGATAATACATGGAGTGGAGGTGGACTTTTAAAGGCGGACTAACAGGTCTTTGAGGGTCAGAATTCTAGCTGATAGACAGGTGTTCAAAAACTCATTTTCAGCTGTATCACACAAATAAATAGTTAAAAAATCATCAACTTTTCTTAGATTATCTCTCTCACAGTGGACTTGCACCTACGTTGAAAATTTCAGACCCTTCCATGATTTCCAAGTTGGAGAACTTGCAATATAGGAAGGTGTTCAAATACTTGTTTTCTTCACTGTACCTAACCTATATTACAGTTGTCAACAATGGCTGGACCAGCTGCTAAAAAAGGCAAGAAATAGACTTTCAGTGACCAAGCAGATATAGCAGAGACAAATGAACGTGCTGTGTGAAGGTTATGTATCTTAAACAAGCTCGCCCCCTCAAAGTTGTTAGCACTGTTAAAAATCAGAACTAAAGATTGCTTTGCCCATCCTGTTGCAGAGCATTGGAGTCTGGATACTAGGTATGTTGGAAGACATTTTGTATTTTGTGTCATAATGTAACTTTGACTTAAAGTTCATAATTTTACATCCATTAACAAGAACATTCAAAAACTGACACTCCATGTCACAAAGACTGCCAAGTCCTAGTCTAGATAATTACCTGACCTCACTTCTCTCTAAATAAAACTTGGCCTTTAATTTCCTCACTCGGGCAGTGGGCGTGCTGGAGCTTATCCCCCTTATTTTTGGGGGAGAGGGAGGGTAAATCCTGAGGTGGTTGCCAGCCAATTGTAGGGCAAATATAAACAACCACTCATTTGCATTCACATTCGCGGTTAAGGGCAATTTAGAGTCTTTAGTTAACCTACCAGGCATGTTTTTGGGATGTGGGGAGGGGGTGGGGGCGGAGTACAGGGAGAAAAGCTATACAGGCACGGGAAGAACATGCAAACACCACACTGGCTCGGCCAGATTTGAACCCTTATCCTTCGTTGAGGCAAACGTGCTCACTCGTCGTCCACCGGTCTGCCAGAAAAAGTACACATATAAAAAGTATTTGATTTTGTGTATGGGCCTGGCACAAATAACTTCAATCTTTTTAAAGTAATTGTGATAATAACAATAACCTCATAGTGCTATGGGTACTCACAGTTCTCTGGGAAAACATTTTCAGGTATTTTGAAAGTGCCATACCAAATACCAAACAGTACTGTGCGGGTGGCAGTTTATGTGTTAATTATTATCCATCCATCCTCTTCTGTAGCACCTATCCTCACACGGGTCACGGTTCCACCTGGACCCTATACCAACTATCTTTGGTCGAGATAAAGATATATACCAGTATCTCAAAATAGCTTCCTGATCAACATGAGACAACTTCAATAGATGGATTGTAATTCAAATAGCCAATCATATTGTGAGTTCCTCTACGCTAAGTCAGTTATGTAGATTCAATAGAACCATGCCAAGTTAGGTTGACACACACAGCAATTTAGCAGCAAGATGCAACAGCTGCAAATGTTTGCAGCCTACTACTGCAGCTAGCGTCTCATCAGTTGGACACTGCTAAGTAGAAGGCGAATAACCAGGGTTTTCTGCCTATAACAGTGGATTGGCTCCCCCGAAAAAATCACCAAATAGCTGAATATGCCTGTTGCTTCCGCCCATGCTACCCTGAGGATGCCTGATCTCGTCAGAGATTGGAAGCTAAGCGAGTTTGGCCCTGGTTAGTACATGGATGGGGGACCGCCTGGGAATACCGGGTGCTGTAAGCATCTCTCCCCAGCTAAATGGAGAGGGGTTGCGTCACAAAGGGCATCCTGCGTAAAACTGTGCCAAGCAAATATGTGTTCATCTAAGATGACACCCTGTGGCGACCCCTAACGGGACAAGCCGAAAGGAAAAGAAGAAGAAGAAGAAGCTGAATATGCCTGTGGAACCTTGAATAACAGAATAGTTTCTCCCCAAATAATCCACGAATGTATGGACATATGAATGACAAAACACGAGTATGTGGAGTCCACTTTGTAACTGGGGAAAGAAAATTAGGGATCCAGATAAATATACAGTATACTGATTCCAGGGTTGAGAAAATGACACTAATGTCACTGACCATGTGAGTATACAGTATACTGTGTATTTACGAGAAGACGTGCACACAATGCTTCCTCTATAATTGTGGTATCGTGTGCTTGATTGTGACTCATTCTGACACCCCCAACTTACTCCTCCAAATGCATACAAATGTACGCACACACACATACACACACGCGCATGCACACACACAGACATATGTATATATATATATATATATATATATATATATATATATATATATATCCATCCATCCATCCATTTCCTTTTGCCACTTATTCTCACATGGGTCGCGGGGAGTGCTGGAACCTCTTCCAGCTTTCAACACGCAGGAGGCAGGGGACACCCTGAACTGGTTGCCAGCCAATCGCAAGGCACATTGAGACAGACAACAGTCGCACTCACAATCACACTTAGAGGCAATTTAGAGTGTCAATTTAGAGAGAATGTTATGCTGGCACAGCTGGTAAAGTGTAGCCATCACAGTTCAATCCCGGCCCTCCCTGTGTGGAATTTGCATCTTCTCACCCTGCCTGTGTGGGTTTCCTCCAGGCACTCGAGTTTCCTCCCACATCCCAAAAACATGCAACATTAATTGGACACTCTAAATTGCCCCTAGGTGTGATTGTGAGTGTGACTGTTTGTCTCGATGTGACCTGCGATTGGCTGGCAACCAGTTGAGGTTGTACCCCACCTCCTTCCCATTGACAACTGGGATTAACTCCAGCACTCCCCGCGACCCTCGTGAGGACAAGTAGCAAAGAAATATATATATATATATATATATATATATATATATATATATATAATGCAGCCCTATGGGGGCACAAACCAGTGCAATCTGTAGGCCGGTCCCAAGCCCGGATAAATGCAGAGGGTTGCGTCAGTAAGGGCATCCGGCGTAAAAACTGTGCCAAACAAATATAAGCGTTCATCTAAAGAATCCCATACTGGATCGGTCGTGCCCGAGTTAACAACGCCCGCCCCCGGCACTGCTAACCTGCAGGGCGTTGGTGGAAATTCAGTGACTGTGGGTTGAAGACAAAGAAGAGGAGGAAACTGGATCCATCGTCAGAAGAAAAAGAGAAATGCACAGAGCCTACAACTGAGTGTAGGGACTTTGAATGTTGGGACTATGACAGGAAAAGCTCAGGAGTTGGTTGACATGATGATTAGGAGAAAGGTTGATATACTGTGCATCCAAGAGAGCAGGTGGAAAGGTAGTAAGGCTAGAAGTTTAGGAGCAGGGTTTAAATTATTCTACCACAGAGTAGATGGGAAGAGAAATGGAGTAGGGGTTATTTTAAAGGAAGAACTGGCTAAGAATGTCTTGGAGGTGAAAAGAGTATCGGATCGAGTGATGAGACTAAATTGAAATTGAGGGTGTTCTGTATAATGTGGTTAGCGGCTAGGCCCCACAGGTAGGATGCGACCTAGAGTTGAAAGAGAAATTCTGTAAGGAACTAGATGAAGTAGTTCTGAGCATCCCAGACAGCGAGAGAGTTGTGATTGGTGCAGATTGTAATGGACATATTGGTAAAGGAAACAGGGGCGACGAAGAAGTGATGGGTAAGTACGGCATCCAGGAAAGGAACTTGGAGGGACAGATGGTGGTGGACTTTGCAAAAAGGATGGAGATGGCTGTAGTGTAGTGGAGTGTAGTTATTTCCAGAAGAGGGAGGAACATATAATGACCAACAAGAGCGGAGGTAGAAGCACGCAGGTGGATTATATTTTGCGCAGACGAGGTAATCTGAAGGAGATTACTAACTGTAAAGTAGTGGTCGGGGAGAGTGTAACTCGACAGCATAGGATGGTGGTGTGTAGGATGACTGGTGGTGGGTAGGAAGATTAAGAAGACAAAGGTAGAGCAGAGAACCATGTGGTGGAAGCTGAGAAAGGAAGAGTATTGTGTGGCCTTTCAGAAAGAGGTGAGACAGGCTCTCGATGGACTGCAGAAGCTCCCGGAAGACTGGACTACGACAGCCAAGGTAATCAGAGAGACAGGCAGGAGAGTACTTGATGTGTCTTCTGGTAGTAAAGGGGAGAAGGAGACTTGGTGGTGGAACCCAAAATACAGGGAGTCATACAAGGAAAGAGATTAGCGAAGAAGAAGTGGGAGACTGAGAGGACTGAGGAGAGGCGAAAGGAGTACATCGAGATGCGACGTAGGGCAAAGGTAGAGGTGGCAAAGGCTAAACGAGAGGCATATGAAGACATGTACACCAGGTTGGACACGAAAGAAGGAGAAAAGGATCTCTACAGGTTGGCGAGACAGAGGGATAGAGATGGGAAGGATGTGCAGCAGGTAAGGGTGATTAAGGATAGAGATGGGAATGTGTTGACTGGTGCCAGTAGTGTGCTAAAGAGATTGAAAGAATACTTTGAGAAGTTGATGAATGAAGAAAATGAGAGAGAAGGAAGAGTTAAAGAGGCAAGTGTGAAGGACCAGGAAGTGGCAATGATTAGGAAGGGGGAAGTTGGAAAGGCACAACAGAGGATGAAAAATGGAAAGATAGTTGGTCCTGATGACATACCGGTAGAGGAATGGAAGCAATTTGGAGAGATGGCTGTGGAGTTTTTGACCAACTTATGCAACAGAACATTAGTGGGGGAAAAGATGCCTGAAGAATGGAGGAAAAGTGTTCTAGTACCCATTTTTAAGAACAAAGGCGATGTTCAGAGCTGTGGGAATTATAGAGGAATAAAGCTGATGAGCCACACAATGAAGTTATGGGAAAGAGTAGTGGAGCCTAGTCTCAGGACAGAAGTAAGTATCTGAGAGCAACAGTATGGTTTCATGCCTAGAAAGAGTACCACAGATGCATTATTTACCTTGAGGATGCTCGTTGAAAAGTACAGAGAATGTCAGAAGGAGCTACATTGTGTCTTTGTGGATCTCGAGAAAGCCTATGACAGAGTACCAAGTATGTTAAAATAGTACAGGACATGTATGATGGCAGCAGAACAACGGTGAGGTGTGCCTTAGGTGTGACAGAGGAATTTAAGGTGGAGGTGGGACTGCATCGGGGATCAGCTCTGAGCCCCTTCCTGTTTGCAGTGGTAATGGATAGGCTGACAGATGAGGTTAGACTGGAATCCCCTTGGACCATGATGTTCACGGATGATATTGTGATATGCAGTGAAAGCAGGGAGCATGCAGAGGAACAATTAGAAAGATGGAGACATGCACTGGAAAGGAGAGGAATGAAGATTAGCCGAAGTAAAACAGAATATATGTGTGTGAATGAGAAAAGTGGAGGGGGAAGAGTAAGGCTACAGGGAAAAGAGATAGCGAGGGTGGACGACTTCAAATATTTAGGGTCAACAATCCAGAGCAATGGTGAGTGTGGCAAGGAAGTGAAGAAACGGGTCCAAGCAGGTTGGAACAGCTGGCGGTGTGGTGTGTTATGTGACAGAAGAGTGTCTGCTAGGATGAAGGGCAAAGTTTACAAAACAGTGGTGAGGCCGGCCATGATGTACGGATTAGAGACGGTGGCACTGAAGAAACAACAAGAAGCAGAACTGGAGGTAGCAGAAATAAAGATGTTGAGGTTCTCTTTCGGAGTGAGCAGGTTGGATAGGATTAGAAATGAGCTCATTCGAGGGACAGCCAAAGTTGGATGTTTTGGAGACAAGATTCAAGAGAGCAGACTTCGATGGTTTGGACATGTTCAGAGGCGATAGAGTGAGTATATTGGTGGAAGGGTCTGAGAATGGAGCTGCCAGGCAAAAGAGCGAGAGGAAAACCAAAGAGAAGGTTTATGGATGTGGTGAGGGAAGACATGAGGGCAGTTGGGGTTAGAGAGGAAGATGCAGGAGATAGGCTAAGATGGAAAAAGATGACACGCTATGGCGACCCCTAACGGGAAAAGCCGAAAGGAAAAGAAGAATATATATATATATATATATATATATATATATATATCGGCACCTGAAACACATTGGATATGTGTTGACTGTTCAATTTCAGAGGGGTGGTTTCTTATATGCGCGAGATGGGTAACCTTGCGTGGCAGCATCATGTAGGTCTGTACTCCATATCCTTGCTCAGTGTGCAGCAAGTAGCACACAACAGAGACACTCAAGGGAATGTTAACTTTTAATTATGTGCTTGATAATGAGCCAGCGAGCTAAGGAGCTAAACAGCTCGCTCCACCGTGGCCACGTCATTTTCAAACATCAGCAGCTACCGGGATGTTGTCTTAGTCCCCACATAACACTGACACGGAAAAGCTAATTGTTTATTAAGCCGAACCACAGCGGCACACATTATTCACCAGTAGTTGACAACGGCAAAGGCATTTGATTGACAGGTGATGGGCTCATACTCAGCGGACCAACGACACAGCACTGTGGCTCAAGGGCGGGCATTATTTTCTGTGATTTCAGAGTCATCAAGATTTTGTCACGTTAGATTTTGGGAAAATATATTGTCCTAAAAAATTATTATAACAGGCCTATATGTATGCAGAGAATCAGGTTTGATGCCAACTAAATTCCCAAGGCGCTGTCACGACCCATCGGTAAGGAGGAGGACCCAAATGCAGGACTCCGGAGACGCAGAGGCAGTTTGGGAAAAGTGTTTATTCGGTCCAAGTCGGGGATCAGGCAGACAGTCAAGTGGAGGTGTGGTAGTCAGGACATCGGGCGTATAGAGCAGGTCTGCAGGGTCGGTACACGGGAGAACGATCAGAGAAGGCAGGAGTATCGAAGACGTCAAGCTTACGCGGTCGGTCGGAGGAAGGGCATACAACTTTCTGCTTTTTTTAATTCCACATCCCACCCTCAGTAGGTTTCAAAGCATAGCTACTTTGTTCAATATTTTGATATGCGTTTAGGATATGGATTTGTGAAGATGGATTCAAGAGAAAAAACAGGGTATAGTGTCAATTATTTCAGTTTCCCAAGTTTAACTAGTATATATTACAGTCATGACCCCTCTTCTCTCTGAAAACATTCAGGACTTCCTTATCAAAGTGAGTAGCATCTCCAATGGGCATCTCATTTGGCGCTAAACATGTTTGCTATCATGTGGTTCGTCAGGAGAGCTGAGCAAGCAATATCACAGCTATAGATTTCGGTGAGTCAGTGCAACTGATCAAAATATCTCCCGACTCCCTCAACTGGGTCATGCGGTGGAAGCCCGTCATTCACTATTATGTTACACAGTTCGAAACACAGATAAGGATGATACAGATATTAAAAGTACAGAAGTGGATGTGTCGGCAAATTGGCCAAACACAAGTGCATCGGTGTCACTTCTCTTTTGTAATCTTGCAGGTTTTTGGTGGTATCAGATACTATTAAATGGCTATTAATACACTTTACACCTGTATGGTTAATAAACCTTTTATGACAACAGGTTTTTAACCCGAAACAATGATTTCATACTAACAGAAGTTATAGTGTGCAATCTAAAGCTTGTCATTGCAAAAATAAAAAAAATAAATAAATCACAGAGACACATATACAATATATACACTTATACTTTATGTTTATGTATACTTGCTGAATCTATCCTTGTTTGTGACACACTTAAGTGAAATAGGCATCGAATGCATCTCACTGGGTTCCACCTGCTGTTTAATAGCTAGTAAATGCATGTGTGAGTCCGTGTTGTAGTGGACGGTCTCAGCTCTGCTTTGCTCTCCCCTGTATGCACAGAAATAGATTGCTTTTATCTCCTCACAAGTCTTTCTATCCTTTCTTTGCAGGGATACCCTTGTACTTCAGTGTCCTATTTCTTTTACATCTGCCGCAGGGGAGATGCGCATGAGTAGACAGTGTTTCCTGGCCCCCAAATAACGCAACTTGCATGCCGTACAAAAAAGTCAGGCCAGGACCCACCCCATCCAGACAATCTGTAACCCAAAGCTGTCCCCCTCATGGAGCAGTTCAGCTTGTTTACATCATCAGTAGACAGACGGCGTTGTTCCCGGGATGATCTGCTATCCTGCATCTATGTATCTC
The DNA here is from genome assembly GCF_019802595.1 of Syngnathoides biaculeatus. Lineage (NCBI taxonomy): Eukaryota > Metazoa > Chordata > Actinopteri > Syngnathiformes > Syngnathidae > Syngnathoides > Syngnathoides biaculeatus. The sequence continues at coordinate 21,685,761 of NC_084643.1, read as the reverse complement.
ATGGAGCGACAACTAGAATGAAAATAACAGCCCTGCATGAAAAAAAAAGAACAACTCACAGCCTAGCATTCAAAACACAGGCAATTGAGTATCGAATAGTTTACTCAAATCAACGACATCACAGTTCTGACCGAAAAAAAAATTCAGAGCTTCAAAATAAAAAAAAGTTTTGTTTTCCTCCCTATGCATTAGCATAAGGAACCTCCTCCCAAACTTATTACTTGTCATGCACACACACACACACACCACACACACACACACACACACACACACACACACACACTAACATTTTAATGAAAGAGAGTATTGAGAAATGTGTAATCCAGTAGTATTACACTTCTCATTGTTTTACATTTGAATGATACTTTGACAGCCAGTGGATTTTAAAGCAATTTACTGTAGCTCACAAACACATGAAGAACTTCAGACAACCCATTCATGTTATTCCCTCAAATCTGAATACTAATGTCTTTGAGATACTGTATGTGGCTCTTACAATATTTCAATAATGGTCTTGATCTGGTCTGGTCTTGATTGTGCTGCTGGAGGACGGTTGTCAATGTGTAAGTGTGTGCACTTCACAGAAATGAAAGACACAGGAAAGGACAGAAGGAAGGGTGGTGTGTGTGTGCATGCGTCCATGCGTGTTTGTGTGTGTGTGTGTGTGTGTGTGTGTGTGTGTGTGCGCGTGTGTAAAAACAAGGCCAATAAACGCTATAATATTGGAAGGCCAGCCCCCTTCATATTATTATTGTGATTCACCAAAAATAGATATCTACTGGAATAGAGAAATGAAATGAGAGCACCTCATAAAAATGTAGGCGTGTCAAGTGTGCAATCTGTTCGAAATAGCTGAAGGAAAGGTTAGGGCAATGAAGCATCGGACAGCAGTCACTTCTTGTTGCATCAAGGCAGTGTCTGACACCTGTGCCATCTCCAGTAAGACCACTATGTCATCCCACCACCATCCAGTGGCAATGCTGGAGGCTTGATTTGATGGTAGATGGCAGATGTGCAAACTGACTGGCAATCGCATCAGTCTGTACAGGTGAGTATTTACTGTGATGTGATAGATAGATAGATAGATAGATAGATAGATAGATAGATAGATAGATAGATAGATAGATAGATAGATAGATAGATAGATAGATAGATAGATAGATAGATAGATAGATAGATATAGATAGATAGATAGATAGATAGATAGATAGCCTTGATTGTCATATACAGATGTAAAATTCTGGAAGTAAATATGTGCCACCAGTATTTGGATTAAAAATGGCACTGAAAATTTTATGTCGTAAAATTCTTAGTAACGTGATGTCATATCCTAAGAAAGCGTAACTGAGTTGACTGGGTGTTGGGTTCTGACCTGAAGTAACCCTGCCTTCTTAACACTGAATTTAGACAGTAAATTTCAGACTGAATTGTTGTCACGACCGGGGCTCGAGGGCGGACCCAAATGCACGACTCCAGAGGCAAGCAGGTAGAGTGCAGAAAACCTTTATTCGGTCCGTGGTCAATGATCAGCGAGTCAGTCAGGAAAAGCAGCAGTATCAGAAGAGGCAGCCTTACTAGGATGGTCAGGGAGCACGCAAGGGTCGGTATACAGTAGGTCACGTATACAGGAGTGCGGGAACGAGGCATGGGAATCAACGATCTGGTGGAGGACTAGTTGTCCCCCGTGTCCTATAAGTACTGGGTGTAATCAGCCAAAACAGGGTGCATGTGTGTGCCGACTAATTGGCTGACCACACCCAGCCTGGGGAGGATGCCAGGTGCATGACAATTGTAGCCAGTTGAATCTCAGGAGAATAAAAATATTGCGTTTGAATTTCAAAGTTTGAATTTTTTTACATGGCGAATTTGTTAACATTGAAAACTTAAACTGAAATATAGCTATTGAAAATGTGATCACTTTGAAACAGCAATGTGAATTTTACAACATAAAATTTTCAGTGGCATTTTTAATTCAAATCCTGGTGGCACATATTTACTTCCAAAGAAAATGAGATTCAAGCATCTCCTTTCAATGCAACAAATATGTAATCCAGAAAAAAACAATAAATCCTTCACGTGTTCCATGTTTTTCATGTCTTCATTCCTCATTTGTTTGTGTCCACCTCTTCGCGCTTACCCTCTACCTTGTGTTCACGCGTGATGACAGTTATTTTTCTACTGTGACCAATGTACCTCATCCATTTCAACTGTCACCTAAACTATAAAATCTTGTAATGACACGGGTTGACCGACATTCCCAGCCCACCCGGATGAGAGCAGGTTATCGCAGTAACTACAATGACCAGCAGCGTGTACGCTTGTCACATGCCATCAACTCAAAAAGCTCCAGATTTTGGGCCATGCCAGAACATGCACACTGTCTCAGTCTCTGGAGGCAGTGCTCTGCATGTATTTTTAGATTGTGCCACCTTGTATGCACAGCTTGGTCACATCACATCTATGCATTTTTACAGGGGAGGTAAACCCCCCCATCAAGAAATATGCCCTTTTAACAATACTCGGAGTCAGTATAAAGACCAAACATGGATGGGAAGAGAAGAAGGAGCGGAAAAGATGTTTGTGCCTGGTTCTGATGTTATTTTTGTCAATACCTTGAGTAAGTACTTGAAAACAATTTGATTTCATACTGAGAGTCACTTTTATTACTTTCAGGGTACAAATAGATTTTAACATAACATTAACTGAATTGGGTGGCACGGTGCTGTAACTGCTTAGATCAATGGCCTCACATTTCTGAGGTCTGGGGAATCCCGGCCTCACCTGTGTGGATTTTGTGTGTCCTCCCTGTGCCTGCGTGGGTTTTCTCCAGGCACTTCAGTTTCCTTCCACATCCCAAAACCATGTATGACTCTAAATTGCCCCGAAGTGTGTTTGTGAATGTGACTGCTGTGTGTCTCTATGTGGTCTGTGATTGGCTGGAAACCAGTTCAGGGTGTACCCTGCCTTCTACCCAATGATTAGCTATGATAGGCTTCAGTCCTCCCATGGCCCTTGTGAGGATAAGCAGCTCAGAAAATTGATGGATGAATACACACAAACACACACACACACTCCCATGGCGGCAATGTGGATCCGCCCATGGCTGCAATGGGGAAATGGGGATCCCCTTACTTAATTAATGTACTGCAAGCCCAGGTTGACAATAAAGTATTGGGATAGTAGTTCCCAGGATTGAGTGAACTCTGAAGCTCAACAGAGCAGACAGACTAGCATAATGCGCGTGGGTCCTCAACATGAGGGAAAAAGGTGAAATGGGGTATACATACTCGATTCAAGGAACGTGAAAATGGTGAAGATGTAGCTAAAACATCATTAAACACAACAAAGAAGAATCCTAAAATGTTATCTGCTCAGGTAAAGTTGCAAAACTAGCACTTTTGCTGAGCTTTTGCATGTTTTTGGGATGTGGGAGGAAACCGGAGTGCCCGGAGAAAACCCACGCAGGCACAGGGAGGACACACAAACTCCACACAGGTTAGGCCAGGATTCCCCAGAACTCAGAACTGTGAGGCCATTGATCTAACCAGTTGCAGCACCGTGCCACCCAATTCAGTTAATGTTACGTTAAAATGTATTTGCACCCTGAAAGTAATAAATGTGACCCTCAGTATGTGAGGGTGTGTCCCAACAATGGCACAAGGTAGAAAAAAACTTGGTTTGATGATCAAGAATTTAATGAGTTAATTGCCAGAGGGAAAAAAAAAAGTTTAAATGCCTGCTACTTTTGACTTTCATTGATCTGTAGTGCTTTCCCAACGGAAGGAGCTCAAATAGCTGGTCGCCAGGATGTGGAGGGTCCAAAAGTATCTTGCCTGCTCTGGACCTAGTTCGTGTTGCGTGCAAGTACTCAATAGTGGGTACCGTGGTGCTGTCAATCCGTTCAGTGTTTTTGATTGTCCGTTGCAGTCTAAGTTTGTCCTTTTTTGTGGTGGCCCCAAACCAGACTGTGATGGAGGTACACAGTACTGATTGGACAAATGCTGTGTAGAACTATCTCTGCAGCTCTTGTGAAAGGCCGTGCAAGAAGTATATCCTTTGCTCGGCTTTTTTGAGGATGGAGGTGATGTTTGGGTCCCACTTCAGGTCCTCTGAGACTGTAACTCCCAATGTCTTTTAATTCACGCTTGCTGCAAAGAATGCCAAGAAAATATTTTTTTGGAGCTGAAATACATTTGTTTGAAATGGCCTCTTAATTTTTTTTTTTTAAAGAAAATACGGGTTGTGATCAATGTTAATTTAAGAACTAGTTAGAACAGTTGATTAAAAAAAGAAAAACAATTGGTGGCTCTTTTTTTTCATATACATAATTGCTCTGTAACCAACCAAAATTATAATGTATCAGAATAATTGTTTATTCATCAACATTTTTAGGAGAATACTTGGGTTTTTTCATCCCAAAAAAGAATAAAACACAGTGGTTCCTTGGGATATGATTTGATTTAATTCCGTGACCATGCGCTTCAGACATTTGACCACTCCAGGGAAGTGAATAAAGTTGAAATGTCAAAATGAAGCTTCAGTTTATTCAGTAGCTTATTCTTTTATGTTGACAAAAAAATTCAACCCGATGACAATTGGTTGAGACATTAACAAGTTCTGCTTTATTTTCATTGTAAATGTCTTGCTTTTGATGTTAGGCATTTATTCTTCTATTCCTGTTTGTGGTTGTAACCGTTGCAGTTTCGAAATGCAGTTCATGGTCATGGCACAACATAAAAATAATAACAACACTAGGAGTGTATTTAAAGACAGAAAATGGAAGAAATTTCCAGTATGGCTGGATATAAATAGTATTATAAAACAGTTCCTGTAGTTATGAGTCCAACCAAGCAATTGGATTGAACATTAGCCATTCCATGAGTGATAATTATACAGTAGAGAATAACGTCCTCTAGTATCATTTTGCTTAGTTGTTAGTTGGTTTGAAACAATACCTAATTAACAACAATAACAATAATTGATTTTAAACAATGTGGAGCTCTATTGCATATACACCTCCTGAACGCACAATAATGAACTAAGCAGTAATTATGCACATGTGGCAGATGCATTTCAAAGATAACTTTTGACATTTGATATTGCATTGAAAAAAAAAAACTTTTCAGTTGCACAAGAATAAAATGTGGTAAACTGATGCAATGTCCTTCCTTTTCCTCATAAATAAACAAATCTTCAAATCCCAGTTCCAATGAAGATGGGTGACCAGTTTAGAGTATATCATATGTTTCATAATGCATTTACACCAGACCAAAAGAGAACTTTCGCTTTTGCAGCTTGGCAGCCGTTGGCGTAATAATATAGCGTGCACCTAGCAGCTGTTCAACGTGGACACACCAGTAATGTTTGATGCTGGATTTATTTTTCAAATATCAGGAACAAATAGTGTGACGGCCGTAATGAGGCAACAATCAATGATTTGCATGATAAAAATATGGACGTTCTGTAACTTTTGGCAGCTTTGGTAATCCTTTCGGAGCTCCTGCACCAACTTCCTCAGCCTTAATCCTGTTTATTTTAACTTGCCTCCTAGACATGTGGACTTCATCTCGCAACCCTGTCCCGCCCGATTCGATCCCCTTGGCCCATTCCTTTACAGATTCTGTAAATATTCATTTGATCGCTATTCTGGCACAAAGTACGTAGAGACACGGAACACCATTCACACTCACATTCACGTCACTAGGTGGGTACTTGAACCCACACTGCCTGCGTTGCAGTCAGGCGAATGTACCACTACACCATCAGTGACCCGCTATACACAAAATATCTAAAACATACACTGTACTGTATCCATCCATCCATTTTCTTAGCCGCTTATCGTCACAAGGGTCACGGGGAATGCTGGAGCCTATCCCAGCTGTCGATGGGCAGGAGGCGGGGTACACCCTGAACTGGTTGCCAGCCAATCACAGGGCACAACAAGACAAACAGCCATACTCACAATCACACCTAGGGGCAATTTAGAGTCTCCAATTGATGTTGCATGTTTTTTGGGATGTGGGAGGAAACCTGAGTGCCTGGAGAAAACCCACACAGGCAGGGGGAGAACACGCAAACTCCACACAGGCAGGGCCAGGATCTAACTTTTGTAAGAATTCACCATAACTTTATATCTGGAAGCAGCAAAATGTACTGTATACTGTATATCAAACATGTTTTGACTTGATTGCAATGCCTAACAAACACTTTATGCTTTTCACACTATCATAGCAGAGAGATTAGTGTGATGACATCCTGCGGCAGGCAACTACAGCCACATCATTTATGAGACAAAAATGATGCCCTACCCCAACCTTTCTGCTATTCAGACAGTGATGGAGGATTTTTAAAATTCCATTAACAATAAAGCTCTTAACATGAATCTGTCATGGTCCTGCTGTTCCAACCCCAGGTGGGGGTGTCCCAGCAGACCGACAATGATTAAGAGGCGCACACCTACCACCTCGGAGGGGGTATTCATCGTGGATCCCACCCTCATCAGTGACTTCCACGCGGCCCATCCTGAAGCTCGTGGGCCGTCTGGAGCCGGCTGTTGGGGGGGAGGGGGGTGGTGGTATTACTGTCATGGTCCTGCCGTTCCAGCCCTGGCTGGGCGTGTCCCAGCATACCGACGATGAGGAGGCGCACACCTGCGCCTCATCTCCGATGATTAACCCTGGTACTTATAGGAACCAGGGGACGACTGGTCTTCGCCAGATTGTCGCCTCGCATGCCTCGTTCCCGCACTTCCGAATTCCTGCCTCCAGCCTCCCGTGTACCGACCAACGGCTGTCTCCCGACCTACCCTGTAAGCCTGTCGCTACTGATCCTGCTGCTTGTGTGGACTGACTCGCCGGTTACCGACTCTGGAACAAATAAAGAATTTCTCCTCACTGCTTGCCTGTCACCCGAGTCGTGCATTTGGGTCCGCGCTCGAGTCTTGTTTGTGACAGAACAATCTGGCCATAACATGGACCCAGCCGACTCCAAAGCCATCCGGCACTCGTTACATGTCCGGGGCAGACGCTTGGCTGAGCAGGAGGCTGTCCTCCAGGTGACTAATCAGAGGCTCCTTGAGATCTGTGCCCGGCTGGACCCATGGCTAGCCTCTCAGGCACTCTCGCGGAACCACGACGGGGACCGCACGGAGCCCGCGAGCGTCCCGATCCTTCCGGAGGCCTGCTTCGTGTCCGGGTTCACCTGGGCAATCGAGACACGGGAGAAGTAGGCCTTGAGGGACACTCTGGGTCCTGCCGGTTGTCCTCCCGGCCGCTTGTTTGTTGTACCGTCACTGCGGGGGACGTCATTGACTGGGCTCACACCAATAAGACTGTCTGCCACCCAGGCATGGCTAAGACACGCTCGGTCGTCGAACAGAGGTTCTGGTGGCCTAACCTGGGTTAGGACGTGAGGGAGTATGTCAACGCCTGCCCAGTATGCATGGCCAACAAGACTTCCCGCCTGCGACCTATGGGGGAGTTGCGGCCACTGCCAATTCCCTCTCGCCCCTGGTCATATTGCTGTGGGCTACCTCCTTCCCAGGGGAACACGGTGGTGCTTTCCATCGTTGACCGGTTCTCCAAGATGGTCCATTTCATGCCAGTACCTTTCATACCCTCATCAGTGACTTTCACGCGGCCCATCCTGAAGCTCGTGGGCCGTCTGGAGCCGGCTGTTGGGGGGGGGGGGGGTGTATTACTGTCATGGTCCTGGCGTTCCAGCCCTGGCTGGGTGTGTCCCAGCAGACCGACAATGATTAGGAGGCGCACACCTGCGCCTCATCTCTGCTGATTAACCTTGGTATTCATAGGAACCAGGGGACGACTGGTCTTCGCCAGATCGTCGCCTCGCATGCCTCGTTCTTACACTTCCGAATTCCTGCCTCCAGCCTCCCGTATACCGACCAACGCCTGTCTCCCAACCTACCCTGTAAGCCTGTCACTACTGATCCTGCTGGTTGTGTGGACTGACTCCCCGGTTACCGACTCTGGAAGAAAGACTTTCTCCTCACTGCTTGACTGTCACCCGAGTTGTGCATTTGGGTCTGCCGTCGAGTTCGTGACAGAATCTGGCAGCTGAGATCTGACATGAGACACTTGTTTCTCAGTGGGTTCAGACAAGGGACATGATGTATACAGTACATATATCATAAATAACTTACGTTGTCTGTTCTGAGCTTCTTGGCAGGGCACCCTCCATCCACAGGATGTAACATGTAATACAGTCGCACTTTATTGGCATGTTTTCGACTCTGGAAAAAAGAAAATAAAGTGGTAGGAATAAAGCAATACAAGGCACATTTTTTCAATGATTTACAAAGAGTGTTATAGCTGTATATCGTATGCTACATACATTTTACATATTATGTTTGTCAAGGTTGCTTTGTTTCAATTAAACACTTTCTCATGCATGTTAGATAGTAAATAGTACTCACTCACCAGAGGCCTCACAATTCGTGGCTGTATTAAAATTTTGGATACCTTTTGACACCTGCTCTGCTAATATTACCACCTCAATTAGTGATAGTGTAGTTCATGAGTTTAGACGGTAAAATCATTGTTTTTAATATACTTATACTGAAAAACAATAATGTCTGCTCCACATTGTTTGGGGGGGCGGAGATCACAGATCATATATATATATATATATATATATATATATATATATATATATATATATATATATATATATAGATATATATATATATATATATATATATATATATATATATGTGTGTGTGTGTGTGTGTGTGTGTGTTTACTTCATTTTGCATTTTTTCATTTCCTCGATTAAATGCCACTAAACAGACAATTAACAGATTCACCTGATCCGATATTGGAAAGTTTTTGTTTTGCTTTTATAAAAAAGAGTATCAAAAACAGTGATTATGACATTATTACACTGATTAATTTAAACTGTCCATTTGTTTTCCCCCAAAAGTGAACAGTTAAACAGCAATAAATGAAACATTCACTTTTGGCAAATACAAGGCTTTTGGATTTTTAATCTGATTTATTATGATGTATTTGATCATGCCCTCAATCATAAATATTTTGCATACTACTCAGGTCAATTAAAGGAGGTGTTTATATAACTGTAACATGATTTAAAAATGTATTTTGTGCAAAATGTTCATCAACAGAGTAAAAAGAGCTACTGTAGAAGCAACATTCAACACTCACTCTTCTGTTATGATGTTTCACTATTCACTAATTATGGTTAACTATTAATAATGTGTTTAGGTATCGTTCTTAAAGCAATACAAGTATAGTGCTTACAAAATTCCCTGTACAGTTGAGAAAAGGTTCATGATGACAATAGTTTCACCCTGGAACAGATCCTCTCTATTTCTGAAGCAAAATTGCAATCTGTGAAAAGGAAGGTCAACCAGCAACCTAGAGTGGATTGTTTGTACCATCCCATTCCATTTTCAATATTTCTTAGCCTCACTGTGGTTGCTGGTGTGCTGCAGCCAATCCAGCTGACTCTGGGCGAGAGGGAGGTACACCCTGAACTGGTCGCTAGCCAGAATGTAGAAACAAATAACCATTCGCACTCACATTCATACCTATGGGTAATTTAGAGTTCTCGTTCAACCTATCACACATGTTTTTTGGATATGGGAAGAAACCAGAGTACCCAGAGAAAACCCATGCAAGCACGTGGATAACATGCAAACTCCAAACAGGCAGGGCTGGGATTCCTCAGAAGTGTGTGCTAAGAAGTCGTCCACTCTGGATTGTGGTTTAGTTAGTTATATTTAGTAGTCCATTATTTAGTAGCAGTTTGGTTAACACGATCCTCTTCACCATCTGACCCCAACCTCATTATTGTCTCATCTGAGCTGCACTCATCAGTACCCTGTAACAGCAGTGATACTCATGACTTACATCATTGTGCCATTTTTTAGTGAACATATATTGAAGTCTTTATAAAATTTACATTTACGTTGGAGTTGAGTTTTGCACCTTTCCATGACACACAATTTGGATATTTGTCTCACATGGATGTTTATTTGATGAGAGTGGCCTCATTAAAAAAGGGACAACTCAACTCAATGCATTTGCTCTCACTCACTGCCTGAAACTATGTTGAATTGAGAGTTAGAGCACGGTTCAGTGAGGGTGTAGCAGGTGTCTTCTTACAGGCTTTACATTGATCACTCAGGATCGGATCTTGGGAGTCACATCAAGGGAAATAATTGAGAGGAGAAGTTAGTTTATCTAAAAATGAGACAGCATTACAAGAAACACTGGTTTCCTATAACAATATGTCATACAGAGAAAAGATAAGAAAGTAAAATGAAAGGAAGACAGCTTTTTCTTTTACTCAGAGTTCTGATATTGTTATTTCACCGTGAAGGAGAGCGCAGAGGGTGGAAACGTAAAGTTTCGATTGCCGACTTCTCTTTGCAAGGACATCATACACAAGGGGAAGGATGCACAGATCTATTTCACAGTCTGTGATATTTATTGAAATCGTAAAAGTTGAGCTAGATCTGCTGAAATCAAAACTCACTAATGCATGACACTGGTCATTCTCTAAAAATGTATCAGATTGGGCTATTTTATCTTCACCAATAAAATGCTTTGCTTTGATCACCATTAAACCCATTCGAATTTGAATTCATGATGACAGAGCAACTTTATATATATATATATACATATATATATATATATATATATATATATATATATATATATTTAGGTGATACAGCTGCAAATAAGTATTTGAACACCTGTCTATCAGCTAGAATTCTGACCGTCAAAGACCTGTTAGTCCGCCTTTAAAAGTCCACCTCCACTCCATGTATTATCCTTTAATCAGATGTACCTGTGTGAGGTCATTAGCTGCATGAAGACAGCTGTCCACCCCATACATTCAGTAAGACTCAAACTTGTAATATGGACAAGACCAAAGAGCTGTCCAAAGACACCAGAGACAAAATTGTACAACTCCACACAGCTGAAAAGAGCTAATTTCCAAACAGCTTGGTGAAAAAAGGTCCACTGTTGGAGCAATCATTAGAAAATGGAAGAAGCTAAACATGACGGTCAATCTAAATCGGAGTGGAGCCCCAGGAAAGATATCACCTTGTGGGGTCTCAATGATCCTTAAAAAGGTGAGGAATCAGCCCAGGACTACATGACAGGACTTGGTCAATGACCTGAAAAGAGCTGGGACCACCGTTACCAAGGTGACTTTTGGTAATACACTAAGACGTTATGGTTTGAAATCATACATGGTACAGAAGGTTCCCCTGCATAAACTAGCACATGTCAAGTTCCGTCTAAAGTTTGCCAATGACAATTTGGATGATACAGAGAAGCCATGGGAGAACTTTTTGTGGTCAGATGAGACAAAAATTGAACTTTTTGGTCATAATTCCACTAAACATGTTTGGAGGAAGACGAATGATGAGTTCCATCCCAAGAAAATCATCCCTACTGTGAAGCATGGGGGTGGTAGCATCATGCTTTGGGGGTGTTTTTCTGCACATGGGACTGGGACGATAGCACTGCATTAAGGAGAGGATGACTCCGGCAATGTATTGTGACATTTTGGGGAACAACCACTTTCCCTCAGTCAGAGCATTGAAGATGGGTCATGGCTGGGCCTTTCAACATGACAGTGACCCGAAGCATACAGCCAGGAAAACCAAAGAGAGGCTCCGTAAGAAGCATATCAAGGTTCTGGCGTGGTCTAGCCAGCCTCCAGACCTAAACCCAATAGAAAATCTGAGGGAGCTGAAACTCCATGTGGCTCAGTGACAGCCCAGAAACCTGTCTGATCTAGAGAAGCTCTATGTGGAGGAGTGGGCCAAAATCCCCCCTGCAGTGTGTGCAAACCTGGTGAACAACTACAGGAAACGTTTGACCTCAGTAATTGCAAACAAAGCCTACTGTACCAAACATTAACATTGGTTTTCTCAGGTGTTCAAATACTTATTTGCAGCTATATCACACAAATAAATCGTTTAAAAAATCATACATAGTGATTTCTGAATTTTTCTTTTTACCTCTCCCACAGTGGACATGCACCTACGATGAAAATTTCAGACCCCTTTCTAACTGGGAGAACTTGGAATATAGCAGGGTGTTCAAATACTTATTTTCTTCACTGTATATATATATATATATATATATTATATATATATATATATATATATATATATATATATATATTATATATATATATAAATTTTTCATTTCACAAGCTTCAACAAACATGACTTGAGACAAAATCATTTTGTATGATTCAAGTGGAAATGAGTCGTGGAAAATGACCTTTTACGTGTTATCCAACAAAAAAACTTTAATGACTTTTGGTAATTTAGTACTGAAAAAAACCCCAAAGTTATTGGCTGAGATGCAAAGTGTCAACCCCTTGGTCTCAAGACAAGGGAAATGCTGTTTGTTGCTTCCTTTATCCTTGAAGTTCTTCAACTGGGCATAATTCCAGAAATCAGGATTCTGCACATGAAAAGTCTGAGTAAGCTTAACCCTGATCGAGCTCTCATCACAAAGAGACGACGGAGGCAGCGCACTGGAACACATGGACTGAGTTGTGGCGTGACACATCAAGTCAAGAGAAGGAAGCGATGGTGTCATTAAAGGTCAAGTGTCATCCCTATAAACATTCTAAAATAGATATTGTAATGAAAAATACATATAACATTATTCACTTCAATGTCTATACGAAAAAATAAATATGAGCGGAGAGCGTGTCGTCCATGCGCAAAGTTGTGGAAGTGTCATTCCACGATATCCAAGTGGTCGCCATCTTTGCTGCATCCCCTGTCCGTGATATCACCCCGGACATTCGCCATTGAAAACACGCAGTGGACCCTACTATGGGAGACAAACACGCCCCTTTTGACACCGAAGCTCCTTTCGAGGAAGAGAACATCACACAACCGAGTGAAGTTAAATGGGTAATATTACCCTATTGTTTTGTGCCATATTCAGATGATATGCGATCATGGCCAAATCCCCTCCTTGTCTGATCCACTTCCGCGGCAGAGATGAGCCATCACGGCCCGGTGCTGTGACAAGCCACCCCGGCCGACAAGGGCAGCTGGGGTGGCTCATTTTCAGCACCGAGGTGGCTTATTATGGCGCCGAGCCGGGCCGCTTTACGGCGTTGTTGTCGCACACGGCTGAGTGCGCCATTGTTGGGAGCGTTGTTCATAGCCACTGCTGTCCGCGAGCCGACGCAGCAGCCTTTGCTGGCGAGGCGACACAGCAGCCTTCGCTGGCGAGCCCGACGCTGTCCGACACACACATCGACACATTTAGCATGCCTGTCATATGTACGTGGATCTTTTGTTACGTTATGAGGGACCGATTATGTGGTCCGCCCCAAACTATTATTTTTTCTTAGTAGCTTTATACACACCTACCTGTCATTTGGAACCCAGGAAACTCTCGTCCATTGCACCCGTGCAATAAATTTTTTCATGACGAACCGGGTCTCTTAAAAATTTATGAAGGGTAAATCCATCCTCCCGAGTGTTCAAGCAATGTCCAGCAATGCAACGAGCCGACATTTTGGCTAACACGAAGGAACAACGAGCTAATTTCCCGAAGGTAAAACTAATAGAACCAAACGAGTCCACTTGAGGGCGGTCCTGCCATGTATGTCACTTCCTGCTTCTCCTCAAAAACAAATCCCTCGAGAGGATTTTCATGGCGGGAGTTACAAAAAGCTGTATACCTCAAAATCATGTTTTGTGGTGAAAAAATGCATGGGTCAATGTCGGCTGCCGTTTTTTTTTTCATTAATAACATACTTGCATTTCATGACAGTGCCCCTTTAAGTACAACTGCAATTGTCCTATCACTGTGTCATTTTACAACTTGTAGTATTCTCAAGAAGCAGTTCTGTAGGTTTTTTATTTTAACTCCCTCTATTTTGTAGTTAACACACAGAGGTCACATGGCATCAGGACTCCTACTTGTTTTTATGCACTAGACTCCATGTTGGTCTTCATTTTCTTTTACTTCTTTGATACTCGTATACTGTGTGTAGTGCTATTATGTAGTGCCCGTGAGGGCCCTATTTTTCTGACCGCTGTAAATCTTGCATGACATATGGCCAAACTCTGCACACGAGTGACTACTTACGTTCTAACATGCTGTCATATCATATACTGGTGTGTATGCCAGCGTAAAATGTTTGTCAATCAGGGATATTGAGTGGCATGTCAAATGGGATGTAATTTGCTGATGGAGTTGTATGTAAACGGGCACATTTACTTCAGAAGTTCATAATTTAAACTGTCAAATAAACTGAAAAGTCTAATCTGAAGACATGAAGTTAACCGCCTTCAATTCTCCACTGACATAAAACTGCCTCTGCGTATTGCAGCTATGATGTGGATATTTATTCACTAGTCCTTTAAGTCTTACTGGTGAATTACCATATTTCTATTCCAACAGAATGGTAAAAATTATAAACTGAATTATGTTTTAAAATTACCCTATATTCAAATTACTTTTTGAACGAAGTAGTGTCAATGCCATGCTAGCGGTGCAAGATTATAATAAGTATTACTTTTTGTTTACAAATAAAAACATGCTGTAGAACCAAACCTGAAGATTTCTTGCAAATTAAAAATCGTATAGACTTGATCCTAAACCTAAACTATACCCCCCTGCAGAAGTATTTATTGTAGCTCAATTTATATACATGAGAAGTGGTGGACGATTTTTAGATTAATTGAAGTGGTGGCCTCTGAGATTCCGATGAAATTGACTTATTCATCAGCCCAACTTACCATTTTTGTATCAGTGACAGGAGGAGATATTGAACCCATTTGTCCAATATCTCCTCACTCTGTTATGCCCTCTTGTCTCTGCTGCCTGAGCTCCATCCCTATCTTGAGCTGCCACTCCTCAGCCCCTCTCCACCCTTTGTCATTTTAAATACATAGCTTTCCCTGAAAGCATCCTCTCATCTCCTGTGTCTACATTATTCTACTGGAGCAACATGGACACATGACCTCAAGCTAAGTCAGGTCAGGTGAAGAAAAATAGTGCTAACGTGAGATTCGAGTGACCCAATATTTTCGAGATAGTAGCCATCCTTTGGACTAAATTCCTAGCAAAGCAAACATTTGAGATACAAACACTGTATGATTGCAGTAAACCCACCTCACTTCCTAACAAGCAGGAGTTTGGCACATAGTGAGCAAATAGAGTGGAACCTTCGAACATGATTCATTTTTGTGAAGTGTTCAATGTCTGAGTTGTTCAACCTCTGAAACATCTTTTTTTCTTTAGGAAATAATGTAAATGAGTTTATTCTGTTCCAGAACCTCAAATAGTAAATGCCCATTTTAATTCCTATACAGTATATGTAAAAATATGTACACCTTGCATTTAAACAATTAAAAATGAATGAACTTAAAGCATCAACACTAGCTGCCTTTTATTAAATTTTTATTCTTTAGGCTAGTTGAAATAGTCGACTTAACCATTTGATGCTAGCTTGCAGGAGCCGTAACAAACGTACCGCATTTCCGTACTTAGCATACTTAGATCCACTGTGGTTCACTCAACTTTCCTTTTCCTTCACTTTTGATAGACTTTCTTTTGGCCCATGGCAAAGAAATTACTACTTACTATATTATTAAATTACTATTAATATTCGTACAGGCGGAACGGTAGGTCAGCTGGTAAAGCGTTGGCCTCACAGTTCTGAGGTCCTAGGTTCAACCCCGGACCCGCCTGTGTGGAGTTTGCATGTTCTCCCCGTGCCTCTGTGGATTTTCTCCAGGCACTCCGGTTTCCTCCCAAATCCCAAAAACATTAATTGGACACTCTAAATTGCCCTTAGGTGTGATTGTGAGTGCGCCTGTTTGTCTCTATGTGCCCTGCGATTGGCTGGCAACCAGTTGAGGGTGTCCCCTGCCTCCTGCCCGTTGACAGCTGGGATAGGCTCCAGCACTCCCCATGACACTTGTGAGGATAGCCGACTATGAAAATGGATGGATGGATGGATGGATGGATGGATTATCTGTAAAACAACCGAGGCATTTGAACTCTGAGGTTCCACTGTATTCAAAAGACGTAAAGCTGTTTAGTGACAGTTGAGGTTTGCTGTCAAATAAAAAAAAAAAATAGACAAAAATAGCACAAATCAGCAAAATAACAAAATGGTACTGGATTTGAAGCCACTCAGGAAAATTGCCATTACATTATATTAAATGCAACAATACCATATTTAATACAGTAAATATAGTATTATGCATTGCAATATGGGCGGCACGATGGATCAGCTGGAAAGTGTTGCCCAAACAGTTCTGAGGTTCCGGGTTCAATCCCGGACTCCCCTGTGTGGAGTTTGCATGTTCTCTCCGTGCCTGCGTGGGTTTTCTCCGGGCACTCAGGTTTCCTTCACAATCCCAAAAACATGCATTCATTGGAGACTCTAACTTGCTCCTAGGTGTGATTGTGAGTGCGACTATTGTCTGTCTCCATGTGCCCTGCGATTGGCTGTCATCCAGTTCAGGGTGTACCCTGCCCCCAGCCCGACGACAGATGGGATTGGTTATAGCACTCCCACGACCCTTGTGAGGATAAATGGCTGAGAAGGTTGAGGAAGGCTGGATGGATGCACCCATATGAGTCTCTGTAGACTTGAAATAGTCAAATTAGTGTATTTCTATGAAATGCTTTTACTCTGCCATTGTTTGACAATTTTGAGCGATGGAAACAAATAAACTACTAATGTGCACTGACATATAACTTTCTATCCATGTTATTACCTGGAAGTGAGCTCTTAGTTTGAAAAAAAAAGTGCTGAATACTTCAAAGAAAACTCTGAAAAGTTAATGTTGTGTAAATGTATTATGTTTCTCTGAGAACATCTCCATGTCGCCCTACTAAGCCTGGGGATGTTTCACTCCACTGAGTTTGGTTTTTGACAGCTCATAGTATTATATCTCATCCGTATCTGTCAAAGGTTTAAAAGCTTTTGTTCATTGAATCATTTGGATCTCATGGTGATTCATCCCAAAAGTTGGTCTCATGAAAATGAAATGTGAGAAAAGAGAAGTAAAGAGAAACCCGAGGAAAATAAGTACTTTCACCCAAATGGAAAAAGTATGTTTGAAAAAAAAAAATCAACTGTATCTTGAGATGTACCTCTTTTACCTGGTTGAGTTAAGCACAACTTTTGTCTTGAAAAGGACAATTTCCATTAAAACTGCCATTTTGGAAGCGCGGTGGGAAAACTGGTGATGGAACACAGTGGTAAACAGTACTAAACTGTCCCAGCTTTTTTGTTGCAGCCATAAAATTCCAAGTTAATAATTATTTGCTGAAAACAAAGTTTATCAGTTTGCACATTAAATGTCTTTCTAGTGTATTATATTTAATATAAGTTGAACATAATATGCAAATATCTGTACATATTTTGTTTCTATTAATGTTCAACACATGATCCCAACTTCACTAGAATTGGGTTTATACTCTTTTGTTGCTCTCTGGGCCCTTGAGTACCGCAATTTCAATCGTCTGCATGTGTTAAGCATATTGAAGACTTGACAATAAAAACTCTTTGAACCTTGGATTGCAGCCTTAAAGAATCAATATAGAATGGAATCGGAAGCTAATGAATCAAAATCGAATTGTGAGATTGTTAACAAGCCCCTCCCGTGTATCCACTTTGAACCAAAAGGTTTAAAAGCAATCCCTCCACCAGTCTAGTCATTTGAATGCATCCATCACAAGAGATCAGTTATATTTTTCCATTTTATTAAAAATGTTGAGAAAATGGCAGAGTAGATTTCTTTTTGTTTTCCGTTGTGCACTAAATATTTATCAAAACAACTGTAGTCAACATTTATTTGTCAACAGTAAATACTAGATTAACATTTTCAGTCCATTAACTCCCAAGTCAATGAAAGTGATGTCATTGGATTGAGAGTAGCAATGTTAACATTTTTCATGCAGATGTAGACAAGATCATATTTAATATCTGTCGTACACCCAGTTGCAGCTATTAGGAGAACTCAAAGGCCTAATGATCCATGGGAAGTCGTCAAGAGGTGATCTCGGAAAAAGGTTTATTTTCTCCATCTGACAAAACAGGTGACACTTCCACCACAGTGCACTTTATTTCATTTATTTATTTATTTATCTATTTATTTTTGCTGATGCAGTAGCACAGCTGTAGAGCATTAGCATCACTGTTCTGAGGACCAGGGTTCAAATCCTTGCCTCACCTGTGTGGAGTTCGCATGTTCTCTCCATGCCTGCGTGGGTTTTCTCCGGGCACTCCGCTTTCCTCCCACATTCCCAAAACATGCATTAATTGGAGACTCTAAATTGCCCAAAGGTGTGATTGTGAGTGTAACTGTTGTCTGTCTCCATGTGCCCTGCGATTGGCTGGCCACCAGTTCAGGGTATGCATATTTGAACTGCAGGTGCCCCAGGGAATTTTCAGAGCTTTTATTACAGTGCTTCAGGCGGTCATTCGGGATTCATAGAACTGTCGGCCCATGTGTGACTTGGGTTCATTCAGCACTGATAAAAAACTTGGTAACATCGAAAGTCAACATTTTTGTATAAATCTCAAAATAGAGCTGATATTAAAAACAATCCTGGGTTTCGTTGTGCCTCTTCTATGCAATTACCATCCTTTGATTGTCTATGTGTAGATTTTTCAAATTTGCGGTTGCATCTGCTCATTACCGAAACACAGCATCTGGCTTTTGCAATGATGGAGCATGTCAGCTGCTTACAAGCTAATCTGCATATTGCGTGTCCAATGTGTTTGACCTTTAAAATTATTGATCAGTGTCGGAGAAGATTAGTGAAGCTCAAAAGCTCATGATTAGTCCTTGGGCTTAGTTTATATGGCATTCAAAGCACACACGAAGAAATATCTGTGAATATCAAAATATTTTTTGAACTGGAATTGCACTTTTGTAATTACTAAAATAAATCCCTGTTAAGTGAAGATAAATACCGTTTATTTAGAGGACAAACTGTTGATGTTTTAAATATTTCAGATGCCCAATGTATACGACGGCTATCACAAACTTAGTAAAAAAAAAAAAAAAAGGATATACTTGTTAAGGCTAGTCAGAAAATCATAACCAACAACCTTGAAGTACCAGAAATGGAAAAAGGCTGAAGTAAGGTCCAGTTTTTTAAAAAAGTTTTTTCTTCAAGATGCACATACATTACAGTGAACAGTGTAATGCCTTGTTTGTGCTTAGTTGCATGATGGAACTGCTGAATGTGTGAAAATATCTTTCACCATCAATATGTCCATTTCAGTTCGGCTTTTACTTCATATGAGCCTTTAATTTAATTGATAGCAAGTGATTCAAGAGGTCTATTTGAAACGAAGAATTTAACGTAAGTTGAATTTACTGTGGATTAAGAGTTTATAATTATTGTGGCTTGTGACTTCCAGTTCATCAAACACTATCCATGGATATGAAAAATTAAGCACGCTATTTTCTATACCATGTATCCTGTTCAGAGTCATGCAGAGCTGGAGTTTATCCCAGCTGTCTTTGGGTGAAAGGCGGATAAACCTGGACTGATTGCCTGTCAGTCACTGAACACATATAGAGACAATCATTCTCTCACATTCATACCATCACAGAGTGTGGAGTGAATCCATGCTGCTGCACTGAAGTGAGGTGAATATCAATAAAAAGAAAAAGCACACACGTGGCAAAGACCAACAACCTCCCAAGTGCTTTAGTTTTACAATTCCGTCACATATAATAACATTATAATAATAATCACCTAACAGGCGTAAGAAATTTTTTTTTGTTGTTGCTGCCTTTCATTTAAAAAACACCAACATCTGATAGCAAGCACTTTAGGACAGAGGTCCCACTAAAGCTGACAATACTGTGGAAAGGACCTTACTACATTTCATAATGCACTGTACCAAAAGGT
This sequence comes from Syngnathoides biaculeatus, assembly GCF_019802595.1. NCBI lineage: Eukaryota > Metazoa > Chordata > Actinopteri > Syngnathiformes > Syngnathidae > Syngnathoides > Syngnathoides biaculeatus. The sequence goes on along the minus strand of NC_084643.1, from coordinate 21,665,833 downwards.
TGCCCTGTGTAAATGTGTTGCCTTTGACCAGGTCTTCTCTAATGGCAGACCAACTGAGAAAACTGCTGTACACCACAGCAGCACAAAGCTACCAGCAATGTAACTAATTGCCGTCCAAATTAACAAACAGCTGTTTGCGGCATCAATCATACAAACAATGCATAGTATAAATAGAACAAATAAGATTAACTCATCATATTATTATGCATCATGCCTTCCTGGGAACTCTGAGTAGGAGTCTCCTATCTCTGGAGTAGAGGCCACTGAGGTGATTAAAAATATCTACATGCAAAGGCCCCGGAGGTGGATGAGATCCGCCCAGAGTGCCTACAGAGTATGGATGTCTTGGGGACAATTGACACACCTCTGCAACATTGTGCAGACATCAAGGACACTGCCCCTGGATTGCCACATCAGGGCAGTGGTTCTTCATTTTCAGAAGGGGTAAAGGAGGGTGTGTTTCAACTACAGGGGGATCACTATTATCACCATCCCTAGTAAGTTATATTCAGGGGTTCTGGAGAAGAGGGTCTGTCTTGAAGGTGAATTTCAGATTCAGGAGAAACAGTGCGGTTTTCTTCTTGGCTGAGGAACAGTTCGTCAAAGAGATATCACATTAAAAAAAGTCAAACTACTAACTTAGAGGATAAAATGTGAATCGATCAAACCATCGTCTCCAGTTATCGTTGCGAGACTAGCTCTTTTTAACATCAGATCACTCGGTAATAAATCAATGTTGATTAATGACTCATTACAATCTATAATTGGGATTTTTTTGTTGCTAAATGAAATGTTGTTAACAGAAAGTAGTTGTAATAAGATTTAAATGAGGCAACACTCACAAATTTTAATTTTATGAACAAGTGCCAAATGGGGAAAAAAGCCATTGATATTGCTTTAATTTTTAACATATTATTTCAGTGTATTGAAATTATACTGGGTGATTTTAGCTATAGGCGGCACGGTAGGTCACCTGGTAAAGCTTTGGTCTCACAGTTCTGAGGACCCGGGTTCGATCCCGGCCCCGCCTGTGTGGAATTTAATTGCTCTCCCCATGCCTGTGTGCGTTTTCTCCGGGCACTCCGGTTTCCTCCTACATCCCAAAAACATGCAACATTTATTGGACACTCTAAATTGCCCCTAGGTGTGATTGTGAGTGCGGCAGTTTGTCTCTATGTGCCCTGCGATTGTCTGGCGACCAGTTCGGGGTGTTCCCCGCCTCCTGCCCGTTGACAGCTGGGATAGGCTCCAGCACTCCCCGCGACCCTTGTGAGGCTAAGAGGCAAAAAGAAAATGGATGGATTGATTTTAGTTCTTTTGAATATCTCTGATTTTTAGTTATCAGTGACCCAAAGGGGCGGCATGATGGAGCAACTGGTTTGTGCATTGGCCTCACAGTTCTGGGGTCCAGAGTTCGATCCCGGACCTGCCTGTGTGGAGTTTGTATGTTTTCCCTGTGCCTGCATGGGTTTTCTCCGGGCACTCTGGTTTCCTCCCACATCCCCAAATCATGCATTAACTGGTGACCCGTAATTGCCCCTAGTTGTGATTGTGAGTGCAACTGTTGTCTGTCTCACTGGGCCCTGCGATTGGCTGGAAAACAGTTCACGGAGTACTCCGCTTCCTGCCCAATGACAGCTGGGATAGGCTCTAGCACTCCTGCGACCCGTGTTAGGATAAGCGGCTCAGTAAACGGATGGATGGAAAGACCTCCATGATACAGAACATTTTTCAGAACTGTTGTCAGTTATTTGTACTGACCACCTATTTTTTGTCATCACAGGAGACTTCAACATTCATATTGACAGTAACATGCATGGGAAAAAAAAAACATCCAAGGAACGTTTTGCCATACTAGACACATTTGACCTCTCTCAACATGTTAAGAGTCCAACTCACTCTGAAAGTCAGATCTTAGACATGGTCATATTGAAACGAAGGATATGGCTATTTCTGACCATTTTTGTGTATTTTTTTGAATAACAGATTATTCCAAAAGTTTAGGTGACCTCTATCTCTATAAAGATAAGGGTCATAAATGAGAGCACTGGCACTAAGTTTATGGACACTGTGGCTCTGCCACAGACTGTGAATGCTGAGACAGTTTATGAAGTTTTGGACACATTCTCCTTAAAAATCCCTAATGCCATGAATGCTGTCACTCCTCTTCATACTAAGACCATTCTGAGGCGACCTAGAACACCATGGAGGAGCATATTAATGGTCAAGAGCTCTTCATCAAAGTGTTGGACATGACATGCAGAGGCAGTCTGTAGCTTCATTCAAGCAATTGGAAGAACAAGACATAAGGCAGAACTAGGAATCTCCCTCGCCTAATGGAGCAAAGGTCAACACAACACTCCATCGCATCCAAGTTGAAGTTGAAATCCAACTGACACCATGTCCATGTCGCCATCCCATACCACTGCGCTCAAGACAACAATCCATTAAGTTTCAGCGACCACCTGACCTGATTTGACTTTCAACTCATATAACATTAATCACTAAAACTGCCTCCAACCAGATGATTAACATATCGAGAGTGAAGGCTTGAATGTGCCAAGCAGACTAGGAGAAGCTCAGCCATGCTTTTCTCTCAAGTAGACTTTACCATTGTTATGGTCTTCTGACTGGACTTCCCCAGAAAAGCATTACACAACTTCAGCTCATTCCTAAATGCTGCAACTTGGATTCTGACCAGAAGAAAGAGATCAGAACATATTACTCCATCACCGGACTCATGGCTGTGGTGTCCTTGAGAAAGTCACTAATACCTGCTCCCCATGTGTTTCAACTGCCCCCTGCTCCAGTGTGTTCTACTACCAAGGGTGTGTGATCTCTGTGATGGATAAAATTCAGAGAGCTAATTTTGTGTGTGTGCATGGATGTTCATGACAATGAAGAGGATTCTTCATCTTCTTAACTCTCTACACTTGTTCCCTGTCAGCTTTAGAATAGAGTTAAAGATCTGCTACTGGTCTATAAATCACTAAATGGTTTAGGTCCTGAATACATTACAGACTTTCTAATAGAATATAAATCCAGTAAGGCTCTGAGATCAACAGACTCAGGCCAGATAGTGGAGCACAGAGTCGAAAGCAAACATGGTGAGGCAGCTTCTAGCTGCAATACTGCACACAAATGTAATAAGTTGTCAACAGAGGTCAAGTAAGCACCAAGTGTCAGTCTTTAAGTCCAGGTTGAAAAACTCTTCTTTTCGTTCTCATGTGTATGATTGAGCATCTTAGATCATTTCCCATTTTAAATTATCTTTCTTGCACTGTTTTTTCACCTCGTAAATGTTTTTTTGTCTTTGTCTTTAAATTATTTTAATCATGTAATAAGTATGTGTGGGGGGCACGGTGGATCAGCTGGAAAGTGGCCTTACAGTTCTGAGGACCTGGATTCGATCCCGGCCCCGCGTGTGTGGAGTTTGCATGTTCTCCCCGTGCCTCCGTGGGTTTTCCCGGGCACTCCGGTTTCCTCCCAAATCCCAAAAACATTAATTGGACACTCTAAATTGCCCTTAGGTGTGATTGTGAGTGCGCCTGTTTGTCTCTATGTGCTCTGCGATTGGCTGGCAACCAATTCAAGGTGTACCCTGCCTCCTGCCCTTTGACAGCTGGGAAATGCTCCAGCACTCCCTGATCCTCATGAGGATAAGTGGCTAAAAGAATCGATGGATGCATGGATAACTATGTGTTAATTTGTTTGAAATGAGCTATATAAATAATTGTTCTTGGTTTTGCATTATTCCATCCATCCATTTTGTATACTACTTATTCTCATAAGAGTTACTGATGTGGCGTAGCCTATCCCAAATAACCGTTCGCCAGCCATTTGCAGAGAATTATTCCAACTTTTATAAAACGCAGACACTGTTAAAAGGTGCTTTCAATATGTCTGCTGCGTTAAGCGCTACTATAACTGTACCCTTTTAAATGAAAATGACTATGTGGCAACCATAACCAAGTATAGTGTACTGGATGTGCTCTTGCATGAACAATTGAACAGTGCACTTAAGTGAAGGGGTTTAAAAATATAGTCCTCTTGCTATTTTGCAGCACTAAAATTTACCTTTGTCACCATTCATGCCGCTTTTACATTTTTGACTGGCAAAATAGACAATTTTTAATGTTTACATTTCAATGTACTATTATTATATATTATTATTATTATTTTTTTTTCAATTTTAAAATTTTATTGTGTTAAGTATATAGTGCACCTACAGAATGTGGTAAAATCCAAATTTGCATAAGGACGCAGGGCTCATATAATGAGACGATGTAGTGCACCGTAAATCTTCACTGTCACTTACATTTTATTGTTTTTTTATTGTTAACATGATATACTATGAAAATTACACTGGAAAATGTTGCTTAGTATTCTACCCCCAATTACACATGGCTGCATCTGCTGTCAATGAGGAATTTCCCGTTTCTAATAATATGCAGCAGTTCAAAGGACTCATTCCTGTAGCGGGCAGAGCAGGCTTCTAAAGCACCTTTAGAGCACAAAACTGAATACACATAGAAAGATGCAGAAATTATTATGAGCCATACATGTCTTGGATCAAGGATCCAGAGGCTACCATGATTGACTCTGGAAAGGCACAGTAGCTTTGATAGGAAGATGTTTATCGATCACTTTCAGTCACTGGATTTCAGTAAGTGAACTGAAATGTGAAAGCAGCACTTTCTTAATCAGATATAATGATATTGTATGACTTTTAATGACCACTTTGTTCAAATCTTTTAGCTAATTTGGTGAGTGGTTTGCTTCAAGCAAGTGGAGTTGACTTCTATGTTGCACTTTTGTATTGACTGAGAGCCCAACTCACCTGAAGTGGAGCAGGACCATACCTTGAGTGTACTCATACAAGCCAAATTTGCCTCAATTAGTTTGATCAGCAGTCAACACATCATAATATCACTGTACCCGCTTGCATTTTGAATTGATTGATTTTAAAACAAAACTTTGCTCTTCTGTAAATTTATTTTTCTTAGTGACCACTTGCTATTTTTATGACAGTATTTCTATTTGCATTCCGTGTCACACGAGCAAAGGGTTCCAAGATTTTTAGTATTAACAGTGCATGCCCTATACAGTATACGCTACCAGCAGGCCAGCGTCAATACTTGTATAATATTATATATGGTCTCCTGGGACATTAATAATTACATTACTGGCCAGATTTGGCCTATAGATCCGAGTTTTATAAAATGCTATAGGATGATACTAACAACTCGCATGATGAACCAAAAATTTGCATGCAACCTCTAAGTATGTCAACATTTCGCTAAGGCCTCACGAGAATACTAATTCGAATTTGAAACAGTAATACAAACAATTAAAAAATATGTCTGTTTATGAGTAACCCTAGACCATGGGGTTTCAAATATATGGCCCGCGGGCCAGAACCAGCCTGCGAGGATGTTCGATCAGGCCCGCAGGATAATTTAAAAGTTAAAAAAAGCATAAAAGAGATGGATATTTTTCCGTTTCTTTTTTAATAAAATGAAATACATGGATTATCGGCTTCGGGGGGTGGCACACTGTTTTGATCAGAGTAGAAGACAAGATTTTTTGGTCAGAGAAGAAGACAACAGCAAGCAATTGTACAGGCCAAAAGATCCCAAGTATCAGGAACAAAAACAAGTCCAGAAAAGACTAATGCCTTTAAAATGCTGCCTTAGATACCGTTTACATTGAAGAAATACAGCTCTGTGAAGATGAATCCTTACTGTGGTGAGTAAAAAAATGTGCAATTTAAAGTTAGTCAGCAAATTCACTGCAAAACAGTATGGTAGAATTCTACTGTTCATGCAACTCCATGAGTTTTCAGTATGTATTGTATGTGTATGTTTCATGTATGAAGTTTACACATTTACAGGACACGTGAATACTTTCGTCTTTACACATTAAATAGCACTCTCCTTAGTTTGTAAGGTGTAGGCTGGAATTAAATTTAGATTTTATACGCACATGTGTAAATGGTTTGAAAATTCCTTTCTTTGTACTGTAAATCTCATTTAATCTTAAAGTGTATTACTTGCGTAATTTCCGGCCTATAAACCGCAACTTTCAACCCTGCGGTTTATGCGGTAATGCAGCTAATTTGTGCACTTTTTTTATAACGGCCGCGAGGGGTCACTCAAGCGGAAAAGGTAAGAGTGAGACTGGTGGAATATTTGTGCTGAGGAAGTGACTTTTACCGGTCCGGCCCTGTTAGCACTGCGGTAGCGTGTTACTGCCGTGTCTCAGTGCTTTTTACCGGTATGTTTTTTTTAACTGGCCCTGTTAGCGCAGCGCTAGTATTAGCGCGGCGGCGCTAGCTTTAAACTCTCTTTGTACTGTATTTCTTTGTAAATATCTTGTGTTTCAATGTGGGTTTCAATGTGGGCACTTGCAGCTTTTACACAGCTGCAGCGTGTGTATGTACAAAATGGTATTTCCTTTACAAATGTATTGTGTGAGGCTTATACCCAGGTGCCCTCTGTAGGCCGGAAATTACTGTATATTTTTCAGTACCAATTGTTAAAGTTTTGTGCCTTTGTACAATCAGTGGGATCAGTTGCAATGTATGTATGTGAATAAAGTAAAGTAAATTTGTCTAAGGAAATCTGAGGTGTGAAATGTTTTGTAAAAGGAATATTCATAAAATTTCAAAATTTTCCTAATGTTCTTGTGATTCTTTACCCCAAAACAAAGGAAAGACATGATATTTTGGTAATTTAGAGCAGAGTATGCTATAATTTTAATGGCACGGCCCACTTGACTTCTAATGAGGCCTTATGTGGCCCACAATGTGAAATGAGTTTGACATCCCTGCCCTAGACAGTTTATTCCCTAATTCACACCGCTACAAAGGTTCTGTTATCATTCAAGGGGAATTCCAGTGCTTCGCATGAACAATATATCCAATAGGTCATGTAATATGTACTCTATTTTGACAATGTGATGTCAAATCCTCTCTCATTTAATAGTGTTCTGAGAAGATTATTATTGACAATTACGAATTTTCAGGGGTGCTGCCATTTTTGTGAGTCACATGAATTACGTGCGCGGATATGACGTGTAAAGTGCGCACCAAAGGCTCGATTACATTATCACCAGCGCTGATTTCTCAGACTTATCCTCATCTGATGAAGAAATAGCAGTATGGGTTGATTGAGAAGACGGAGGAATACTTCCATACAGATTTGAACCTGTGTCTGTAAATAATGTTCAATATTTGGATGGTTCTTCCGGCGGAATGAGACTGGAGTCTAATTACTCGGAGGGCTACGTGCGGGATGTAAGTGCATAAACAAATTCCCCCGGAGCTCCAGGCCGGCAGCCACGGAAGGTTCTTCGGACGGGAATGACGCAGAGTCTGACGAGCGAGCCAAGCTTCGACATCTGGGGAGGCCTTTAGCCGAGCTTCGGTGGCTTTGGAGACCTTTAGCCTAGCTTTGGCGTCCATGGCTAACGAAGCGGACGGCGGCGGGCCACGAGCCAAGCTTCCAAGCGGCGGAAGCTGTTAGCCCTGGACACCGAAGCTAGGCTAAAGGTCTCCGCCACCACCGAAGCTTCGGCTAAAGGCCTCCGCCGCCTGAAAGCTCGGCTTGCGGCCCGCTGCCAGAGCTCGCTCGTCAGACTCCGCGTCATTCCCGTACGAAGAACCATCCGCGGCGGATATTTGATATTTTTCTTGCCACAAAAAATGCAAATGTATGCAAACAAAACCCAAAACAGGTTTTTTTCATTTCTTCACATTTGCTCTCATCTCCACCATGACCCAAACACGTCAAAATGCATTAGACCTAAACTGTGCAAAAACAGAATCCAAAATTGCCTCTTTTCTTGGAGGCAAAAGGCCAGGTCCTGTGTTCAGCGTTCACCTCACAATAACAAAATTAATATTTGATCTCAAATGGTACAGCCACTTCCTGTCTCCTCTTAAGTCCTGAAGAAAGCAGTTCTACTTTTACAAATGGACGTTTTTGACTAATGTACTTTAAATAGCAATGAGCACACAAAACTTTTTTTCAAGCAAGTTGGAGCTAACAAAGGACAGTGTGAACCTCAGTACCTAAAACACAAGATATGTAGTATTAGGAATGCCTTCCCATTGATCCTATACCATAGCTGAAGCATCAGGCTATCAATTTATATTTGGGTGTCTAGACGACTCCTTGCCAAATTTACTCTTTGGTAACTAATTTTATTGTGCATATATTGTCGTATGTGTCACATAAGGCATTTGAGGTCCTCCCAAATTACACCCCACACTTTTTACGTCAGCTGTTAACAGACAGCTGTGTGACAGGCAACAGCTGCAGAAAATAAATTTGACGAAAGCAGAAGGAAGGAGTTCAATTTCCGGTAATAGTCAGCCTCATCACAGATAAGAGGTTATATATGTGTTTATGGACCTTGGGGAAGTAGAGACAACCTGAAGAACTGCATAGATACCATAAAACAAACGCAGCACAGTGGATAACTCTTGAGAAAAAACAACCCACCTGACTACATTCAGGTTCAAATAGATGCAAGGCAAGGCAAGGCAAATTGATTTATATAGCGCATACAAGGTAATTCAATTTGCTTTACATTCTTTAAAGCATTTTAAAACAAAGAACAGGAAATGAAAATGTCATACTCTGCGAGATGAATCATTTATGAAATGGAAAACAATTTGAAATGCTCAGTCAAAAGCATGAAAAAAAAAGAAATTTATTTTACCTGGTCTTAAAAACATTAACACTTGGGGCTGACATCACTTCCGTTGGGAATATATTCTATTTGTGTGTTGTTCCCTCTGCTTCACCATATTTGCTTTGGAGTTTGCACTCTGTTTTGTAGCCCAGTAGCAGAACTTTAAAGTATATTTTTAAGGTGACTGGGAGCGAGTGTAATACAAGTAATATGTTCGGACCGCTTTTTTCCGGTCAGAACCTGAGGTGCAACATTTTAAATGAGCTGCAGCTGTTAAATTCTCCTTTATGGGAATCAGTCAGAAGACCATTAAGTAGTTAAGTTTACTGGCAATAAAAGCATGGATGAGCTTCTCCTGGTCTGCTTGACAGATACAAGCCTTCATTCTGGATTATGTTCTTCAGATGGTAAAAGGCATTTTAGGAACTGATTTCATTCATTTATAGTTGATAATCAGGTCAGTATTGATCAAAACACGAAGATTCCGGATTTGGTCTTTGGGTTTTAAAGACAGTACTGTAACTCTAGGTATTTACTAACAGCAATCCTCTTTTCTTTACTGCCTACAACAATTATCTTGATTTTGTAGTTAAATTGAAGAAATGTTTGGCTTATCCAGTTATCTGCTTGAAACATTTATCTGTTTTAGACATTCTGAAAAAATTCAATTATTTACTTTTTTCAGATGTATTAATAAGAAAAAATGAACTGTCACACAGCCTTAAGTATTCAGACCCTTTGTTCAGTATTAAGTAGAAGCACCCTTTTGAGCTAATACAGGCATGTGTCTTTTAGGGAATGAAGCAGTAGAAGTAGAAGTATTTCACACCTGTATTTGGGGATCCTCCGCTATTCCTTTTTGCAGATCCCCTCCAGTTCTGTCAGGTTGGACGCTGAATGTTGATGGGCAGCCATTTTCAGGCCTTTCAACAGATGCTAAATTGGGTTTAAGTAAGGGCTTTGGCTGGCTCATTCAACAATAGTCAGAACTGTTCTGAAGCCACTCCTCAGTGATTTTATCTGTGTGCTTAGGATCAGTATCTCGTTTGAAGGTGAACCTTTACCCAGTCTGAGATCCTGAGCACTCTGGAGAAGGTTTCTGTCCATGATATCTCTGCCGTAAGGCCCCAACTGGTGGAGGGTGGCAGTAATGGGTAACTGCCTAGAAATTTCACCCATTCCCCAACTGCATCTTTGGACCACAGCCACAGTGACTTTTGGGTTCTTCTTTACCTCTCTCACCAAGGCTTTTCTTTCCTGATTTCTCAGTTTTCCCTGAACGAGTAGCTTTTGGAAGTGTTCTGGTCATCGGCAGTGGTTCCCAAAGTCAACCTGGGCCCGGACCCCCAGTGAGTCGTTCAAAAACTTCCCAGACCCCCAACCTCGACTTTCACCAATAATGTAGTGCTGGACACAGGTATGCCATTCTGGTACAAAGAAATACTCAATTTTAGTGGCTCACGTGCTCTTGCTTTTTATTTTTGCACAATAAATCAAAACGTGGTTCAACACTGGAAAGGGCAATTCTCACATCATGATTAGCTTCCAGACAATTTCGTTTTTTCGTCTTCACATCACGGACACGCTGGAAAGACGTTTTTCCATGGACCGCACTTTGGGAACCACTGCATTAGGGATTATGGAGGCCACTGTGCTCTTACGAACCTTAAGTGTAGCAGAACCTTGGTCAGATCTGTGCCTTGCCACATTTCTGTCTCTAAACTCTTCAGGCAGTTCCTTTGACCTCATGATTCTCATTTGCTCTGGCATGCACTGTAAGCTATAATGTCTTATACAGACAGGGGTGTGGGTTTCCTAATCAAGTCCAACCTGTATAAATCAAATGTAGCTGAACTTCACTGAAGGTGTAGAACCATGTCAGGGATGATCAGAAGAAATGGGCAGCACCTGACTTAAATATATATATATATATATATATATATATATATATTGTCCCATCAAATGGTCTGAATACTTATAGCTGTGCGATATTTAAATTTTTCTTTTTTTAATAGATCAGCTAAGAATTTGTACAATGCAGATTTTTTTCTGTCAATACGAGGTGGTGTGTGTACATTAATGAGGAAAAAAAAGATCTTAAATGATTTTAACAAATGGGTGTAATATAGCAAATACTGAAAATTTTGAGAGGGTATATTGATACTGTATATTGGTAATTGAAGTTTCAATGGTAGTAGAGCCAAAGACAACCGTAAATGTTTCAGTGACTCTACATTCTATATTTGTGGCTTTTTGGAGTCTTCCTCACCTCATAATGAGCGACCCTCTGGGACTCGGAGATGAGCTGAGCACTGCAGACTCTGCAGTAGCTGTCTGTGAATAGCCCTTGGTCCACTTCTGTAGACTTCATCTGTCAAGAGATTAAAGGTAGAGTGACGGGAATAATACCATGGGCAAACACATTTAAGAAGAATTGTGAAAAAAAAACATCGTGTGATTTTAATTGCATTCTTAGTGGTTGATCATATATTGTATCCTTGGGCCAAAAGCGTACTCCCTAGTCTGCTTTTAAATTGCTGCCATTGCATTTTCAAAACAACATTTGAGATCGTGTGGTCCAAAGGTTTCCAAGTTACTGTTTTTGCTTGTGCGACTTGTTGTGCTGCTGGTGCTTCTCAAAAACCTTTAGGATTATTAATCATTTATTTCTAGCATCTGTGCAGCCTTTGGCAGTGAAACCAACACAAGCTGTTCATCTGTTTTTCTTCCTTTAGAGACTAAAAATAATAAAATTTCCAGCAATTTATTAAATGTCATATGTGTTTCCAGAGGTTTCAATGAATACCAAAAGTTTTTTCAGGAAGAGTTGAGTGTGGTAAGGTAACTCTATATCATTTGAAGAATGTTCGTGATGTGATGTTTATTTTCTTCACTGGGGGAGGACACTGCACCTTTATAAACCCAATTCCAATAAAGTTGTGAGGCTGTGTTGAACACAATATGCACATCGAGGAACATTGTCCTTAAACTGTTTGACTGTTTTCTCAGAACTTGGTCACAAAGAGATGAACCTCGTCTCATCTTTGCTTGTGAATGATTGAACAATTCAGGGAAGTTCCTTTTATACCCAATCACGGCCCCCACCTGTTCCTAGTTAGCCTGTTCACCTGTGGGATGTTTCAAACAAGTATTTGAGGAACATTCCTCAACTTTCACAGTTATTATTTTGCCACCTTGTTCCAGCATTTTTCGGCATGTGTTGCAGCCATAAAAGAAAATGATTTGCTGAAAATCAAAGTTTATCAATTTGAACATTAAATAGCTTGTCTTTGTATTGTATTCAAATAAATATAGGTTGAATACGATTTGAAGGTCATTGGTCAGTTGGTCAAATGGTCAGTTTCCAACTTCATTGGAATTGGGTTTGTACATTAGAAATGTCTCCTAGCCCTAGTAAGCATACCTTATTTGTACATTTACACATGATATTGAGGGAAATAACCTTGACAGTTTGCATCATCCCTTACACTATTATAATGCTGTATTGTAGAGCATCCATTATACTCAGTTTCATTAAATGACAACAAAAGCTTTGATTTGAGAAGTTAGTGTAAACATCTACAAATGTATTCAAAAAAGAATAAAATAACACAGTGCTGTTATAGGCCACAGTCAGACATCATAAAAAGGATTGTTTGAATGAATATGGTGAAGAAATGTTTTAGCAAATGTGTCTTTTAGCCTCGAACCTTCTCACATTGAAGACATACCTGAGCCTAGTTTACTACTTTCAGTCCAAATGCAACAAAATTTGTCATCAACTCAATTGTTTCAGTGATGTCCCTCGGAAACAGAAAAAGCAGTTTCAGCAGCAGATATCCCAGAATAAGTGCATGATCTCAGTATTTAATTTATTAATCCCTGAAATTTTGTCAGAATTTTCAGTGGGATGTTGGTCCTCCGTGAACGTTTGATATTTAATGTTTTTTTTCCCCGTTGAGAAGGCTGCTCAGCATCTGTCACTAACTTAAATGCTGGAGGCAATAAAACATTAACAGCCATGAAATTATGAAACAAGATTATTGTTTACATGCTCTGTTACAGCTTGGTTGGTTTGTTGCTCCCAGAGCCCACAAAGCAGTGCTGGGAATGGCAATAGATTATCTTCTCTTGAATTGAAAGTGAATGTAAACGTGAATAAATAACTTTTCCACCCACAATGGTACTGAATAGGGCAGGGAACTTCAACAGAGCCAAACAGTGGAATTGTGCTGCTATTTGGATCTGTACATATGTATGGACATAGTACACCTACAATTTAATGTTTCTGGCCAGGTGTCTTGTATGTATTTATTTAGTTCACCTTCAAATTGCCAGTTGATGACTGACAACAATTCATGGATGAAACAATACTTACATATTTAAAGGAGTAACGCTCAGTGAGGATATGCACCAATTGAAATTAAAAAATTGGTCACAAGACATCTCATTATTGAGGTGGTTAGTCACACTTGTTGAAAATCTAATAATGTAATTAATTTCCCCAGAACACAAGGCTGGCAGCTTGTTCATATTTACCATAGTGATTTGAAACAAAATGACCCAAGTGCTTCTAACTTGATTGTGAAAAGACAAAAAAACGAGGTCAATTAAAACATCCATCAATCCATCTTTGAGTTGCTTATCCTCACAGGGGCCACAGGAGTGCTGGAGCCTATCCCAGCAGGCAGGAGGCAGGGTACACCCTGAACTTGTTGACAGCTATTCGCAGGGCACATGGATATAGACAACAGTCACACTCACAATCACACCTAGCGGCAATTTAGAGTCTCCAATTAATGTTGCATGTCTGTGGGATGTGAGAGGAAACCGAAGTGTACGGAGAAAACCCACACAGGCATGGAGAGAACATGCAAACTCCACACAGGCGGAGCCAGAACTCGAACCCCAGTCCTCAGAACTGTGAGGCAGATGTGCTTGTTATGGGATAGTATTAGGTCAAAGTGTGAAACAGGATATTAAACCAAAATGTATGTCATCAAAACTGAATTACCCACTAATATGACAAGTCAGGTAAAATGACTTCTTCATTCTTTTGCATGTGAATATGACTTTTTGTGTTGTGTGTGAAAATTGTGCCATAACGGAAAGTAAAGGGGCGTTGTGCGCTTTTAAAAAATGCTGTCGGTGATATGAGCATAATCTGTTTTATGGCATCTTCTTTACTTAATTTTAATATAAACTGTTCTTAAATTAACAGTAAATGCTTTTACTCATCTAATAAGGAGCACTCTGAGGAGATTACAATTTGGAAAAGCCTTAAGACTCACATTCAATCTTATTAAATTACTTTTCCATGTTATATTTAAATGAGTACCTAATATACAAAATGGATGTGATTCAGAATACACTTGGTTTGACATCCCAGCTTCTGACCAGTGGCATGCCAATCGCTTCTCCACAGTGCAAGTATCAAGAGGGTGAAGTGGAGGTCACTATAAAAGTAAAAGGTCTTTATTTACTGTAAATAGAATGCTCCTGCCCTTGGTGTTCACTTCATTAGCATCATGGGTTTTGCTGCTTGAAACACAGCTGCAAAAGTTACATTTCTTCTAAATGAGATGCTAAGAAAAATATAAATCTCCTCCCATGTATCAGTAATTGGATATTGGGAGTCATGGCAATTGTAACTCAACGGGGGTGTATCTATAGAGAATTTAATCGTCAATATCTAATCAAAGCAGCAGTTGTCGACTTCATTAAGGTCATGTAAAGTCAACACTGAACAGTCAGCAAAGCTTATTACAGTAGCTGGCACTTCACTTTTGTGGAGGAGGATCACAGGACGGTGGAACAGGCCGCCGTTCCTTATCTTGACAATCAAATTAGCAGGAAGCCAGTTTGAGTGTCTCATCTAGTCAACAATGTGTGGTGAACGCTTGAAACACTCATCAGCAAAGAGGCAAATGAGTCAATAGGCAAGTGACACAGAGTTGCAGGGGACCATGGAAGGGTGCTGAGGTCACAGCAGATGTTGAGACTATGAACGATCACTTGTAATTCATTCAACTTGACAAACTGGGCCTGACCGGCCTTTTGTCCTAAGTCCCCCTTTGGCTCTCATTTTGGATTATTGGCTTCACGGGCTGTGGTTCTGTTGTGAAATAAGACAACTGACTTTGACACCAAGGACGCATTTTAACAAAGAACCCTCTTGCCTTTATTATCCATTTATGGTTATACCAGTGTCTCTTAAAATAACTTCTTTACTTCGATGTCTCTTTCCCTTGTGAAAGAAAGAAACATCTACCATGAAATTCTCATGACCAACAAAGTTGTTCTCTGCACACAAAATAGTTATGAGGGCAAATCTGTTTGAATAAAGATTCAAAACATTTTTTGTCCAATTTATCCATGTGCACACATACACACACACAAACATACACACAGATCCACTCATGCTCGAGAAGCTTGTCACTGCAAAAATCAACAGGACAGCACAAAGCACATTACAGAGCACATTTAGAATGTATAGTCACTTGTTACATTCAGTTTGGATCAAAGCAGATGTGAGTAGATCAAAGTCACTCTTGTGGTCTTGCTGTTTCCACTGCATGTTAACTAGAAGTACTACTGTAAAGACATTCGAAGTATCTATTACCAACAGGAGCCCGCAACCTCTCCGAGAGTTGATCAAGTCTAACTTGTAATGAATCAAATCTACCCGTCCATCTGCCGTCCACAGCCTTGGCAACTCCAAATGCATGCCCAGCCATCTTTGTGTATCTCCAGGAGACAAATGTGACAGCACCATAGCTTAGGCTGCCGGTCTTGAGAAATATTTGCGGTGAGGTTCCGGCAGCCTAACTGCAGAATGTAGCACTGCACTCAATCCCCTGTGACCTTATTTTAATATTAAATGGATAATATATGAGTTATAACATTTGTGGACCTCGTGATCATCAACGTTGCCCATATTTGACTCTCCAGCTTCGATCACTGACTTAGAATCCAAACAGTTCTTACACATCACTTGTTGACCCATCCATACATCCATCCGTACATCCATCCATCCATCCATCCATCCATTTTCTTATCTGCTTAACCTCACAATGGTCACGGGAGTGTTGAAGCCTATCCCAGCAGTCAAGGGGCAGGAGACAAGGTACACCCTGAACTGGTTGCCAGCCAATTGCAGGGCACATAGAGACAGACCACCACACTCACAATCACACCTTGGGGCAATTTAGAGTGTCCAATTAATGGCGCATGTTTTTGGGATGTGGGAAGAAACCGGTGTACCCAGAGAAAATCCACGCAGGCAGAGTGAAAGCATGCAAACTCCACACGGAGGGCCAGGATTGAATCCGGATCCTCAGAACTGTGAGGCCAACGCTTTCCAGCTGCGCCATGTTGTCAATCAGAAGTATATAATATAAATCATTCATTTGAATAGGGGCACCGTGCCTTGAAACAGGACACATAAGGGGAAATTTACTTTTTAATGTCATCCTGTATCTACAAAAAGTTGAGCATCTTGAATGCCTTCCTACGCATTAAGTGTGATGTACATCTTTTCCATCCGTTGAGTCCACCACTGCATGAGGAAGTGGACCAAAAGAAGCCTGCAACATCCCACATTTCTTCTCCCATCCAAGATTTCCATCTAAAGTGTTTTGTGCACTCATCAGTCCATTTCTGTCTTTATTATTCTGTACTTGTGGCCTGTGGCTTGTTCCCATGTTGTGTGAGCATGGTGCACTGTCTACAAATCTGCTGAGGAAAAACCACACATACAGTATAGTGGGCAGCCTTCCTACACTAGTACAATAATCACCTTGTTCTTAAAAAAGTGGAGGCAATTTGGGTAAGTGTTGAGAGCATGCAACAGTGGAATTGTGACACTGGTTGAATTACTAAGGTTAAGTTTGCCGATGTGGGCACGAGCTCAAAATCTCAGGAAAAAAAACAACATTACATTGTTACAACAGACGCTGAGAGGGTATTTGGTTACGTAACATTTCTGACAGTCTGGGCGGAGTACATATTATTGAATGGGGTAAACATTTATATTCAGGGGGGGAGAGATAATCAATTCACTAGCTGCACTACAGGATTGCAACGTAAAGAATCAAACAGTACATTACAATAACTGATGATTAAAGAATGCTGGCATCACGAAAAGAGTGAATTAGAACATCCATTTTCTTTTTTTTTTATACATCTATCAGTTTTCCATCCATTCTACGCACTACTTATTCTATAGGCTTTTACAAATTGTTTTACAGACCCAGAAGTGACTATTTACAGTAAGTTGCTCTCATTTTCTTGTATGAATTACAAAATTATTCGTAGAAGAGGAGGACATTCTGCTCCTCTGCTTTCAGCCATGCAGTGTGCACGAAAGGCAACGGACGTACCTACTCTTGTACTTGTCACTTTCGATACGATCACAATCGCAACATTACACCTATGTGTCAAAAAGATCAGTCATTCAGCACAACAATTTGTACAGTTATATCACTGATATGGTTTCACTGAAACGTTTAGCCTGTTTTTAACCTTGTATTCACTTTGTGTTATGATGTAATATCTATTATATAACTATATTACTCCGTGCAGTTTGTTGTCTTTCTTTTTGTGTTTTTTTTTTTTTTTATTTGTTTTATTCTGCTGTCTGGTGCCAGGTCAGAATTTTCAATGAGAATCTGAATCATCAGTTGTCCTACTCGGATAAATAAAGGTTAAATAAATAAATGAGAAATAAAAACAGTATGCCACATTGACTGATCGCCTGTTACTGGACTTCCGCAACATCATATTATTTGGTAATCAATTATTCGAATTTATGACACATTTATTAGAGATGAAAGTGGACTGCCGTGAAAACTCCTGAAAATACAAATGCGAGCACTAGCGAGCACCCCCCCCCCCGGGGAAATTTTTTAATAAATGGATGGCTGTGGTACATTCTGGCGATATCTGTGAACAAATTTCAGACAAAAATTTAAAGTAAAATTTCTAAGTCCTGAACCAAAAAAAATTGGGCAGAAGTACCCCAAGGGCCAAGCCCAGATTTTTTTGCCCCCCATCTCCAAACATCTACGGGTGTGGTCAGTCATGCTCACAGACAAAGTTGCGGGTGTGATTAGGGATGGCCTTAAAATATCTTACTGGATTAATATAACATAACTGTAAATTAGAAAGAAAATAAACAAATACATAACTAAAATCGATCTTTCTTTCAGCTTGTCCCTTTCGGGGTCGCCACAGCGTGTCAAAAATAGAAAACTAAAATTTAAAACTTGGAAATGATAATTTCCAATTTTAACTGATATTAGTAGAACATGATGTAAAAGGGTATTTAACAATTTTCATCAATAATCAATAAATTGATCTGCCAAACTTGATCTAAAGACAAGTTAAATGCGTTGGCCTTTCAACGAATAAACACGAACGGTCTATACTCGCAATGTAATGACGATGCTGAAAGTTTACTTCAACATAATCGGTGTTGGTGGCAACAAGCTAGCGATACATTGGAACAAACATTCTTGTCGGAAATCGTGATGTATTGTTGTGTGTGTGTGTGTGTGTGTGTGGGGGGGGGGTGCACGCACAATGGGACTGCCGTAAACAGGAGGTCGGCTTGGTAGAACGCGCCTTTATCTGCATGCGCTCCACGTATTGGCCACACTGAATCAAGCGACGAGGTGGATGATTGTCTAAGGTTTTTTTTTTTTTTTTTTTTTTTTTTACGCCGTCACACTGCCTCGCGATCGACGCAAAGAGCACCCCCGCCTGGTGTAACTGAATTTCCTTTGACATGGCTCATGATGTTGATGACTTTCGACGTAAATGCGCTCGCATTACGTGAAGCAATTCTGAACATGCGCTTTCGTACATGCTCCGTCCATGCTCAGTACGGTTAACTTGCATTTCCTTTTTCCAGGTGAATACCGGTTGTTTTTTGAAGCAATCTTGTTTAGTTAAGTGAAATAAACACATAAATTAATGTCAAGACCACACAAAATAAGTGACGTCTTGAGAGAATGCGAGGGGAGGGGTGTTACTGTTACTAGTGTGAAAGCAAAACAACAAACTCAAACGCATGTTCGTCCAATGTTGTCAACTAATAACGGGATTAATTTTGGGCAATTTTTCCTCAATTTTCCGGAGCAATTTTCATGAAAATTTAAAAATCCGGAATTCCGGGAAAATCCGGAGGACTTTCATCACTGATTTCTGACACTTACTTGAAACATTTATCAATTACTTACTTGTGTATGGTAATGAATGTATATCTCTCATGCTCTGCCAAGTCATCTTAAGTATCACAATGATTTTTTGTTGAATTTATGCCCTTCAATCACCACCACATGTAAAATCATAACCATATAAATGGAAAATGTGAACCTAATATGTCGAAGCTGGAAAGCGTTGGCCTCACAGTTCTTAGGACCCGGGTTAGATCCCGGGCCTCCCCGGTATGGAGTTTGGATGTTCTCCCCGTGTCTGCGTGGGTTTTCTCCAGGCACTCCGGTTTCCTCCCACATCCCCAAAACATGCAACATTAATTGGACACTCTAAATTGCCCCAAGGTGTGATTATGAGTGTGGCTGTTTGTCTCTATGTGCCCTCCAATTGGCTGGCAACCAGTTCAGGTTGTACCTCACCTCCTGCCCGTTGACAGCCGGGATAGACTCCAAGCCATGTGACCCTTGTGAGGATAAGCAGCCAAGAAAATGGATGGATGGATATAGTTAGTTAGTTAGTTAGTTAGTTAGTTAGTTAGTTAGTTAGTTAGTTAGTTAGTTAGTTAGTTAGTTAGTGGTGGCTGTGTTTTCTAGATCCAATTGAAATGTGGCTTGATCATTCTGCACCTAAATGAACAAATATTTAAACATTAATTACAGTCATAACAACCAATTGGGGGAGGAGGGGTTAGCATAGCCGCCTCACAGCTGTAAGGAACCGGGTTCAAATCCAGCCTTGCCTGTGCGGAGTTTGCATGTTCTCCATATTACTAGCTTGGGTTTTCTCCAGATTCTCTGGTTTCCTCCAACATCCCCAGAACATGCATGGTAGGTTGACTGAAGACTAAATTGTTTGTAGGGTGGTTGCATTTCTTATCTATTTTCAAATGTTTGTATTTTCAGGCTTTTTTAAATTGAAGTGTAGTTCAATGGAAACAATGCCTTCATACTCTATCTATCTATCTATCTATCTATCTATCTATCTATCTATCTATCTATCTTCTATCTATCTATCTATCTATCTATCTATCTATCTATCTATCTATCTATCTATCTATCTATCTATCTATCTATCTATCTATCTATCTATCTATCTATCTATCTATCTATCTATCTATCTATCTATCTATCTATCTATCTATCTATCTATCTATCTATCTATCTATCCATTTTCTTTACCACTTATCCTCATGAGGGTCGTGGGGAGTGCTGGAGCCTGTCCCAGCTGTCAACGGGCAGGAGGCGGGGTACACCCTGAACTGGTTGCCAGCCAATCGCAGGGCACATAGGGACAAACAGACACACTCACAATCAGACCTATGGGCAATTTAGAGTGTCCAATTAATGTTGCATGCTTTTTGGCAAGTAGGAGGAAACCAGAGTGCCCGGTGACTCAACGCCTTACCAGCTGAGCCACCGTGCCGTATATATATATATATATATATATATATATATATATATTATATATATATATATATATATATACATATATGTAAATGGATTTTTATTTTGTCCAAATTTGTGTTCAGTTCACAACAACAACTTCAACAAGGTCACAAGTACTGGTAAGTAACATGTACTGACTAAGGATTGATAAACGAAAAAAGAATCACAAATAAAAACAAAACAAAAGGAAAAACAACAACCGAGGCCCTTAATGATTTTCTTGTCTGTCTTGAAGGCTACAATAAGCAAAGAAATACTTTTTGCAGTCAATATCATATGTTTCATATCAGATGTTAATTACGTCTCCATACTGGCATTCAAGCACAGACAAAAAGAGTAAAAAAACATAAAAATGTTTCCTCTCTGACTGCACAAAGTGCTAAATTGGCAACAACCTGAATCAGAATCTTACTTGCAATTCAAGGGCCAACGTCAGTATCCATGAAGCTCGGACAAGCATGCATTATACTGTCAATGTTGAAGATGGCACAAAACACCAAATTACACATTGTCAGTGAGGCTGCAGTACAATCACATCTTGGCTCTGGTTAGCATCACTCTTTTGAATAAAGCGCAGGGAAACATGCATGAGTGTTGGAAAACACATATTTTCTTTGTGGTTATTAAAACTAAATCAGTCATAATGGATGTTCAGATCATCACCGTCGTCCTTCATTCTGCCGTTCATAAAAATTTTAGGCTGTCTCTTTTCATCAATGAAACAATAATGAAAGATGGAAATACCGGAGGAACATTGAAAAAGCAACAAAGATCGGATACATTTTTTGTTTTATATCAGGAGTGGTGATGATGGCGTATTTTATCTACGTATAAACAAGATTAAATCTGGTGAGAACTTCCATCTTCACAAATTTAAATAAGAATGATAATTCAATTAATGCAAATAAAAATGGCTGACACGGTTTATATGTAACATTTGTTTTAGACATTTTAGAGGGAGTCCAAAAAACAAACGGAGTCGCAATAAAAAGTCATTTGAATCAAGATAGTGCCCCCTCGTGGTTAATTAAAGAAGCTGGTGATGAGGAGGCATCCTGGGATGCTCCAGTGACTTTTACATGAGGCAATTAAAGATGAGAATAAATGGGCCATAAAACATTACAATCTTCTTTTTTTTTTCTTAAGGCTTCAGAATAACAGATATTCAGGTCTGGACTGAAAGTATGGTCTGAAAACCAGGAACTAACAGAGCCGGTATCAGGCACACTGTACGTGCTTTGGAGGAGAATCACAATGTGTTCATGGTTTGAATTTTTTGACTGACTGATTATTGGACAGCTCTTCATCAACAAATGATGGATTCCAGCTGGAGTGAAATATCAAGATTGTGACCAAATAAACAATGTGAATTCTTTGGCGATTGCATGGGGACATTATACATTACAGCAAAGAACTAAGGAATTGTTTGAAATGGTTACATATGGTTCAAAAAATAATAAATCATTTTTGCTTCATTGATGAAAATGTAAAGAATTATGTCACACACACAACGACAAAGTATATATCGATGAATAAATCCTCACATCTACAGTACATTGATTTGTGTCCTTTTAAGACATACATTAAGCACATAATGATTCATACACCGGCCAGTTTATTACTTCCAGTATCTGGTCTGTTTTTGTTGCTATTATTTTTGTTGCTGTCGAGTAGTTTTCTTCTGGCTGGACACGCAATGTTTTGGTCACGTGTGTCATACTCTACTCTGGATGTGTAATAATGTACGTTTATACTGTACACATATGTGTATATATATATATATATATATATATATATATATATATATATATATATATATATATATATCATCTTGACATAATATATACAAGTAAATAATTTCGAATCAATATTCAAATTAAACTCCAACCATGCACAGTACTCTCCCACAAAGGTGAGTGAGGTGCACCCTTGGTCCTCAACCTTTTAAATGTCACCTTGAGATAATTTTTTTGTCGTCTACCTGCAGGAGGGTGTCGAATACTATTTAACCAAATCTGGTAATTCCAGCGAAATTGTATATTTGGGGAATTATAAAACGATCAACTATGTCAGAACTCTGTAACTCTGTGACAACAAAAAAAGAGCATTTAATTTCATGAAAAAGTAGGAATGAGGCGGCCGCACAGCGAAAGTGGTGGGTCGCAATTCTCTGTGAATGTGCTGAGGTCAACCTCCACCTGGTTGCACTTAATGTGTAAAATAGCACCGCAACACCCAGCAACAAAATCCCCGCAACACGCAGCAACAAACTCGCTGTGGCAGAAATTAAGCATGCAACACCACAGTCATGCCTGCTTTTCCCCTGCGGTGGACTCTCCTTCCTCCCCTTCAGTCCCATTCACTGCTCTGCACGCTTGCTGTGACTCACACCAAAGACGGCAAAATAGAAGAACAAGCGGGCCAAACAGTACTGTACCTGTAACTCTACGCTGTAACTCTGACAGAAATGTGTCGAGGAGAGCGCCAGTTGCTGTCGTACTTGAAGAGAAAGTATACAATCCATCAACCGGAGGCGCCAGGATGGCGACAGAGTGACGGGGAGATGCGTCTCCTCCTGGCAGCCCTGCTTACTATATTATAGTACGAGCTGGCGCTATGCCCCGCCCACCTGTTCCCGATTGGCTGCGAGCCTTCATCAACACGCGGTATGCCTCTACGTTAGTTAGGATCTTGCTAAAATGGAGACAAATACTGTAATCTTTTTTTTTTAAATGATCTTTTCTGGGATTACAAATTTGAAGGCAAAAGTTGTCTCCATTGACTGACTCCAAGTCCATCAAGATCTGAGACCGTTACCAAACTTTTGCTGACTTTTGTTGACGTTTGCACAAACTCAATATATCTCCTAAAAAAAGACCTATGGCTTCTGGTTTCACTATGTTTTTTTTAATTAATTAATTTGTTTGGAGGGGGGTGGCACGGTGGATCAGCTGGGTAAGTGTTGGCCTCACAGTTCTGAGGTCCCTGGTTCAATTCCCGACCCACGTGTGTGGAGTTTGCATGTTCTCCCCGTGCCTGCGTGGGTTTTCTCCTGGCACTCCGGTTTCCTCCCACATACCATAAACATGCAACATTAATTGGACACTCTAAATTTCCCCTAGGTAAGACTGTGAGTGCAGCTGTGTGTCTTGACGTACCCTGCAATTGGCTGGCGACCAGTTCAGGGTGTACCCCGCCTCCTGCCCGTTGACAGCTGGGATAGGCTCCAGCACTCCCCGCGACCCTCATGAGGATAAGCAGCAAAGAAAATGGCTGGATGGATGGATGGAATTTGTTTCGGGCAGCACAATGCCCTCACAGTTCTAAGGACTGGGGTTCAAATCCCAGCCCCGCCTCTGTTTCCTCCCACATCCCAAATACATGCATACATTGGAGACTCTAAATTGCCCGTCGGTGTGATTCTGAGTGCAACTGTTGCCTGCCTCCATCTGCCCTGTGATTGGCTGGCAACCTGTTTAGGGTGGACTGGGATAGGCTATGGCATTCCTGCGACTCCCGTGAGGATAAGCGGCCCAGAAAATGGATGGATGGATAAATATGTTTAGATAGTAATTGCTCAAGAAAATGAAACTGACAGTTGTTTCTAATAAATTACATCTGTTTTGGAGCAATCTCCAAAATGTATTCACTGCTGTCTCTGATTCTGTCCGGATTTGCTGCATTGCTGCTGTGGGCAAAGGATGAAACTATACCAGTAGTTCTTAAAATGTGGTCTGAAGGACCATCAGTGGTATACAAAATATTCACTAAATGAAATACAATTACAATTTACGGAAGTTAAGAAATGAAATACAATCAATCATATAACAATTAAACTTGTAGCTATGCAAGAGATTAGTTTTTACTTCAGCTCTATTTCAGTTCAGTAGAGTAAATGTACTTTTCCGGTATAAAACCTGGGCCTTTGTATGTTGATTTGACTGCATTTTAATGTTGGCCTTTATGGTGGTACTCGGAGAGCTAAATAGTTTTTGAGGTGGTACTTCGTTTAAAAAGGTCCCTTCAGGTCATTGGGGTCCGAGCTGCAAAGGATGAGTACAGCAGACGAACCTCTGAAGTCAAGCACAAGACATTTTGCGATCCTACCAAAACACATTGTTTCTAACAGTATATGAATCCAATCCAGAGTCATAGAGGGAAACGATTCTTTGCATGTTCATCATGGTTGACCTATAATTCTTTTCCACTTCTATACTCACCTTTGCTGAAATTGCCCCAGATTAGGACAGTTTGTTTGCACCTCAAAATAGTAAGTATTGTGAGAAGCTGTGAAGAATAGATATCTGTCATGTGTTTGGTTGTTGCGAGGTACCAATCTGATCTATGAACATACAAATAAGAGTTTCACGATAATATACGCAACTGGAGGTCAGGTAATCCTTTATGTACATTCACCTTGCTAATTTTTGTATGCTTTTCTGTGGTTTTAATAAGCTCCGACTGACATTTTCCCTTAAAAAATACGTTGTGCTGATAATAATTGATCAATAATTGAAGCCTCAGGCATTGTGAGTCTCACTGGGTTTCAGACATTGGTAATGTGTGTGGCATGAAGGCAATTAAACAGCTGCCTCAGCAGTGGAATCAGAACACAACTGAGTGAAGTAGAAAGTCATATGTGTGCGTGTGTGTGTGTGTGTGTGTTTGGATCCGAGAGGAGAGAGCACAATGTCACCGTTTACGCTCTTGCACTGGAATCAATAAAGGCGGTAGAGCTGCTGTGCAACATTCTTATTTATCAGCCATCATAATTGGAAAACTCTCACTCTCACTCCTGATTATTCTAACTAGGTCAGAATTCCAGGTCAATCGCATTGGGAGAAGAGGGAGAAGGAAAATCTGTAAATGTCAGTGCAAATGTCTTTTGGTTGCCCTTCAGCATTGCACCCGGCGACCAGATGATTATAAGATGCCTAAAAGCTGTCTGCAACAGCAAAATTGGTGGATGTCTTGTAACTTTTCAGGATTTTGAATTATAGAGCAGGTTGAGTTGTACTGAAAAACAGTCACTGAGTTGGAAAGTCTGCCTAAGCATCTTGTTGGCCTGCGTGCTGCTTCGAGAGAGCTGCATTATGATCACAGCACTCTGTTATTCACAAAATATTTCCTACTGTAAAAAGGAGAAAGTGTGTCAGGTCATCTTTTCTTTTTTTTCATTCATTGTAGTGTCCTATGGCATGCAATTACCCAGTTGTTGATACAGCATAAAAATTGGGGAAGTTAAGCCTAATTTTGACAACATTTCTAAAATCACAGAAGCTCCTTTTTGACACCTAATCTACATGATTAAATCTGCAGTGCACCAGTAACAAGGATTATAAAAACCTATAGTGCTTAGCTTGGCAACTAAAGAGAGAAAAGATTCAAGCAGAAAGGAAAAAAAGCCCAGTGACACCAAGAGCATCAGGATGTAGGACATTACTAAAGGTTGTGGCTTTATAGGTGAAATCTCTGCCTCTGGTGAGAATGTAATTCCACTGGGTTTGCTGGAGAACATAGCAGGAGTGATTTCTCCACAGACACTGAATCTTCACCTCAAGTTTAAACAAATAGCCTTGGATGGAAACATTTATTGTAATCTCTGCAGGCAGCAGCAGGGCTCTCTTCCAAAACGAGTCCAGCGTGTTTGTGGGCACCCTCTATGCTGATATGCAGCAGAAGTGCTTGTCTGTCTGGTAAACTGTCAATTTGCACTGACACACAAAGTGCCACTATCAGTCAATTGTTCGTTTGTTGGTACAGCAACCAACAAACACCACGGGTTACAGACTGACTGTCCATGGAGAAGAGGTCATGAATACGACATTCTATTTGTTTTGTGAACTGTCTCGGTGAGAGTCATGAAACGTCCTGCTTGCGTCTTGGACTCATTTTAGGTTTGATTATTACAAATAAAGACGGACAAGCAACGTACAAAAGAAGACAGACTAGCATCATGAAAGGGGCTATGCCTCTTTTGTTTTTTTGTCTTATAGTTTTCAAACATGGTGACCAGCTCAGGGTGTATCCTGCCTTTCGCCAAAGTCAGGGAGGATAGGCTGCATCACACCTGCCATCCTAGGACAAGCACGCTAGAAAATAAAGGGATATATGTAATTTTATGCTGATGAACCACCTGTTTCAACTGTTTCGATTGGGAAAAAAAAGTTCTATTGCACTTTGCCATGCGAGTTTTCTTTTAAATGGCACATATTGTTGAAAAAGGTCCTGTTTTTTTCTATAATTCGTAGAGCATTAGTAATACATTGCTCGTACATCTTCCGTCTACCAATGGGTTGTTACAATGAAATGTTCCATCCATCCATCCATCCATCCATCCATTTTATCACTTCTATGGGTCGGTTGCGGGAGCAAACTTCCCTTTGCCCTCCCCCAGACAATTCCAGCTCTTCCGGGGGGATCCCGAATTGTTCCCAGGCCAGCTGAGAGATGTAGTCTCTCCAGCTTGTATTGGGTTGTCCCCAAGATCTCTTTCCGGTGGGACGTGCCTGCAACACCTCACCGGGTAGGTGTCCGGAAGGCATCGGAATCAGATGCCCCAGCCACTTCATCTGGCTCCAATCAATGCGTAGGAGCAGCAGCTCGACACTGAATCCCTCCCGGCTGACCGAGCTTCTCACGATATCTCTAAGGGAGGGCCTGGACACCCTGTGTAGGAAACTCATTTTGGCCGTTTTTATATGGGATCTTGTTCTTTCGGTCATGACCCAGAGCTTGTGACCATAGGTGAGGGTAGGAGCATAGCGGAAGTGGTAAATTGACAGCTTCTTCGCATTTTGATTTAGCTCCCTCTTTACCACAACAGACCAATACAAAGTCTGCATCACTGCAGATGCTGCACCAATCCGCTTGTCAGTATCCCACTCCATTCTTCCCTCACTTGTGAACAAGACCCAGAGATACTTGAACTCCTCCACTTAGGGTAAGATCTCATTCGTAACCTAAAGAGGGCACGCCACCCTTTTTGGACTGCGGACCATGGTCTCAGATATGGAGGTGCTGAGTTTCATCCCTGCCGCTTCACACTCGGATGCAAACTGCTCCAGTGAGCATTGGAGATCCCGGCTTGATAAAGCCAACGGAATCACATTATCTGGAAAAAGCAGAGATGCAATACTGAGGCCACTAAACTGGACCCCCTCTATGCCTCGGCTGCACCTAGAGATTCAAAATTATGAACAGAATTGGTGACAAAGGGCACCCTTGGGCACCCAACTCTCACCAGAAACAAGTCTGACTTACGTCCAGCAACATGGACCAAACTGGCTGTACAGGGTCTGAACAGCCCCTATCTGACTTCCATTGATGCAGGAAGCAGGGCAATAAGCCATTTGTTTTACAGACACACACACACCCACGTACACACACACACACACCCATACATGCCTGTGTACTGTACCTCTGCATCCCGTTCATTTCATTCTGACCTTTCTTTTTTTTGACAGACTCTCTATTTTCACAGATAGTGCAACTATAACTGAGCGCAAAAACTGCTTCCGCTTGATTTTCACAGAACTATAAGGCTTGCTACACATTTACCGATTTGGCAGGCTGGTCTGGACCAGCATGGCTGCATCGGCGTACCGAGGCTGAGTTCTTTGATACGCCAGCTGACACAATGACAATTTGCTGGAAGAATGTCGGTTTAAAAGTTTACCTGCCGAGGCCACGTCTAATTTTTGGCACACCTAGTGCAACACAAGTGGATATAATACTCAAGTTCCAGGGCTATGTGTGGTGGATGACAGATGTATTTCATTTCTGAATATGTGATGAGTATCAAACTCTCTGATCCTGTCATAGAAATCAATTCAAACACGGCTTGCTCTTCCAATAGAAAAACATTCCTTTTCCAGACAGGATGATCATTTACCTGTATGTGTGTATGCAAAACAATGACAAAGAATGATGATTAAGTCATTGTTTGATGTGTTAGGTTACATGTTGTTATGCAAACACTACATACTCTTGAGTCCAGCACACTCCTGTCTTGTAGAATTGCACTTCATTCCAAAGAGCTCTGAGTCAAGGATCCAATGCACGTTCTGTCCATTTTTCTTCCCCAAGGGCAAGACTCGTTACTCCACACGTTGCAAGACAGTAAAGGGCCTTTTGCTGTGTGTAGTGCATGCTTGAGCCCTTTTAATACTGCTCATCGTCAGAGTTGGACTATTGTGAGAAATTTTAAAAACAAATAAATGAATGACCTTTTTTTTTAACAAAATTGTGTTTTTTTTCTCTTTTTTTTTATCAGGGTCTGCGAAAAGCTATCGATCCATTTTCTGACCCTTGGTAGGGTTCATGGACATGCTTGAGCCTATCCCATCTATTTTGGGGAGAGAGGCTAGGTACACTATGAACTGGTCACCTGCCAATCAAAGGGCGCATATAAACAAACGTCAATTCGCACTCAGATTCACACCTACAGGCAATTTAGAGCCTTCAATCAACTTACCTCACATATTTTTGGGATGTGAGAGGAAACAAGAGTACCCAGAGAGAAGCCACCCAACCATGGGGAAAACATTCAAACTCCACACAGGCAAGGCTGGAATTTGAACCCCAGTCCTCAGAACTGTGAGGCAGATGTGGTAATCAGTCATGCACCGCACTTCCTCAATGAGGACTAATCGGTTATTTGCCTTTCTACTTCATTAGCTGCAGGTGTTTGCATGATAATGTGTAAAAGCATTCGAGGTATAAATGTAAAATAATCATTGTTGGAATTGAATATTAATATGTACATTTACAAATTGGTGTGAAAAAATAGTTTCGATATTATACATGGGGCTTATAAGGCTGATTGCGCCTTGAGGTACCATTAAACTGACTTACACTTTTTTTTTTAAGAAAAAAGGAATTGTCTGGCCGAGCACTGTATGGTTGCAGTGAAATTGACTCATCTTACCGCACAGCAAGCAGCAGTCTGAAATATAAAGAAATATTAAAAAAAAAAAATGGACTCCAAATTGTTTAATAAGACGCCAAGTTGATGTTTTCTGTCAAACTAGATATAAGACAAAGAGAATTACACTTGGTGTATTTCATACAACCACATACTGTAATTTTGCAATAGGAAAGTGTGGTTATTTTAATGCTAACAAGCAATGCAAAACACCATAGGTGGGCATGGGGTGTAACAAAATGAGATCTATTGGACCACTACTTCACATGTATACATCGATCTAATCTAATGACTATATACTATATTCTCAAAAAAGGCAGCTTTGTTGTCAATTTAGGTTCCAAGGTTTGTGATTTTAGAGTTTACCAGTAAATTCCGTTTTGTAGAGTGCTATTTTCCTCATCTAAAAACCTGTTTTTGTTCATATTTTTGTGTACTTTTTTAGGGGGAAACTGGAATCACAGTAGAAATATGAGTTGAAATAGGAGTTGATCACGGAATGAACTAAATAATAAATTGCCTATTTATTGTATACAGTTTAAAGTCTACAGTCCAGTATAGAGTTTATATTATTACAGGCTATTTTCCCCTTGAACTTGAATTTGTGAACGTGTCAGCATTGTCAGATCTCCTGTGGTATCAAATGTAGGGTCTATTTTCTCTTTTGAACGGATCAGATTAAGTTTCCGTATTTGTTCTCCTCAGGCAATCGAGCAGCTACTGTACAATACGGAGATGTCTGCTAACCATTTGGGATGCATGATGCTGTTTCACAGGCATGACGCAGTAATGTTCAGTTTTTTGCTTTTTCACTTTGGATACCATACCACAGAGGTTAATGATACCTTACCATTAAGTGTTATGTCACCCCACCCCCTCACACACACACACACACACACACACACAAAACACTGTTACTGGATAATACTGAACCATATCACAGTGTACTGTGAAACGTAAAAGGGGCTTTGGTGTGGAGACCCCAATACACATAATCTAATTTTTGAAAGATGTTTCTGAATTGACTCAGAAAACCACAGACCACTACAAAGGGACTATTGCTCTATCCTACAATTCCATCTACAATTTTCAAGTATTTCTAATACATAACCTAATGAGGTCATTAAATGTAGTTTATATTCAGTCATTCTCTCACACAACTGCCAAGACAGAGCATCATGGGCCATGACAGCCACTATTCATCAGGAGTCAGTCTGCAGCCCCATTGTATCCATTGGAAACATACTGTTGCCCTTCATTTCAGCATCAGCATGTGGGCGCTAACAGATTGCAGGCACAGTTTTGCGCCTTATGCAACAAAGCCTTGGTCAACATCTACAGACTTGTTTCATGCCAACATCTTCAGCGGAAACATGTCATGTGTGAAAAATAGCGAGCAAATGACATCTGGCCTCTGGATTGTCATTTTGGCTCGCTTGGTGCATGTTCATTTCATCTTCATTCAACCCACTTGCTTTCCTCTTTCCAGACCATGACTTTTTCAGTGCTGATGACGTTTGTCTTTTTGGTGTTGGGAAAAATTTGTCTGCTTGATATTTCTCGAGTGTCTGATAGGTTGTAGCACTCACTTCCTGTTTTCCAACTGTGCCTTTACATGTCCAAAATCTCATACAATGATATTTTTTTTTAAATATGGATTGCTCAAATTACTCAAAAACATCTCTCAAAAATCCACACTTGCAAAAAAAAAAAAAAATAATAAAAATGCAGATCTGACTGAGAATGCAAGTGATTATTTTTGTTTGTATGTGTCCTGTGATAGGCTGGCAACTAGTTCAGGGTGTACGCCGGCATGGATGGATGGATGGATGGATTGCTGGACTGCAAACAATAACTGCTGTACTATAAACTCCTAACTCAAAAACACTACTCATACTTGTCACGACCCATCGGAACTGATTGGAAACGCAGAGGTAATTCGGGAAAAACCTTTATTAATTCAAGGTCAGGGATTGGGCAGGCAGTCAGGTGCAGAAGCGGTAATCAGGACGTCGGGCGTAGAGGGCAAGTCAGCTGGCAGGCAGGAGTCGGTAAACGGGAGAACGATCAAAGCAGGGAGGAGTGTCAAGGGACTCAGGCTTACGTGGTCAGTCAGAGAACAGGCGAAAGTCGGTACACACGGGTTGACGATCAGCGATACGGGAGTGCTGGAACAGGGCATGAACCTCAACGATCTGGCGGAGGACCAGTCGTCACCGGGTCCTATATATACAGGGGATAATCATCCCGCATGAGGCGCAGGTGTGTGCCTCCCAATTGGCGCAACCGCATCATGACACACAGCCCGGGCTGGAGGGGAAGGATCATGACAGTACCCCCCCCCCCACCCTTCTCTAAGGCACGGTTCCCAGACGTGCCTAAACGAAAGAAACACAAAGACAATAATTAACACATCCAGCGGCGGACAGAAGGGGGCACGCCCCCCGCCCCCAACCCCAGTCTGGTGGCCACCAAACGCGAGGCGTCCGGGTGGATAGGTCAGGAGGACCCAGACGCCAAGCACCAGGATTCGGGTGGACGACCTCGGTGAGGAACCAAAGTAAACAGCGAAGCAAGAACCAGACCAAGGCAGGCAGCTGCTCCAGACGAGAACCTCCCACGCCGTAGTTGCGAGACGACCTGGGATTAGTCGCCACCGAGGCTTGGTCAGGAGGCAGCCGTGGATTGGTCACCAACAACGCCAGTTCATGAAGCGGCTGGGAACAATCGGGAGCGAAGAGGATGATGGAGAGAAGGACCAGAGCCATGACCACCACAATCACCGTCACAACCATCCTGAGGACCCTCCAGCTATGGGGTGGCTCATCAGAACTCCCAAGCTCCTGTCGCCGTCGAGACGGGCGTGGGACGGCCGCGGACCAGTCGCTGCCGGTACTCCTGGACAGGAACGAGAGAAGGCGGCGGCACCATCGCCACCTCCTCCTGGACAGCAATGTGAGAAGGCGGCGGCGCCATTGCCACCTCCTCCTGGACGGCAACGTGACAAGGCGGCGGTGCCATCGCCACCTCCCCCTGGACGGGAACGTATGGGCGTTCCAGTCCCCGTCGGAGCAGGAATGGGGGGTGACCGTGGACGGTCGCGGACGAAGCAGGAGCGTGGAGCGGCTGCGGACCGGTCGCCAAGGTACTCCTGGACATGGACGAGAAGCAGCTGTGGAGACGTCGCCACCTCCTGGACAGCAACATGAGGTGGCGGCGGGTCGGTCTCCACTGCCACGTGAGCTCTGCTCGGAACAGCCAAAACTGCGATGAGGGAATGGCGAGGTGGCGGATCAGTTCCCACAGAGACGTGGGAATGGCGAGGAGGCGGATCCGTTCCCACTGCAACGTGCGCTTGGGTTGGTAGCGGATCAGTTGCCACTGCCGCTTGAGCAAAAGTCAGTAACAAGTCTGTTGAAACTGCAACGTGGGTGTGTCGAGGTAACAGATCTGTTGCGACAGTGACATGAGCCTTGCTTGGTAACGGATCTGTCGCGACTGCAGCGTGAATCTACGTCAGGAGTGAGTTAGTAGCAGTCGCGACGTCAGCGTGGCTTGGCTGGTTCTTCAATCCTTGCTGGACCTGGGCCGTGAGAGCCGCCAATTTGGCGCTCTGCCGCTCTATCTCCGCCCGCATTCACAGCAGAACACCTCGTGATTTGGTGGCTCCTCCTCGCCCAGGGCTGGAAGCTTCGATACCAGCTGCGGGTCTGCCGGTTTCTCTGTTTCCCGCGAGGAGTGGGAGGACAAGGACGATGTCTTAGTTGCCGCGCAGCGGGAGGCACAAGGGAGCGCCAGGCCTGGGCGTCTCCTCTGGCCGCCACGCGGAGGTCCTGGGTAGATGGCCAAGCGGGTTCCCACAAACGGATTGGGGAACTCGCACCTACCGAAGACACTCGGGAGCTGGAGACGCGGGTAGGTGAAACAAACTGACTGGGATGAAAGATCGGGCGAAGAGATTCATAATCGAAATAATCTGAGTCGTAGTCAGGCAGCCGGTCATACAAATCAAGGTCCTCATCATAGTCCAAAAAATCAGAATCCAAAAGAATATGAGGTGCTGGGCGGGTCGTGGTCGGGACGTATTTGTAGCTTGCCGGCGGAGCGTATGACACGGAAGCGGAGGACGTCATGGAGCCTACCCGGATTGGACAGGCTTGATCCTCCGACAGTCGGTCTACCTTGCGTCGGTCCCGGCGACGCCGGGTCTTTCCTGCTGGGTCCTGTTTTGGCCAGATCGTTCTGTCACGACCCATCGGAACGGAGGTAGGACCCAAATGCAGGAGGACACGGGAGACGCAGAGGTAATTCAGGAAAAACGTTTATTAATCCAGGGTCGGGGATCGGGCAGGCAGTCAGGTGCAGAAGCGGTAAACAGGACATTGGGCGGAGAGGGCAGGTCAGCGGGCAGGCAGGAGTCGGTACACGGGAGAACGATCAAAGCATGGAGGAGTATCAAGGGAGTCAGGCTTACGGGGTCGGTCAGAGAACAGGCGAAGGTTGGTACACACGAGTTGACGATCAGGGATACGGGAGTGCTGGAACAGGGCATGAACCTCAACGATCTGGCGGAGGACCAGTCTTCACCGGGTCCTATATATACAGAGGATAATCAGCCCGCATGAGGCGCAGATGTGTGCCTCCCAATTAGCGCAACCCCGCGGGCACCCGCACAGCCCGGGCTGGAGCGGCAGGATCATGACAATACTCACTATTCTTTCCAAAAGTCTTCTAAGTCACATTTTGGGGATTTTTAGTTTGAGCAACGTTCTATCAGGGTTTTCTGGTACACAGCAGAATTCATTGTTCTTGTCACGAACCAATGGTGCACAAGCAGACCCAAATGCAGGAGTCCAAGATGAGGACAGGATGTTCAGTGGATTTTATTCTAAACGAAAGTTGTGCACGACAACACAGTCCAAGAAGGCATGATCCAAAACACAAGAAACAATGTCCGATAACTATGAGTCAACTAAAGAGCATAACCAAAAGCGTGACTGGACTATTATGGAGCAGTGGCGGAGTAACTCTGGATGCGGGAAAGCATACTCAACGAACTGGCGCATGCCAGTGACAAAACTCCAACTTAAATACATTGTTTAATCACAGTGCCTCATGTGACACAGCTGTGACTGGTGACAGGTGTCAGAGATGATACCGCTCGGAGCGGTGGCCAGGCCATGCCCCTCTTGGCCATGGTCCAGCCTTGCTCATGACAGTTCCATCAAGCAAGTTGTCCTGGCCCTTAGATAGCAAAGCAGCCCCAGGCCATCAAACTGCCACCACCATGCTTCACTGTTGGCATAATGTTCTTTTAATCAAATGCTGTGCCATTTTTACACCAGATGTAACAGGCCCCACATGTTCCAAAAACTTCAAATTTTGACTCGTCAGTCCACAGAATGTTTCTCTAAAAGTCTTGGTGACTATCAAGATGTTTTTTGGACAAATTTGGGATGTGCTTTTGTATTCTTTGTGTGTGACCGTTATTTGTGCCTTAATAAATTGAAGTGTCATTTGAAAACTGCATTTTATATTTCTACAGGTTGTCCCTGAGTGATATTAAAATTGGTTTGGTGATTTGAAACTTTATATAAATATGAAAAAAAAATAAAAATAAAATACAAGCCAGGAAAGGGGCAAATACTTTTTCATAGCACTCTACATAACTCTTTGCTAACACCTTTTGTCATGGAAAATTGCAATTACAATACACGAAATCAGGGGCAAATCTTACCACATTTCTTCATTCACCTTGCCAGATGCACATTACAACTATTACAGATGGGTAATTAAATCTCAATATCTCTAATAGAGCAAAAGTTAGAAAACATTACTTCTCCTGAAAACAAAAATATTCACAATGATGGATTAAGTATGACTCCCAAGAACAAACCATAAAGTAATCCGCTGAAGGGTTGCTTTTTTTGTTTTTAATGTTTGTATGTGTAGACTGCTTTTTTTTTTTTTTTTATATTAGGGTAAAATAAAGAGCAGGTCAACTACAGTACTTTGTGGAGTTGTTTTTAAAACCGCAGTCCTGCAGCGCCTCCAAGAGGTTGTTAGAGCACAGTGATTAAGACCCTGTCCCATAGCTGTTAATGTTTCTCTGCTAAATCTCTCTTTTGCTGGGGGCCCAGGCATGACAAGTAGGGAAATAATTTGAATTGTGGTCTCAATTTGAAGAAAACACAAAATGTTAATTTGGGGCCAAAAAATATTAATTTAACGCAATGAAAAGTGTAGTGAAAGTGAAACTCATGAGGATATTAAATAAATATGCTTTTAAATTGTGGCCATCACCATACAAACAGTCATGTAAGTAAAACCTTTTTAGCAAAATAGAAAAAGAGAAAAAAGGGAGTTACATGTCTCAGCAGAAAGGTAAGAAAAAATGAGTGTGTCACTCAAGCCAACGTAACTCTTTTACTCATATTTGAATAAGACCTTCTCAGTTTTTCTTTCTTTTTTAAAATTCCATAGCTAGATTTATTCGAGATCAGTTAGCAAATAGCTAACAGGGTTGGCATTCCATCCAATCCATTTTCTTAGCCGCTTATCCTCACAAGGGTCACGGGGAGTGCTGGAGCATATCTCAGCTTTCAACGGGCAGGAGGCAGGGTACACCCTGAACTGTTTGCCAGCCAATCGCAGGGCACATCGAGACAAACACAACTCACAATCACACCTAGGGGCAATTTAAAGTGTCCAATTAATGTTGCATGGAGGAAACAGGAGTGCCATGAGAAAACCCACACAGGCACTGGGGGAACATGCAAACTCCACACAGCCGGGTGCGGGATAGAACCCAGGACCTCAGAACTGTGAGGCCAACGATTTCCATCTGAGCCAACGTGCTGCCAGGGTTGGCAATTTTTTTGGGGTGGGCGATTTTGGTTCTGATTCCAGCTCCTTATTTTGATTCCAGTTTCAAACGATTCTCGATTCTGTTTCTTTTCGGGGTCTCGGTTAAAAAAAAATATTGCCATGGTTTGAATAAGGGGTGTCTAAATTATGGTCATCCATTTTCTCAAGTGCCTGACAGAAAAGATTAAAATGAACATCTGACACAGCCTGTGCCTCTTGTGTTGTACTACAACACTTATGTTGTAATCTGGGTAGCTCGGAAGGAAAAGAAGTTTTTTCTCATCTCTCACTTCCTTATTTTCACCCAATCACACTTACAAGATTTTCCACCACCCTGGCCAAGAATCCTGAGTTCTTGCAAGCAGGAGTTCCTGGGAGCAAAAGGTTGCTGTCACACCTATTACTTCAAGGAAATTTAGCTCAATAAAGACTGAAGATATACTGTGTTGTTCATTACTGACATGTACTGGATCTTAAACAAAAACAGAAAAAAAAAATGGCAGGCAGGCAGTGATTGGCTGACTGTTACCTTTGTGTTTACTCGCCTTTGAGATACAATTTGAGCACTGGTGCGCTCCTGTACTTTCTTTCTTTCTTTCTTTCTTTCTTTCTTTCTTTCTTCTTTCTTCTTTCTTTCTTTCTTTCTTTCTTTCTTTCTTTCTTTCTTTTTCTGAATATTAATTCATTGTAAATTGCATCTGACAGTGTTTAATAGATGACAATTTAATCCACTGTCGTTCTCACCCTTTATCTAAGGTGCAGTTAAAATTGTAGAATTGATGCTAGTTTTTTTTTTTTTTAAAAAGGCCCTACAATATCAGTTGTATTTAGCTATTTTTTTATTTTTATTTTTTTTATATTGTTTTAGGGGATGAAATGGTACACTATAAATGACCCCAGCATGTTTGGTAAAGATACACGAGAGGGCGCTCCATACCCATTACTGGATGCTCAATGCGGAGTGTTTCGCTGTGGATATTGATGAATGCCATTGCCATGCATTATTTCAGCTTCCATCTTATATCGGCGGTGGACAAATGGTGAACCCATCTGCCTAACAGTTATGAGGACCCATTCAGAGTCACAAGTCAGTTGTAGTCTATTCCAGACGTGTGGGGTGAATTCACAGGCAGTCGAATTTAATTTAGTGAAATAAGGAAATTAAAAACCCAGAAGGTAATTTTTGATTATTAAATTGCAACACAAATTAAGATCGATAAATTGTACTTTGTTCTTCTGCCAGGAAAAGGGGCCACTACGGTAAGAACCGTGGCTGCCCAGCTAGAGGGTGGGCCACAGCAGGATTCTGGCCAGAGATACCATATACCCTTAGGACCCATTTCCCTTGATTGGATTTGCAACTGCATAATTTACGCCAAAATGTTATTCAAATGAAGTGGCATTCCTAACTGATTTAGTGCTTATGTACAAAAAGCTCCTATGCTCTAGGCAGTGGTGCCAATCATACAGTCCATGGGCCAGAGCAGGTCATTCTTACAGTTAAATTTTGCTGCAGTTGCTAAATTTTCCAACTAATGCTCAGATCAGACTAATGCTACATTTGAGATTACAGTATTCACTGAAGAAATAAAGGCAGACCGCAACCTGAACTGGTCACTAGCCACCGCCAGGTCACGTATAGAGACAGAAAATCATTCAGTCACATTCACATTATCACTGAGTGGGAACGGAATTCACGCTGCCAACACTAAAGTCAGGTGAATCTACCACTACGCCATCAGCAACTAGATGAGGATTTTCCAAACATTCATTCATCCATCCATTGATTTTCTTTGCCACTTATCCTCACAAGGGCCACGGGGAGTGCTGTAGCCGATTCCAGCTGTCAACGGGCAGGAGGCAGGATACACCCTGGCAATCACAGGACACATGGAGACAAACAGCCGCACTCACAGGGGCAATTTAGAGTGTCCAATTATTGTTGCATGTTTTTGGGATGTGGGTGGAAACCAGAGTGCCCAGAGGAAATCCACGCAGACACGGGAGAGCATGCAAACTCCACACAGGCACGTCTGGGATTCAACCCGGGACCTCAAAACTGTGAGGCTAATGATTTACCAGCTGATTCACTGTG
This sequence comes from Syngnathoides biaculeatus, assembly GCF_019802595.1. NCBI lineage: Eukaryota > Metazoa > Chordata > Actinopteri > Syngnathiformes > Syngnathidae > Syngnathoides > Syngnathoides biaculeatus. The sequence goes on along the minus strand of NC_084643.1, from coordinate 21,627,582 downwards.
CCGCCCGAAATTGTGAACATTTAAAATCAATTCTAAACCAAGCAAGTTGTTTTGTAAAAGGTGTGTGTATAGAGCCATTGTATCTCGCCACTATATCAGTAGCATAAAATCATTTTCATCCATTCAACTGAATACATCATAAAGACAGCATATTTACTGTTCAGAGTGATGAATATATTTTGCAAATATTAGCTCATTTTAAATTTTATGCCTGCAACATGTTCCAAAAAACGTGGGAGAGAGACAGCAAAAGAAAAGTTGGGAAAATTGCAGAATGCTAAAAAAACAAAATATTTGTTTGGAACATTCCATGGGTGAATGGGTCAATTGGAAACAGGTGAGTGTCATGATTGGGAAAAAATGGAGCATTCCCGAAAAGCTTAGTTGTTCACAAGTAAAACATTTCACTTTGTGAAAAATAATTGAAAACATTTTAACAGTGTAACAACAATATTTTTCAGTGTACAATTGCAAGAAATTTGGGAATTTCATCATCATCTATGGATCCAAAATATTATCAAAAAGTATCTGGAAAATACTCTGGACATAAATGGCAAGTCCAAAAATCAACATTGAACGCTTGTGACCATGGCTCTCTCAGGCAACAGTGCATTAAAAAACAACAGGAGGTTGTGGGTTCAGGAACACTTCAGTTGTCAGTTAACAGTTTTTCACTACATCAACTAATACAAGTTAAAACTCAACCATGCAAAGCGAAAGCCATATATTTAAAAGACACAGAAACACCACCAGTTTCTCTGGGCCCAAACTCATTTGTGATGGATGGACTGATGCAAAGTTGTGCTGTGGTCTGATGATCCTACATTTTGAATATTTTTATGAAATCATAAACAAAGAAGAAAAAGACCATCGGGAATATTATCAATGCACAGTTCAAATGCCAGAATCTGTGATGGTATGGGATTGTTCGTACCAACGGCGTGGGTAACTTGCCCATCTGTGAAGGCACTATTAATGCTGAAAGGTAAATGCAAGTTTTGAAGCAGCATACATATGTTGCCATCCAATCAATGTCTTTTTCAGGGCCACCGGTGCTTATTTCAGCAAAAATTCTGCCTGCTTTACAACAGTGTGGCTCTGTGGTAAAGGATTGCAAGAACTAGACTTCCCAGCCAGCAGTCCAGACATCAACACATCAAATTTATGAACTAATTTTGGAATCAGAAATCAAGGTTAATGGATTTTTCAACTATTGTTGATGTCTGGTAACACAAACGTGCTCGCTTGTTATTTGTGATCTGACCATTTGACAATTTTAACAAAAAAAGAAGAAAAAATGGGAGTTGACACACATGATTTGCCTTGCCCTAATAAAATCATGCTGCAGGTCGGATCTGCCCCTCGGACCGTAGACTGTCGAGCTTATTGAAGTTGTACATCAAATTAGAATGGGATAGAATTCCACCCAACAAAGCTTCAACAATTAGTGTCCTCAGTTTTCAAACTCCAATTAAGTGTTGTTAAAAATGAAAAGTGATGTAACAGTAATAAACATTTCCCAGCTCATGTTTTTGGGAAATTGTTGCAAATTCAAAATACACGAGAGAATATTGGCATAACAACTATGACATTAATTTCACAATGTCCCAACTTCATTGGAAATTGAGATTGCAGATAAAATACAGGGTCATAGATGGATTTACTGATTTAGTATTTAAATTCAGTTTCAAATTCATCAATCCATCAATTTCTGAGCTGCTTATCCTCACAAGGGTCTTGTTGGAGCATCTCAACTATCTTCAGGCAGGAGGTGGGGCACGCCCAAAAATGGTTCCAGGCCAATTACAGGGCACAGAAACAAACAACCTTTCACACTCCCATTTACACTTACGTCAATCTTGAGTCCTCAATTAACCCACCATTCATGTTTTTGGAATGTGGGAGGAAACCGCAGTGCCCAAAGAAAACCAACACAGCCACGAAGAGAACATGCAAACCCCACACAGACAGAGATAGCATTTGAACCCGGTCCACAGATCTGTGAGGCAGACACTCTAACCAGTTCAGCCCCATGTCGCCAAATGAGATCAAATCAAGCATCTAAATTTTTGTGTGCACAGGTCTGCCCAGGCATGAGTCATTTTTTTAGGTCCCTGCCCCATTTTTCATTTAGTTTTTATCTGTCTCCAACCTCAACTTGCTTGTCCTGTCTTGGCCTGTCCTGCAACTAGTGTCCTACTTCATACTCACAGTATCATTTCATCACTGATTGTGGCACTACCGTTCCATTCCAACTCCCATGGAATCGTACTGTTGTCGTAAACTGTTGCTGCAAGTCTTGCTTTGCTTTCTGACACTCCTTAAGAGCCCCACACTGGTGTTAACAGGCAGCTGACAACTAGTATGACGAGATGTGACGACTGACAACTGACCCATAAACAAACAAACCATCTGTGCTTGGGGAAGCCAGAAATATCTTCAAAAGTTAAGTATTTTCTGAAAGTATAAGTTCTTTGTTTTTAAAGAATGTATATTTTAATGAGGTCACTGATGTTGTCGTGGGGGGGAATCGCTTCCCGCTGTCTCCAGGTGCACTGCGAATGACTGGGGACCAGTTCAGGGTGAAGTCTGCCATTTCCCAAATGTTATCTGGGATAGGCTCTGGCACTCACGTTACCATTGTGAGGATAAGTGGCTTGAAAGACAGATGGATGTTTTAATTAAAACAATATTGGCTTTTAATGTGAACAATTTTGGACTTAAATAAGCAACATTTTACGCCAATACTTTATCCCAATATCTTTATATTACTGGTGTCATTTCCAGGCTGAAAATTCCCATATAACAGATAAAGCAAAGCAAAGCAAATTTATTTGTATAGTGCACTTCATACACGAGGTAACTCAATGTGCTTTACATGATGAAAGGCATTTGAAAAAAAAGAGATAAAACATTTAAAATGGGATAAAAACAATAAAAATGACAAACAAAATATTTAAAAAAAGACAGTTAAAACTGCATACGGTGCAAGTGATATGATCAAAAAGTGGATATATTCTAAAAAGCATGAGAAAAAAGAAGAGTTTTTAACCTGGATTTCTAAACATTCACACTTGGGGCTGACCTCACCTCTGTTGGCAACTTATTCCATTTGTGTGCAGCAAAATAGGTAAATGCTGGTTCACCATGTTTGCTTTGGACTCTGCGCTCCACTATTTGACCTGAGTCAGTTGATCTCAGAGCGCTACTGGGTTTGTATTCCGTAAGCATTTCTTTCATGTACTCAGGACCGAAATCATTTAGGGATTTATAGACCAGTAGCAGAACTCTAAAATCTATTCTAAAGCTGACTGAAGCCAGTGCAAGGACTTTAGGATTGGCATTAAATGCTCTGACTGCTTTGTTTTGGTCAGAAAGCAAGCTGCAGCATTCTGAATGAGCTGCAGATGTTTAATACTCTTTTTTGGGGAGTCCAGTCAAAAGACCATTACAGTAGTCAAGTCTACTTGAGATAAAAGCATGGCTGAGCTATTCCTGGTCTGCATGACAAATAAAAGACTTCACTCTAGATATGTTCTTCAGATGGTAGAAGGCAGTTTTTGTGATTGATTTGATATGATTGTTGAAAGTCAGGTCGAAATCAATCACACCACCAAGGTTTTGGACTTGGTCTTTGGTTTTTAAAGCGAGAGAGTCTCTTTCTACAGACATGGATACAGCGATCTGTGTGTGACTGGAGCTTTGAACATTAGTGAGTCCCCTTTTAAACACAGACCAAGGTGGTGAAAACTGCTGGCAACTTGAAGTGCCACTGTCATGAAATGCATGATTTTTAGTATGTTATTAATGAAAAAAAAAAAACGGCAGACGACATGGACCCATGCATTTTTTCACCACAAAACATGTTTTTGACGTATAGAGTTTTTTGTAACTCCCGCCATGAAAATCCTCTCGAGGGATTTGTTTTCGAGAAGAAGCAGGAAGTGATGTAAAGGACAGACCCCCCCCCCAAGTGGACTCGTTTGTTTCCATTAGTTTTACCTCCGTTGTTCCTTCGTGTTAGCCAAAATGCCGGCTCGTTGCATTGCTGGACATAGCTTCAACACTCGGGAGGATGGATTTACCCTTCATAAGTTTGCAAGAGACCCAATTCGTCATGAGAAATGGATTGCACGGGTGCAGAGGAGGAGATCTTCATGGGTTCCAAATGACAGGTAGGTGTGTATACAGCTACTAAAAAAAATCATAGTTTGGGGCGGACCACGTAATCGGTCTCTCATAACGTAACAAAAGATCCCGCGTACGAAATGTGTCGATGTGATCGTCGGACGGTGTCGGGCTGCTGTGTCGCTTCACCAGCGTAGGCTGCGCTTCGGGCTCGCGTACGGCGGCGGCACTGAAGAACGCTGCCACAATGCAGCACTCAGCCACGTGTGACGACAACGCGGCTCGACTGTGTTGTTCATCGCGTACTATGAACAACATCCTAAAGCAGCATAGCTCGGCTCCGGGATAAGCCACTTCGACGCAGAAAATGAGGCACAACGGCCAGCTGCGATGAGCCGCGATGGCTCATCTCCGCCGCGGAAGTGGATCGGACGGGAGGAGGTTTGATCATGATCGCATATCATCTGAATATGGCTCGAAACAATAGTGTAATATTGCCCCGGTAACTTCACTCGCTTGTGTGGTGTTCTCCTTTTTGAAAAGAGCTTCCGTGTCAGAAGGGGCATGTACGTCTCCCATAGTTAGGGTGCACAGTGTGTTTTCATTGGCGAATGTCCGAAATGACATCACGGACAGGGGATGGAGCCAATATGGCGACCACTTGGATGTCGATTTCGTATAGACATTGAAGTGAATAATGTTATGTATTTTTCATTAAACTATCTATTTTACAATGTTTATAGGGGTGACACTTGGGCATTAATGTTGGATGTTTTTGAGGTGGGGCGGCACGGTGGATCAGTTGGTAAAGCATTAGTCTCAAAGATCTGAGGTCCCATGTTCAATCCTGTACCCGCCTGTGTGGAGTTTGCATGTCCTCCCTGTCCCTGCATGGGTTTCCTCTGAGCGCTCCGGTTTCCTCCCACATTCCAATAACATGCAACATTAATTGGACACTCTAAATTGCCCCTCGGTGTGATTGTGAGTGCGGCTGTTTGTCTCGATGTGCCCTGCGATTGGCTGGCATGAATGTTTATTGGGATGACAATTGACCTTTAAATATATGCAAAGACTTCATGTATCTACTGGAAAGTCCTTCCAACAATGGTTTGTGGTCCCCCACCACAATAGCTCCATGTAAGTGGAGTAATTTATAGAAGACAATAATGATAATAATGCATTCAATGAATTGATTTCTACGATTCAGAGGGTTTCAATGTATGTACTTGAAATATATCCGCCATCTACCACATCCTCGAATATTGCCCCGATTATATCTAGCAAATTCCTAGGAGACAACCTGCACCAAAACTTGGGAGGTGTTCTCAGTAGGCGTAAATTTGGATGGATTTGCACGTCCCCAAATTCAAGTTACACCAGCTTTTATGCTGTGCTGTCTGCAAATTTAGAGCCCGATAACTGAAGATTTTGTCAGAGTGGGTTACATACAGTCGGGATATATCATCTGTATAATATGGTAAACATCTATCCTTTTTTTGTTCTGTTTATCATCATGGGTCATGGGCATCCTGCAGCCTATCCCAACTATCTTTGGGAAAGAGGTGAGTTTCATCCTAAACTGGCCGCCAGCTAATTGCAGGGCAAGCACGCACAAACAAATATTTGCACCCATATTCTCACCTACAGGCAATTTAGAATTAATTAAAGGGCCACTGTCAAGAAATGCATGATTTTTAGTATGTTATTAATGAAAAATGGCACCCGACATGGACCCTTGCGTTTTTTCACCACAGAAGAGGATTTTTACGTATACAGCTCCTTTGTAACTCCCACCATGAAAATCCTCTCAAGGTATTTGTTTTCGAGAAGAAGCAGGAAGTGACGTAAAGGACAGTGGCGCCCCCAAGTGGAGTCGTTTGTTTCCATTAGTTTTACCTCCGGAAAGGTAGCTCGTCGTTCCTTCGTGTTTGCCAAAATGCCGGCTCTTTGCATTGCTGGACATTGCTTGAACACTCGGGAGATTTGATTTGCCCTTCATAAAATTGCAAGAGACCCGGTTCGTCGTGAAAAATGGATTGCACGGGTGCAGAGGATGAGAGCTTTGTGGGTTCCAAATGACAGGTCGGTGTGTATACAGCTACTGAAAAAAATAATAGTTTGGGGCGGACCACGTAATCCGTCTGTCATAACGTAACAAAAGATCCACGTATGTATGACAGGCGTGCTAAATGTGTCGATGTGCACGTCAGACATTGCTGGACGGCGGCGGCTCTGAAGTAAGCGCACTCAGCCACGTATGACGACAATGTCGTAAAGCGCCCCGGCTCGATGGTGTTGTTCATCGCGGACGGCGGCATCTATGAACAACGGCATAAAGCAGCCCGGCTGGGCTCCATGATAAGCCACCTCGGCCCCGAAAATAACCCACCCTGGCCAAGGCGCTGCGTACGCCGTTCACGGCTTCGGCGAAGGCTGCGCGTCGGGCTTGCGGACAGTTCTGAAAAATGCTGCCGACAATGGCGCACACAGCCGCGTGCGACGACAACGCGGTAAAGTGCCCTGGGTCGACGGTGTTGTTCATCGCGGACGGCAGCGCCTATGAACAACGGAGTAAAGCAGCCCGGCTCGGCTGCGAGATAAGCCACCTAGGCGCCGAAAATGACCCACCCCGGCCGAGGTGCCGCGTACGCAGTACATGGCTTTGGTCTGCGGGTTTGGCTCGGGGATGGCGGCGGCTCTGAACAATGCTGCCAATAATGCCACACTCAGCCGCATGCAACTACAATGCCGTAGAGCGCCCTGGCTCGACGGTGTTGTTCATCGCGGACGGCAACGGTTATGAACAACGCCGGAACAACGCAGCCCGGGTCGGTGCCATGAGCAGGAAAATGAGCAACCTCGGCCGGCTGCGACGAGCCGCAATGGCTCATCCCCGCCGCAGAAGTGAATCGGACAGGGAGGAGATTTGGCCGTGATCGCATATCATCTAAATAATGCTCGAAACAATAGGGTAATATTGCCCCGGTAACTTCACTTGGGGCATGTTCGTCTCCCATAGTAGGGTCCACCGCGTGTTTTCAAAGATGAATGTCCGGGTGACGTCACAGACAGGGGATGCAGCAAATATGGCGACCACTCGGATGTCGTCAAATGACATTTCCGCATGGATGATGTGGTCTCCGCTCATATTTATCTTTTCGTTTAGACATTGAAGTGAATAATGTTATTTATGTATTTTTCATTCCAATATCTATTCTAGAATGTTTATAGGGATGACCTTTAACGTCCCATACAAGTTTTTGGCGTGAGCGAGAAAACTGGAGTACCCAAAGAAAAGGCACAGGGGGAACATGCAACCTCCACACAATGGAGGACTAATTTGGCAATCGGGTCCTCACAACGTGGGGGGAGACGTGCTCATCAGTCGACGGAATATGGAAAGCAGTTTTAGAAAAAAATAATAATTGAAAGAAGAGTTGCAGAAGATAAAGTGGGAGCCCAAATGCTTCAGTGTGACTGAGCAAGTCATATTATTTGAATTAGATAGTTGTGTACCTGTATATACTGGGATGTTTGTAACAATTTGCTATGGTTTTCCAATTCTAGACAATTTGCAAATCAGAGCCAAATTGTTCTGAAGTGATGGCTTGTTACAGAATCGATATAATTAACCCGCTGTCTGATGAATGTGCGCATTTGTTTCTTATAAATTAAGCCCAACGTGATAAACTTCCTGCTAAAATCTTCATTGAAGTCTCTCTTGGAGGTGGAGCAAGGCAAAATTTCACTTAAAGGGCCACTGACACCTAAAACGTAAAATTTAGTATGTTTTTGACCAGAAATAATCATCCGGAATGGTCCCAAACGTTTTTTATGGCAAGTCTGAATGTTGCCATAAATTGTTTTATTCATCTCCTGCCAGGGAACGTCTCTCTCGGACTTTGTGTTGAAGAAGAAGCAGGAAGTGATATTTTTTGCAGACGCCTCCAGTGCCAGCGTCGCATATTTACACTTACTGCGAGAGATTAGCTGTTTTTTCTGCATGTTAGCCAAAATGCTGGCCCGTTGTATTGCTGAATTTTGCTCGAACACTCGGAAGGATGGATTCACTCATCATAAGTTTCCAAAAGACCCGGTTCGTCCTGAAAAATAGATTGCACAGGTGCAAAGGACCACAGCTTTGTGGGTTCTAAATGACAGGTACAGTAGGTGTGTATAGAGCTCGTGCACCTACGTCATCAAATCACGTCACTGGCCGGAAGTGTTGGTCAAGCAAAGCATTCTTCAATGCTAAGTAGATTGGAGACAACGTGAAAATACGTCTTATAGCACGACGCCCAGAGTTTTGTCCGATACCGTTAAGCATTTAAAAGGTGATAATAAACGAAGGTTCGTGGAAAAATGAGGAGGATCCATATTTAATGTTCGCGCCCATAAGAAATTGGACTATTACCCCGCTTGTGCTTGTCTTGGACAACTGTATCTACATATGTATCTGGTGAGTAAGATTTACACCGAAGAGTTTTAAAGCGGAGAAAAGTCTGGATGCATACAAATACTTCGTTGCTGGATCTGTTCTCAACGGGGACACGGCTCGAGAACACGAAAGTGTGTTCAGCTACACATTAATCTTTGCTGAAATATGAGTGTTCATCATACGAATTCATACGAATCATCATACGAATTCTGCAACAGTCGTGGCCCAGGCTTCCGACATCCGCACCCAGAAATGTTAATCTACAAGGCGTAGGTAGAAATTCAGATAATGTAGGTCAAAGACGAAAAAGAGCAGGAAAGTGGCTTGGTCGGAGGAAGAACAACAGGAATGCACAAAACCTACAGCTGTATGTTGGGACTTTGAATGTTGGAACTATGACGAGAAAAGCTCAGAAGTTAGTTGACATGATGATTAGGAGAAAGGTTGATATATTATGCATTCAAGAGAGCAAGTGGAAAGGGAGTCAAGCTAGATGTTTAGGTGCAGCGTTTAAATTATTTTATCATGGAGTAGATGGGAAGAAAGTGTGCAAAAAGACATTATTGCAGAACCTTGACAAATATGGTACAATGAAATCTGAATGCAAATGTGGGTTTTTTTCCTCAGCATTACTCTTCACATAATGATGTGTTGTCTCTCTAATGTTGAGATGTTCCACTTTTTTTTATATCTCTGACTCAGCGATGTGATTTGTGCGGGGCTTTTCCAGAATTAAGATTTATGAAAGTCTTTGGAGCAGTGATTTTATGTGGACTTTCCCTCGCTTGTGTCGACATCAAAGAGTGAAGCATCTTTGGTGGAATGAACTTTGAAATGGGAAGGGGGGAAACGATTAGCTAGAGGGAGCAAAGCTCATAGGGGTATTCAGAGAGATGAATCATAATCTATCATTCAGCATTGCAGCATGACCTTTCTGTAATTTGTTTTGTGACTGTCATCAACTGTTACTGGGACAAAAAAAAAAACATCTCGTAAACTCACGTTCACAAAGACCTTAAGAGTGAACATGTTTGAAATACATCTGTTAAAAATGTTTGTTTTTAATTAACAAGTGTTTGGTTATTATCAGTTTAAGCATGATTCTTGTTTTCTTGTAGAATACATTTTATGAACGGAATTTTATGTGATTTGGAAATTGTGTTTATTTCTCTTTGATGGGTTGCCGTTGTTAAGAAACATGACAAAAAAGGCCCATTTCTTTCAAATACTGTTCATAAATCTGTCAAAAACTGTATTATTGAGCACTCCTCCTTTACTGAGATCAATGGCGTTCTGTCATTCCAGGCCATCTCCCCTGGCGTAAACACAATCAGAAGCACAGTAACTAATTAGTTGTTGTCAAGTGGTGTTGCAGGACATAAATAGTGTACAGTAGACCAAAGCCATGCTTCTTTATTTCTGGTTCGCCACTGCTACATCCCTCTGTGCCGCACAATGATATCGACATCCACACTTCACAGCAGACTACATCCTACAAGATTTAAAAAAAAAAAAAACTCTTCCTGACTGAACACTGTTCATCTACCTTCAGAGTTTGGGAGTAAAAAGAAAAAGTTGTTTGCAGCCCTGACATCAACCCTACTGAACTCTTGTGGTATCTACAAGGTCACCATTTGTGCTGGAGCGACCAAAGCAGCCATGCTGGCTGACATCCGACAACTCCTGGTTGAGGAAAGGAATGCCATCCCAGGCTGGCTGCTGATTCCTTGATTCATATATAGTTTTTGAGGTTAAACCCAAATGTCTTCAGTCTGCAGCTCAACAAATGGCAATGACATCTGTGGTCCCTCAAGAGTCAGTTCTCAGACCCCTCCTGTTCAGCTTGTATATACTACCCTCGGGTCAAATCTTTGAGAACTTTAGTTTTGACTATCATGGGTATGCAGATGACACAGTTAAAGATAGCAATGTCTCCAGATGACTATAGTTCAATGAGGTGTTGTGCCACTGTGTAAAGCACATAAATAAACGGATGAACCAAAATTTCCTTCAACTAAATCACAACAAAACTGAGAATTGTTTTCGGGAATAAAGAAAAAAGGATTGCTGTTCAAGAATACCTGGACTCACAATCTTTAAAAAGCAAAAACCAAGTCTGAAACCTTGGTGTTCTGAAAGGCTCCGAACTGATCTTCAACAGTCATCTCAAATCGATCACTAAAACTGCCTTTTAACATCTGAAGAACATATTTGGTAAACACTTGGTGAAGTAGCATTTAGCTATTATGCTGCACAAAAAATTGAAAAGTTGCCAACAGAGGTGACATCACTTCCAAGTGTGAGTGAACTCTTCTTTTTTCTCACTTTTTTTTATATCTCTTGCACTAAAAGCTGTTTTACTTTTTCAAATGTTTTTATTCATGGATTTGAATGCTTTTAATCATGTAGAGCCCATTGAGCTACCTTGTGTATGAAATCCACTATACAGATAAATGTACTTTGGTTTGCTTTGCTACAGCAAAAATACAGGAATTGGCGTCAGTCTTCCACTACTTTTATAGAGAACTGATTATGAATGGTTATTTATTAATTTTATTGATAATGTTATTAGTATTTGAATCATAATATAGTGGTCCCGATGTTTTGGAGTAATGTTTTGTATACATACACTCCCACAATGGAAGTATAGCCCTCAGCCCCACCCCACACCATCCATTTTCTCTTTGGCGCTTATCCTCATGAGGATCGCGGGGAGTGCTGGAGCCTATCCCAGCTGTCAACGGACAGGATGCAGGGTACACCCTGAACTGGTTGCCAGCCAATTGCAGGGCACATGGAGACAAACAGCCACATTCACAATCACACCGAGGGGCAAATTAGAGTGTCCAATAAATGTTGCATGTTTTTGGTATAGGGGAGGAAACCCGAGTGCACGGAGAAAACCCACGCAGGCACGAGGAGAACATGCAAACTCCACAGAGGCTGAGCCGGAATCGAGCACTGTGAGGCCAACGTGCCGCCCAAAAAAATTACATTTACCATGTGTATCATTTTTCAAGATTTCAAAAGTATTTGAACATTTGACATAGTTTCCAAACTAAATGTTAAAGGCCATGTGTCATCCCTATAAACATTTATAATGTAATGAAAAATACATAATATTATTCACTTTAATGTCTATACGAAAAAATAAATGTGACCGGAGAGCGCGTAATCCATGCGCAAAGTTACAGAAGTGTCGTTCTACGACATCCAAGTGGTCGCCATATTGGCTGGATCCTCTGTCCGTGATGTAACCCGGACATTCGCCAATGAAAACACACTGTGCACCCTAACTATGGGAGACGTACATGCCCCTTCTGACACGGTACCTCTTTTCAAAAAGGAGAACGCCACACAAGCGAGTGAAGTTACCGGGTCAATATTACAGTATCGTTTCGAGTCATATTCAGATGATATGCGATCACGACCAAACCTCCTTCCGTCCGATCCACTTCCGCGGCGGAAATGAGTCATCGTGGCTCATCACAGCCGGCCGGTGTGGCTCATTTGCTCCGTGATAAGCCATGCTGCTTTAAGGGGTTGTTCAGAGCCGCCGCAGTACGCGATGAACAACACCGTCGAACCAGGGTGCTATACTGCGTTGTTGTCGCACGCGGCTGAGTGCTGCATTGTGGCTGTGTTCTTCAGAGCCCCCGCCGTACACGAGCCCGAAGTGCAGCCTACGCTGGCAAAGTGACGCAGCAGCCCGATGCCGTCCGACGCGCACATTGACACATAATAATTTTTTAGTAGCTGATTACACACCTACCTGTCATTTGGAACCCACAAAGCTCTCGTCCTCTGCACCCGTGCAATCCATTTTTCATGACGAACCGTGTCTCTTGCAAACTTATGGAGGGTAAATCCATCCTCCCGAGTGTTCAAGTAATGTCCAGCAATGCAACGAGCCGGCATTTTGTCCACTTGAACAAAACAAACAAGTCCACTTGAGGGGGGGGGGGGGGTCTGTCCTGTACGTCACTTCCTGCTTCTTCTCGAAAACAAAACCCTCAAGAGGATTTTCATGGCAGGAGTTACAAAAAGCTGTATACGTCAAAAACATGTTTTGTGGTGAAAAACCGCATGGGTCAATGTCGGCTGCCGTTTTTCATTAATAAAGTAAGTAAGTTTCTTTCGGCTTGTCCCTTTCGGGGTCGCCACAGCGTGTCATCTCAGATGAACGCACATATTAATCACTTTTATTCATTGAGCTTTCAAAGGTTTTAATCTTTCAAAAGATTCAGAAAAAATACATACAGGGAGCACCTCCTGAGTTTGTTAATAACTTACACCAAGTCCTGTTTTAATACTATTAGATGCTCTAAATTCTTACTTAAAGCCCTGAAACATGACATTGTTTTATAGAAAGTCGTAGATTTGGCAACTGTCCAAACATCCCCAAACACTTCAGTTTCCTCTCTCAAGATGATGCGTTACTTTCACCTCATTAGTGGGTCTTGATGTCTTCTGTTTTGTCTTCAGTAAGTTAAAAACCTGGTCTATTCTTTTATCTTGATGTTTGAAGTATTAGTTAAGCCCTTTCTATTTTTTTTTGCACATGGCCTGTTTTGAAATAAGGAAAAAAATTCTTGAGGGCTTTACAAATGGCATCATTGAACTTATTGATCATGAGTTATGTTAGGAGATGCATGTTGCTGTGCTCATCATCTGAGCTGCTGAGAATGACGTGAATTCTCGAGAATATTATTTTGGTTTTCTAATTTTCTGAAGTCGTTCCGTTGCGGTGAATTGCGTTGAATTGATGGTGATGTTATGGAGTTTTGAGGTTGTAACTGGAAATATTTTGTTAGGTTATTGTGCACACTATTGAAATTGTCTTAATATTGTCACAAGCAATTTATGAAATTGTGTTTGACTCCTAAATTATGACGAGAAAAAAAAAGAGCATTACACAAAAATTCCCCTTTAAACAAGAATCCTTCATTGGCCTCCATTTTTCACTGCAGTTGTTTCCTGTTTTGTCCGAGGTTTTTATTACACAGTGTTTACATTTCTTTCTTCAGCCTTTGCCAAGACCATCTTAAAATTTGTATTCTTGATCGATCTTGAAACAAAAGCTGACTTAAAAAAAAGCCTCTTTACTAGCTCGTCAAACAGATGTGAAAGGTTTGTATCTTCTTATGATAGACGTGTCGCGCACATAACAGTCGAGAAAGGATGAGCATATTATGGACTAAAAAGATTGGGTCATAAAAGGTAAAACCTGCAGCCTGTACAGTGATTTGTGATGCTGCTGTGAGTTGAGAGGTAAGTGGACTGTCGTAACTTGTGTGGATGATACACATCTTTCACTGAAAGTGCCACCATGTCTGTGGGAGCTGCCACACAAATTAAACAAGGCAGAGAAATTCCCTCCAGGAGCCGGAAATTTTCTATATAAACAGACAGAACACAATGGGTAAAAAAAAAAAGGGATGAGTCTTAGCAGCTTGTAATTAAAGGTTTATTTTATGCGCAAACGATTGGGCTGTTTAGTCAGTTTGAAACTACTATAAAAAGCCATGTACAGACTTGATCGGCCCATCAGAGCTCGCGCAGGGTGCCGACGAGCCTCAGGTGTTTTGGAATTCCCTTGTCACTTGTGGTTTAAGTTGGGGCAAAAAACAAACAATTTTTTTTTTTGGTCCCACCTACTGCAAAGACGATAAACAAATTCCAGTGAAAGGACTGCTTTGTAATTTACTAAGAAAAAGTTTAAAAGAGGACTTCAAATAGGGTAAAATCTCATCAGGTAACTTCTAAATAAAAGAAAAATGGTTTCTTGTATTTCATTTGGCCCACAACCAAAGACATACATTCAGCGTCAGACACATCCATCATGTGTTATGGAGATATGAGATATTTTAGATAATTTATCAATTTTACAATCTCGCTCTCCCTACTTAGTGGGGAAAAAGGGGGAATGCCTTGGATCTTTTCTGATGACTCGTGTGCAATTCAAAATAAGTTAGAAACAAACACAAAATAAATGGCCATTCTATTCTTTTAAATCTTTCATTTCAATTTTGAGAAAAACATATTTCAAAGGAAATATTAAGGATTGGTTTATCTATTTATTTTGTGGTCTGTAACATCCGAGAATGGAGGAAAATTTTAAATTCATTATTGTGTAGAAACTGAAGGAATAAAACAAAATGTAATCTCTGATCAATGAATAATGGAAGAATATAAGCGTATTCAGGTGTATACTATTTAAATATAGATCATCAGCTAAACATGGTGATGGCATGGTAGATGACTGGTTAGCAGATCTGCTTCACAGTTGTAGGGCCCGGGGTTCAAATTGCGGCCCCATCTGCGTGGAGTTTACATGTTCTATCCGTGCCTGCGTGGGTTTTCCAGGTACTCAGTTTTTCTCCCATATCCCAAAACTATCCATAATAACTTAACTGAATACTCTAAATTGCCCGTAGGTGTGAATGTGAAAGCAAATGATTGATTATACTGAATGTGCCCTGCAATTGGCCGGCGATCAGTTCAGGGTTTACCACGCCTTCTGCTCGAAGATAGCTGCCATGAGCTCCAGCACGCCCGTGACCCTAGTGAGGATAAGAAGGATAGGAAATGAATGGATGGATGTTAAACAATCAAGTATTATGGCTTGCGCATAGTGTACGTGTTGAAAAATCAATGAGTCTTTTTAATTAAAACCCTCTAATTATGTGTGTTTGTTTATAGACAACATTGATGCTCTGGAGAATGTAAATGCATGCGGGCATACTTTTGGTGTTAAGTGTTCACTCTGGGCAAGCATGAGCAGCTACATCGTGTCATAACAGCAAAAGCAGAACGTGGTGTTCTGACAACATTTGTGCTCACAATATAATGCTACCAAAGGGCATGTCTTTCTTTCCAAAAGTACCACCATCAACTACTGGCCAAGTACGGATAGCGCACTGTTTTTGTTGTTTCTCAGGGTTGGCTGTCATCTGTAAGTGACACATTTCAAATTTTGCTTCAAAATTGTTTCACTGCTCAATTTATGTGAACTGTGTGAACAAAATCCCAAAAATGTACTTATCATTTCGGATAAGCTTTATATACGCATCATCACGTATTCTGTCAGGTATTTCCATGCCTAATTTTCGCCCCTGTCAGTTAAAAATTTTATTACAATTCCTGATTATAACTTGAAGTTCAGTGATGACTCAAATGGGTTTTCCAGTAGATACTCCGCCAGGAAAATAAAATTAGGGTTTGATTCAGGTGGAAACTCCCCATATAATTAAATCGTATTTATTTGTGAACACATCGTGATATTATAATAGTGATGCCACTCAGAGACATTCTTCTGGAGCGAATCTCCTGGAGAATCACTATATAATATAAAAAAGAAAAGAAAAAAATAGGTACCAACCACTATGAAATTTACCTTTGGAGCACCACAGTGGATATGAACTGAAACTTCTATTATGTGTCACACATTAATGGCTTTTTTTTTCATGGTCAAACATCCATCCATCCATCCTTTTTCTGAGTCGTTTCTCCTCACAAGGGTCACGAGGGTGCTGGAGCACATTTAACAATAAAACTGTGAAAGGAATTTACAGTATATACAGTGAAGGCTAGTTTATCACACCAACCAAAACCTCATCACTGATAGCTGAAAATCTGCTATATTGAGACCGTTTTTTGGTGGGGTTTTTTTGGTGTGTGTGTACTAGCTTTACTCCTCCCGCATTTTGATTTGAAGCCACGAAAAGTCATGAAAAAAAATGAAAATAGGAGTTTCAAAGTCATTGTTATTTTCTGTTTTCACCTTTTCTCTGTCAAGAAATAAGAATTCTCTCATTCGCACAATTCTCCAAATCTTTGTTAGGTTATTGTGCTTCAAGCTGTTTATTTTTCATTCCCAGTTGAAGTTTACTTTACTTTGTCATTATAATGACATTTGTTAGGAATTGAATAAAATTGGGACTCTCGCAAATGAAATATTTCCGAGATAGTGGAACTTGACCCTGGATTCTCCAGATTTAAATTAACATGATGAACATCAGCCTCTGTCTGATCCAAAATGATGCTCAGGAGTTCACTGGAAATGACAATGCAGGGAGTGATCCCGAGTCAAGTTTGTTTCAAATTCACCCATCAGTCATAGTCATCAAAGTTTTTCTCACCTTCCCAATAAAGACTCAGAAATATGCCTTGCACGAGTCATGGTAGGGATCTGATCCAGCACAAAAAGGATATAGTTAGTGGAATAAAATCGCTTCAATGACTTCATCCTCTTAAAACTAATGGCTAGTATTCATAAAAACATACAGAATGGCTACCGGCTGCATGTGTATTTGGCTCAACATCTCCCCTGTGCGTAACAAAGAAAACTATTGTTTCTTTGTTTTACTGTTTGTTCAGGTTCTTCTATGTCCTACAATTTAATTGGCTCGGCAGGCCATGAAAATTGCACACTGTGACTGACTCTGAGGTTCTGTGTAGTTAACACTTTGAAATGAGTCGTGTTCCAAATTGACTCCAATCCCAGAATTCCCCAGGAACCGCACTCGCTTTCTTTATCAGAAATTAATTTTAAAATTCTGTCCAAACTAATGGAAATAGTTCTGGACCCCGCATTTGGTATCTGGGCCCTCAGTGGTCTTTTAGTTATATCAGTCAGAACTGCTGATTTTCAAGGCTCTGACCAGAGTGCAGTGATCTTGCTTCACATAGCAGCTGATTAATATACAGTACATTTATTCATTTCAATAATCAGTGGAGTAATTTATAGTAATATTTTGGATCCATGACCACATAACATTATCCAATATGACAGTTTATAGTTACTGGCTAGCCGTGGTGTATCCATAAAACAGAATAAGAGGATGGTTTCATTGCAGCTGAAGGGACGAGGCCAGCCAGGGAAGGGATATGCATCAGTGTTTAAAGCCTTAAAGCTAAGCAATTGTACACTTAGCCAAAAAGTAAAACATCTGGAATTGGTGTCTCAAACAAATTGGAAAATTGTCTTAAGAGGCATCGTTTTCAATCATGTGTTTGTGCTATAAATCTTCAAATTTGCACATGGTTGCTTAATTTTTTTAAAAAGTGAGGGTGAGGAGTTGTTGCTTGTCATCTAGCAACAACAAGATCTTCGTACTTTCTCCTATCTGGTAGCTAAGGGCACTTTTCAACACTTTTAACTGTCATACAAATGTCAAAAAATAAAAATCAATTAATAATACAGTTATGATGTAAAGATGTTAAATATGGGTTAGGCATTTAACAACTAACTAAAATGAAGGGTTAAGGTTAGTGTTCGTGTAACGGATATCATGAAAGTAAGCGAAGCAGCATCATTGCATGTGATTTGGAGGTGAAAATGGTGACTTGATGCCTTCCGTTTAGTTCTTTTATTACTGATGCAACTCGTTGAGCGTATTACAGCGTCTGGAGCAGCCAGGACAGAGATACAGTACTGGGCGCGAGATCCGAGAGTATGTCGCAGGTACCGTAAATCGCTCTGCACCTCAGTTTGAAAAAGAAAAAGGAAGAAAAACAGAAACATCTGGAAGCTCATTAGGATGGAGTCTCGTCTGATGTTCTACCATCAAGTCTTTTTGTTTGACTTGGATGCCATATTTTTCCGACAATGTTGGTCCGTTGACAAATTGGAAGAGGGGCGTTCTAGGCTCAGTGTGCGTGTGGGTGTGAGTGCATGAGTGAGTAAAGCATAAATCCAACCAGATGCTTTGCAGATCATTTGTTAACTGGACAAAGCTGCATTCTGACTGCTCGTTGTCTGCTTTTTTTTTTTTTTTTTTTTTTTTACAATTGAAGTAATAATTCATGAGAAAAGTCAACATCTGTGAAAAGGTTACCAAGATTTTGCAAGCATGAGATGGCCAAGAGTTTGTCTGTTTATTCTGTTTTAATAACAAGTCCTTTCATTTGCAGAAGTTGTTTATGTTGTATTGTTGTACTGACATGATTTACATTTGAACGTTCATCATTAGCTTGCTCATCTGTCACAATAAAGTAGGTCAAATAAGGCCCTTTCACTAGCTGTCTTGTGTACATTTAGATGTGATTGCTTATTAATTAATAAAATCATTTTGGTAAATCACACCTGTTCAATAAAATATCAGAAAACAAATGAGAGTATGACAATTTAACCTGACAAGTAAGGATGTGATACCGAAAATTGGATGTTATTATTTAAAAAAATTAAGATAACAGAATATTCCTACTAACGTACAGCAAACGTTAAACCATGTTTATTAATATATGTATACTGTATTTAATGAGCGGGACAGTGGAGCAGCTGGTAAAACGTTGGCCTCATAGTTCTAAGCTCCCAGGTTCAATCCCGGACCCGCCTGTGTGGAGTTTGCATGTTCTCCCCGTGCCTGTGTGTGTTTTGTCCGGGCAGTGCGGTTTCCTCTCACATCCCAAAAACATGCAACATTCATTGGACACTCTAAATTGCCCCTAGGTGTGATCGTGAGTGCAGTTGTTTGTCTCTATGTGCCCTGAGATTGGGTGGCAAAAAGTTCAGGGTGTACCCTGCTTCCTGCCCGTGGAGAGGTGGGATATGCTCCAGCACTCCCCGCGACCCTTCTGATGATGAGTGGCAAAGAAAATTGATGGATGGATGGATGGATGGATGTATTTAATCAGGGCTGGGTTTGAAAGATGTTATAACAATCCACTCCGATCATCATACAGTATGTGTGCCTCCCTTCGGTCTCATCTTTACAAATACACAACTATTCATGCTCGTTAGGGTTTAAGTCTGATCTGTCAAAGTGCTTCTTGCCTTTGAGCTTGAATTATGACTTTATAAGGATTAGTGTGTCCATAGGAAATCCTGATAATGTTGCGTATGTTGATTATACAACAGTGACATTGTGTGGTCATCTGGCCACAGTTATTGTTTTCTGTCTTCTTCAAGATTTGCCAACTTCTGTTAACTTCACAATTGTTTGTCTTTGACACAAAAAAATGGTCCCGTTTCCCGAGGTTACACCTCTCATGGGAAACCGAGCTTTGACATTTCACATTATTTATTGTCTGTAATCAATTTCATAGAACAGACTAGACTGCAAAATATATATGAAAAATTAGGGGTTGAACAAAACTTCAAACTTGTGTATTCCATCCTAATGTAAATTACCTGTCAATAAAAACAGCAATGTTGATCATTTGCCTCGTGATTCGTGTTTGATCTCAATGCCAAACGTTGTTAGTCAAAATAGGAAAAGGATGTTTTGTTTCACTGTTCCAGTATTATTTGCTCTTAGTGACTGGAGTATATTGCAATTTGGATTTAACTTGCCATCACTCCTTATTTTCCAACTATGAAAATGTCATGGAACCAATCGCTACTGTCCAGATGAGAACTGTATAAATAAAATTGAGCAGAGAATAAATAAAACACAACACCATTTAGGGTTTCCTTATTTATGTAAAATCTGTATATACAGGTAATGGTCAGAAATGCACCCAAAATAGTGCTAATACAGACCAACAATATCAAACAAAACACTTCAGACAACAGTTGACCTGTTTTCAGATGAAGACATGTCAAACTGCAAACAATTTCAATTCATCTTAATAACGATTACTACAAGTACACAGTAGAGAAAGAGGCACAATACTGTATTTCGTGGAAAGTGACACCCTGGAAAAAATATGATTGAAACGAAGTTTTCTGTGAGAGTTTGAAAGAAGCATGACAATGAAAACAAGCAACTGTAAGTGGCAGCGTCTTTATCTAACAACAGAATCATCGCACGCCATATGCCATAGTTCACTTTTTTTTCTATGGAAGACGTGTGATCCGCTGTGAAACTTGAAATACAAACAATATCATCATGATACTAATAATTTACATAGTTTATAGTTTATTTTTGGTCATTTGGAAGTTAATATAAAAACAGGCTGTCTTTTATAGACGTGAATAAAAAACAAGCTGTTACGCATGCTTGATTTGTTACAAAATGTTGACTATCCTTGCATTCTCCTAACAAAAATTTAGACAGAACCAGCTGAAATTATTTTACAAAATATTACCTTCAAGCAAAATAGACTGACCTGGATCAAAATTTGAGAAAGCATCTTCAGAGTAGGGCTTTCTCATCTGAAAAAAAATAAAGAAACTTCAATTTGTGATGACATCACTCACTCAAAAACTGTAAAAGGGACATTCCAAATGATGTGTGAACATAGAAAGATATATAGGTATAAACAAGACAATAAAAAAAGCAAAGTATCAGAGTTGAATGCTTGTGCAAGTTCATATGGAAGAGGAGAGGTGACTATTTGGAGGGAGCTCATTTTATTTGAAGACATTCTCGAAGGCGGGGCATTTGTGGGTCTTCAGTTTCTTGACGGCCTTTTTGAACTCTTTGCTGGACTTGTCCCACTTGTGGATGCCAGTGAGCAGGAACTGTTTGTCAACCTTGCGGCCCATGATAAGGTAGTGGTTCCCCAAGTTGTCCAGTTGCTGGCATGGGCAGTCGGCGCCATTCTTCAAGTACATCACCAGCTTCTTTAGGTCCTTCTTCTTCAGGTTCCCCGCTTTCAGCATCTTCTTCCTCTTCTGAAAGGTCACCTTGCGGTCCATGTTCTCTCGCTTGACCTCCTTGATCTTGGTCTTAAAGGCTATAGGACAAGAAATTACATAAATCGGTTATTTACCTATAAATGGAGAATGCGTTTTATATTCAAACACTTGAACTATAGATATACAAAAAAAAATTTGAGGGATTTAAGATTTTCAATTGACAGTGCCAATAATGTTTTTATACTCTGATTAAAAATCTTATCATAAACATACCGTCCTGACTGGCTGCAGATTTGAAATCAAAACCCCCAAATCGCAACAAAAGATTTTTCCATACAAATCTTTGAATGCTTAAAAAGCAGAAGCACCGTTTCACTCTGTATTAAGACTGCACATGGTAGGGATTTAGGCCCCTTATCCTGTCACTGGTCTCTAAAACCATCTTTGAGGAGGCTTAGTGTGCAGTGAAGTCAAAATGAAGCTTATTCATAATTACTGAGTCATAAAGTGCGGTCGAGCCCACCTCAGAACAACTTCATCCTGAGAAATGTTTTTGTCCCGTTAATCCTTTGACATTCTGAACTTTCTTTGCACTCTGGTGGTCGATATTTACGTGTCTTCAGTAAAAGTGAAGATTTTGGGGGAAAGGGATACGAGGGTCTAATATGGATCCACCTATAGAATCGGAGTAGGAAAATTAATACATATATGAAGACACCAAGTATACCCCACTGAACACCTTCTGGATTTTCTTTCCATTGAACAGGTAGACATCATGCATAGAAAATGGTGCAAATCTGCCAAAATTTCTGGCGATCCAAAACAGCTATACAAACACAAAACACTAAATTGCTAATCATACTGTTTGTTCAGGTGTTCTACAATCATAGTTTTAATAAAAGTGATGCATGACCCAATCCAACAAAATCCAATAAATGAGTTGCATTAAAAGGATACCAATGCTCTCACATGACAATACCTTGCTGTTCTTCAGAAATATATTTGTGTTTGTGGTTAATGTATAGTTATTTCCATGAAGCGCTACATTGTAATCATGGTTGACTTTCAGAGGGTCATTTTGACTATGAAAATCAGTTAACTGTACAAATGTAATGTATAATCACCTATTTTTTTATTATTATTACCTACTGTATCCACATTTCTTTTTAACAAATTGTCTCTGAAACCAAAAGCTACAGAAAATAGTGGCAGCCAAATATCAATATTGTTGTTCAATTTACTGTATGCAGTTTGTCATCAGTAAAAAAAGGTGATGCATATTTGCAATTTTTGTACACAATTTCTTTCCAAAATAAAAATAAAAAAGTGCTTTTAGCAAGAAACCTCAAGTAGACGCACTTGATTTGCTTATGGGGGAAAAAAAAAAAAAAGTAGCAGGCTGGATCTAGCCACCGGGCCTTGACTTCGACACACGTATTGTATAGTGGTATAGAATTAGACTTCATTATGGCACGATGTGTATCATCTACATACAACTATGTAGAAAGGAGAAAATAGCTCATTTTAAAATGGAGCGACTTTGTCAAGACACAATTTAAGACATGTAACGCAAATATAAGGAACAGAAAAAAAACTGTTTATCTGTCGTCCCACTTTCACATAATTAGAGTAATTACAATGATGGCAACAAATATTGACCCATTGCCATTAAAAGGTAGACTGTAGTGAGCAGTAATTTCATATCTGTGTCATCGAGTGATATTTTCACAATACATACAACACTTATTAAAGATACTGTATATCACATGACTGGGTGCTCTCTTTTATCATTGTAATGTACTGCTGCCTGACATAATTTTTTTTAAAAAACATTTTCTGGTAGTTTAGTTAGGCTTAAACTGGAGACAGCCGTAAAGTCAACACATGGGTGTGTGCTGTTTCCCATTCACAATGAATAGCAAAGGAGCTCATCCAAGCGGCTTAAGTGATCAGTCCTGCAGTAGAGTTGTTCACTATGTCAGCAAGGGGGAGAAAGCAATTTGGCAATCACAACAAAGTGAGTTGTGCAAAGCAAAGGGGAGATTTAATTGAAGGGTGTTGGGAGTTTTGGGGGCAATGAAGTTCCATAAAACTCTAAGCGTGGAGAGATAAATTGCGGTGGGAACAAAGTGTGGAGTGGGACAGGCTGTAAATCTGTTACGTGCTGAGTGTCGTGCGGATTTGTGTTTGACAGAGGGAAATTCATCAGGATCCCTGAGACATTAGGGAGTGTTAGAGTGTTGGGAGAATGACTTAAAAGTGTTACTTTCAACAATCGTTTTGATCTATTGGCATTAGGGCAAGTATAAGAATCCTTCCTTACATTCAACTGTTTTGAATCAAGAGCTGACTTAGATAGTTATGTTCTGCTTTTACCATGGTCAAACCGTATGGAGACGTGCTTGTGCATTAATGTACACGTGTGAAAAAAAAAAAGAGATACCAAAAAGAAAACAGAACAACAAAAACAATTTAACTTCCACCTCTAAATGAGAACAGATTTGCAACCATTTCCAGTAAGTACGGTTTTCGACAGACAAACAGGCCAATTCACTGCCAGAGTGCATATGTTTATTAAGGATTTCTGAAAAAGTCAATGACTCATTCCTTAAACCTCACCATGCTTATCCATCCCATTGTTGCACAGAAACTAACAGGAAGTCTTTCTTTCCAACATATCTATTTTATGGTCAGCTCCAAACAAAATAGACGAGCCTGTCTGTAAATTCAGCTTGTAAAATCACAAATCACAAATCCTTCTGACTGTTGTCTACTGAAAACTGAGTGCAATCAGATGCCAAAGGTGTGAAAAACGTCATAATCTTAGAGTGGGTCCTTTCTCATTTGCGTGTATTTAATTAGTTTCCCGAATGCATGCCATGAAGTCATGCTTGGCTTCAAACAGAGTTGGAAATATTTTGCACTTTGCTCGTCCTACAAGAAACACTCTCAGTTGGCCAGCTGCAAGAAGAAACAGATGTTTGGCCGAGATGCTGCAAAAATGCGATCTGCAGTCATGCTGTACATTACTCGATACCGCAATGCAATTAACGCACACGTGCTGGGATCAAAGTGTTCTTTTGAGCCGTCCCGAAGAGTTCAGTTTATGCGTCTCTTCGATTCCACCCAAGCACTGCAGTGTCGCATCCAGGTCAGTGTCGATTAATCTGTCTCTGTCAATTCTCTTGACAACTTTAAACTAGGACCCACAACCAATTTTCGTTTTGCCGCTATGTATTTGGAAAACAATGACCCGGATGCCAGAAAGGCCAAACTCATTACCATGATCCAAACAGCAAGGCAAAACACAAAATATCAAACAATAACTTTAAACCTGAGATGAGACGAGGGAGAAAGTCTGTTTTTAATATGCATGGTACCTCGGCAGGGAACGTGCAAGTTCGCTTGCCAGAGCTCTTGGGAGCAGCTCAATGAATAAAATATACAAGTTTGTAGATGCTTTTACTGACAAAAATCAATGACTGAAGATTTTGTTTATGTTGTGCTCCATCTGGTTTCCATTCTAGTTGGGCAGATGACCCTTCAATGCCATGAATGTGCACATCTCTCAGTCTTCAAGATTGCCACGGGTCACCTCCAGTACACAGACAAAAATCCATAAAGCTCTTCAAAAAACAAATAAAGAAAATAAGACTTCTGTAATTTATGCTACACACTGTACTTGTTTATTTAAGCAATGTTCCAATGTTGCACTTCACTAACACGAGAACGGCACTGATTACAGATTGTGTGATTTCGATTATTTTCCTGGTACTGTTTTAGTCATTCATTCTGTTTTTATTTAGATATTTATCACTGTATGACTTCTAATAAGGATTCTCTGATTTGATTCGGAAGTCCAAGTGAATAGTGAAATATTCACCAACAGTTGGCCCAGACAGCAAAATAAACATTCCACTTTACTGCTGTATGGAGCCATCACATAAAGACTTTAACGACCCCGCTTCATTAGCCACTGAACACAATCCTTGCCCAATCCAGACAAATTGTAAATTGGAACCGAAAGAAAAAACTTGAGCGCTGGTCAGAGGTCAGATAAACAAATGATGCTCACTGGAAAATGTGTACGTATAAATGCCGTGTTGGGGGGTAACTAATTACACCTAACTAGATAACAAAACTTTATTACAAAACATCTGGAATTTAATCCAAAATATTACTTGGAGAAAATGTGTAATTAAATAACAGACACTATTAGAAGATTCCCAGATGACAATTTTATGAATATCTTTATAAATACTGCAAAAGCTTGGATCCACCCGATACACAGAGATACACACATCACTTCTTCCTTTCGAAGCTGACAATTGTGATTGGCTCTCTCTGGTCATGTGCCATTCTGCTTCTGTCTCAAACATGACAGATTTTTCCAATCTATCAGTTTGTAAGAGACTCATTGTTACACTTTTCAACACATGAAAGAATATCGACTTTTCAATGGTTTCATCTATCATAATTTTGGACATTTTCATGAAACAGTCACTTATCTGGGTTGACATATGAAGCAGCAATATTTTCGAAATTGTGCACTTTTGTCATTAGGTCAACATGGTATGGAGGGTTGTTTTTCTACCATCAGTATATATAAAATGCAACAAAAAAATGTACCAATTATTTTACATAAACTGCATCATGTTTTATCAGTTTATTTCTTGTGTACAGAAAAAACGTGGTTAATTCCAGAATAATAATTATATTACTTTGAGAAAGTAATTGAAATAGTGATGTTACTATTACATTTTCAACAGGGTAACTTGTAATTGCAACAAACCACATTTCCAAAGTAATCTTCGGAAGACTGTATGGCATTTTGTGCGTGTTGCGTGTATGTTTTGTGAATCTGACTGAGTGTCACAGCATCCTCACCAAACTCGCTGGCACACATGTGCTCCAGCATGGCATCTGTTTTCATTTCATTGTCACAAGGAGGGCAAATGGGAGAATAACCTGTAGAAAAATGGGGGGAGGGAGAGGCAGAGTATGTAAAGCATCATGGTACGAAAAATACAATTTATATACCTTCATACTCATCAGACACATATAGCTGACTTTTATCATGTATGTGTTATCCACTGGGAAATTGACAATGTGGAAAATAAGTTGTTAATCTTCTGCCTCAATAATGGTTTGGGAATTGGTTCAATACTTTTCATTTCAACATGCTCACAAAAGCTGTCATGACAGCAAAACTTAGTTAACTCTTTCAGCACCATAAAAGTAGTTACATTTATTAGTTCCATTATTTTTTTATGATACAGTTATCACTACACAGTATTTTGGGCTGAGTGACCAGCTCATCATATCTTGCGTATTAAACGCTTTAGTCTTTGTTTTTAGGGTTCATTTGCCCATAAAATCTGACCTCAGCAAGGAATGCCTTCACCGTTTATGGCCTGCACAAACTAAAAAAAGTAGAATGTTTTCTAACATTCTGAATGCGTGCGGTTAAATGTGTGCTTTGTGTTTAACCAACCTACTGGCAGCATTTCACAAACAAAAACTGTAAGGTAAAACTGGGGGTAAACAAATAATTTTCTCTCCATTGCCAGTTGTCCATTACGTGTCGAACAAAAGTTTGTCAAAGTGACACCTTGGTGTAAAGAGGTTTTGAAAACAAATACTGTTTACAGAGTCTCACAGTCCCTTTGCTTGTTTGAGATGGTTTCGCCATTCAAATCAATTATCACCAAATTGTATGGAACAACAAGAGAGTGGTGGGCACTGTGAGCTGACCTCTTGCTGACAACAATGAAGAAAAACTCAGAGCCCACATTTGAATGTTGATGCCAGATTTTTTAATTCATAGCAAACAGGCCTGTGAGTGTGCCTGGCTGGAGTGAAAACAAACGACAACAGGTGATGTCTGTTGAGTGTGGACATCTGTGTGGTCCCCTGAACTTTGAAATGGGTCCTTTTTGTGGGGGTGGGGGTGTGGGGGTTGACAGACCTCTATCCATACCACCGTGTCTGTCAACAACACCCACCCCCTTGACACACACAAGCTGTGTCCTCTTTTCAGATATAGTGAGCACTGTGTAATTGCTGGAAGATGCACAGTCGCCCTATTTATTACTCAGATGTAGTGTCAAAAAGCCTTCAAGTGGTGTCGTTAAAGCATCACATTGAATTCGAAGTGAGTTGATGATGTGAAGATGGAAACTTCCCTCGATGTTAAGTTGAAAATGAATGAGATGGAGGCACATTCCCTACCCGGGTTTGGACCTCGCTTATGGTATGTGGCAGGGGCACAGCAACACAAGAGCGAATCCACTTTTATAATGAAGCCACACTTTGTCTTTCCCAGACTTGCTGGTTTTGGCCATCTTTCAAGGTTCCTCTGGTATTTGTCAGCTTGGCTTGGGAGGGGAACAGAACCCCCCTTCCCTTCCCTCCATTGAGTCTGTGTGAGGTGTATGAATCAGCCTCCCACTAAGGAATCTCTGCAGGTTTGGGGAACGAGCAGCCAGAAAGGCATTAGTAATGGATGATGGTTGGGGGGCAAATGTAACTGTTATTGAATAGTTGTTTGTCTTAATAGACTGTGCAGTTGTTTTAGTGTCGGGCTTTGTCCTGTGCTACTCCATAAAGACATTGCATGAAAAAAAGCATTTCAGTGATAAAAACAGCATGAAGGCAGCCTTTTGTGGGCTTGGTTCCAAATCCCCTTATTGATGAATAAGAAAATATAAGCATGTTAGATGTGGGGTGACGCTGCAAAGCAGAATGCTCTTCCCCAAAGGTGGCAATCACTTTGTTTGTGTTAGTATTTACATCTTTACACCTTCACCCCTGAAACAACAAAATCAAGCCACTTTACCCGCACCAGTCTCACATTTTGCAGGGTGGCAAAAGTGGTGGTTGTTTGTTTTTTCAGCAGGGTACATTGACTTAATTTCTTTTAATGTCAGTTACTTGGCAGTTGTACTGTAGTTGGTGACCACATTACACAATTTGGATTGCTGGTTAGGGCGATGATGATTTTAAAGTAAAACTCAATGATATAAGTGGAGCTGCTTTGCTGTTTTATAGTGAAATTGGTCTTTTTTTAAAGTGTAGTCGTACGGCACATATTATGTGCCTTAGTTTGAAATAGTAACAGGAATTTTCAATGATAATGTTAAATACTTGTAACATATTTATTTTGAACCACTTTGTGTTTGTAGGGCAACTTGACTTAAGAACTTGAAAAGTACATGAGTTTGAACCACAAACTAAAACCCAAAACAACAAGTTGAAAACACACGGGTATAAATTCCAAAAAGAACAGAAGGTAATGAAAAAAACGATGGTACCTGTCTGCTTTGTGGATTCTGTGGCGTTGGGCTGGGACATGGCGATGCACACGTCGTCTTGAGGGAACTTGTCGCAGGTGAGCATCTCAGGCCAGGGGAAGCCAAAGGCCTCCATGATGGGGGTGCAGCCGTCCCGCACGGCCTCGCACAGCCATCTGCACGGGTAGATGGGGCGCTCCAGGCACACGGGTGCGAAGAGCGAGCAGAGAAATACCTGCGTGCCCGGGTGGCAGTTCTTGTGCACCAGGGGCACCCAGCTGCTGGCTTGCTGCTTCACCTCGGCCATGCTTTCATGCTCCAGCAGGTTGGGCAGCAGCATCTGACCGTAGCCCACATTGTGGCACAGTCGCAGGTCGTCCGGGATGTCCACGCATTGGGGGGGCTTTCCGTAGCTGCGCCCGCCGTTGTACGAGTCCGACTTCCAGCTCACGTATTCGTACTCGGACGCCGCGCACGCCGCCACGAGCGCCATAGTCACAACCAAACGGATCATCATCCCGAAACCCGAGTGAGAAGTAAAGATATTGCAGCTCCAAGCGGTTGGCTCACTTCAGAAAGCGAACTAGAACAACGAGCGAAATATGGAAAAGGAGATCCGCTTCGCTGCGCTCCTCGAGCGTGTCGCCTCTGCAGAGTTGGGCGCTCAACTGGTGCGCAGTTCGGACACAGGCGCTCAAGAGGTGACTGCTAAGTGCGCACTGGCCAATAAGAGAGCGCCTCTCAGCCCTTTGGCACTGCAGGGCTGTCAGTCAAAGGGCTTCATTAGCCAATGTGTAAAAACTACCCGGGAGCCTTTGCTACCCTTCCTTTTACTCGTTGTTCACAAAAGAAATGGCGAAATACATCTCTCGGCATGGTGGTCGCTGACACCATCAGCGCAGACATCTGAGGAATATACAAACTTCCAAGCTCTAAATACGTGGGAATGTTCGGTTTCAGTTGGAGTAATTGAACACTTGGGCACATGAAGACATGCCCACATACAGTGACAGTCCAATCCCATATATTGTAAAGTTTCGGATTATCCCCCCCCTCACCAGAAAAATTATGGACGCATCTGAGCATGTTAAATCGGGTTTTCACGGAAAGGATGTAGATTGCTGCCGAATGTACAGTCTGACATCGTGATTTGCAGACAAAGTTTGCAATTCTCCCTCAGTAAGGATTTGTCAGGAATAAAAAAAGAAAGTAAAAATTTCACAATGACATGGCTGACAAATATAAATCACTCAATCAGTTCTCTTGGAAATACATGTACAGTGTGAAATATTTGCAGGTTTTTAATGTACCTTTTCTGTTCTCAGTAGGTTTCTGTAAACTTAAATGAGAGGAAACTCCAGACAACAGAGTCAAATATGTTTCTTACTTTTTCATGCAGCATAAGTGAGCTGAATATTACACAGTTACACACAACTCATTGTCAGGGTTTCATGAAAAAAAAAGTGCAACGTGTTAAATATGACACACATATCAGCAAACTAAAGGCAGAATAGACACACATAAATGTTATATTTCTCCTTATTATTGATGAACATGAAGGATTAACATCTTTATTGCAGTAACAACATTTTAAGGGCGTAAAGCATGCTGGGAGCACATGCCCTCACAATTCTGCTGCATGCAAAATACAGTAACTGTGTGATGTCAACCAAGATCCCAAGATGCAGTGAAAAAAAATGCAGCTACTTCCTGTAAAATCACTTTTGAAGTAGTTCGCTGTGAGCTACATGCGAAATAACTGTTGAATTTACGCAAATGTCGAACATTGTGGTGGGTCTGTATTCTTTATCATGCCGGGTCAGTTGTACTGTGCAACAGGCGAGTTTGATATAAAGCACTCACTCGCTCTGCAGTTTGCATTGAGATGAATCTTTTTTTTGTAAATGCCACCAGAACAGAACACAATTTGAGAGGGGATAGAAAAGGGAGAAAAGAGCAATCTATAAAGTGGACTACATATGAAGAATTTGGGATTTCTTTCAGCTCAGTATCACATTGAACATGAAATCTTTTCTCTGCCTCTAAAAGATGTTTGGAATTGATATTGTTTCAATTTGAGAAAGGTCACCAAAGTCCAGGACAAACATCTTTCATATACAGTAATACCCAGAAACCTGTTAAAAGGAAGCACTTTTGCACACAGGCAGATGTGCCAATGGATCTATAACCTCTACAAAAAAACTTTACATCTCATTTATGTAATTCTCTCTTGCAAGAATATTCTGCAGTCATATTGTAGATTGATGTAGAATACACGCAGATTGCAACATTACCAAATTTGAAGCAACAGCAATATTTTATGGCTCTTTCTTGTGTTCATTGAGTATTGTAAATCTCTGCGCTGAGAGAAGATTCTAACACACAGAGACGATTAATGTGGAGATTTTACAATGTTGGATCACAAACTCAAAAAAAAAAAAAAAAAACCTCAAGGTTGCAATAAAGTCCAGCAGTGCTCTTTTGATGATATACGGATACCATAGGGAGTTGCTGGCCATACTTATCTTAGTGAATACAAAGTAATTGACTTAATGAAGTGTTGTTTGTGGCTGCCACTTTGGTTAAATTTGTTAAAAAAAAAACAGAGGCTAAAGTCAATTTGCTAACCCATGAGTGTCCATCTCCTCGCAGCTGTGTCAAGTTCCATGATAAGATTAAAGGTGTGAAATACTTCTATTTAAACGTGGAAACATTTGCATTCCATTGTGTTGTCAGCACATCTTGCGGAGCCTTGGTAAAACAAACCCTTTAATTGGACTTTAATTGTGGGGATAGCAAACGGTTCTTGAAGAATAATGGCTCTGCCTAATGTATTTATCAAATTAATGGATTTTACAACCGTTACCAATTGGTTGCTATGCTCACCTTGATTTCTTTAGTTCTTGAATCAAGGCCAGGAAAAGACATACTGCATTTCAAAAACTTTATGTAATTCATGAGGATGGTTAAACATGGCAACATCATCAGAAAGTAACTTTAATTGCTACTGGCTACAGAGAGTAAATGTAAAAAAAATGCCTATAAATCATTTGGAACTATTATGAAAGTGGCAGGAGGCATCTTAAAATGTGCATAAATAATACAAGCTCAAATCACTTGTCAGTCAAATTAATTGTGAAAAAGGAGTCTGCATACCAAAGTGGTGATGTGTGTCGATCCAAAGGCCAAACATTCTCAAAACTACTTCAGAGGCATAGTTCAAATTAACAGTGATGGTTCAATAAGCTTTAGCTGAGTGTCTGGGTTGATGGCATGAAACTGATGGTTGTTAAAGCAAACCCAAAACATCCAGGACAGACGGTGGTTTTCACCTCTGGGTCAGGCCTGGCTTTGCTCAAATGGACTGGCTGTTTGGAATTGAAGGGCCGCTTCTAACATATTTTAGGAGAGTAACAACCAAGACCAGCCAAAAAAAAAGCCTTCAGAGTAGATATGGCTGCACTTAGTTTCTATCTTGGTTTACAACAGAGAACGTCGGACAGTGAGGTTTAAAATTCTGATGATAACAATATGTTGCTGTAGATGTTACCCTTATCATCATGTTTCATTTTAAAATGCTGTTAAAAGTAAGACAAAAATTACACTGATAGTTTTTCTCCTCCGAACATAAATGGTATTGGCATGACAAGCATTTATATCCACAAGAAGTATGACGAAATTCACATATGTTGGCATGAAAAGGCATTTTGGCAATGGCAGAACTGACATAGTCCTCTGTCATCACCAAGCACTGCGAAAAGACTGGACGGTTCCCAGAGCGTGATGTCACCGCCGAATAAAAGCTCTGTTAGAAACAATGTGAAATATAAAAATGACAAGCACACCTGCTTTTTGTCAAGTAACATGAGGGGGAAGACGTACAAGCCTCTCTTAAAAGGAGTCTTGTAACATTTGCAGTGGATTTAATAAGTCTACACACCGCTATTCATATGCCCGAATATTGTGACATAAAATACATCAGAGATAAACCATTTCAAGATTATTTCCACCATCAATATGACCTATCCATCCATCCATCCATCCATCCATCCATCCATCCATCCATCCATCCATTTTCTTAGCTTTTATCCTCACGAGGGTCATGGGAGTGCTGGAGCCTATCCCAGCTGTCATCGGGGAGGAGGCAGGGTACACCCTGAACTGGTTGCCAGCCAATCGTCGACATCGAGATAAACAGTCGCACTCACAATGACACCTGGGGGCAATTTAGAGTGTCCAATTAATTTTGCATGTTTTTGGGATGTGGGATGAAACCAGAGTGCCCGGAGGAAACCCACACAGGCAGAACACGCAAGTTCCACACAGGTGCATCCGGAATCGAACCCAGGACCTCAGAACTGTGAGCCCAACACTTTCCAGCTGAGTCGCTGTGCCGCCTGAACTATAACATGGCTTTGGTTGGAGTTAATCAGTCACATTCAAACTCCTAGTCAGCACACACGAACCCCAATTTCAAGTGTCTCAAGTGTAAACCCAAATAAAGTTGAGTTTTTCTATAAGGCCTTGCCTGAAATGTCTGTAGTTACAGAAATTTGTGGTGAGTATTGGCTTTTTAGGAAATGTACATACTTGATCATATGTCTATGTTGTTGGGTAGGGTGGCATATCGAACAAAGAAAAAAAAATGTGAACTCTTCCAAATGCATACCAACAGTGACAGATGGCAGCGGCAGAATTGTGCCTCAGGGTTGTCTTTCTTCAACTTTAACTGGGCCCTAAGCCAAGGTGGAAGGAATTATGAACAGTTTCAAATACCAGTCCATGTTACCACAAAACCTTCACGCTCCAGCTAGAAAGATAAATCCAAAATGTCAATAAAAGCCTAGTAAAGCCAATGAACTTTATTTGGGGTTAATCAGAGGCATCTTAAATGGTGGCACTTGCGTGCTGACTCCCATTTAACATAGGTATGAATGTGATTCTGAGCATAGCCACAAATTCTTGCAGCCACATTATCAACGTTTGTTTTTACTTTCCCTCCTGAAAAATTTCAATACATATATTTTTTTAACTGACTTGTCCAGGTTATATGTCAAATTGACAGTGGAAACCATCTGAAAATTATTTAGCGGTGTCTCATTTTTCGGTTTAAAAAATGTGTATTTGTACAGGGATGTGTAGACTATTAAAGTATCCAGTGTAGCATGTAAATATCAACAGGTTTTACCCACCTGTTGACAACTGTCTCTTAAGATGAAGGGGTGTGTACATGCCATGAATATTTTTTCCATGAGCAGGGTATGAGCAGAGATGTCGTGGAAAAAAAAATTCTCATCTCTGGTGCTGACATAAGTGAGAACGATTACATGACTCTTGGAAACCAAAGCACAGAGCACTAAACACCACCTTTGCTTAAATAAACTGACCATTTGACAGTATGAGCTGAGTTGATTGATTTCATGGCACCACATAGACAGTTTTTTTACCTACTTTTGTTGGACAAAGGCAGTAATTTAAGAATCTTGAGAAAAATGTAAAAAAAAGTATGAATACTAAAATAATGATGTCTCTTGTTTGAACAACAGGTGTATGCACAGGTTCACTGTAACATTTGCTATCAAACGGATGAAAATTGAATTGGTCTGCCCGTCACTGTACGGCACTAGAAAATGTCAGTGAAAAATTGAATTTTCATTAAAAAAAAACATTATTTTCAGACCAATTAAGTGAAATTGGATCTATTCCCACAACACAGCTGATGATCTCTCATTACCCACCAGATGAGGTTGGCGTGGGGTATTCATGGCCACCTTAGACTGAGAGCTATGGCCATCCCTGTCGTGTGTGGATTTTTGTAAGGTTCTTTTTCTTGCTCAAATTACATTTCATAGAGAGGCAGTGAATATGATGGAGAACGCTCCCTCCCGCTGGGCACTCATTCATTGTGGTGAGGAACTTCAATTATCACATGGACAATGACAGTGAGGCCTGGAAAGATGCATCGGTAACTAGAATTTAAGCACCCCACCGTCCACTGACAAATCTTCATAAGTGGGCTTTCTTTTCTCTGGGTTTGAGATCGCCTCGGTCCTCCATGAAATTGTCCCAAGCGTGGACAAGTTCTGTGTAGAGTTCGGAAAGGCCCTGGATATTGTGAGGCTGTCTTGATTGACTTCGACTTGTCTTTTTCCTTTTAGACAATGCTCATTCAACAACTCTCTAACATTGCTCTGGTGACTTCATCTGCGATCTTTGAATTTAATTGATCTGTGATACTGCGATCTCTGAGTATTACATTGATAAGACAACTTGCCTGTCTGACATGTGTGGTGGCAGCAAGATGAGGCGACGGCCCACACAGCCAGAGCATCATTGGCTTTTCTTCATCCTCTTTTTGATGAGCACCTAATTTCCAGGTTTGCTGACACTCCTTGGCCCCCTGAGTGCCCTGATTTGTCCATTTGTGATTATTTTTTGGGGGGGATACCTCAAGTCATGTGTATATGTATAGACCCTGTACACGGTATGAGTTGACGAAAGTTGGTCCTGTAGAAGTCATCCAAAACAACAGAGTAATGGTGGCAATGGCCAAAAAAAACCCAACTTCCATCAGGATTACCTTCAGAAATGGGTCAATCAATACAGATCAAGGTTGTTTTGCACACTTAATTGTGGCAAACGCTACTCAGCAACTATTTATTATTTTTTACGTTTTTCAAAAATATCTGTCCTTTTTACCCAATTAAAACACATACAGTATGGTATGCAAGAAGACATATTTCACTTACATTGGCCAGGATGCAGGTATTTACTGTATTTCACCATCCTACTGGATGAAGTTTTGGCTAGAATGTGACTGAATAGATTTCTAGCCACTGAATTATTTCAGATCGTACTGTTCTAAATAAAACAATACCATCCTTGAAATCGAATCGCCCACCACGAATTGTGATTCGAATGGAAACGTTACAGATAAAATAACTTACACCCCAAGTAATTTGTGTATTACTAGCACAGTAAGTTTGGTCCTAATACATCAATTAATCCTTTTGCGTGTGTTTCTATTCACAAAAAATAAGAGTGCAAGGCACTTAGAAAGGCAGGACATATTTTCTTCATTATTCAGGTCAAAATGATTCTTGTATATATATATATATATATATATATATATATATATAAAAGCATCATATCATAAGCAGGTAATCAATTAAGAGTGGAACTGGAGTTTTTCCCAGAAATCCAGTTCCCAGCTGCCTAAGTGCCATGGGAAAGCCAGCCCAGAGAGTGTGGGTCAAAGTAACAGTACCTTCCCCTCAGGCGTCCAGCACTGCCTGACAGAGCCGTGCCACTGTGCGCTGCTGCACAGAGGGTTGGAAATGCAATTAAATCAAACATGGGTGAGTAGCTGCAGGACAAATGCCTAGTCAGCGTTTTTCAGCTTAGTGAGAAAAAGCAACTTGAATGTTTTTTTTTTTTTTTTTTTGCATGAGAAGTGGTATTGAAAGACAGTATTCAAAAAGATAAAGACCCCCCCCACACCCTGAAAAAAAAAACAGCTTGGACATTTTGTTTTCAGTGGGTGACCATTGCGGGTCTGAGCAAATACGAGAGACATTGGCCCAATTCAGAACCTCTTTATTCTAACCTGTTGGACTAAAACTTGGGGGCAGACGTGTAGGCTGACCCCTGACCGATATTTACGCTGACCTCTGACCCCTGGTTCACGAATTCTTGTAATTACCTTTGCACATCAACTCCCTGGCCACCCCCACCCAAAGACAATGCAACAATTTGTCTTTTCAATTGTCTGTCAGTCACTCTCTTACGGGCCTTTTCAGTGGGCGTGGATGGTTTCTTTTTCCATTTGTATTTATTTATTTATTTTGCTTGGAGAGTTGGGGGTTGTCTGGCTCCAGAAACAGGGAGTCTTTGTTTGGGCTGGTTTCACATGGATATAGCTCCCCCTCCTCCGCCCCCCTGGTCTCCTGCCCTCTATGCAGCTCCCCATGAGCAGAAACCATAGATTTGTTTGAGGGGTGATCTCAGGGTCATTGTACATTCTATTTCCATAACCATTGACCGATCAATGAGACCTTTCTCCTTCCCACTGGCCATCGAGGTATTCTTTCACCTGAAAAAAATTGTACACAGAGACCTGTGGGAGACTTTGATGCACGATTTATTCTAAATAGAAACATACACAGGTTCCAAGAATATTGGGATTAGAGGACATTATCTCTAAAGAATTACAATTATGGAGCTGTCCATCTATTGAAGAGAGTACACACTTGGATTGCAGTCATCTGAGTTGATTATCCTCACAGGCGTCATGGGTGTGCTGGAGCCTGTCCCAGCTATCAACAGGCAGGAGGCAGCATACAACCTGAACTGGTTGCCAGCCACTCGCAGGACACAGAGACAAACAACAGCTGCACTCACAATCACACCTAAGGGCAATTTTGAGTCTCCAATGACTCCAATTAATTTTGCATGTTTTTGGGATGTGGGAGGAAACCGGAGTGCCAGGAGAAAACCCACGCAGGCATGGGGAGAACATGCAAACTCCACACATTGATGTTGCTCTCCACTTCAGGTCCTGAGAGACTGTAATTCCCAGGAACTTGAAAGTCTCAAAGGTTGACACAGTTCAGTTGGACAGCGTGAGGGGCAACTTTTGCAAAGTATACCTTTGACTGATGAAGTCCACGATCATCTCTGCTGTCTTGAGCATGTTCAGCTCCAGGTTGTGTCAGCTGCACCACAGCTCCAGCTGCTCCACTTCCTGTCGATACACAGACTCTTTCCAGTCTTTGACGAGGCCGATGACGACGGTTTCTTCTGCAAACTTCAGGAATTCGAAATGCACTCATTTGCGAAAATATAGAAAAGCAATAGGGAACGGTGACAGTGCTGGTGGAGCATGTAGATGAGGTGGTGTCCCCCAGTTTCACCTGCTGTGCTGCCTGCAAGTAAAAAATTTGCAACTCTTGGTGAATTTGATCTACAGAGATTATCAAATTTTTTTTGGGACAAACATTTACAACGCAACATGCAAACAAATTCATCCATCTTCTGTGCTGCCTATCCACTTTAGGGTAGAACAAGCTTGAATGAATGAGTTAATTAATTAATTAATTAATGCTAGTTGACTTCTCTACTGGTCGCATATACGGTAGTATGATAGACATATAGACAGACATTCAATCATACCAATGATACATTTTGACAATTCAAATAACATTGAAGCTATGTATTTGGAATGTGGGATGAAGTCAGATTACACAGAAAAACTCTTGCAAAATGGTTCATCGGCACCGTATTCTGTCACGTTGGAAGAGAAAGAAGCCAGGTCCAAACTTTTCCCCCAAAATAGGATCATGGAATTGTCCAAAATCTCTTGTAATACTTAAATTTTCAGAGTTCCTTTCACTGGAACTAAGCTGCCAATCAGAGCTCCTGAAAAAGAAGGAAACATCATAATGCCCCCTCCATCAAGGTTGACAGTTGGCCCAATGCAGTCAGACAAGTAGCATTCTCCTTGCAGCCACCAAACCCAGACTCATCCATTAGATAGCCAGATAGAGACGCACGATGCATCACTGCTGAGAACGCATCTCCACTACTTTTATTCCACTGGCAGCATGCTTTCTACCACTGCATCCCTGTGAGTGATCCATTCTTTCACAAATGTTTGTAAAAGCAGTCTGCATGCCTAGGTGATTGATATTATACACTTGTGGCCATAGATGAGATTGGAACACCTGATTCTGATCATTTGGATGCATGAGCGTATACGTTTACAAATACGCTCTCAGCATTTGACCTTTTTGCGCAGGAATGGTGAATTCCAAACTGAAATCATATTTTATACCCATATTTGACCAGGCTCATTGGTTGTCTCTGAGAAGAAGAAAATATTAAGGGATAACATCAATCATTTAAATGTTTTATGTAAGCAAAAAAAAACCCAACTATAATTTCACATCCCCATAAAAAAGAAGATTAATAGATAACAATGAGAAATCACTACATGAATTTTAGTTGAGTTTAGTTTAAAGTTGAACGAAACAGGACCAAAATATGTCATGTAAATTTGACAGGCCAGAAAAAAGAGTAATGTTAACATCCCTATTTGTATGAATAAAAAACTCATGAAGTATATATGAAATCAGGCTTCAAAACTTGATAATAAGGTCCACTTCTTAGCACTTAGACACTGTGGGTGTGTTGAATGGAAGCACCAAAAGAAATTGAACATATTGTGGGGGTGATAGCTTATACGATGTAAAGTAATATGAGGAGGCACACTTCAAAATTGAATGGTTACTGTGGACTGTAATCCTAAAAACAACCATCATTGTTGGTAACATAATGCCGAACACAGCATCTGAAGACAGCAGGACAGTAGGAGAAAGCCCAAATAGTTGGACAGTCGACATTACCCCATTCACCAGTATCAGGTTATCCACAAAACCATGCTGCCTCTGGTGAAAGTTTACAAAACTACCCGTCGTCAAATGTCGACTGCAGAGTCGGGTGGTGGTGTTGATGTTCAGCTCGCCATATGTGTGCATGTTAAAAAATTCAAACCATCGCTTTTTTTATGTCTTTTTTTGAAAGCTTCAAAAAGCAGAAAATCAATAAAATTCAAATAGTGAAAAAAATTCTTATGCATATAATCTCAACAATTCAGAACTATATTGTTATAAGTCTTTGCATATATTTTCAGTAATTACCAGGTCAAACATCCATTCAACAATCCATCCATCCATTTTCTAAGATTCTTATTCTCAAGAGTGTCGCAGGCGTGCTGGAGACTATTCAAGCTATCATCTTATTGTGTAGTGGTACACACGCCTGACTTTTGTGTGGGCCGTGTGGTATTGTCGATATATGGCATGTGACTGACTGGTGACCAGTTCAGGGTTTAGTCCACCTTTCGCCTCAAGTTTGCTGGGATAGGCTCCAGCACTCCCGCGACCCATGTGAGGATAAGCGGCTTGGATAATGCATGAATGGATGGATTGAAAAAACATTTTCAATTATTGTGCAAATATATTTTTGCCTCGTTACAAAAAAAGTTGCTATTTTTGTAAAGTGGTACCAATGCATTGTGAAACATGCTGTAAAGCAACATTAAATCACAGTGTGCATATGCGCGTGCTTGCGTATGTGTGTGTATGTTCAATGACCTCAGTATAAAAGACTCTCTGCCAGAAAGCCTGCTGAGTTAGTGAAGGAACATTTTGTCATTGGAACTCTTTAGGAATGCTTAGCTGGAAAGATTTTTGGTTGTTAAACTGAACATTTGGATTTGTTGGTCTTAAATCAGCAATGGAGTTATGTGTGTCAAAAGCACTCACACACAGCATTGTAAAACTGTCTTGATTTAAATGGCCTGATTAATGCACCTGAAACTGCTGAGTGAAATATGAGGTAACCTGATTCCCCAATCAAAGTCAAAACATGAACAGCAAAATGACCATGTCTTGATTGGATGAATAGGAGGATTTTGTATCCGGTGTATGTCTTCTGTATTCAGTACAGTTTACTACAGTCTCAAAAATGTTTGAGGAAATCATCAAATGAAACTACATTTAAGAAATCACACAGTACAGTATGAGGTCCTATGATCTTAATTGAGGAGAGGAAGTGGTACCTACCAGAAGCAGTTACCCAATTGTGGTACTTCACACCACTGATAAAAGACACCCTTAACAGGATATTAAACAGCTAATAAACATTTAGAGGGATGCACATTTCCCTCGAGGCTTCACTAGCATCTTGAGGAATGGCACTGTTCAGATTTCCATATGCTGTTGAATGCATGCTTTGGACCACATCTGATGCAAGTGAGTCACATGGAGGTGAAAGTCATGTCCTTACAGATGTCATTTGGCTTGGTATGAACTGGTGAGTGATCCAAAAAACTCATGCGTGATTGACACATAGAGATGACTTGCACAGTGCTCTATTCATATGCAGTTTGAAATAAAAATAGCAAAAGAAATGATTGGCCATTGAAAGTATTGGGAAACCATGCCTTTTCTAGAAAAATATGCTGGCTGGTAAGGCCTTTATGAAATGAGCGTCATTTAAAACCAATTCTCATTTTGAAAATGGATGCTAAAAGCTGTCTTGGTTTATCAAATAAATCCTGGGAGCTTTTACATGCATTCCTCTGGACTAGTTGACCAGTCATCGATAAAAATGGGATGTTCACAGGGATCCAGGAAGTCAAGGAACAATTTTATATGCTCAAGAACAGGGTTCATATGATGTGGCTGTGGTAGAATCGCCCTGGACTCAATCCAAGTAAAAAACAGCTGCCAGATGATTACAACAGTACCAGTAACAATTGTGGTCAGAATTTGAAATGTACTCTTCATGGTTATGGACGTCAACAATTAAGTACTATGAATTATTTTTGGGGACCATTGTTTTCCAGAGTGGAATGGTAATACAACAAACATCTGCAAAGATTTTTAAAAATGAAAAATAAATTTGGTGCACAACTTTGAGTTCGTTTTTGATTCACTGTAATTCACAAGGGATCAACGTTCCATAGATTCCATCCATTTTCTGAGCTGCTAATGCTCACAAGGGTTGCAGTGGTGTTGCAGGGTATCCCAGCTATGTACAGGCAGGAGCCTCGGTCCACCCTGAACTGGTAGCCAGGCGATCGCAGATCTTTAAAGAGCAACTGACATCCCTATATACATTGTAAAATAGACATTGTTCTGAAAATTACATATAATATTATTCACCTCAATGTCTATACGAAAAAATAAATATGAGCGGAGAGCGTGTCATTCATGTGCAAAGTTGCCGCAGCCTCATTCGACATCCAAGCGGTAGCCATATTGCCTGCTACGTCATTTACAGCTGTCACACTGAGACCGTCACCATAGAAAACACGCTGTGCAGATGAACAAAAGAGATTTTCATATTTTTCTGACGCCCCTTCTGAGACTGAAGCTCTTTTTGAAGAGAACATCTCAGAGGCAAGTGGAGTGACCGTGGCCATATTACCGTACCGTTTTGAGCCATATTTGACGAAATGCAGATTACTTCTAACTGACAACAGACTCCCCAACAGACAGACAAGGAAGATGAGAAACCCGATCAAATATTCAAAATGACTGCCCCATAATTGTTAAAAAAAAAAAAAGTCTTATGTATGCCGTGTACTCAGGAGGACCCATGCCGGTCGAAGTAAGTACATCAGGGGTGCCCAGACATCGGTGACCGGTGTGGGAGGGGTTCCATTCTCCTCCCCAAACACGGCCACTAACGGCGGGCTGATGCGGATGCTCAGGGCGGGCCGACGCGGAGGCAAACGGAAGGCTTCCGGCTAACGGCCACACTGACTTCCTGAAACATTTGCTGGAAAAAACATTTGTTCGAGTTTGGTAACTATACATTGTTTTGGCTAGTTAGCTCATTTTACATACTACTAAACTGTCTTTGTACGTCTCTTTTGTTATTGTTTTGTATTGTATTGTGTGATTAAATTGTCTTAAAAGCAATACA
The DNA here is from genome assembly GCF_019802595.1 of Syngnathoides biaculeatus. NCBI lineage: Eukaryota > Metazoa > Chordata > Actinopteri > Syngnathiformes > Syngnathidae > Syngnathoides > Syngnathoides biaculeatus. Next base: position 21,585,704 of record NC_084643.1, on the reverse strand, counting down.
AGTGCTCTGTCATATTTTGCTGGTTTAACCAAGGGGGTTTATTCTTAATTTAGTCCCTCCCCAACTATATTTTTTTCATAGCTATATACACTCCTACCTGTCATTTTGAACACGCAAATCTCTTATCCTTTGCACCTGTGCAATCCATTTTTCACAATGAACTGGGTGTTTCGGAAATGTGTGAAGAGGGAAGCCATCCTTCCGAGTGTTCGAGCAAAATCCAGCAATACAATGAGCCAGCATTTTGGCTAACACACAGAAAAAAACAGCTAATTTCTCGCCAGTAAAACAGGTATAAACCCTCGAACCCGCCACTGTAGGCGTCTGCAAAAAATGTCACTTCTTGGTTCTTCCCCAACACAAATGCCTCGAGAGAATTTTCATGGCGGGAGATGAGAAAATCCATATACAGCAAAATTCTGACATCCTGTGAACAAACAGATGGATCCATTCCGGCTGATTTTTTTTTTTTTTTTTTTTTGGTTAACAACATACTAAAAATTATGTTTTAGGTGTCAGTGGCCCTTTAAACTTGACGAGTTCTGTTAGCTTGTCAATCGTGATCATCTGTGCAGCTAGTAGTTTCGCTCTACAGGTAATTTGTTTGAATGAATAAGCAAACAAGAATGGAATGACTTAATGAATTGAATTTGTTATTTTCTCAGTTCATTTGAGCTTTTCCAATCGTACGTTGGCTGGAGGTAGAAGCATTCAGTGTCTCATTCATGAATCTTTGGCCATTAACCAGTCACCGTGCGGGCAGATGAGGGACTGAACTGAACAATGTCTTATGATTCGTTCCCTGCAAATGAAGCCATACAGTACATCCTTCGATTAATGACACCATCTGATTCTAATATGGTTGGATCACGCAGTAAACAATTCTGCCCGAGTCTTTCTAAGAGTTTCCTTCTTGCAGGGATACACTTTTATTGACATCCTTTGCCCTAAGCTAATGATTAATGTTGATTCAAGCCACAAACTCACAGATTTAGATATAGATAACGTTTGTTCTCAGTAAAATTTATAAGAGTACAGAGAATAGATGGATGAATGACAAATGTTGTCATGGTCCTGCCGGTCCCAGCCCTGGCGGTGCAGGTCCCCTGCACACCGGTGCCTCATCAAGGATAATTAACTCTAGTATATATAGGAACCAGCGGATGGTTTGGCTTTGCCAGATCGTTGCCATCCATGGCTCGTTCCCGCACTTCTTTGTTCCTGATCCTGAATCCCTGTGTACCGACCTCCGCCTGTCCTCCGACCAACCCTGTAAGCTTGATGCCCTTGATACCGGTGCTCTCTCAGACTGACTCTCCGGCTTATGACCTTGGAACGATTAAAGACCTTCCTTTAACTGTCTCTCTGTCTACCAAGTCATGCATTTAGGTCCACACTAGAGTTCTGGTTATTACAGAACGATCTAGCCACAACATGGACCCATCCGACTCAGAAGCCATCTGCCGCTCTCTCCAGATCCAGGGCAGATGCCTGGCCGAGCAGGAAACTGCTCTTCAGTTTACCAACCAGAGACTTCTCGAGATCTGTGCCCATTAGAGCCATGATTAGCACCTCAGGCTAGCGCCGCTAACATCACGTCGGTGGCGCCCGCCACAGTTCCTACCTCAGTCCAGGTCGCTCCAGCTACCCCGCCAGTCGCGGAGTTTCAGCATTTCGGGTCCACACCTCTCTCCCGGCCTGAACGCTTTTCCGGTGACACGGGGAACGCCAAACCCTTCCTCGCTCAGTTCAACCTCCACTTTGAGCTACAGGCTTCTGCCTTCCCGATGGACCGCGCACGAATCGTCTTAGTCATATCCCACCTGACGGGGAGAGCGGAGGCGTGGGCTACAGCAGATTGGAGTCGTAACTGCGAAACGTGCCACTCCTGGACCTCGTTCGTATGTGCCATGATGCAAGTTTTCTGGTATGCCTTGCCGGAACACGAAACAGCGGCTACGTTGATTAAACTCCGACAAGAGCAGCGTCATGTGGCAGATTATGCTATCGAGTTTCGCATCAGAGCAGCTGAGAGTCGATGAAATGAGGAGGCACTTCTCGACACCTTTTTCCAAGGGCTTTCACCGCAGATTCGCAGTCACCTCATTGCAGTGGAATTGCCTACCTCCCTGGGTTCGCTCATCGCTCTATCTCTCAAAATCGACCCAAGGGTAGCGATCCAGGGACAAGTGGACCCGCTACTAGAAGGAGAGCAGGGCGGGTCCGCTCCATCGGTTCCCCTTCTGCCGACGCCCACAACCGTGACGGAGCCTATGCAGGTTGAGGGGCTCGATGGTCCGGCAGAGGAACGACTGCGACTCCGCTGAGAGGGCCGATGCTTCTACTGTGGACGGCTGGGCCACTTAATAGTCCATTGTCCGGTCAGGCCCAAGCGCTCCGATCTCAAGATTCAGACTCCGGTGAGTGTGAATTACACTGCAACAGTATCGAATCGAGCACTGCTTCAAGTCACCTTGAGCACAGGGGGTTGTACTTGTTCCGCTACAGCCTTTATTGACTTGGGATCGGACACCAACCTGATTAATCCATGGGTAGTCGAGGTCTTGAGCGCAGTGACCTTCCAGACACAACGGTTCCGCAACGCATACGCGGCCAATGGTAAATTCCTATGCCGAGTAACCCACCGTACGCAATCACTGAGGATGACATTTCCGGACGCTCACAACGAGAAGATATCTTTCCACGTATTTAACTCGCGGAGCAGCGATGTCAACCTGGGAAGCCCCTGGTTTAAAAGACACAACCCACACATTGGCTGGACCACTGGTCTAATCAGGGCATGGGGTGATGAATGGAGTAAGGCGTGTCTCGGGGCTCTAAAAGACATGAATTTACCGATCGCGCCAGTCGACTTACAGAAGTCGAAGTCCGTGCCGGAACTATCACCAGTTCCATGCTGTTATTGTGACCTTAAGGAAGTATTTTCAGAGGCAAAGGCCAAGTCCCTACCGCCGCACCGCCCGTATGATTGTGCTATCAAGTTGTTGCCCGGCACCTCACCCCCTCGAGGGAGGCTCTTTTCCTTAACAGGCCTGGAACACCAAGCCATGAAAGACTATGTGGAGGAGTCGCTGGCGGCAGGACTCATCCGACTATCATCGTCACTGGCTGGAGCAGGGTTCTTCTTCGTCAAGAAGAAGGACACCTTGTTACGGCCCTGTATTGATTGTCGGGGACTTAACGACTTCACCATCAAGAACAGGTACCCTCTTCCCCTGATCGCCACCACATTCGAGCTGCAACAAGGAGCCCGGATCTTCACCAAGTTGGATTTACGAAATGTGTACCATCTGGTACGCATCAGACAAGGGGACCTGTGGAAGACTTCCTTTAATACACCAACAGGCCTCACGGATTAACCTTGGCTGGGGAACAGATTCGCATGGATCCCAGTAAGGTCGACTCTGTCCTGGCCCACTCCCACCAATCGCAGGGAGGTCCAGAGATTCATCGGATTCGCTAATTTCTACCGCAAGTTCATCAGCAACTTCAGTTCCATAGCTGCCCACTTGCACGCCCTCAGTTCACCTCGTAATTCATTCGAGTGGGATATGACCTGCCAGGAGGCCTTTAACAGACTTAGATCGAGTTTCACCACAGCTCCAATCCTCATCATGCCAGATACAGAGAGGACATTTGTGGTGGAAGTGGATGCATCGGACTCGGGAATGGGAGCAGTACTCTCCTGGAGGTGTGCAAAGGATGGGAGACGTCAGCCGTGGGCCTTCTTATCTAAGAGACTGACTCCGACAGAGCGGAATTATGACGTGGGTGATCAAGAATTATTTGCGGTCAAAACGGTGCTGGAAGAATGGAGGCACTAGCTGGAGGGATCTCAAGTGCCATTTCTGGTCCTTACTGACCATAAGAACTTGGAGTACCTGAGGACTGCCAAGAGATTGAATGCTCGACCAGCCAGGTGGGCATTTTTTTTTTTTACTCGCTTCCGTTTCACTCTGTCCTTTCATTCAGGCTCAGAGAATGGCAAACCAGATCCACGATCCCGGATCCATGAAGGGGAGCGAACGGAAGCCGCGAGTGTTCCTATACTTCCTGCTTCATGTCCAGGTTCACCTGGGAGATTGAGACACGGGGTAAAGGAGGCCCAGCTGAATGTCCTTCCGGTCGTCTGTTCGTGGTACCCTCACTACGGGGGGATGTCATCGATTGGGCTCACACAAACAAGACCGTCTGTCACCATGGCATGGTGAAGTCTCGCTCAGTAGTTGAACAACGGTTTTGGTGGCCAAACCTGGGAAGGGACGTGAGGGAGTATGTCAACGCATGCCCGATCTGTATGGCCAATAAGACCTCTCGCCTGCGACCAATGGGTGAGCTACAGCCGCTACTAATTCCCTCTCGCCCCTGGTCACACATTTCTCTAGACTTCGTTACAGGTCTACCCTGCTCCCAGGGGAACACAGTGGTACTCTCAGTCATCGATCAGTTTTCCAAGATGGTCCACTTTCTACCAGTTCCCAAGATTCCGTCCGCCAAGCAGACTGCGCAGCTAATGCTGGATGTAGTGTCGGACAGAGGACCGCAATTCGTGTCTCGGTTCTGGAAGGAGTTCTGCACCCTCATCGGGGCAAAAGTAAGCCTTACGTCAGGCCATCACCCGGAGTCCAATGGTCAAACGGAAAGAATAAATCAGGATCTGGAGACCGGTCTATGTTGTCTGGAATCACATGATCACAGCACATGGAGCCAGCACCTCGGATGGGTGGCATATGTCCACAACTCACTGCCTTCCACTTCCATAGGCTTCCAATGATTATTTTTGGTTAAAAACATACTCAATTGTATCTTTTAGGTCTCAGTGACCCTTTAACATTTATAAATGCAGTAATAAGCACAATTAATTTAGGTGAATGATCAGACACTTGTTTTTTTTTTTTTCAACAAAAAGAAGCAGAAGCCATACAGGGAGGATGTAAAGCATTTCTGATTTCAGCAAGAGCTGCCTGTATAGTAGTAAAAAAATTGTCATAGATTATTAACCCCCATGTGTTGTAAATGAAGGACCCGAACGGCCCTCGTTAGTGGTCTCTCTCCCCCAAGCCCTCATGGGGGAGTCTGGTATCCAAAGCCCAGGCTTTGCCAGCAAACACGCAGGGGAGCAATAGTAAGAGTTGAGTTTTGTACAAATCACTAATTTCCACTTGAACTGTACCCAGGCCTTTTGATCCATGCAACAGATATGAAAACTGCATTCCTCGTTAGCAAAGTAAAACTCCATATACTGTACTGCAATTTTGGATCCCCCAAAATCTTGTTGTTATTGTTTTTAAAATATTTTCAAGGGCCAAATTCAAAAGTGAACCTTTAAAGAAGTTAACATGCGAGGCAAACGAATGTTGATATTGTTTTGACATTTCCAAATGTGAAAAATGTATTTTAGAGGTTCATGTACATCTGTGATTAATTTGTTTATATTGCACCATAACAATCACTGAGTTCCGGTGGTTCATTTAATCACATTTCTACAGATGTATACAATTAAGCACATATTCATGCAGTCAGCCTTGATAAATGGTTGTCAAAGTGTGATTCAAAAGAGCTCAGCGCGTTCGAGCATGGTAATGTAATATGTCACCACATACGAAAGTGGAATTGCGCCTGGATATTCCACCATTAACTTTATAGGTTTTATTGTTGAAGATGAATCATACTGCTGTTTCAATCCTTCTCTGGCGTTAAGAGGTCAAACTGTGTGCCAGCAGTTTTATGGCACCATGTTCAACGACTGAATTGCTGCTACATCACCAAGCACAATGCCAGGTTCAAAACTGTGGTTCTTAAACAGGTAGCCCAATAAAAAAAAAGTCTATTTGGCAAATACCAGGATAATGTCCTTTCTGACTGAATTGTACAACACTATTGTATGCTTCCAACTATGAGGGAACCATATGGGAGTGGGGTTTGGGGGGGGCAGTAACACCAATGGAATGTAAACAAAAATAAAAACAACATACACACAACTGAGGGTGTAATTTATGTATTAAACAGGCTAATGTTTTTCCATTTTCCTGGTCGTCAGGTGCTTGACAAGAAGTAGAGCTGCTGATGCTCTCATGCCACCAACACAATCTGGAGCAGAATTTGCTCAAGACCATAGAGGTGATCGTACACATCAGGAAGCATCAACTTGACCCCATTACTCAACCATTGAGACCTTGAAGTTCTTAAGTCAACTGAAGAGGAGAGTAAACAACAACTCTATCCTCAAAAAAGCCCAGCAGAGGATAGATGTTTGCTGCTCCCTTTGCACAACTGTCATTGCAATGTCATTGCACTGGTCTATTACAGGAACCGTGAACAGGTAAAGGGACTTAGAGGGACAAGTTTTACACAATGTGGGACCTTGACACAGTTATCTCGTACCTGTTCTAAAGAAAGAAGATTGTATATCTTCTACAACTTTTGTAAGGAATAGTTCCTATAAATAGAAATGTCTCTTGTTCTTTGTTCTTGCTGCGTTGCTGTTCTTTGTTGTGTAGGTCGTACCAGGGCAGCGCCGTCTGCCAGAGAAAAATTCCTTGAGTGTTTTTTTTACACACTTGGCCAAATAAAGCTGATTCTGATTCAGATGTTTGTGGGTGTTGTGGAAGCACCGCCGAGCAACAAACTTTTGAGGCAATTCTACACGGCAGTCATTGAATCAATCCCGCGTTCATCCATCACAGTCTATTTTGCTGATACGGCAAAGAAGGACAAATTCAGACTGAAACTGATGATTAGGACTGCCAAGAAAATCATCGGTACTCCTCTACCCACTCATGCGCCCTTGTACAATGCAAGTTCGAAGACAATTGAGTCCAGGCAAAATTATCTTATCTCTTCTCACATCCTGGAATTTTTTTTCCCAGCCACCTCCTTCTGGTAGGCATTATTAAACAATGTACACTAACTACTAGAAGTCTGAAGGTTTATGTTGGCACTGACAGATATTTGGGACTATTCACAGTTCTCTCCACCTTGATTGACTAAGACTGACAAGAAACAGACCCCACTGCCACCACCATCCTTCACTGCAGCTATGGTGTTTTGTTGGTGATGAGCATTGTTCTGTTTGCAGCAAACATACACTTTGGAATTATGGGGAAAATTTGAAACCTTGGTTTCCTGGTACCATAAAAACTCCTAAAACATGTAAGAAAATATGTTCCAATCTGATGGATTATTTTGAAAACCCAAACCAACTTTAGCTATTGTAAAAGCAATATTGTTCTATTTCTTAGGTTTGTACAAGTTGAGGTGAGACATGGACTAGTGAGTTGAACATGGGAAAAGTATAACCATGATTATTTATAATTTGGATGTCTGAGGAATGTTCTAGATCTTCTCTGCCGCTGTGTTGTTTTCTAATGACGCATAAGACCATTCAACTCTGGCGTCACATTCACCAGACACTCTAGTTTGTTGATCGGGAAACAGGAAGTTTTTGTCTGTCTTTAAAGTTATTGACATTTAGTACATTAATGATGTACAGCAGATATTAAAAAGCATTTATGTGAGGTGTTGACACTGCAATCTACAAAATGGAATTGTGTACGCAAAAAAAAAAAAAAATCACCGACTTAAAGTGGAGATATTACGGAAAAGATAAAACTTTTAATGCGGAACAAGTATTTGGGTCACTAGAATGCCTGTGCATCCACCAAGTGTGAAATTAGGCAACTAAGTAAATCCTTCAGCTACCAATTTCCGTTTGCCTGTTATTGAGCTACTCTGCTCTGCACTTCTGCCCCACTTTTACATTGGTGGTTGTAGCTGAAATCAGTTTTGTATATACTAAGTAGACAAAAATGTAAATGTAGGAATATTGAAATAATGAGGGTCTTGTCTCAATTTATTCAATCAAAAAATGGGCCTTCTAATTGTACACAATGCTATCGTAGGATGAAGCCATGAAATATTGTCTTGTAATGGAAACAGATTTATTGTATTCTGCTGTCTAAGGAAGAGCATTTGATTGTACTTCTGACTCATAAATCATAATTTTAAGCCACACAATGTGAAATTGGTTGATTTTTCCACAGCAGCATTGAGCAGCAGTGCTTTCGCCTGCCTGTGCACAAGTTAATTACAGTAACTTTATGTCTCACTTCGAGTGTTTATAGTGTTTTAAATGCTGTTTTATGTTAGTTGAGGAGTCGAGGTTTATGTCGTGCACTTTGACAGCGTACCGAATTTCAGCTGTTTCTAAATCCGGAACCGTTATTCTGTTGCAAACGTTCCCGCACGGAAAACTGTGCCAAGTGCACGAACTAAAGAAGAACGAAGGAAATAAAACAAAAAACCCAGTGAAAGCCATTATGGCAGAGGTATGTAAGATGATGTTCCTTAATAAATTGTTTTACGTTTGTTGATTTGTTAGTAGTTCGTAACTAGATGAAGAAAAAGCGCTAGCTGACGAATAGTCGACATTGTCTTAATTTAGAAACCGTTACACACATCGTTACTGACAAATTTGATTTATTAGGCTATACATTATCGATGTAGTGAAGTGAACTTGTTCCCCTCCCCCCTTTTTTTTTTAGCCACAAATGTTCTACAAGGGGCTTCAGATCACTGGGTTTCATCCTCGTAATGACGTACACACAGCATTGTTTTAATGAAAAAGCTCGTCAAGTTGCCTTTCCTGTGCCCTGCGTACAATTGTTAGCAAAACCCTGCTCGGGTAGTACTGTTAATAATTATGTACACAATATGTGGACATATTGATAATGTTATAGGCAACCAAATAACACTACGGAGTTTTGCTTCATCCGTCCGAACATTTAAACACACATCCTGTTGGATCACAGAAGTACATCTTTCTGCAATAAGAACGTTGTCAAAATTGGAACAATGATGGAAGCAATGTAAAAAAAAAAAAAAAAAGTGCTGCTACGACTACTTTACCATATACGATGTGCTTATTATTTCAATCTCTTGTTTTCACAGACACATAGTTTGCATCCCATTAGACAACAGGCTGCAATTGTAGCAAAAGTCTTCATCCAGAGGGATTATACCAATGGCACTGTGTGCCAGTTTCAAACCAAATTCCCTTCTGAACTGGAGACTAGGGTAAGAAAATGATATTTATGTGGCTGTAATTGTTCTATTGTAATCTCATGGTTGACCTTTTGTGTATTGACAGCTGTAGAACGAGCCTTTCAAGTTTCGTATGATAGAGGGGCATCAGTTACAAGTGTGTGTCTGCCAATGGCAATAGCTTTAAGGCACTTCTATCCAAAATTAGATAAAAGTTAGATGAGATAAACCAGAAAAACTAAATGTTAAAACAGGTTTTTAAAGGCATCAATCAAAGAAAGTCAATATGAGCACAGTCTGCAGCGTCTCTTCTTGTGATTTAAAGCCAACTCTTTGGTCCAGGCTCACCCAGTAATAGCACAATTATATGTTTGCCCAACAAGCAGTTGCTGAGGTGGAAGTCACTCGCTCGTGAAATTCAACCACTTTAACGCCACTTAATGCAACACCCTGAGGATGAATTGTCTGATGAATGTGAACAAGATCCCAAATACACATCCACAATCCCACAGCACAGTTTTTACTGGCATTTGGCCTTTTCTCAAGATAACATTTAATATTGTTTGTGTCAATCTTTGTCTGCCTGCATTGTACTCGTTACTTTTAACACTCAATGATGTTGGTCGAGGGCAGCACGGTGGCGCAGCTGGTAAAGCGTTGGTATCACAGTTCTGAGGTCCTGGTTCAATCCCAGACCCGCCTGTGTGGAGTTTGCATGCTTTCCCCGTGCATGCGTGGATTTCCTCCGGGCACTCGGGTTTCCTCCCATATTCCAAAAACATGCAACATTAATTGGACACTCTAAATTGCTCCTTGGTGTGATTGTGGGTGCGGCTGTTTGTCTCTATGTGCCCTGTTATTGGCTGACAAACAGTTCAGGGTGTACCCCTCCTCCTGCCCCTTGACAGCTGGGATAGGCTCCAGCACTCCCTGTGACCTTCGTGAGGATAAGCGGTGAAGAAAATGGATGGATGGATGTTGGTCTAAAAAAACAAGAAAAAAATACAGTAGGGGTGACGTCCACTGGTTTGATACCTCTAGTAACAAGCACGATTGCTTGTATCTATCTTTAAATTGATATATGTTTTTGTCGACATTAGTTAATTTTGAATTTTGGCTCAACAGAATTATTTGTGACAATAAATTGGCCGAGACAAAGCAGACGTTACCCTATTTTGCTTAAGACAGTCGTTGCAATCCTGTTGCTCCATGATAAATTCCATGCTCAACTGTTTCAGGTTACTTCACTGACCATAATGGTGCTTGTTTTATGATAATCTTGTCAATGTGTTTTTGTCTGGGGTCATTAGCAGACCCTTACTTTTGTAATTTTGGCTTGGCATTTCTACTTTTCTTGCGCTGAGTTTTCTTCCATAGCCTCTATAATTTAACTTATTCATATGTGAACAGTCAAATTGTGATACATTCACTCGCAGTGTTTCCCACAGTACCAGAATCTATTTGTGGTGACAGGGCTCGAGAGGGATTAAAGTTATATGAACACTCATCAAATAACTCATAATAAATTAAAATAAAAAAAATAATCACTTAAATGGATAAATCAATCAATCATTACAAAGCAATTCATTCATCCATCCATCCCATTTCTGAGCCACTTATCCTCACAAGGAAGAGTGCTGGAGTTAATCCCAGCTGTCATCGGGCAGGATGTGGGGTACACCCTGAAGTTGTTGCCAGCCAATCACAGGGCACATGGAATCTGACAACAGATGTACTCACAATCACACCTAAGGGCAATTTAGAGTCTCCAATGAATGGATGTCTTTGGGATTTGGGAGGAAACCGGAGTGCTCGTAGAAAACCCACACAGGCACGGTGAGAACATCCAAACTCCACACAGGTGGGGCCGGAAATTGAAACCTGGTCCTCAGAACTGTGAGGCTAACCCTCTACACCTGCGCCACCTCGTCACCCAAAGGAATTCATTTAAATGTACAATAAAAACTCCACACTAAAAACACCACACTAACTTTTCCCTTCATACTACCAGCATACCATAATTTTGGGTATAATAATAATAATAATTTATATAATAATGAGATTGACAGTGGTTCATGTTTTATCTGCAAAATATTTTACCGTGATATGAAGTTTGACAGGCGACACATTAGATGACCAATGAGAGTGTTGGCCTCACAATTATGTGGACTGTGGTTCAAATCTTGGCCCACCTCTGCAGAGTTTGCATGTTCTCTCCATGCATGTGTGGGTTTTCTCCGGGCACTCCAGTTTCCTCCCACATCACAAAAACATGCAACATGCAAAAACACACCAGTTGATATCCACTGACTTAAATGAACACCACAGCAGGATAATATCAGCATACACAGAGGGTTTGGATTTGGGGGAAAAAACAGTGTGATTTGGAAAATAAAATGTTATTTGTTGGCACACTTGCAGAACTAGATATTTTGTCACAATATAGTTGTTTTCAGAACATGCAGTACTGTACATAAAATTATAACAAAATTATTTGAACGAATAATGTAATTTGTGGGTTTACAATATGAGTCCCGTGGCAGTATGAAGGGAAGTGGGAAGCTGAGCTCACGCTGTTTTGTATTAAGGCCCCCAAAAAATGTTGTGGTTCCGATTTCCTACATTTCAGAACTACGCTAGGTTGGTGTTTTCTTTTTTTTTTTTTACAAAATATTTCTACTCTGTCTCCACCACATGGTGCCGCCATTTTCTCATCACTTCTCATTAATTCACGCTCTCTTATGCGTAATGAGTTCAAAAACCACAAGGCAAAAGGCTTGGTCCAAAAAACATGAAACAATGTCTAAAATCGCAGATGGCAAAACATGATAAAGTAACTTGACTTGATATGGCTCATTAACGCTATGACATGGGACGAGGCAGCGACGCTAGCTAACGCTCGTGAACACGCATGCATGAACACACAACAATTTGGCAACAAGTGGTATCAAAAACAAGGCTTAAATACAGAACGTAATCTGAGTGCAGCAACGTGCACAAGGAAGTGGCACGGCCACGCCCCCGCCTGCCACGGTTGCTGTCAAACACCCGACTTAACTCTGTGCTTCCTCAGCAGCATGCACAGTGTGCTCGCACGCTGCGCACGGGGCCGTGGAGAACCATGCCGGTGACATATTTAACGTGGTGTAAAAATGTTGGGGTCGGTGGAAATTTTTAGGAGTTGGCTAGGAAATCAGAACCACAAGCCTTTTTTTTTTATGCCTAATGGTGGAGATGAGACTTAAGAGTTGCATATACAGTATATCTTATGGATCTATGTACACACACACACATATACACACACACACACACACACACACACACACACACACACACATATATATATATATATATATATATATATATATATATCCAATTTTCTTAGCCACTTGCCACTTATCTTCACAAGGGTCGCAGAGAGTGCTGGACCCTATCCCAGCTTTCAACAGGCAGGAGGCGGGGTACACCCTGAACTGGTTGGCAGCCAATCGCCGACATCGAGATAAACAGTCGCACTCACAATGACACATGGGGGCAATTTAGAGTGTCCAATTAATTTTGCATGTTTTTGGGATGTGGGATGAAACCAGAGTGCCCGGAGGAAACCCACACAGGCAGAACATGCAAGCTCCACACAGGTGCATCCGGAATCGAACCCAAACAAATTCCATCCATCCATCCAGCCATTTTCTTTGCTGCTTATCCTCATGAGGGTCGCGGGGAGTGCTGGAGCCTATCCCAGCTATCAACGGGCAGGAGGCGGGGTACACCCTGAACTGGTCGCCAGCCAATTGCAGGGTACATCAAGACACACAGCCGCACTCACGATCACACTTGGGGGCGATTTAGAGTGTACAATTAATGTTGCATTTTTTCGGGATGTGGGAGGAGACCGGAGTGCCCGGTAAAAAACCCACGCAAGCACGGAAAGAACGTGCAAACTCCACACAGGCCCCCCGCCTGGATTTTCAAAACTGAGAGGCAGACACTCTAACTGGTTACCACCGTGCCGCTGCTTAATTTATGTTGAAATTAAAAGAAAAAAAATCTGCAGGTTCTTTTTTGTCAGCTTTTTTATACCTTTGTTGTTTGTGTGTCTGAAGTTAAAATACAAATCAACAAAAACAACACTCGGTGTGCTGTGATAAAATGGGTTGATCAGCATCACTGGCGTGGGAAAGGATGGATACTGTCTCAAATGTCAATGGCTGTGATACTAGAAGATTGAGTCTCAAAATAAAACAACGATGGATTTGATACTTAAGTCATTTGAGCGACTGTATTTTCAGTATCATATCAGAAGGGAAATGGTTATATGGATCATTAGCACACACACAAAAAGAGCACACTGAGCCACAATTTCCACTCAGCAAAAGCCAAAATGTATTTGGGGTGGCCAAAATGTATTCATAGCGGCTATCATAAATAATTGTCTGTGGGAAACTCTTGCATCTGCCCTCTGGAGGTTGTTGTTGATGCCACTAACAGTTGATTTAGGGTGTTTCACTATGGCTTTCAAACTGTTCCTTTTTCAGTTGCTATTGTTTTTTCATTCATTCTACTGGCTATGTTTGGTTCACTAGCGCTGAATCTCCATTTTCTCCAAGCTTCACAACTGCAGGCTCCCATTCTCCCAAAGACAATTTTCTGGTTTTCATGATGGGTGCATTCAAAACTGTTATAATTGTAGTCGGTCACATCTGACACTGAGCCCAGACATCAGCGGTACTGATTGTTTGAATCATCCATGTACTGTAATTCCCGGCCTACAGAGCGTACCTGGTTATAAGCCTCACCCAGTACATTTGGAAAGGAAATACCATTTGGTACATACATACGCTGCAGCTGTGTAAAAGCCGCAAGTGCCCACATTGAAACGCACATTGAAACACGAGATATTTACAAAGAAAGGCGGTACACAGAGAGTTTAACACTAGCGGCGCCGGGCTAACGCTAATGCTTGCAGCGCCACACTAACGCGAGCTGTAACAGGGCCGGTTAAAAGAAAACGTACGGTAAAAATACTGAGACACGGCAGTCAAATGCTAGCGCAGTGCTTACAGGGCTGGACCGGTAAAAGTGACTTCCTCGACAAATATATTCCACCGGTCTCACTCTTACCTTTTCTGCTTGAGCGCCCCCCCCCATTCCACAAATTAGCCGCATCACCACATAAATTGCAGGGTTGAAAGCGTGTGAAAAAAAAATCACGGTTTATAGGCCAGAAATGACGGTAATTTGACACCACAGGGAAAATGACACTCACATGTTCCAATACTTTTGCTTACAAGAAAAAGAGGTGGGTTCATTTGAAAGTTGACATATTTTAATTTGTACACAGAAAACACCCCAAAAAGAGATGGCCTCACTTTTCAATTGTAGGGTAGTATATCCTTTTTTGGCAACAGAACCAACGAGAATTATTGCTGCATTCATTTGCCCCATGTCCACAGTCACTTCTCACTTTCTTTCTTTCCACAAATCACTCACACCAAGTCACATTAAATGTCCCTTCACCAACACCAACATGACCAACAGCCTCATTATCTGAACTGTAACTGTCACTGTTAACATAACCCAGTTTCCCCAAATCCTTTGATTATTATTTTTTTTCTGTATGTGGCCACTGGGGGAAAAGTTTTGGACATCCATGTAGCCACATAAAGAATCAGCTCCTGGGGTGGTGTCTTTTTATTTCTGAAGCACATAGCTGTGATTAACCTCGCCATTGTATCACACATTGATTTTCATAGTTGTAGTCATGGAAGAAATTATTGAACCACTCTTGTTTGCTTTGTTGCATGGTACCGCTAAAGGTATATTGGGCCAAAAATACAATGAATATGACAAAAATGCAGCTAATTCCGTAGTACATTGTCCTATATCACATGCTTGACCTTAATTTCATTCCAAGTGATTTGATGGTAGTCTGCCTTTTTTCCCAAGTTCTATAATTTTCTAGGGAAAAAAAGCTAGATGTCTCCTATGAGGCATTTTTGTTGCACTAGAACAGCGGTCGGCAACCTTTGACACCGAAAGAGCCGTTTGAACCCGGTTTCCACGGAAAAGAAAACACTGGGAGCCGCACATCTAAAATGGAAAAAAAAAAAAAACTTCTACTACTTTACCGCAGCATGTTTCTTATGAAATCCACGTGCTACAGAGGAAATTACATTTTATTCATTTAATGAACACATTTTGAACATTTTGAATTCTTGAAAAATAATAACAATGAATGTCTCTTTCAAATAAATTAAAAAGCTGAATTTAAATTGGCCATGTAGCAAACGAAAGCAGAAAAATGCCATGATGCGTCATCCCTATATCCATTTATCTTATCTAAAATGAAGATAACACTGTATATATTGCTTTTTCTTACCTTTACACTTTGTATAAACAACTATAGTGTGGTTATGTCTTATGAAGTGCTACGGAGAAAATTAAATTTTACCGATGTAATGAACACATTTTGAATTCTTGAAAAAATAATAATGTCTGAATGTCTCTTTCGAATAAATTAAAAAGCTGAATTTAAATTGTGCATGCAGCAAACAAAAGGGAAAAATCCGTGAGCCGTCATCCTTATATCGCCTTGGGCTTTCAAAGTATGCAGCAGAGCCTTGACCTGGATATATAAAATAAATTTGGGGAAAAAGCACTGTGTCACTAAACAATGAAAATTAAATATTTGCAAAATATCTGCATAAATATTTATTTTACCTGGTTAATGGGACTTCTGCTCCTGAACCTCTGCGCACAGCTTCTGCAAATCGGGGCTGTACGAAGTCACTTTCATCTTTATGCAGGACTGTCTTCGCAGAGAGAGGCATCTCTCTGATTTTCTGCACAATTTCTTTGTTTTTAAAGTCCACAAATAAGTGTTCTGAAATCTTAAGGAATGATTCTTTCATATATTCTCCATCTGTGAACGGTTTCCCATGCCTGCCTATTTCCTGAGCGGCCACAAAGCTTGCATATGTAATTGAATTTGCAGACTTCACCCACTTCTTGAATTGATTTTTCGTCCGGTCAGCCTTCTGCATCAGTTCCGAAACAGCTTTTTTCCTCTCTTCTCCCTCTCTTTGACCGTTTATTGTTAGCCAGTTTTTCTCCACAAATTAGGCATACTGGTAGGCCACTCTCGCCCGAGGTAAATGCAAATGAATCTGCCCAGGCATCATTGAATGTTCTATTTTCTTGAGATATTTTTCTTTTCTTACATTTCTCCATTGGCTTTGCCGGGCTTGAAAGTCGCTCAAAATAGACGGCGTTTCAGCGGGTATACCCGCTTCCGCAGTGTGACGTCTATTTTGAGCGATGAAAAAATAATATCAAATAATTTAATTAATATTTTAATATTTCAAGATCACAATAATCTTCAAATTTAGAACTAAAATAATATAAAAACTAACACAAATAAAACACACTTCAATTAAATACAAAAAAAAAAATTAGTAATTTATTTTCCCAAGCCAATCAGAGCCGCATTATAAGGATGAAAGAGCCGCATGAGGCTCCGGAGCCGCGGGTTGCCGACTGCTGCACTAGAACTTAAAAATGAAACACAAAACTGAAGAAACAAGGATGGACGTTTTTCGCGACTCTATTTGACCTACTTGATGAATGTCAAATTTAACATCAGTGGTTGCTTACAGTGAGCCAAGTATTTTAAAAGTCATATTTCTTTTGTTGTGAGACACTGTTGGTGAGACTCAATTTTTACAGTCAGTGCCAACTCAATTAAGCGCAATGTAAATGAAAATTATTCTTTTCTTGTATTATTTCTTTCTATTTAATCCAGGGTTTAGTTCATGAACAAATCAAATCAAACCTCATCAGTAATGTGGTCACTATCTATAACACAAATTACAAAAATGCCATATGGGTGCTATTAAACATTTGTAATTTGGTAAGTGGTTAATTTCCACGGTGTATTCCTTTATTCGAAAAGCTGTTTGCCAGGAAAACGTGTGCCTGCTTGATGATCAATAAAATGGGTAAGATGGACATGTTTTGAGTCCTGATTAAATTTTGGTCAGGATGATCTAATCAGATACAATTATCTGCCGGGGGGGTGGTACAGTACAGTATACTGTATTCGAACAATGTGTTTATTGTCATTGTAGTTTGTAGTGGTGTCGAGATTAATTAACTTTTGCAACTAATGAAGGTAAACAAAATAATCATAAAAGGAACATTTTTCTTTGGATAGGTGTCACATTTTGTATTTCTATCAAAAATGAGCATGAGTGAGGTCTTGCGTGAAGAGCATATTGTGTAACCATCGAAGGGGTGGAAACACAACAGGTCATTGTGACTGAACAAGAGTTATGCAGCATTAAAGAGAACAAGTGATAGCTTGACAGCTAAATTGCAGCTCATAAAAAAAATAAAAACAAGAGTTGTCCATGTCCTTTTCGCTAGATGCTTATGCTCAAAAGGGTTGCGGGAGCCTATCCCAGCTAACATTGAGTGAAAGGCAGACTACACCTTGAACTGGTCACCAGGGTAAAGGCACATGTCAACACCATCACTGAGCAGCAATTGAGCCCACGCTAGCTGCACCAAAGTCAGGCGTGTGTATCACTAAACAGTATCACTTCAATAAAATAAACTCATGGAATTTGTCAGAGTTTTTTTTTTTTACCATGTTGCTCTTTTCTTTTCTTGACAGTTCTAATAAGGAGAATATCCTCTTCTCTTGTACTCTTGGAGGAATGCTAAATACAGCATCAGGTCCAAATGTAATGGACAGACGCCCTGTCAGAGAAATGTGGTTTGAATCCCTGCCTCCGAGTTGGAAAATTAGAGGAAGAACAAAGCGTGTAGCAAATGGGCCTGAGACCACTGATGTTTGGAGCCTGTTGCCACATTCCTCGGGCACACGGGAGCAGAACTTTGGAAAGTTATCAGAAAAGCAAGACGCCCTGAGCTGCCTCTTTGTCTGGTCTGAAGGTTCCTTTCTTCCCCCAGTATCACATGAGGGCTTACCGAATCTATTCTGGACACCCTGTGCATTAGTCAAATATTGACGTAATTGTCAGACAAAACTATTTAAATAACAGTTAATCTTGGCTGCGTTTATAATTGGGCAGGCTATAAAGTAGCTAAGATTTAGAGGTATTTATCTTAGTCAAGGAGTGCAAGTAAGTTTGACCGGAGCCTTAATATTTCTGGATTGTTATTGTGTATTCAGCTATCAGTCTCTTATTAAGTGGTGACATTCAAAGAACACATTATTAAGGGCATCTTAACCTGTCTGGGAGGATTATGATACTACATAGTGAATCAATATCTCTTTGTGTTTGAAGCCCATGAAATATGAAGTTACGATTCCAAAATGAAGTTAGCTGGGATGGGCTCCAGCACTCCCGTGACCCTTTTGAGGATGAGTGGCTTGGAAAATGGCTGCATGGAAGTTAAGCTGCGCTCGAAGTGAAGAGAATAAGAAGTAGAGGTTGCAGTTTGCTATTTTCAATGACACATGCAGAGTGTTCGTGCTTTTTTCTGTTTCTTGTCTTTTAATACATTTCCCCTCAATGATGTGCGAAAGGTGGACAAACAGCAGTTTGAGGAGACTGTGCGGACTCTAAATAACCTGTATGCCGAAGCAGAGAAACTTGGAAGCCACTCGTATATTGAGGGTTGTCTTGCCTGCCTCACAGCATATACGGTGTTCTTGTGTATGGAGACACATTATGAGAAGGTGAGTGAAAAAGAAGCTCCTTTCACACTTGCCACCTTTCTCACAACTTATCGCAGGAAGCTGCAGCCAGAATGTGAAGACAGTGTTAAACTGATTAGCAGTGAGAACGATTGACAGTGAAGAGCTGATTTAAAAAATATATAAGCAAACAAGAAAGTAAAAAAAAAAAAAAAAAAAAAAAAGAACTAGTTCATTTTTGGACCGATGACCTGATGTTGAACAAGTTCGCTTAGAAAATGAACATTCCCAATACTGATTCAGTATTTCACACCACAGTATATGTGTTGACAGTTATAGAGCAAGTTTTAAATGCCCACAATTGAACTCTCTTGAAACTTGGCTCTTCAGGTTCAAAAGCCTTATGAGCGAAATTACATCATCTTAACTTTTCTGGAACGTTATCTTATTTTTCTTTAAATTCTTATGTCTTAAACACTTCTCTCAGATTTGCAACCATAAGAAATGTACAGTATTTAAATTGCTTGGTGTGCTCCCTTTCAGGTTTTAAAAAAGATTGCAAAGTATGTGCAGGAGCAGAATGACAAGATCTACATACCCAGAGGCCTCTTGCTCACCGACCCCATCGAGAGAGGCCTTCGAGTCGTATCTTCTTCTTCAGTGTCTAATATGAGTTGAGACAGAACACCCCTGTTTCTCTTCCCTTGGATGAAATATTTCCTAAGCCATGTTTAACCTCTTAAAAAATTATTGGCTAACAATGAAGAAACTGATACATTTCTCAGAGGAAGACAATGAGCACAAGAATCAACTTCAACTCCTTTTAGAAAATGTATTATAAATCATCAACATGGGGAGAGTAGAGCTGATGCGTCAAAAGTCAGACATACTGTATTCATGAGTGTAAATTAAATTTACTATGAATTGCACAGGGGGAAAAAAGATGCAATTTCGCAATTTGTATGGCATCGCATCGCATCGCATTACGATTACACAATGCCAGCAGTTACTTAAGCATGTTACTTCTCTGAATATAAATTATAATTAGCAGTACGTAGAGGTATCAAGTAAAAAGAAAGAATGAAAATTTGTCTGCGGTCCAGAGCAGCTGCATAAAATTATTGTTTCGCCCAGCATGTGTTGGGGAAGTTGCTGACTGACGCAACATTCTAATTAAATGGAGCCGAGCAGCAATAGGAGATTAGGGATAGCAAAAATATGAATAAAATAGTTCACAGCTGAATTTTGTAACTCTCCTTGCCTCCAAGTTTATTGGGCTGTTAGTGTTCTGGATTATTTCACCAACACTGGGGAGCTTGCTGTGCTGTGTTTGGCAAATGGAGCCCAGTGGAGATTGACAGGAATGCATCATACGAACACTTCAACATCAACACTGGAGGTGCCAGATCATCACCTAGCAACCCTCAGCCCTCAAATGTCAGTCAAATGCTGTCATTAAAAGCCAGAGCACAGATGAGATTTTCACTTCAAAAGGAATTTGACCTTTTTTTTTTTTTTTTTTTTAAATAAGCCTTCACAATATGTGAAATTTCCCAACACTAAGGAATCATCAATGATTAAATGCTCTTCCTTGACTGATTTCATGAAAGATTGAGGTTACTATCTTTGAAGAGAGAAGCCTGGCTAGATAGACGTTTCCAAGGTGAGTCCCAAAGATTTTGTATTTTTACTTTGACCAGAACATCCAGAAGTTACAGTATTTAGATCAAGGCATTGACACATGCAACTAGTTGTTGTCTGCTTTGTTTTGGATTTTTCCCATGAAGTCACCCATGGTATCGTGGTACACATGCTTGACTTTACATAGGGCGTGGGTTGACCTTTTCCTCGGTGACCATGTGAATGTGAGTGCACATGGTTAGTGTATGTCCCCGGCGACACAGTGGCGACAACTTCAAGGTGTAGTCCGCCTTTTGCCCCAAGTAAGCTGGCGTAGGCTCCAGTACCGTTTCTCATTCAATGCTGTCAATTTATTCATGTGAAATCTGATATGCAACATTTTTTTAGCTTTTTTTTTCCCCCATGAAAATTACTAGTATTGTTATTCATTCATTAATCTTCCGTTCCGCTTATCCTCACAAGGGTCACAGGCATGATGTATCCTATCCCAGCTATCTTCTAGCAAGAGGCAGGGTACACCGTGAACTGGTTGCCATCCAATCACAGGACACATTATTATTGCTTTTAAAATATTACATATGATAATTCAAAAAAAGCAACTTCTACTAATACTTTTATACTATGCAGTCTTACATTTTGGAAGCCCCATTGCCCACTTACATCCACATCCACTGTTGTCTTACCTTTTAAAAACACCGTTCAAATCTTTCCCAGATGGATTCATGAAACAAATCATATGCCATAGCAGGTTAAGGTAATCCGAGTTCAAAAAATAATACCCTTTAGGGGCAAGTCCATCACCCGTCGCCTCGAGCCTTACACGTTGAAGCTTAAGTCTTCTCATCTGGTTGTACTCCGAGTGAACTCCTTTGTAATCATGGCGTTCGCTTCCATAAAGCATTAATGGATCATTCTTCCTGCTTTATGACATTCACGTGGCTGCTGCTTAGCGACTTGTCACTTTGTTGAGGACTACAAATGTGTATATATGTAAATGTAGTTCACTGAGAGGACCAAGGAGCCAAACCAAGCAACTGAACCCAAGAAGTGATAACATGTCATGTCGGCACACAAACATTTGCACTGTACTCATGTCTCAGTGGTGTTTTTTTTTACTGGCGATATATAATGCCTCTTTAAATCTTAAAATCTCCTTGTCACATGCCATTCTCATTGGATAGGTTTTATTGAAATTAAGTTGTTTTGTGCAATGCTGTTAAAGAAATGCTATGTAAATCAATCAGGGTTTGGACTAGTGAACCGTACAGGGCGCACTTAAGTCAGTGGAGTTCCATGCCCTGCGTATCTGTCACATAGTTTAATGTCATGGAAGCAGAAGCATTTAAAGGCCTTTTCACAGCCCACTTGGTCATTGTAAAAGGCCCGCATGGCAGAGCACAAGCATAACGGCACCCCACTGCGCCCAGTACTGACCATGGCCAAATTTGGAGGTGCTGAGGTAGCAATCTTACGGGGGCATCGGAAGGCTTTCCCTGCTCCGGAGACTGCAACTTGGCAATATGTATTTGTTATTTTTGCAAAGGAAATTTTGAGGAGGAGGTGATGCAGCAGGTGAAAGGCAATTTCACTTGCAGGATCTTGGAATTTATAATCTGTTTTTTGAGTGACAGTTTCATCAAGAGCACTTTGAAGTGTTTCAAGCTGAGCAGGAAAAAGTTTTAAATCCTCCCACAAAGACGTCTTGGTATATTATTTTTCTATTGCCCCAATTATCATGCCCTCCTCCATTTGCTATTTACTCTACGACTCTGCAAAACGGCACTCAGAAATCACTCCACTGGCCCGTCTGCTATTGGAGGCGCTTTCCATCGCGGCTCATCGCAGACGGCCAGTATGGCTTATGACGGAGCCGAGGCGTCCTGCTTTAAAGGGTTGTTCACAGACACCGCTGTACTGAGCTACACAGTCGAGCCAGAGCACTTTAAGCGCGCATGCAGCTGAGTAACGCATTCTCGGCTGGGTTCTTCAGAGCCGCCCCCATCCGCAAAGCCCGACGCGCAGCCTTCCCAGAAGCAGTGACCGCCGAATGTGGCTTCTCAGCTGGTGTGGCTCATTTTCGGCGCCGTGGTGGCATATAATGGAGCCGAGTCGTGCTGCTTTTAGGGGGATGTTCAAAGCCGCCGCAGTACTTGTTGAACATCGTTGACCCGGGGCGGGGCGCATTACTGCCTACCTGTTGTTTAGAACCCACGAACCTCTCATCCTCTGCACCCATGCAATCCATTTTTCACAACGAATCGGGTCTCTTGCAAACTTATGAAGGCTAAATCCATTCTCCCGAGTGTTAAAGCAATGCCTAGCAATGCAATGAGTCGGCAATTTGGCTAACACAAAGGAACAAAGAGCTACCTTCCCGGAGGTAGAACTAATGGAAACAAACGAGTCCACTAGGGGGCGTCTCTGTACTGTACGTCACTTCCTGCTTCTTCTCGAAGACAAATCCCTGAGAGGATTTTCATGGCGGGAGTTACAAAAAGCTGTATACGTCAAAATCATGTTTTCTGGTGAAAAAACACATGGGCCCATATTGGCTGATGTTTTTTCATTAATAAGATACTCAAAATCATCCATTTCATGACAGTCGCACTTTAATCATGTATTCACGCATACACTGACCTCTGCTCAGCCAGATCTAATGAAAATAACCACAACAACATGATAATATCAGTAATTTTCAACAGTTAACATTGTGTGCACTGTCTCACACACACATACACAAACTCTCAGTTCAAGCAAGTCCACTAACAATAGTGGAATAATTTTCAATAACATCTTTCTCTTACTATGCTGCTTAGTGAGACTTGTTCTGTCTTTTCATGGCACAATATCAAGGAGTTCTTCTTTGATCATACATTCATTTGACACAGACCGTGCAAATATAGTCAACTGAGGCTTGTCTTGTATGTCACAACTCTCATCCAATGCCACACTAAAATACTCACGTGCTTGAAGGTCAGAGTGCAACTGTGATTCAACAGCTGTATTAATATGCGATATTCTGCGTTCAACACTGTGGCGGGACAGTTGAACGTCTGATACGCTCCGTTTTATTTTCTCGTCTCCAGGAGCCAAGATTTCAAAGGCGTCAATGAGGCATTTTTTAATGAAGTCCCCTTCGTTGTATGGCTTTATAGCCTGTGCTATGTTCCAAGCCAGCTGATATGATGCAAGTGTTACGGTCTCCGAGTGGGGGAAAAACTGCACCTGCTTTTCTGCCTGGCTTTTCAAAGCGACCAACTTGTTCTTGCGAAGTTCAGTCCCTTTTGGAAATTATTGTTAGATGTTAGGGTGGAATGAGCTGAAGTGACACTGAATATTTGAAGCTTTGAAATGTGCTAATGCTGCGTGACATATAAGGCAGATCGGCTTGCCATTACGTTCAACCAAAAAATATAAACTCTCCCACTCTGGCAAAAACGTCATATATTTTCCTTTGGCTGTGCTTTTTTCCCCTGCCATTTCAAGAGGTAACTTGACAGAAATTGTTTACAACACAAATGACCGTCACACCAAAGATTCTCTCGTCGCTCGTTTGATGTCACTCAAACAGACTTACATGGTCAGTGTGCTATCTAGCTGTAGGGGGAGTGAATGACAGCGCCAGCCAAGCAATTTTTGACACATGTCATGTGAAAGCTCCTGAAGAGCTGCATTAAATTAGTTAAAGAGCCGCATGAGGCTCGCGAGCCGCGTGTTGGCCAGGCCTTTAGTTACTAAAGTTTAGTGTCAGCTGCCCATTGCACTTTCCGCGGCGCACCGCGACACATTCCGTGGTCCCGCTCCCACAGCACATCCACAATAAATGGGAAAGTTGACGGTGTCTGAGAATGTGAAAGTTGACTGTATGCAGTTTATCACTTTGCTCATTATGACATTAACATCCATTTTGTCCAGGTGTTACTTTCATGAAGACCTGGTACAGTATAAAAAAGATAAAGGAACTGATTTGGTGCTTCATGCCTTCTTTACGTTTTGTTTTATTTTATAGCATAGTTTATTAAACAACATTAATAGTCAGAGATGATCTCTTACCTAATTTCTCATTTCCTGCTGTATACTACGCAACCTGTGTTTTGATGTTATTCTGTTTCCAACATGCATGCTGAAGAAGACCACGTGACATGGCAAGTCCACATGAATTCCATAATTTTACAATTACGTTCCAAATTCCAAATGTGAGGGAAATTTTGCAAGACTGACTAATCTTATTCCACCATTTCTTTTGTATTTTCTGCCCAAGCACATTCTGTATCACAACTTACCATCAATGACACTTGTGCTTTTATGTATTTGTTTTTGTTTTTATTTTTTTGTATGTGAAACCAACAAAGTGAGATTGTCAACCACAGATGGCTTTTGCCATATCTGCTGATCTTCCGCTCAGGCACCATGTGTTTTGCCTCAAGAGTGGATATCATCTGTTATAAATAGTTTCCGTCTTTGCCACAGCAAACTCATTCTGTTCTTTTGGCCTGTATAAGACAGGGGTCATGCTGTTATCCAGACGTTATAGACTAAAACCTACTGAGCAAAGACAAAGGCTCAGTCTGCAATCTACTAGAGAAACAATAGCATTTTACCAATCCAACGGTACTTTACCCATGTTCCACATTTTGTTCAGCAACAATTGCAAACCCACGTAGATTGATTAACTGTTCTTCTCGTACTGAACAAAAACTTGGATTACATTTTTTGATAAACATGTCGACAAAAAAGACTAAATAAAGCGCTTTTATTTGAAGCTGTTGGGAAAAGAGCATTTTGGAACATCGAGAGGGTAAAACAATCCAATCATAAAAAGAGGCCTCTGAGGGCAAAACACAGTCAGTTAGTTCACCAGGGATTTGAGTGGGCTTAGTCCTGGAGGTGGCAATTGATAAGCTTGTCATTCCATTATCAATACTACTTATTAATCTCACTTTTTGTCTCACCAATTCTCAGGGCCTGATAATGGATTTTTTTTCCTGCATAAATGAAATCATAATTGTACAATGGCGTTTGTAGTTCACCTTTGTCTCTTATTTAGATTCATTTGATGATATTAGACTTGGAAGTGGGGAAACTATGGAGAAATATAAGAATTTGAGAAGTGGGCAAATACTTTCTCATGGCCCAGCTTTAAAACTGCAAGAGAAGACCAGTTCAGTTCTGGGCAGGTGTCATAATACTAATTTTTTCATGTGGTGTGCAAGTCCCTGCATTATGGGCCGTCTGAAGCACTCAATGTCAACAGAGCAGTACACGTGCAGAGAGAATGTATTTTTCCATGAGGTCATTCCACGTGTTCATTTGTTTGCAGGAGCTGCTAGTTTGGGCAGAGCCAGCCTCCGTATCAGAGTGAGCAGCAACCTTCGCCACACCCTCCCAAAAAGATCTCACACAACTGTGCTCCACCGCATCTCAAAAATCTGTTCCGTCATTCACATGCAGCCCTCAAAGCCTAAATCATATATTACAATATTTGCTCGAGTTTCGCAGTCAGCGGCACTGAACAGCCCAGCTAGCTAACGCATCCCACTATTATAGTATTGCCGAGTTTGCACTAAATCTCTTCAAGTCTTGACAAATTAGCTTTTGTCTGGTTTTGACAAGAATTGTGAAATGATGGATCCTATTTGAAAAATGCAGCCAAAACCAAAACACAACTGGACTTCTTTTTTTCCCCCATGACTCAGGAACTCGATCCATTTTGTTTTGTTGAACATTTTTATTTTTACTTTTTTGTAATCTCTCCAAGGATAACTGACATGCTGATTTTTGTCAGACTCAGACATTCCAATCACACTGCCAGAGGTTATTGTCTTGTTTTCTTTTTATGCCTTGACTTAAGTTGTAGCTCTCTGCACATGCAGCGTCTGTGCGCTGTTCCTAGTATGCATCAAATGTTAAAGCTCTTATCTTTCTGATACTGTGCCTTGCAGCAGTATCTGACAAGCATCATTTGTTTACTTTGTCAGAAAACTTAATGTAAAGTGTTTGATGTCATTGCCTGATTGCCATTATTATTATACAATAGGTCAGGGTGAGCTGTAGGCAAAAGCCACATAATTCTTTTTTTTGGTGGGATTTGTCTCCCCCCCCCCCCCCCCGTAACAGTCTTATCAATCATCTTGACTGTTTTTTGGCAATGGAAAGCTGCACCAAAAAGCCAAGCGTTGAAGTTACTGAAGTTAAGTTAAACATATTAGATCACCTTCCAATGTAAGGTTTGTGTCACTGCTGTCATAAATTAACACTGATAATGATGAAAATATTTTGTTGTTGTTGTTGAATGAGAAATCAAGAGTCATGTGTTTTTCAACCATTTGAACCATTCTTCATGTGACAAACCAGATTAAGCCGCATTTTCAGTATTTTTTTTTTTTTTTTTTTTTTGCTACATGTAGTTGCAGTAGATTCTCAGAAAACCAACAAGCCCCACCATTCATATTAATCATTCCTAAGGCTGTGCAACTGGGCAATTTGTTGAAAAGGGTGTGTTTAAAAAAAAGAAGTCTGCCGTTGATTTTTAAAAACTCAAATCTATTTTGTTCAAACTATTTTGTTTCTAGGATTTACCAATCCTTTGAATAACCAAACTAATATTTTTTTTTGTATGGTCACATTTTTCTTATAACTGCTTCACATCTGTGTGCCATGGAGTCAACCAACTTGTGGCACCTTTCAGCTGTTATTCCACTCCAAAATTCAATTTCTTGGTTTTTCTTCAAAAACAGCATTTTTGATGTCATCCCACAAGATCTCGATTGGATCTGGGGATTAGGCTGGCTGCTCCAAGACATTATCTTTGTTGTTTTGGAACCAAGGCTTTACATGTTTACTAATGTCTTTGGAGTCATTGTCTTGTTGCAATACCCACTTCAAGGGCGTATCCTCTTCAGCATAAGGCAACATCACCTCTTTGAGTATTTTGACATAAGCAAAAACCAATCCATGATCCCTGGTATGTGATACATAGGCCCAACAACATGCCCAAATCATGATGTTTGCACCACCATGCTTCACTGTCATCACTGTGTACTGTGTCTTGAATTCGTTTTCTGCAACGTGTCACTGGTTTTGCTCTCCATTTTAAAGCGTTAATTTTAGCTGAACAGCCTATACATTTTTGCACCTCTTTATAAGGTTTCCCCTTTCCAATAAAACTTTTAATCAAAGTACTCTGTTCTTCTGAACAACGTGATGAAGGCTTTCAAGGACAAATGCATGTTCAACAGGTACTTCATCCTCAATTAGGGCCCACATGATTCACACCCGTTTTTCACAAAATTCATAACCTCACCGCATGAATGCCACACTTTTTTTAACACACCCCTTTCAACAAATTGCCCAATTTCACAACCTTATGTTGTGTGTACTGTAATATCATGAATGTTGGGTCTTGTTGGTTTTCTGAGAATCTACTGCACCTACAGGTGTTTGACATGTAGCAATAAAAAATTTATGAAAACGTGAATCTAGGTAGTCACATTGGACTGCTATTATTTTGAACACTACTGTAGAAAGGTACATTCAATTTGAAATTCAGATTAAAAACAGTAAAAGAGTAAGTCTAAATAAAATTTAACACTAATCTAAATGTTTTATGACATCCATTTTTGGTATTTTTCAAGTACTTTCTGAACAGTATATTATATAAAAATAAATATTGGGCAGAAATTTAGATTTAGTTTGACCTCATTTAACTGATGTTTGGTGAAGAAGCCGTGCACCTTATTGTGGAAGTCCAGTATTTTCCCAAATTAAAGATTTATTATACTGAATAAAATGTATACATACTATGTTTCAAATTTTTTTTTTTTGTATTTAATTAATGAAATATGTCTTGCATAACTGAGTGATGTGACAAGATTCAGTTTCTGGTGTTTCGGGGAAATGACAGTTGGTAAGCGGTCTATTTTATAACATAGCTTATCACACGACGTTAGTAGTCAGAGATGATCTCTTGCCTAATTTCTCATTTGCTGCCGTAACTAACCAACCTGTGTTGTTATTTTGTTTTCAACATGAATGCTGAAGAAGACCACGTGACATAGCAAGTCCACATGAATTCCATAATTTTACAATGATGTTTCAAATTCCAAATGTTAGGGAAATTTTGGAAGACTGACTCATCTTATTCCACCCTTTCTTTTGTATTTTCTGGCCAAGTGCATTCTGTATCACAACTCACCATCAATGACACTTGTGCTTTTATGTATTTGTTTTGATTTTGTTTTGTTGAACATTTTTATTTTTAATTTTTTGTCATCTCTCCAAGGATACCTGACATGGTGATTTTTGTCAGACTCAGATATTCCAATCACACTGCCATAGTTTTTTTTTTGTCTTAATGTTTTCTTTTTATGCCTTGACTTAAGTCGTAGCTATGACAGTTGGTAAGCGGACTTTCACTTGTATCGTGTTTGTTCTTCTGTCAATTTACTCAAAGAAATTTAACACTGGCTCCTCATTCACCAACTGATGATGCCGCATCAGGAACAACTGGGAAGGGGTTTCGGTATCTTAGTATAACTGGACACGGCCCCAGGGCTTGATAATCGAACCAAC
This sequence comes from Syngnathoides biaculeatus, assembly GCF_019802595.1. Taxonomy (NCBI): domain Eukaryota; kingdom Metazoa; phylum Chordata; class Actinopteri; order Syngnathiformes; family Syngnathidae; genus Syngnathoides; species Syngnathoides biaculeatus. Next base: position 21,556,765 of record NC_084643.1, on the reverse strand, counting down.
AGCGACTCTACCACCTGAGCCAGGCTGCCCGTATCGAGACTTGTTTGCGTTCAAAGAAGAAACACCCTCTTAATACTAAGCATATTGGTATTGTAATGTATGTGTATTGATCAGGATAGGGACAATATTTATGACCAATCATGTTTTATGAAACGTGCAGAAGGATTCTGCATTATTCTGACTTCTGCTTGACTTTGTGGCCATGTGCTAATACAGCGCAATGTCATCAAATTTAAAGCAAGGGCCACCAAATGTGGTGAGCACGAGTTGGTCGAGGGCCTGTTCTGGAAAAAAGTTACCACTGAGGTGTCTTTTTTTCTGTTTGTACGTGTTGCTATTTAAATCAATAGTAATAGTACAATTACCAATGAGCTGCAGCAAATGTTATTGTTGTAGCTTTCCCCCTTTTTAAATCCCACTTTCATTGGTATTATTTTAAAAAGCAAAATGTGTATTTAAAAAAAAGTATAGTTAAAGATCAGTTTTGTCGTAAATAACCAAAGCGTAGCATTTGTGGATCTGTATCCAAGATGTACAGTTGCTCTTTGTGTCCAAAAGGTTGATGACCCCTGTATAATTGATGTAGTGTGTCATTGTATTATTTCTCAAAGTACATCTTTCACAATATTATAATCTAAAACTAGCCTGGTTGAAAGGAACACATTGAAAAAAAAAGGTTATTGTTTTGTTATGTATGCATTATGTATGTTATGTGAAGCTGTCAATTGTGATAATTGCTTTGCATTACAACTTTTGTTGTACTTTTGCTCCTGCTGTCCTTATTTTACCCCACCCCCCCCGCGCTGTTCTTTTTTTGCCACCTCCCTTATCAAGCCCGATCCATGTACTATACTTACAATCCCATAACAAAGCAATAGCTGGTGTAGTTTTGAGAGCTCATGTTTAAATTGATATCACCTGACTGAATATTGTGGGGTTCCAAATTTTTTGTCATTGGTCATCGGTTGTGCCCGTTTTGCTGTGAATTGGTGGTACACTTATTTGCAAGTCTCAAAAACAATACCATTACCAAAAAAAAAAAAAAAAAATTAACTGTGCTTTAATAAATGTAATACATGTCCATGGCTCATTTATTGAAATCCATTTTGGGATCCGGACAGAGATGTAGCAAAAACCTTAGTTGTGATTAATTTGTAGTTTTGTGCATTCCTTAAAAACATCCAGAGTCCAACACGGCCCAAAAACCTCTAAGACAATGACAAATAAGTGGATGAGCTCCCTCTGCCCCTCAACCCTCATTTGCCTCGCCAATAGATAATTGCCTTGAGACTGTGTTTCTCAATCATTTTACACCAAGTACCACCTATAAAAGAAAAAAAACTTAAAATGGCAAAGTAATGATCAATATTATGTAGTAATGTTCTAGGTTTTAGGTTCTACATTTAATATTTTAAATGTTTGTTTTATTTGGATTGACTTCTACCACAAGAAAGAGCTCACTTTCCACACTTTGATGACTACTGTCCTAAAATATTGCGAGAGCAAATAATTTTCACCGGTCAATGTTTTTTGGCTCCTGAAGACACATCTTCCCACAAACAAGCAGGAAGTGATTACAACTGTATAATAAGGGCCTGACAAACTATCTCCAGGGAGGAAACTGATTAGTTTGTGGTGTCCGTGGGCTTTAGACCAATAATCATTAAGCCTCTGGAAATGCTGGTATGCTACATAAAATGTCGAATCCCTAATAGTAATTCAGTAGTCCATTTTCATGGAAAGTCTACATTTTCAATTGAGAGTCTGTACTTCAGATGTATCTTAACTGTGATTTTATTTCATATCCATTGTGGTTGGTTGTCCATGAAGGCAGAATCATAAAATGCGATCACTCGACAAACTGTTGGACCCAACTTGCATATTCCACAATAAATCATTCCAAATTGATTCCAGAACACTCCTGCTGCATTGAGATGTTCTGTCAAATAACAGACCAACTTCTGGTATTGTTTATCCGAAGTAGTGTTTTAGGAGAGGTGAGGGGTGGATGAATGGTGAGCATATCCACCTCACAATTCTGGGGTGTGTGGTTTGAATCTGATTTTTTTAAGACCATGGGGTTCCTCTGTCTCATTTGAGTGTTGTCCCTGTGTTTGTGTGGTTTTTCTCTGGGTGCTCAGGCTTTTCCCACATTCCAAAATATCCATTTTACGGTCATTGAAGACTGAGTTGAAGAACCCTAGTCATTTACGGGGTTTTTTCCCAAATACAAAAAAAAAAAAAAAAAAATGAAAGCGTATGCAAATGATGCAAACAATTGAAATTGTTTAGATATAGCTTGAAACTTTTTCCTCAATTCTAAATTCAGGGGATAAAACAAGCTCGTGCTGACGTCACGGGGAACACCATCAGTTGCTCCGCCCACTATTGTAAGTAAACAGTAAGTGCCCTTATTCCATGCAATGGCCTTTCGGGTGTATTGCAACTTCCTTATTCATAAAAATTGAGATTGTTCTCTAAATAGATGGAGCAGTCAGCCATGAAATCATACAACTTGTAAAAAGTACCTCTTCCATGAATGTTTTGTGTTATTTGGGCTACTGTATCTCTGTCGTCTCACCCCGTGCATGTTGCGTCGTGAACCGAACAGGACAGCTGGAGAGAGAGAGAGAGAGAGAGAGAGAAAGAGAAAAAAACATCTTACAAGCACCTCGAATGCTTCTGAAATAATCCATACCAAATAAATTCACAAAGAAATATGTATGTCAAGTTTCCAAGCTACTTATCCTCACAAGGGTTGAGCCTATCCCAGCTAACATTTGGGGAAAGGCAGACTACACCCTGAACCCATAATATTGGTGTTGCTCAGCCCTGGTGGCCTGACAACAATACTGATTTATCCATTTACAACAGCGCTTATCCTAATTTGAGTTGAGGGGTGCCGGAACCTAACCTAGCATACTTCAGGCGAAAGGCGGACTACACCCTAAAGTCGTCGTCAGTCAGTCGCAGGTCGCATAGAGACGCCATCACTGAACCCTGAATAGATCTAAGACACAATTACACACTAGACGCACTAATTTGCAGAAGTCTTTCTTGCAATGACACTTTCTGTCAAATTAGGGCCTGTAACGTATATTCCACTAGCAACCCTGAGTAATCCCCTCAAATGAGGAGGGAAAATTGGCCAAGTACTCAGGCATTGTTTAATGATCTGCAAGTGTTGACATCTCCCTTTTCATGTCAAAGAAAATAATGCATCTTTTTCAGACACTCTTAAAACAAACATCCATGCCAACTCAGAAAATGAGATTGCTCAAAATCCCCCTGCAACTAAAACCACATTCTTAACTACACATACCATCACAATTGTTGCAACACTCAACAGAAAAATTTATAAAGTTAACACAATCACACTCCTGTGCTACATAAATAGTACGGAAAACTCAAAGCCAAATTCTTACCACATGGAAGTTTGATATTTAAAAAAAAAAAAAAAGTTTCGTGGCCAGTGGCAACTGGACCTATTGTGTGCCACATGTTTAATCTGTAAAATACAGAACAATATCACAACCATCAGTGGCTGCAATGAACCGGATGTGAGGGGAACTTTAAAGCAAACCCAGATGGGGACGTCACATCTGACTTCATCAAAACAAACCTGAAATAAACATTTTCATTCATATTATTCATATTTCCCACTGAGCAGAATTTTTTTTTACCCTTGTAAGATTTTTGTATACACTGTGTATGCAAACTTTCACTGCCAGACCTCAAAGTCCAAATGTACCATGCTATGCAGGCCTCAAAGTGTCAAAAAACACTTGTGGTTAGTAACCAGCAATTAGAGAGTTATAGATTTGTACTGTTGCAGTATGAAGTCTGTAATAATACCTCCACTATCTCAACTTCCTGTCCCATTTTGGTCGCACCTGAGGTCTTGCACTCTGTCTCAGGAGATTTTGGCCATGAGGTGGGATGATCCATCCTGGACAGGTAGTAGCCATTTTCAGAGCGGAGGGTGCCCTTTGCACCGAAATGAACTGAGATTTGGTAACACTTCAAAGGTGTCCCAATCCCAATAAATACAGGTGCTATATATACTGTATAATATAAACACATACTCGTAATTATCAAGCATGTCATTTTAGTATTGTACTACTTCCATCCATTTTCTGAGCTGTTTATCCTCAACAAGGGTTGCAGGAGTGCTGGAGCCGATCCCAGCAATCAGTGGGCAGGAAGCGGGTTACACCCTGGTTGCCAGATCATGCGCGGGGCACATAGAAACAAACAACCATTTGCATGCACAATTTAAGAGTCTCAAATTAATGTGTGTTTTTGGGGTGTGGGAGGAAACCGGAGTGCCCAAAGAAACCCCACGCAGGCACGGAGAGAACATGCAAACTCCACACAGGCAGGGCTGGGACTTGAACCCAGGTCCTCAGAACTGTGAGCCCAACGCTCTAACCAGTTGCAACACCGTGCCATCTGGTTAATCTATATCTCAAGCTTCTTATCCTCACAAGGGTCACAGTAGTGCCAGAGCCTATGCCAGCTCACATTGGGCGAAAGGCTACTTCACCCTGAATTGGTCGCCAGTCAGCTGCAGGGCACATATCCACACCACCTCTGAGCGGGAATTGATCTCATGCTGTCTGCACCAAAGTCAGGCGTGTGTACCGCTACACCATCTGTGACCTCCTGGTTAATCAATATATTTTAAATTGTAAAATACAAAATACTGTACCATTAAAATATTTGAACATATATTTCTCTTATTTCATTTATTGCCCAAATGATAATTTCAATAAATAAATTAAAAACAATTATTACATTAAGCCCCTCTTAGCACTCGTTTGCCCAGTCCCTGGTCTCTCGTGTCTTCTGAAGGGTAAACTTTCCATCTGAGGCCACAGGAGGTCAGTCGTGCATCACTTTATTGCTTGCAGCGCTGCTGCATCACGTGTGCGCTCAACTGGCGGACGGTTTTGAAGAATGACGAGTGGGTGTTAACAAATTGGAAAGAGAACTTCCATCCGTCCGTCTTCCGTACCGCTTATCCTCACTTGTGCCGCTGGGTGAGAGGTGGGGTACACCCTGAACTGGTCCCCAGAGAGAGAACATGCAAACCCCACCCAAGCAAGAGTGGATTTCAACCCGGGACCTCGGAATTGCTGGGCAGATATCCTAACTGTGGTACCGAAAACAGAATTTGGTCAAAACAAAAGAACAATGTCTTTGTTTGCTCTGTATCTTTATTATCATCTAACAAAGAACACAATTTTTTTATGCTTAGTTCAAGTATACTGTTAGTATACATAATGTAGCTTGTAAAACACGTACCACGCCCTCAGAAAACAGAGGGGCAGTTTGATAGCACCATAATAATAAAAAAGTACAATAACATGGAATTCACACACACCATTGTACAAAATAACATTTTAAAATAAGCAATAAAGCCAAACCTGATTAAACAGACAGCAAGTTACTAAAGAAACCGCACCCATCCTCACTTCTGAATTTTTAAATCGCCACTGATGTTCTACTGCAGCTCTGTAACATCTTCACATTCTGAAGCAAAGTATTATTTTTACAAATTAAAATGAAGTAACCGCAAGTGCTTCCTACTGCTCATCTATTGTGGATGGAGGGTTGGAGTTTAGTTTGTCATCCAACATACATCAGTGGACCAGCCAGGAAGATTGAAAAAAAATATATATAGAAAGAAGAAAAGCAAAAGACAAAGTCGGAAGTGATTTGCTTTGCCAGTTTAGTGCACTGATCGTTTTTGCTTGAGTGGCATAACCACAGTTCCTTCAGGGTATAGAAAATGTACTTTTTGAAAAAGAGCGGAAGGAGGCACAGCAGGCCCGAAAGCCAAAAGCCCTTTCTGTCACCGAGCCTTCAATATTAAATGATGCAGAAAAGCTTTCAGATGAGAACCCCGCAGGAGGTTCTTGTTCTCCGGTGCTGCACATTTTCATGGAGAGGTTCCCCGATGTTCAACGCGTGACATTTTTAATCAAATTCATTAAACGTCTCTCTCTTCGGGCGGAATGGTAACGATGGAGCAGCGAGGGGGAAGGCTGGCAGGAGGTTTGCGCCACAGATGGAGACGTGCAGCGGCTGTGGGCTTCAGAGGTTCTCTTTGTCGGAGGGTGAACGGCTGGTGAGTTTTTACCTGTGAGTGACCTGATTGTTGAGGAGGCCTGGGAACGTTTGCTCCGTCTCAGTGCTTAATGAGCCGCCTAGCAAAGAAGAAGAAGCACAGACACTTTAACCAACAACTCCGTTTTCTTCCTCACTTCAGATCTCATCCATAAGTCCTGTATGGATGGACCTCAAAGGTATGTAGGCTTGCAAAAGAGGGGCGGAGGTGTTAACCAAATTACCAGGCAGTCATTTAATCTGAGAGTAAACAAAGATTGCTATTTCAAACTTTCGACGACTGCAACGAATGTATGGTTTTCACGCTACTGGATGACGGCGATTTTTATTGTTACTCAGCACTCGTCCGACTCTTTATTTCATTGGTTCACCTAAAATACAGGCATTAATATAAATATTGCCACTGCCAATGAGGTAATGCTTGCTTATTAAAAGTTAGGAGAGTGCGAAACCTCCCTTTTCAATTTCCATAAGTTTTTGTCGAGCAGTGCAACATGGACCATGTAAGAGGCCATTCTGTTTTTTTTTTTTTTTTGTGAGTGAATATTGATGAGGATGCAAATTCAAGCTGTATCTTTTTCCACTTTAGTGAGCATTAGTAGCCAAATTCAATTATTTAATATAAGGAGAGCAATCTTCAACATTGTTCTTTATTTCACAGCAAAGGCGATCAAATGTAATACATTTGCACACATTTTGTTGGATTAGCATTTATATCGATCGTTCAGCCTTGGAGAAGTTCTGCTTTTCCACAGACGGCCATTCTATTAAGCATAATACAAGTATGCCTCTTTGTAATTCATTTCTTCCATTACAATCCATTCATTCATCCATTTTCTGTACAGGGTCAGGGGGAGCTGAAGCTTATCCCAGTTGACAAATCGGTAGACTACACCCTGCACCGGTTCCCATCCAATCACAGGTCACAAATCAGAAACAGACGTCCATAAATACTCACATTTAAACCGTCATTGAATATGTACTGAACCCAACCAAGTAGGGCAAGTGAATTTTATTTACACTCTGTTGTAAATGTGCCCAGCCTCGAACCGTGACCCTCCAGTAACAAGGCCCAACTCCTTAAGGGTGACCTGCTGAAGACCCTCTTCCTTTCATTGCTATCATTGTCCATCAACTTGAATAGAGTATGTGGGTGTCCCCCCCCTTTTTTTTTTATACGTGTTTACCTCCATACAGCTTCAAGGCTTTGAAGGATTATTTATGTGAAATAATTTTGTGGATGATGTGGCAAAGGGAATGCAAGGTCTGTGAGAAACGATAATAGTTTTTCACTTTCACTCAAGATCACTGAGACAAGATCACTTAGTGTTGATCAACACTTGTAGATCAACACTAAAATTCTGGTATTTCCCGTATGTCCTCTAAACAGGATGCAATATTAATTGACACTACATGTACTTGAAAATTACATGTACTTGCACAGCATCACATAGACCTCCGCCTAATGAGATAGAACACTGGAAGTACCCATATTATATATATAATAATAATATATATTATATACATAAGTACTTTACATCAGTATGCCAGTGGGTTACTCACCACAAACTACAACAATAAACGTCAAAGTGATGGTCATTATATCCATCCATTTTCTTTGCCGCTTATCTCACAAGGGTCGCAAGGAGTGCTGGACCCTATCCCAGCAGTCAACGGGCAGGAGGTGGGGTACACCCTGAACTGGTTGCCAGGCAATCGCAGGGCACGTAGAGACAAACAGCCACACTCACAATCACACCTAGGGGCAATTTAGAGTGTCCAATTAATGTCGCATGTTTCAGTAGTGCCCGGAGAAAACCCACGCAGGCATGGGGAGAACATGCAAACTCCACACAGGGGGGGACAGCTGATCCACTGTGCCGACGGTCATTATGTCATTGGGTGAAATATAACATCTCTTTCGTAAATTCTACTAAATTAGCAGGCATTTTTAAACATGGACATGTTTTGAACCTTACGTTACAAGAGCTGACAATGTTTTAAGATCGCCAGTACTTACCGTTGTGACAGCTATACATCCACACACGATGACCATCGTATCTACATCTACATTTCATGATGTTATTTGTGTAGTCAGACTCTGGCACCTCATAGTTTGGATTGATTATAATCTGCAAGGAAGGATACGTGAAGACTTTTCGTACAGTACAAAAATATGAAAAGATGTAAAGAGGCAAACGTGGACAATAAATTGACCTGGAAAATATAATCTCCAGGCTTTATGTCAGTGATGTCAATCCACTGGCAATCAATGTCATGCCTGTACGTATCCCAGCAGCCCACAGTGATGCCCTGCTCTCCAAAATTGTCACATTCGTAAACCTTTTCAATGCCTGCAAGAAGGAAACAACAAAATAAACCTTGACAAATCCTCTGGGAAAGAATAATGAATAATGTGCCTCTGAAGTCAAACAAAACTTCAGCACTTGACACAGATGACCTCAGTATAGCCATCATTGAACTCTGCTTATGTTTAGCCTCTTTTCTTTTTTTGAGACATTTATTTCAAAAAAGGTCTCAAGGGAAGAAGAAGGGACTGTAATCAGTGAAATTAGAGAAAGAGACAAAAGAAACATTCACTGGAAGTCACATGAAGTGACTAAGACTTCCATTTAGGGTATTATTATTTTTTTACACATGTATGACATTTGACTGTGGCAAACATGTATTGCAAAAGTGTATATGAAGTCGTCACAAAGCTATTAAAATGAGATTCATACCTTCATCACATTCTGAGTCCTCCAGACAAAAACTTGCTTTGTGTCCTTCTGCCACTTTGGTTCCGTTCAGACTGAAAAGGTCGTAGATCGTAAACACCTCCATGCTGTGATAATGCCTAGCAACACATACGCAGCGTTTTAACGACGAAGCCATGCAATGCAGCATCGTGAGTACAAAAATACTCTGCACCAAAGAAAAATATGTCAACAAAAGTTTTAAACCCTGAGGTGAAGCTGTAAAGAAACGGAAAACGCGAAAATGTTTTTGCATTTTAAGAAGCTTCTGCTTGAAATTCAAGATCAATCCAGGGGCAAGGAAATATCTGCTTCTTGCAAATTTATAGCACAAAGGAAGAGAGAAGGAATGAGGTTAAATGCGTTTTTCTGGAAAACAATAACAATAACAACGATACATCATGGAGAATTACATGGCAAGACTATTAAAATCAAATGCACTTCATATGGCAAACAAAGACATCGGAAATTCAGAACGGACCTATGACAGTCATGCCACACCCAAGCATGTCGGCTAGCTTTGGGCCGAAAGTCGGACTGGCCATTGTTGTGGATCTGAGAGGAGAAGCGCAGCAGTCGGCGGTAGGAGTTGGCAGGCGTCTCTTTGGAGGAGGACGACAGGCACTCTTCCTCAAAGGCACACTGCAGCATGAACATGGGCCTGTCCTCCATGTAGGTGGTCTGCTCCACCACCTGAGGGTTCAGGACCAGGTCAGGGGCCGCTGGTGGGACAAGAATGAAAGATGAAGCAAAGGGAAGTTTTGCATAATTGAATAGAATTCGACGCGAGCGGCGCGTCAAGCCTCAAACCGGTCTGGTGGGTTACAATGTTGTAGGACGCTTTATAATGCACTTGAAAACTGGAGTGGAACCGCATCACAACACACAATAAGTAAGCAAACAAGTTAAATGTGTAGCACAGTTAGTGTGGCGTGTCACTTGAGTAGTTTTTTGCAGTTGCGACGACCTGTGCTGCCAAGCAAAAACCAGAATCATTGTTTGCGGAGGCTAGAATGATCTTTTGACACACTCCTGTTATTAGACTATAAATGTATGCATCAGTCAATGTTATATGAATTTAATGTTACGTTGATTCTAGGGAAAAATCCAAGTGGGTTTAGACCAAATTTTGCTGGTCCTCGCCTTAATTTGCAGGGGAGAGAAAGTCGGGACAGCTCCCTATCAAGAGTAAAAATAAAGTTAATCATTGCCTATTGTTCTTACAAGATGACTTCAAAGCACTACTTTTCTATTCAGCAGGTCTGTGGCCAAAATAACAAAATAAAGTTCCTCCCCTCACTTCAACATTCCTTGCTACAAACATGTCACAAGATCGCACAAAAGTACTACTTTCCTGAACAACATTGTGCAGCAAAAGTCACTGGACAGGTGTAAAAAAATATGCTGTATTTAAAATCCAAACTACAAACTGTGTTTTTCCCTCTGATGTTAGTCCCTTTGGAGTGAACAAGCTTTCCTTTACGCTTTCCTTGGGCTCCTGGAAGGATTGTTGACGGATCCTCCACAGCTTCATCATCACGGCAGTCTTGAGGTCAGCCGCATGTTTATAATAAGCCCCTTGAATGAGGCAGGAAAGATGGGGGGCATCACACAGATCCACTTCATCTAAGCAGGGAGTTTGGTCAAGCAACCTAAACTAAGCTTTTCTTGGCCAGGAACTGCCGGATGCTCAAGGCATCGTAAGCAGATGCATTGTCAAGGACAAACAGCCAGGAGTAGTCCAACCACAATTCGCACACGCTGAACGTAGCAAACGCTGCAGGCAGAATCTCTTTGTAGATGTGCTTATTTCCCATCCCTCCGTGTGACAGGAACCCAAAGGTATACATACCAAGGTATACCCAAATCTTCAGTGAGAATCTTCCAGATGCTTCGGCCGAACCGTCAACCGACGATCACCACGCACTGTGTGAAGCGCTCAACGTTGTCTTCAGTCTTGCTTGTCGAAGGCCTTCCACTCCTGGGGTTGGCTTCCACGTCCTCACGTCCATCTTTAAACCTTTTCCACCACTCAATAACATGTGAGTGTGTCATTGTCTCCTCTTTGTATACTTGCTGCAACAACCCTAAGGATTCCGACTGCGTATTTGCCAACCAGACCAGCAATTTCCGGTACGTTCATTGGTTTGTGGTCATTCCTTGACGACCTGACACAGAGGATATTTATATAAAAGCATGAGGGCTGTTTAGATCACAGTTATACACTCCAGGGTGATCGCATTGAAGGGGAAAACTAGTAGTTTCTAATTTGAGTTATATACGGTATTTACACTGTGTCTTTTATGACGTTTGTCCTGCAACTCTTCACACACCACATATATTTGGCTTCTTTTAAACTGAAAAGGTATGATTCACAATTCAGATTTTTTTTGGGGACAAATATAATCTTTATGTAGTTGTTCACATTACACTGACAATTTACAATTTTTATATTACAAAAACAAATGTGACTTCTATTGTGAATAGAATGTGTGTCCACTAAGTCAGGTTTGAGGAAGTAAACATACTATGCTCATTCCTGACACATTTCTGGCAATTTCAAGGATTTACTGCAACCAGAGGCAAATTTTTGTCATATTTAGCAGTTCTAAAGTATCTTCTTTTCACCACCAACTGCTTTCTGCTCCTTCGTCCGCCATTATTTTTCACACCACTCTATTTTGTCTTTTTTTTCTTTTGACAATTGTGACGTTTGCCGGCTTTAAATGACATAACTCAGGTGAGAGCGACCTGAGCATTCAGACAACAGTTGCATCGGATTAAGATCCAATTTACATCCACATAAAAAAGAGGCCTGAGTCAGATTAGATAAAAATTCTGACTCTCCACATTGACTGATACATGTCACAAATTGGCAAAAAAGATGTGCAGTATGAACAAAACTTCAGACAGGCTTGGACTTCTAAACAAAAACAGCGATAATTGATTTTTCAGAAAATGTTTAAAAAAGCGAAGAGATGAAGATGGAAATTGTGAATATGTGGGGGAACAGTGTATATGTACATCTCAATAAAATACAATATGGACAGACGGATCGGTGCAGAGTCCGCATTGATGCGGACTTTGTATCGGTCTGTTGTGGTGAAGAGGGAGCTACATCGAATTGCGAAGCTCTCAATTTACCAGTCAATCTATATTCCGACCCTCACCTATGGGCATGAGCTGTGGGTCATGACCGAAAGAACAAGATCCCGGATACAAGTGGCCGAAATGATTTTCCTGCGCAGGGTGCCAGGCCTCTCGCTTGGAGATAGGGTGAGAAGCTCGGTCATCCGGGTGGGAGTCAGTGTCGAGGCGCTACTTCTCCGCATTGAGAGGAGCCAGATGAGGTGGCTGGGGCATTTGATTCGGATGCCTCCTGGACGCCTCCCTGGTGAGGTGTTCCGGGCACGTCCCACCGGAAAGAGACCCCGAGGACGACCCAGGACACGCTGGAGAGACTATATCTTTCGGCTGGCTTGGGAACGCTTCAGGATCCCTCTGGAAGAGCTGAAAGAAGTGGCTGGGGAAAGGGAAGTCTGGGTATACCTGCTGAAGCTACTTCCCGGCGACCCAAACCAGAAAAGCGGTAGATAATGTATGGATGGATGGTACTTTGAGGACACACAAGTAAACAGTGGGAAAATTAGGCTTTACACAATCGGGATTTTTGGGGCCGATCACCAATCACTGATCAGCGAGTTTTAAAAAATGATCACCAATTCCTGATCGGATCGCAAGCTGGAGCAATGAGGCTTTTTACAAAAGTGTTAATTTACTATATATACTTGTACACTAAATTGTTCAAAAATATGTTTATAATATATAATCTTTGTTCATATATTTATGCCAATGAGACAGTGAGATACAGAACAAATTAACAGTCTTCTTTTAGATGGCAGTCAGTACATATAGCAATTGAAGTATCTACTTTTTGTGACATTTTTGGTTTTTGGTGTGTCGTGAAAATTTTCACTTGTAATGTATGTGCCTTGGCTCCATAAAGGGTGGAAATCACTGCTCTAAGATCATGGTTTGAACAGAACGACAGCATGTTTACACAGAACCACGAGCGCTAGCACTAGCTTGCTAGGGTATGTAACCTTTTGCTCCCTGCTTGCGAGCCATCACGTATTAAAAGTATGTGCACATAAAGTACCTCAAGCAAGTCTTATGAATATCCTCCCCTGTCGTGAGCACCGGTGCGAATTATGGCATTAAAAGCCATCAGCCGATCAGCATAAAATCCCAATTATAAATTCCATTGATAGGGGTGGCACGGTGGATCAGTTGGAAAGGTTTGGCCTCCCAGTTCTGAGGATCCAGGTTCAATCCCAGTCCTCCCTGTGTAGAGTTTGCATGTTATCCACGCCTGCGTGTGTTTTGTCCGGGCACTTCGGTTTCCTCTCACCACTAAAAACATGCATTAATTGGACACTCTAAATTGTCCCGAGGTGTGATTGTGTGTTGGACTGTTGTCTGTCTTCACGTGCCCTGTGATTGGCTGGCAACCAGTTCAGGGTGTCCTGCCCGTTGACAGCTGGGATATGCTCCAGCACTCCATGCGACTGTTGTGAGGATAAGCAGGTAAGAAAATGGATGGATGGATGGAATTCCATTGATATTCTAATTTCTACAAATGGTGAACCTTGGGTGCCCATTTTTTCTAAGCTATACTGATCAAAATGTTTATTTAGAAAATTCTGAAATATTTTTGTGTGTAGTGCGTCTCTAGAATAAGTTTCACTTTTTAAATTGAACTATGAAACTAAATTGAGGTTTCGATGCTATTTTATTGTTTTGAGATGTACCTGTATATGAAATGTGCTGTGAAATTCTGCTGAGGTAAATCAATCCCAGCAAAGCAAGCAAATTGTTTGTCTTACTCTCAGAGCAGGAGACTCCAGCGACATTGCGTCCACCTCCTTTAGAGCAGCTGAGGTGGGCTCCGTGATGCAGGCAGTGGGACAGAGACATCTCAGTACCAGAGCAGCGGACGCCACTCATTACCACACTGTCTGCAGTCATCTCGCCTTGCCAGTACCACGTCTCCTGTTGAGGAAAAACAAAGCAAGTTCACCAAAAAGAAAACACCAACAACAACAAAAAAGAAAACAATACAGTACATACAGTGAAGAAAATAAGTATTTGAACACCCTGCTATATTGGAAGTTCTCTCACTAAGAAATCATGGTGGGGTCTGACATTTTCATCGTAGGTGCATGTCCACTGTGAGAGATAATCTAAAAAGAAAAATCCAAAATTCACAATGTATAATTTTAAAAATTTATTTGTGTGATACAGCTGCAAATAAGTATTTGAATACCTGAGAAAACCAATGTTAATGTTTGGTACAGTAGCCTTTGTTTGCAATTTCAGAGGTCAAACGTTTCATGTAGTTGTTCACCAAGTTTGCACACACTGCAGGAGGGATTTTGGCCCACTCCTCCACACACATCTTCTCTAGTTGCTGAGAAACATGGAGTTTCAGCTCCCTCCAAAGATTTTCTATTGGGGGGGTCCTGGCTGTGTGGTTCGGGTCATTGTCATGTTGAAAGACCCAGCCACGACCCATCTTCAATGCTCTGACTGACGGAAAGAGGTTGTTCCCCAAAATCTCACAATACATGGCCACGGTCATCCTCTCCCTAGTACCGTGCAGTTGTCCTGTCCCATGTGCAGAAAAACACCCCCAAAAAATGATGCTACCACACCCATGCTTTACAGTAGGGGTGGTGTTCTTTGGATGGAACTCATCATTCGTCTTCCTCCAAACACGGTTAGTTATTACTAGTACGAGTTAGTAATTATGACCAAAAAGTTCCATTTTGGTCTCATCTGACCACAAAACTTTTTTCCCATGGTCTCTTCTGTATCATCCAAATGGTCATTGGCAAACTTTAGATGGGCTGGTTTAAGCAGGGGAACCTTCTGCACCATGCATGATTACAAACCGTCATGTCTTAGTGTATTAGCAACAGTCACCTTGGAAAAGGTGGTCCCAGCTCTTCTCAGGTCATTGACCAAGTCCTGTCGAGTAGTCCTGGTCTGATTCCTCACCTTACTAAGGATCATTGAGACCCAATGAGGTGATATCTTGCATGGAGCCCCACTCCGAATGAGATTGACTGTCATGTTTAGCTTCTTCCATTTTGTAATGATTGCTCCAACGGTGGACCTTTTTTCACCAAGCTGCTTGGCGATTTCTCTGTAGCCCTTTCAAGCCGTGTGGAGTTGTACAATTTTGTCTCTGGTGTCTTTGGACAGCTCTTTGGTCTTGTCCATATTACAAGTTTGAGTCTTACTGATTGTATGGGGTGGACAGGTATCTTTATGCAGCTAACGACCTCACACAGGTGCATCTGATTCAGGACAATACATGGAGTGGAGGTGGACTTTTAAAGACGGACAACAAGTACTTGAGGGTCAGAATTCTAGTTGACAGACACATGTTCAAATACTTATTTGCAGCTGCATCACACAAATAAATCGTTAAAAAAAATCATACATTGTGATTTCTGGATTTTTCTTTTAAGATTATCTCTTCCACAGTGGACATGCACCTACAATGAAAATTTCAGACCCCTCCATGATTTCTAAGTGGGAGAACTTGCAATATAGCAGGGTGTTGAAATACTTATTTTTTTCACTGTACCTTCCATCTCTAGGCCACCTTGTTGCACAGTGATATTGCTGCAAAATATACTGAAGTGTTTTTCACATACTGCAAAACCATTTAATGTAGAGTGCTTGAGATTATTTTTGAGACTATATGACAATACTACAAATAGCAATTACAAAACAAAATTAAATTATTCAGTTAAGGTGTAGTGCGACTTGCACCCGAAGCCAGCTGGGAGAGGCTCTAGTGAGCCTGAACAGAATCAACGGTGTTTAGAATTAATGGATCGAAATTTTTATTCATCAGATGTCAGCAAAATATGCAGTGACACGATACTGTAAGTGTGGAACTTCCTCACAGAAAGAAAAAACAACATTAAAAATAATTCAGAAGGCATAAACTACCTTTCCTTATTTGACTTTACTAAAGGACAATTGTTTTTAAATGGAAAAATATGCAATCATGTGTAATGTACTGGACGTGTTTTAGGTAGTTGAAAAGCTTGACATTTAATATTAATGTAACATTAATTAACCTATTAAGTATGTTTTCAACCTGAAACTAATTTTAACTGGAACAATATGAAATTAATGAATCACTTTCATCTGTCTGACCATGGCCCAAAAAAAAAAAAAAAAAAAAAAAAAAAAAAAATCGGGGAAGGCAGCACACGGAAGCATTTTTAATTTGCTTCAGAGCTAAAAAGGCTCCAGATTCAAATTTGAGCTCAGAGCCTTCTGTATAGTGTTTGCATGTTCCTCCCATATTCCAAAAATACTGGTATCTAATTATGTAAAGAATCTAAATTGCCAATATGTTTAAATGTGCTCAGTGAATGCTTTCTTGTCTGTATGTAGTTTGTTACAACAGCAGGCTCGAGTTCTGCCGTTACCCTGAACAAAATAGGCAGTAGAAAACAGACGGATGGATGGATGGATGGGTGGATGGACGGAAGGAAGGAAGAGAAATAAGGGAAAACAATGTAACTATAACTATTGCCTGTGCAACTACCAATCCCGACCACTGGAGGGAACTCAGGTATTTCTTGGCTTTCAAAGCTTTACCAGCCGGGCAAATCAGTGAACTTGCTATACAGTATACAGTATTACACACTGTAGCTTATTCTAAATCACTGAACGAAACTGTGAAATTTTAATGAACGTATCAACATGTCAAGTGATAATGAAATACTTTTACCAAATATGTCCCTATGTGTGTGATGTGCCCCTTTCCCAGAATGTAAACTGGACTTTTTCCAGAATTGCACATTTCAATTTTCAATTGCAGCTGTGGTCTGAATTTTACTATATATACTTTAATTGTCATGTTTTTTTTGTTCGCTCTTGTATTTCAGTGAATCACTAAATATTTCGTATGTCAAGAATCATAATTATTTTGTAGTTTAGTCCTACCTACTTTCTTTTTGGTGAACTCATTGTGCATCTTTTATTGTGTATAACAACTTCCTAAACCATCTGGATCCCCTGCCATTACCTGGAAAACATTGCTGGCAAAGCCCAAGCCGAGCTGTCTGCACACCACCATGGCCTCCATGGTCCCCCAGCCCTCGCTGCACACAGTCCCCCACACCAGAGAGCCGTTCTTCTCCACCAGAACCTCCACGCGACCCTCAAAGGGGTTTCGACCGCCACTCAAACGTAGCTACAGGTATGTACAAGAGATTTGAGCAAAATCAATACAAGACAAGAATAGAAGATGGAAACAATATGTTGCCCATCTTTTACCTTGCACAGACCCAGACAACAGAGGCAGATATTGAAGGAATACACTTTGGGTCTTCCATAGAGATCAATATACAGCAGAGGTCAACGATCTTTTTGAATCCGAGAGCTACAGTACTGCTTGGGTACCGATTAATGTAAAGGTATATCAGCTTGATACATACTTTTGAAATAACAAATTTGATCAAACTACCTTTTTATGTGTTCATATTAACAAGGAATGCACTGATCATGTTAATGAGTTTTCTGTAAAATGTTAAAAACAACAAGATTGAGAATAGAGAAATACCAATATGTAACACTTAATCTCTGTGAATCTCTGCAAGTGTTTACATTTTCAAATGACCACTCATCCAACATTCTGAAAAATCATAATGCCCCAACACAGGTGAGCTACTTTTGCAACAGGCCTGCAGGTTACTCACACGGTCCATGGTGGCCACCTGGTGCCTACGGGCACCATGTTGGTCACCCCCTGTATTATAGTAAAGTGATACACTGGCAATTCCAAATTCCTCAAGAAAAGTAGATGTGGAAGACATTTACTACTATTACTTACTGGGAAGGATTAAATATACTTTTGTATTTAAAAGCATACATAAAATGAGTCAACTGGTAATAAATCTTTTAAAGATGCGTGACGGAGACCAAGAACCGTAAATGTGCCGTAAATGCTCCTCACAACGCCCTGAGCATCTGACAGTTCCTGACTAGGAAGACGATTTTTGTGCTACAGCAATGTCACCACTAACCTGACCTGGGGGTTTGCATTTGAAATCTTTTGTGATATCATTCCTGCAAATTGTATCACATACCTAGTATGTACATTTTGCTGGAAATGCGTGACAAGCATAAATTCCACTAAAGGTTCACTTTTGAGATATACTTGTGCATGCTAGCACTCATATTTATGTCCTCCCTTTTCACACACAATTTGTTTTTGGAATCACCAGGAAATTTTTAAAAAGTTGCACTTACATAAAAATGATAATTGTTTGTTTTCTAAAACACAATTGTTTTAAAAATAAATAATTTCCAACCTATACATAGATAAATATGACACTCACCCTTTCTTGGAAGCCCATAGCAGGGACATTACACCTGACAGCTGCATCTTCCTCGTGGCTGCAGCCAACAGACTCCTTGTTGAAGGAACACTCAGTGATCGACTTCTCAAACCCAGAACACTCCACTTCATTCATATGTACTGGGCCCATACCTGGGGAAAGGGGTGATTCAGGGGCGCTGCTTGAAAATGACACTTTCGCTTTTTACCTAAAAACTATTGTGTAGCAAAAAGAAAATTCTGTTAAAAACTGGAACCAGCAATGCAGTATGCACAAAAAATATTAGACTATTCTTATGTTGAATACATAATATTATACAATACAACCTATTCCCACATGCAGGCTTGTACAAAATATAGTATGTACTGGTATGTTCTTTCCTGAAAGTAGCAGGTATTTTCACTCACTGTGGCCTTGATATAACATCATTAGAAATAATATAATAGTGTCCTATTTGTGTACAATTGGATACTGTACAGTGCTGCGTTAAGATGCCAGTTTAATTTGCTCCGTGACCACATAACTCAAAAAAGGTCTCTCAGATAATCTTTCTCTGTTGTAATGAACAGTCATGTCATTATTCCATTCCTGCCTCCCTGAAATACAGCTAAAATGTTTGTAATGTACACTCTATTTTATTCTAGTAATATATGGTAATGTAAAGACTTTGTAAAGACAGTTTGAGCACATTTTTATTTCACTTCAATGTACATTGTACTGCTCCTTTTGGTGTGTGCACCTTGGGGACCTCGTGGCTATATAACAGGAGCAAATATACACATACAAGCATTACACAACTAAATCAAGAACTTGCAGTAATATTGGTCATTCTTCACAAAGGATAAAAAATATGCTTGAGTGTATTATGCTGTCGACATGTATTGTGCCACCATTTGTCTTTAAATATCTTTTTGAAAGGTGATAACTGTGGGAAACTGATGCTATTCGTTATCCCGTCAATGACGTGTTGCATTGGTTATTAGCATTAAGCTTAGCCCATTTCTCTGAGGGAAAAGCTATGTCGTTGCTTTAAATACAAAATTTGTAATATTTCATCTTTAGTTTGACAGTAGGAATCAACAGAGGGTGACAATGAACAGTGTGAAGCCTCTAACTGCCACCAAACAGCAATCGTAAAATAATGTCAAATTTTGAGGGGATAAGACTCAGCCTTCCTCCACTTGCCACACCCCTTATCCTCACTAAGGCGACAGCCTATCCAACTGAATCTGGCTGAGAAGCTGGGTACACCCCGAATGAGTTGTCAGCCAATCGCAGGGCACAAGTAAATAAACAAACATTTGCACTATACAGGAAACTTAGTCTTCGCTTAACCTACCACGCAGGTTTATGCGATAAGGAAGGAAAGCGTTGTACCCAGAGAAAACCCACACAGGCACAGGGAGAACATGCAAACTCTACACAGGCAAGGCTGGATTTGAACGCAGGTCCTGAGAACTGTGAGAGCTGAAAAAATTTTCCATCTACAACAATGTAACAATTTTTTGTTATGGGACACAAATTGCAGCAGCTAGCACAATTCAACACTTTAGTTTTAGTGTTTCAATAATCTATATTTTCAGAGTAGAGTATATTCTGATGACAGGTGAACTCTATAAAACATAACTGCTGAGTGGAGGACTTCCAAGGAGTGAGCAGCACATTTCTTTTTTTTTTTTTTTTTTATGGGGCAACCCACATTTGTTGTAAAACGTGCAATGAAGATGATGTAAAACACTTCATGCAGCAAGAGGTATAAACATTTGTGGAGTCTGGAATGGAAGTCCTTCGAGTGGAGGGTATAATTACTAAAGTCCTTTCTGAGATCACGGAATAGAGATCACGGAATACAGTAAGTCCTTTCCGCATGTATACCCCCCCGCCCCCCACCAGCTGGTTTGCGTGGTTAACTGATGACATGCCCTGACATCCTGTTGGGTAGGAAAAAAAATCTCAATGATATATTACATTACAATTCACATCAAATAAAATATCCCATTTTGTTTGACTTTTTGGCCTTGGAAGTATATGGTAAGTCGATATGTTCAGTATTATTAGATGACTGGACACTTGAACTATATTACTAAGGGTATGTAATAGAGTGATCCCAACAAACAGAGAGAATTTTCTTGTTTGTTTTTGTCATGAACGGGACTCGAGGACGGACTGAACGGGACTCGAGGACGGACTGCACGACTCGGGTGACAGGCAAGCGGTAAGGAGAAAGTCTTTATTCGTTCCAGAGTTGGTAACCAGGGAATCAGTCAGCACAAACAGCAGGAACACGAGCGACAGGTTTACAGGGTAGGTCGGGAGACAGGCGTTGGTCGGTACACGGGAGGTTGGCGTCAGGAATGCGGAAGTGCGGGAACGAGGCATGCGAGGCGATGATCTGGCGAAGACCAGTCGTCCACTGAGTCCTACAAGTACCAGGGTTAATCAGCGGAGATGAGGCGCAGGTGTGCGCCTCCTAATCATCGTCGGTCTGCTGGGACACGCCCAGCCAGGGCTGGAATGGCAGGGCCATGACAGTTTTAACATACTTGGTCCATACAGCTAAAGATTGTTCTAATATAAGTTAGTAGTTGGCTGGAACTGTCAGTGCCCTGCAATAACAGTTTCTGTAATCTGGAGGTTTTTTCAGGAGCAGGTGATTGGCCCACTGCCCAATCCCACTGGTACTCCTATGCGGTTTCTCATTGAGGTACGAACCAGGACCAACCCTACTTAGCTTCCAAGAACTGATGAGATCAGGCATTCCCAGGGCACCACATGTGGTGATTTGGATATAAGTGAACAACCATTGTTTCATCACAATGAAAATTGACATTTGTTTCTGAAAGACAAAATTATACACTTGTATCTAATTGACAATAGTTTTCTCAAAACCGGAGATATTCATTGTCATTTTTTTTTCTTTTATGCATCTTTATAATGGAACAGTGGGGCAACGGGTGTCACAGTTCTGAGGAACAGGGTTCAATTCCCGACCCCACCTGTGTGGAGTTTGCATGTTCTCCCCGTGCCTGTGTGGGTTATCTCCAGGCACTCCGGTTTCCTCCCACATCCCAAAAATGTGGATTAATTGGGCACTCTAAATTGCCCATAGGTGTGATTGTGAGTGCAGCTTTTGTTTGTCTCTAGGTGTCCTGGAATTGTCTGGCAACCAGTTTAATTTACAGCTATTAAAAGTTACCTCATCACAAATGTGCACGGCAGCTCAAACATCCATCCGAGAACATGCTTGTACTGCACATACTTGATTCCTGGAAATTTCTCTCTCTTTTGATGCATTTGAGAGTGTCTTCATGTGTACAGTATGCAGTAACCTACCTTGACCGAGGCGACCACCAGAAAGGGCCTCCTTTGCTGTACCGAACCCCAGTTCTCGACACACCACTGTGGCAGACTGGAGGTTCCAGTTGTCATCACATATGGTGCCCCACTCTCCATTTTTCAACACTTCGACACGGCCCTCACCGATAATGGCCCCACCACGCACACGGACCAACGGTTGCTGAAGAGGAAAAGCCTTTTTTCAAAAACACAAATTATCTTGGGGTTCACGGACGAATGCAGACAGAATGGCAGTGATGCAGATCTCCCTGCAAAGTTTGGGTAAATGATGTGTTTAATTGCACATGTAAATACATGTGCAGCAAAGTTTATATAGTTTATACTTGCAGCACACATTGCCTTTACAAGGTTAAGTTTCGACGTCTCAATGTTTGGCTTTGTCAGCTTTTTGAAACTTGTCATCGTCTTACAATCATTCAGTAAAATACTATTCAGTATAAAGTTTTAAAAAGAGGGCTATCAAATGTATGGTCCACGGACCAGAACCTCCCCGTTTGGGGATCCAATCTCGCCCGTGAGATAGAGAAATACAGTCAGTGCTATTTTCAATAAAAGCACTGTTGTTTCTAATTTTGTCCACTGCAGGGTACACTGATGACCCTTTACTAAAGACGTCTTCTTCTTTTCCTTTCGGCTTGTCCCGTTAGGGGTCGCCACAGCGTGTCATCTTTTGCCATCTTAGCCTATCTCCTGCATCTTCCTCTCTAACCCCAACTGCCCTCATGTCTTCCCTCACCACATCCATAAACCTTCTCTTTGGTCTTCCTCTCGCTCTTTTGCCTGGGAGCGCCATCCTCAGCATCCTTCTACCAATATACTCACTCTCTCGCCTCTGAACATGTCCAAACCATCGAAGTCTGCTCTCTCGAATCTTGTCTCCAAAACATCCAGCTTTGGCCGTCCCTCGAATGAGCTCATTTCTAATCCTATCCAACCTGGTCACTCCGAGCGAGAACCTCAACATCTTCATTTCTGCCACCTCCAGTTCAGCTTCCTGTTGTTTCTTCAGTGCCACCGTCTCTAATCCGTACATCATGGCCGGCCTCACCGCTGTTTTGTAAACTTTGCCCTTCATCCTAGCAGACACTCTTCTGTCACATAACACACCAGACACCTTTCGCCAGCTGTTCCAACCTGCTTGGACCCGTTTCTTCACTTCCTGACCACACTCTCCATTGCTCTGTATTGTTGACCCCAAGTATTTGAAGTCGTCCACCCTCGCTATCTCTTCTCCCTGTAGCCTCACTCTTCCCCCTCTACTTTTCTCATTCACGCACATATATTCTGTTTTACTTCGGCTAATCTTCATTCCTCTCCTTTCCAGTGCATGTCTCCATCTTTCCAATTGTTCCTCTGCATGCTCCCTGCTTTCACTGCATATGACAATATCATCTGCGAACATCATGGTCCAAGGGGATTCCAGTCTAACCTCATCTGTCAGCCTATCCATTACCACTGCAAACAGGAAGGGGCTCAGCGCTGATCCCTGATGCAGTCCCACCTCCACCTTAAATTCCTCTGTCACACCTAAGGCACACCTCACCATTGTTCTGCTACCATCATACATGTCCTGTACTATTTTAACATACTTCTCTGCCACACCAGACTTACGCATGCAGTACCACAGTTCCTCTCTTGGTACTCTGTCATAGGCTTTCTCTAGATCCACAAAGACACAATGTAGCTCCTTCTGACCTTCTCTGTACTTTTCCACGAGCATCCTCAAGGCAAATAATGCATCTGTGGTACTCTTTCTAGGCATGAAACCATATTGTTGCTCGCAGATACTTACTTCTGTCCTGAGTCTAGCCTCCACTACTCTTTCCCATAACTTCATTGTGTGGCTCATCAACTTTATTCCTCTATAGTTCCCACAGCTCTGAACATCCCCTTTGTTCTTAAAAATGGGAACTAGAACACTTTTCCTCCATTCTTCAGGCATCTTTTCGCCCGCTAGTATTCTGTTGAATAAGTTGGTCAAAAACTCCACAGCCATCTCTCCAAATTGCTTCCATACCTCTACCGGTATGTCATCAGGACCAACTGCCTTTCCATTTTTCATCCTTTGTAGTGCCTTTCTGACTTCCCCCTTAGTAATCATTTCCACTTCCTGGTCCTTCACTCTTGCCTCTTCAACTCTTCCTTCTCTCTCATTTTCTTCATTCATCAACTCCTCAAAGTATTCTTTCCATCTATTTAGCACACTACCGGCACCAGTCAACACATTTCCATCTCTATCCTTAATCACCCTTACCTGCTGCACATCCTTCCCATCTCTATCCCTCTGTCTGGCCAACCTGTAGAGATCCTTTTCTCCTTCTTTCATGTCCAACCTGGTGTACATGTCTTCATATGCCTCTTGTTTAGCCTTTGCCACCTCTACCTTTGCCCTACGTCGCATCTCGATGTACTCCTTTCGCCTCTCCTCAGTCCTCTCAGTATCCCACTTCTTCTTCGCTAATCTCTTTCCTTGTATGACTCCCTGTATTTTGGGGTTCCACCACCAAGTCTCCTTCTCCCCTTTCCTACCAGATGACACACCAAGTACTCTCCTGCCTGTCTCTCTGATCACCTTGGCTGTCGTCGTCCAGTCTTCCGGGAGCTTCGGTTGTCCATCGAGAGCCTGTCTCACCTCTTTCCGGAAGGCCGCACAACATTCTTCCTTTCTCAGCTTCCACCACATGGTTCTCTGCTCTACCTTTGTCTTCTTAATCTTCCTACCCACCACCAGAATCATCCTACATACTACCATCCTATGCTGTCGAGCTACACTCTCCCCTACCACTACTTTACAGTCAGTAACCTCCTTCAGATTACATCGTCTGCACAAAATATAATCTACCTGCGTGGTTCTACCTCCGCTCTTGTAGGTCACTATATGTTCCTCCCTCTTCTGGAAATAAGTGTTCACTACAGCCATCTCCATCCTTTTTGCAAAGTCCACCACCATCTGCCCTTCAAAGTTCCTTTCATGGATGCCGTACTTACCCATCACTTCTTCATCGCCCCTGTTTCCTTTACCAATATGTCCATTACAATCTGCACCAATCACAACTCTCTCGCTGTCTGGGATGCTCAGAACTACTTCATCTAGTTCCTTCCAGAATTTCTCTTTCAACTCTAGGTCACATCCTACCTGTGGTGCATAGCCGCTAACCACATTATACATAACACCCTCAATTTCAAATTTTAGTCTCATCACTCGATCTGATAGTCTTTTCACCTCCAAGACATTCTTAGCCGGCTCTTCCTTTAAAATAACCCCTACTCCATTTCTCTTCCCATCTACTCCGTGGTAGAATAATTTAAACCCTGCTCCCAAACTTCTAGCCTTACTACCTTTCCACCTGCTCTCTTGGATGCACAGAATATCAACCTTTCTCCTAATCATCATGTCAACCAACTCCTGTGCTTTTCCTGTCATAGTCCCAACATTCAAAGTCCCTACACTCAGTTGTAGGCTCTGTGCATTCCTCTTTTTCTTCTGACGCTGGATCCGGTTTCCTCCTCTTCTTTGTCTTCGACCCACAGTAGCTGAATTTCCACCGACGCCCTGCAGGTTAGCAGTGCCGGCGGCGGGCGTTGTTAACCCGGGCCACGACCGATCCGGTATGGGATTCTTTAGATGAACGCTCATATTTGTTTGGCACAGTTTTTACGCCGGATGCCCTTCCTGACGCAACCCTTTGCATTTATCCGGGCTTGGGACCGGCTTACAGATTGCACTGGTTTGTGCCCCCATAGGGCTGCATTCCTTTACTAAAGACGTATACCGTATTAAAAAAATTCTTGTCACTCTGAAGTCTCTGACCTAATGCACTGCGCCGTCATTGCTTAGATCGGCGCATGGTTTAACTTTAGGGGCACCATGTTGCCAGCCTCTGCGTTTTCCCCATCGGAGTGGAGTAAGACGTAGTGTATTTTCCCAGTTTTTATCCAATACAGTATCTTGTTTTGTGGCTGTTGGCAGTTCCACTTGTGCCGGACATGCCATTAGACAGTGGTTTTCAAACTGGGGGCTGGGCCCCCTATATCTGAGGGGGCAGTGTTATGACAGGGGGGCATGGGGCTACGATGAACACTTTTCATTATTTAGTTACATCCAGCAGATGGAGCACATTTTAGTATAAAATTGTATATGGTGCAGTAAAAAGTGGTATAAAAGGTTCTCAATATTCTGCAATGAAGAGCGGAGAAGTGAAATTGTACCTCTTGTTTGAAGGCTTTCCTAAATCCAGTGGTAGCTGATGGGGCAAAAGCTCTGCCAGGGACGCAGCTCACCACCACCGGCAAACCTCCAGCACAGGTTCCGTTGGATTCATCCCTCCCAAGTTTGCAGCTGGAAAAATGGGCCTCGTTGCCAGTACAGTTGACGGAGAACTCCCAGTATGTGGGCTTCCTCCTGCGAGCAAACATCCTGCACAGTTTGTGGAATAAGTGTCAGTTAAAGTAGCAAACTGTTTAGACAGGTTTATGTCTTGTATCCAAATACCAACATGCATTTACTTTCGGGAGTCTGACAGTCAACGCTGGGAAGCCCATTGTGAGGCACATAAAAAGGATATCGGTTCTCAAAAGAACCTCACCCATCCACAATCAACAAAATATGCATTTATATTCATTTATTGCCCACATTTTGACCACTCAGGGTGAAATGGAATTGGAATTTGTTGTTGTATTTTGCTAACAACTAGTGGAAGTGCTACGGTGCCAATCTGTCATTGTAAGAAATTTCACTTGTTGAAATTATTTAAGTACAACAGCAGATTCCAAACACTTGGTTTAAATCTCCACCATTTATGGTGCCAGCTGGGATGCAAACTGTGTTTGGACTGTTTTAATAAAACAATGAGAAAAAGAAATTTCAATAGATACACTTCTTATTTTGCTATCATGAGTGAAATAAATTACTGATCTAGATTGGAAGTTACTCTCCAGTATGACTTTGTACTAGAGTCGTAATCAAGTAAAACACCACTAAAGATGTTTTTTTTTTTTACAATTGAAAGCCATAAGGTGTTTTAATAACATATCTGATTTAAACAATATTTTATATGCTATTATTCATGCCTTGAGGAATTTAGTATGTTTTGAGAAAATGCTGATGTATACAAAATATTGCTTAATTTTATGCATTGATGGTAGTTGAAATAATAGCTTCATAACCGATAAATGACTTATCCATCATAAATCCTGGATTTTTAGAACATATTTCTTCATCTGTACATACAGTTCAAACTCAACCTTTGTTGTCTTTAATAAGTGATCCCCCTAAAGGAACTCTTAATAAAAATCATATTAGAGGGTGGATTGCTGTATCAGACCTTTCAAATTTACGTTTTATAAGGAGTCCGAGTGGGAGCAGGACGACACGTAGATGGAAAATTGAGGAGTCTCCGTGCTCTGTTGCAAGCAAAGGAAAATTCCAACCTCTGCACAAACTCAATTTAATGTTAACTCCAGTGGTACCATTTTATAGTTGACTTTGTTAAACAACACCTCAAATATCAGCAATTAGTAAACGATTGCACGTTATTGTTGTCTACAGAGGGATGGCCATTACAGTTTTAGTTGGTTTTGAATTTTCAAGGAAATATTAGGAACACCTACATATTTTCATTAGCTACCAAGCTAAATAAAAACAAAGTTAAAGTCTTGGGATTCTTCTTTCGATTCTCAATAGAATGTAATGCAATGGTTTATAGATTAATCATTGACAGGTGACTGGACAAAAGCTAGAGGACGAATAATTCTATACCCTTCAAATTCATTACACAGCACATCTATCAACGTGCAGACATCCACAATTCACATTTCAAATCAAGGCACAACAAAACAAAAACCTTTGAAGTGACAAGCAGAAATGGGTACGATGCTGTGAAAAAGTATTGGACCTATTCCCAAATATTTTTCCCATCATTTCCCCACTTCACTATTTAAACTCACCAAACCAATGTACATTTCAGACAAATATTACCCAAGTGAATTCCAAATGCCATTCAAAATGATTTCATTGATTAAGGAATAAAAAAATATACATTCAAAGCTATGTGTCCCACTGTGAAAAAGTAATAGCGGCGTGAACCTAATAACTGGTTGGGCCATTCACAGCAGCAATAACTGAAATAAAGTCTTTTCGATGACTGCCAATGAGCCCTTCCCGTCCGTCTCGGTGGAAATATTTTGGCCCAAGCGTCCTTGCAAAATTGTTTGAATTTAGCAAACATGGAGGGTTTTCACACATGAATGGCCTTTTTAAGGTCACACCACTCACTGCATTTCAATTGGATTCGAGAACGGAATTTGACGAGGCCACTCTAAAACATTCATTTACTGTAGTTTTTTCTTTTTTTTATGCAATTCAGAAGTTGACTCGGTGGTGTGTTTTGGATCATTGTAGTGTTGCAGAACCCACGTACACTTCTGCTTGTGGTCATGAACTGATGATCTCCTCTTCTGAAAAGCTGTGCTACATTTACATCAAAAAAGCAATTTTTTTATCTTTTCATTCCAAATAATGTACTCCCCAAAGGTCTTGTGAATCATTCAGATGTTTTTTTTTTCCGGGGGGGAGGGGCAAGATCAGCCTTTTCTGTTCTTTTTGGTCTTCCTTATTGTTGTGTCACAAACAAAGACCTTAAATGAGTCAATGAAGACCTGAAGTTGTTTAGAAGTTGTCCTGGGTCCCCTTGTGGCCTCCTGGATGAGTCATTTCTGCTTTCTCTTAGGGCAATCTTTGTAGACCAGCCAACCCTGGGAAAGCTCACCCTTGTTCCATAATTTCTCCATTTGAAGTTAATCAGTCTCCTTATGGTTTGCTAGAATGCTAAAACTTCAGAAATGCCTATGTAACCCTTTCGAGCATGATAGGTGTCAGTTTCCTTATCCCTTGAATGCTCTTGGACTCGTTTGGATTATGTCACTTTGCTGCAACTTTTTATAGGTAAAAAGTGTGGCAAAAACGGTTCAGCAGCTAAAACCATCAACAAGCTGTCTTGACTCAATACCATCTGACTTTTTCAAAGCTAGAAGTCTGTGCTAGCTGATTTGGAACAAATAATCAATTTCTTACTTCAGTCAGGGGAGTTTCCTCAAGCTCTTAAAGTAGCTACCCTGAAGCCTTTGTTATAAATGGAAGGTTGGATGAGTCCATGTTTGCGAGCAATACACTCATTGGATGACTCATGTTTATCCTGTGTATGGTACCCTTAAGGTCAAATTTTCCAGCACTTTAGTTTCGACAATCATAGAGGTGCAGATGACACACAGTTGTATTTGGCAGGGTGTCTCCCGATGACTACAGTTGAGTTCAGCTGTTGTGTCACTGTCAAAAGCAGATAAATAACTGGACGAGAAAAAATGTTCTTCAATTAAACCACAACAAGACTGAAACAATTGTTTTTGTCAATAAAGAAAAAAGGAGTGCTGTTAGTAAATATTTGGAGTCACTCGCTTAAAAAAAAAAAAAATCAAACACAATCTCTGAAACCTTGGCGTACTAATACATTCCAACCTGACTTTCCACAGTCATATTAAATCAATTACTAAAACTGCCTTCTATAATTTGAATAACATATCCAGAGCAAAGGTTTGCATGTGCCACTGAGACTGTCATGATCCTGCCGCTCCAGCCTGGGCTGTGCGGGTGTCCGCGAGGTTGCTCTGATTGGGAGGTGCACACTTGCGCCTCATGCAGCCTGATTATGCTGTGTTTCTTTGTATGACCCCGATGACGACTGGCCGGCGCCAGTTCGTTGATCTTCATGTCCCGTTCGTGTGCTCCGGTATCCCTGATCGAACCTGTGTGTACCGACCTTCGCCTGTTCTCCGACCACCCTTGTAAGCCTGACTCCTTTGATACTTCTGCCTGCTTTGATTGTTCCCCTGTGTACCGACTCCTGCCTGCCCGCTCACCTGCTCTCTTCGTCCGACGTCCCAACTACCGCTGCTGCACCGGACTGCCTGCTCGATCCCCGACCTCGGCATATAATAAAGGTTTCTCCTTGAACTACTTGGCATCGTCCGAGTCCTGCATTTGGGTCCTACCCCCGTTCAGATGGGACGTGACAGAACGAATTGGCCACAACAGGACCAAGCAGGAAAGACCCGGCGTCGCCGGGACCGACGCAAGGTAGACCGTCTGCCGGAGGACCAAGCCTGTCCAATCCGGGTAGGCTCCCTGACATCCTCTGCTTCCGTGTCTTACGCTCCGCCAGCGAGGTATGAATACGTCCCGAACACGACCCGTCTGGCTCCTCATATGCTTCTGGACTCTGACTTTTCGTAATATGAGGAGGACCGTGATTTGTATGACCGGCTGCTGGAGTACGACTCCGATTATTCTGATTGTGAATCTGCTCGTCCGATCTTTCATCCCAGTCAGTTTGTTTCACCTCCCCGCGTTTCCAGCACCCGAGCGTCTTCGCCTGGTAGGTTCAAATACACCAATCCGTTTGAGGGAACCCGCTTGGCCATCTATCCGGGACCTCCGCGTGGTGGTCAGAGGAGATGCCTCGGCCGGGCGCTCCCTTGTGCCTCCCACTGCGCGGCAACTAAGACACCGTCCTCCCATTCCTTGCCGGCAACGGCGAAACCCGCAGACCCGCAGCTGGTGGCGAAGCTTCCAGCCCAGAGGGAGGAGGAGCCGCCAAATCACGAGGCGTTCTGCCGCGAAATGCGGGCGGAGATAGAGTGGCAGAGTGCCGAATTGGCGGCTCTCACGGCCCAGGTCCGGCAAGGATTGGCGAACCAGCCGAGCTACGCTGACGTCGCAACGGCGACGGACTCGCTGCTGACGCAGGTTCACGTGGCAGTTGGAACTGACCCGCTCCCGAGACACGCCCACGTGTCAGTTTCAACTGACTCTCTGCCTACTCTCGTTCACATCGCCGTTGAAACAGACTCGCCCCCTCGCCAAGTGCACGTCGCAGTGGGAACGGATTCGCCACCTTGCCAAGTGCACGTCGCAGTGGGAACGGACTCTCCACCTCGCCAAGCGCACGTAGCTGTGGAAACTGACCAGCCTCCTCGCCATTCCCACGTCGAGGTTTTGGCTGTTCCGAGCAGAGCTCACGCGGCAGTTGGAACTGACTCGCTCCCGAGACACGTCCACGTGTCAGTTTCGACTGACTCTCTGCCGACGCTCGTTCACGTTGCCCTGGAAACGGATTCGCCACCGCGCCACGCCCACGTTGCGGTTTCAACGAATGCACTGCAAGCTCACGTGACAGTGGGGACTGACCCGATGCCGCCTCACGTTGCTATCCAGGAGGTGGCGACGTCTCCACAGCCGCTTCTTGTCTGTGCCCTGGAGTACCAGTGGCGACCGGTCCGCGGTCGCTCCCCGTTCTTGCTCTGTCGGCGACCGGTCCGCGGTCGTCCCCTGTTCCTGCTCCAATGGCGACGGGCAAGTCCATATGTTCCCGTCCAGGAGGTGGCGAGGGTGCCACCACCTTCTCACGTTGCTATCCAGGAGGAGGTGGTGATGGTGTCGCCGGCTTCTCACGCTGCTGTCCAGGAGGTGGTGATGGCAATGGTGTCGCCACCTTCTCACTCAGCTGTCCAGGAGGAGGTGATGGGCATGGTGTCGCAGTCTTCTCACGCTGCTGTCCAGGAGGTGGTGATGGTAATGGTGTCGCCACCTTCTCACTCAGCTGTCCAGGAGGAGGTGATGGGCATGGTGTCGCAGTCTTCTCACGCTGCTGTCCAGGAGGAGCTGGGGAGTTCTGTGGAGCCACTCTGGAGCTGGAGAGACTTCGGGATGGATGTGATGGTAATGGTGGAGGTCATGGCTCTGGTCCTTCTCTCCATCATTCTATTCGCTCCAGATGGCTCCCAGCCGCTTCATGACCTGGCCTCGTTGGTGACCAATCCACGGCTGCCTACTGACCAAGCCTCGGTGGCGACCAATCCCTGGTCGTCTTGCAACCACGGCGTGGGAGGTTCTCGTCCGGAGCAGTGGCCTGCCTCGTTCTGGTTCCTGCTTCTTCGTTTGGTTCCTCACAGAGTTCGTCCGGCCGAATCGCCCCTTGGCGACCCTGGTGCTTGGCGTCCGGGTCGTCCTCCTAACCTGTCCACCCGGACGCCTTGCGTTTGGTGGCCTGGATGGCCACCAGACTGAGGTTCGGGGGTGGGGTGTGCCCTCCTCCGGACACCCCTTCCACCCACCCCTGTGTTAATTATTGTCTGTTTCTTTCGTTTAGGCACGTCTGGGAGCCGTGCCTTTGAGGGGGGGTACTGTCATGATCCTGCCGCTCCAGCCTTGGCTGTGCGGGTGTCCGCGCGGTTGCTCTGATTGGGAGGTGCACACCTGCGCCTCATGCAGCCTGATTATGTTGTGTATTTATATGACCCCGATGACGACTGGCCGGCGCCAGTTCGTTGATCTTCATGTCCCGTTCGTGTGCTCCGGTATCCCTGATCAAACCTGTGTGTACCGGCCTTCGCCCGTTCTCCGACCACCCTTGTAAGCCTGACTCCTTTGATACTTCTGCCTGCTTTGATTGTTCACCTGTGTATTGACTCCTGCCTGCCCGCTCACCTGCTCTCTTCGTCCGACGTCCCAACTACCCCTGCTGCACCGGACTGCCTGCTCGATCCCCGACCTCGGCATATAATAAACGTTTCTCCTTGAACTACCTGGCATCGTCCGAGTCCTACCACCGTTCCGATGGGACATGACAAGACAAGGAGAATGTAATTCATGCTTTCAACTTAAGTGCACTTGACTACTGTAATGATCTTCTCTCTGGACTCCCCAAAAAGAACATTAAACACCCGCTGCTCTTTCAGAAAGCTTCAGCTCGGGTTCTGACCAAAAAAAGAGATCAGAGCATATAACTCCAATTCTAAAGTCCTTGCACTGACTTCCAGTCAGCGTTAGAATAGATTTTAAAGTTCTGCTACTGGTCTATAAATGCATTAGGTTTTGAATACATGAAAGAAATGGTAATGGAATATAAACCCAGTGGGGGTCTGAGATATACAGACTAAGGTCAAATAGTTACTGTAACTAAACCTTTATTATGGTGCACACAAAACGGAATAAGATGCCAACAAAAGGGACATCAGCCCTAAGTGTGAATGTTTTTAAAGTGGGACTGACATCCCTATAAACATTCTAAAATAGATATTGTAATGAAAAACAGAATTCACTTCAATGTCTAGTCAAGTGAGCGGAGAGCGTATCATCCATGCACAAAGTTGCGCAATTGAGTGTTCCTCGACATCCAAGTGGTCGCCATATTAGTTGCGTCCTATGTCCTTGACGTCATCGTCACTTCCGCCGTTGAAAACACGCAGTTCCTGCTACTATGGAAGCCGAACAACAGAGATATTCACATTTTTCCGACGCCCTTTCTGACAGCGAAGCTCTTTTTAAAAAGGACAACACCACACAACCATGTGAAGTTACCGGGGCAATATTACACGATTGTTTCGAGCCCTCAGGGCAAGATTACACTATTGTTTCGAGCCATATTCAGATGATATCCGATCACGGCTAAAAAGCATCCCGTCCGATCCACTCCTGAGGGGGAGATGAGCCATCGCGGCTCATCGCAGCCGGCCGGTGTGGCTTATGACAGAGCCGAGCAGTGCTGCTTTAGTCAGTCGAGCCGGGGCGCTTTATGTTTAGAGCTGCCCCCGTCCCAAAGCCCGACGCGCAGCCTTCGCAGAAACTGTGACCGCCGAACGCGACGCCTCAGCCGGTGTGGCTGAGTTTCAGCGCCCTTGATGGCATATAAGGAGGAGGTGAAGCCTAGCTATGTTGCTTTTAGGGGTATGTTCAAAGTCGCCGCAGTACGCGATGAACACTATCGAGACATTGTTGGCTGGGCGACGCGCACATCGACACATTTCATACGTGGATCTTTTGTTACGTTATGAGAGAGACCGATTACATGGTCCGCCCCAAACTATTATTTTTTTAGTTGCTGTATGCGCACATCAACACATTTCCAGGGATGAGAATGACCAATTTGGAAAAACACTGAAAATGTCTGTCGATGGGGGGGTTTAGTTTCCTCCTGGATATTTTTTGCTCCTATCAGAACACAGAGTGCACAGCACTTTGCCGGGAATGTCCACTTTTTGTATGTGTTCAGTTAGATATGTTGATACCGTTTTTGGTCCTATCTGCACGGTCACAC
Organism: Syngnathoides biaculeatus; assembly: GCF_019802595.1. Classification (NCBI taxonomy): domain Eukaryota; kingdom Metazoa; phylum Chordata; class Actinopteri; order Syngnathiformes; family Syngnathidae; genus Syngnathoides; species Syngnathoides biaculeatus. Next base: position 21,522,940 of record NC_084643.1, on the reverse strand, counting down.
TTTTTTCAAGCCATGCCCATCTGAAACAGTTTTAGATTCCAGCATCTTTGTCAATTGCCCTCGCTCGATCTTCATCCTTTTTTCTAACACTTTCGCCATCGTAAAACTGTGAACACATTGTTGCTCAGTTCGTGCTATCTAAGTCCCATGCCCCATTACTTGGCTAACTAACAAGTTACACTGCGATTTCTGAGAACCGAGAACACGTACATGGCAATGGTGAAACTCGATTAACCACTAACACGATCGTTATACTGTATAACTCTGTTGTCCAATCAAGTAATCTGCTGCAAACAAGTTTTAATGTTTGTCGCAAAATGCAAATATTTACACTACCGAGCAAGTTAGAATGGCATATGATAGTCGTGCTTGTGCTAGCACTAAGCTGAACTTGCAGCTTGGAGCCCACCACAGAGAGGCAGGCGCACGATACCCAATCCCCCCTGAAATTTTCTCAACGGGTTTGCGCTTATCTCGAGAATGGTCATTTTGGTCTGAAAAAGTCAGAAAACCGCCGATCGGCGGAAAATTCTCATCCCTGCATTTCATACGCGGATCTTTTGCTACGTTATGAGAGAGACCGACTACGTGGTCTGCCCCAAACTATTTTTTTTTTTTTTGGGCGCTGTATACACACCTACCTGTTATTTGGAACTCATGAAGTTCTCGTCCTCTGCACCCGTGCAATCCATTTTTCACAACGAACAGGGTCTCTTTCAAACTTATGAAGGGTAATTCCATTCTCCCAAGTGTTCAAACAATGTCCAGCAATGCAATGAGCTGGCATTTTGGCTAACACGAAGGAACAACGAGCTACCTTCCCGGAAGTAAAACTAATGGAAACAAACGAGTCCACTAGGGGCCGCCTCTGTCCTGTACGTCACTTCCTGCTTCTTGAAAACAAATCCCTCGAGAGGATTTTCACGGCGGGAGTTACAAAAAGCTGTATACGTCAAAATCACGTTTTGTTGTGAAAAAACACATGGGATCATATTGGCTGTGGGTTTTTCATTAATAATATACCAAATATCATACGTTTGACAACACTTGATCTTTAAGTCACGGTTAAAAACTTCCACTTTTAAATTATATTTCTTGCACTGTATGCTGCTTTGATTGTACTTCTAATTGTCTCTTTGTTTGCTTATAAGTTGTTTTGTTTCTTTGTTTTAAAATGCTTTTAATCCTATAAAGCACATTGACTGACTTTGTAAATGAAAGTCAGCATATGAATAAATTTGCTTTGGTTTTTCATTAATAAATAAAATTACCATTTAAAAAAAGTCTCTGAACTTTATTGGGTTATACAGTATTTGTCCAATATTTAAATTCGTTTGATGATGTCAAACAAAGTGGGGAAACCTGACAAAAATAGAAGAATTTGAGAAGCGGCACAATACTTTTGAGAAGAAACTGAAAGAGCTTCCGGAATTTCTGGCAAGTAGTGGTTGATTAGTACTTGTAACAACAATCTCCTGCCTTTATCATTCTGTATGTCTGGGCCTGGGGTTGGGTGGAAATAAGAAATCCTTATTTTACAATAAAAATGAAAAATACACTTGAAATCTCATGTGGGAAAATGTGTTGTGGTTCAATGTTGGGACTTTAAATGGTGGCAGTAATATGTTGACTCAATCACAACAACAACCCTAGTTATAAGCCAGTATGCATACATGCAACCACCTTAACTTTTGGTGTTTATTTTAACTTCCTTTCCCTAAGTGATTAATAAATGCAGACAAGCAGGAAAGTAAATGGATCCAGGATGTTTGCCTGGTCATATTGTTCTCCTAAAACTATTTCAAAATCGTTGATGCTTATAGAATGGCCAGCAGTAATTTGGTTCTTCCACCTGCACTAAACTATGCATGCCGCGGACAAATACTCACTTGTAGACCCTGGCATTATATTTCCTCTCCCCAGGGAAGCCGAACATGCCACAGATGACTCTGCTGTTAAAATGGCTCCACTCTGTGTTACAGATTTGTTTCCATTTCCCACCATCCTTCACTTCTACGTAGCCCTCTGTCACAGGGATCCGCTTGCGTAATGATGACAAAATGGCTCGAATGCGCACATCCTCGACCTGGATATCGAGGTTCTGTAAGATATTTGAAACAAATATGTAAGGAGGTTAAAAGTACACTTATTTCCACACTCCACAGCACACCGGGAAAAGCAAGGAATGAAATGGAATGCAGTGGAATACTGTATTGGTTAGCAAATGTGCTTGGCAATTCTGAGTTTGGGGGTTGAATTTCGGCTCCGGCCTTTCTGTGTGGAGCTGGTTCTGTTCTCCCCATGCTTACGTGGCTTTTCCCTGAGTACTCTAGCTTCCTCCCACATTCGCATAACATGAATCTCAGTTCACTGAAGACTGAATTCTCTATTATTTATCTAGATCTACCCTGACTGGGGACAAAGTCGGAGATGTACCCTGCCTCTGACTGAAAACTCAGCTGTGATCGGCTCCAACTCACCCACAATGCTTATGAAGACAAGCAGGATAGAAAATGGATGAATAAAGATCACTGCTGTACTTGCCTCCCGTCGTATATGATACATAATATAACACCCCATTTCCGACCTGCCTTGTCTATAAAATACTACCACAGTGTACAACATCTTGCGACTGTCTTTAAAGTAGCACAATGATTGGAGGCTCTGCAACTTCGTTTGGCTTTAAAACACACTCATAAACTCCATGGTAAAAGGAAGACAGACAAACAGACCCACTTTTGCATTAGTTGTAATTAAGATGACAACAATCATTCCTAAACTACCGAAAGAGGACACAACCCATTTTTGACTAAATTTCAGTCCAAGGCTGCAAGTGGGTGTTCAACACATTCAAGTCCGAAACAAACTGATAGGCTCCACGATCTGAAAACACACCATAACCTACTGACTGGTTTGCAGAACTACACATTGGACAATCTATTTGGCTATTAATCTTCCATACCTCTGGGCAGAATGGCCAAAATACACGAATACACGACATGCGTTCGAATAAAAACAAACAGCCTATATTAAACAAAGATACATGTTTGTCTTTAGGCTGAATGAAACAATCATCCACATCATAGTTAAAGTGCCACTGTCATGAAATGCATGATTTTTAGTATCTTATTAATTGCCGACATTTTGACCCATGCGTTTTTTCACCACAAAACATGATTTAGATGTATACAGCTTTTTGTAACTCCCGCCATAAAAATCTTCTCGAGGGATTTGTTTTCGAGAAGAAGCAGGAAGTGACGTACATGGCAGGACCGCCCTCAAGTGGACTCGTTTGTTTCTATAAGTTTTACCTCCGGGAAGGTAGCCCATTGTTCCTTCGTGTTAGTCAAAATGCCGACTCGTTGCATTGCTGGACATTGCTTGAACACTCTGGAGGATGGATTTACCCTTCATAAATTTGCAAGAGACCCAGTTTGTTATGAAAAATGGATTGCACGGGTACAAATGACGAGAGTTTCGTGGGTTCCAAATGACAGGTAGGTGTGTATACAGCTACTAAAAAAAAAAACAATAGTTGAGGGGGGTGGCGTAATCCATAAATCAGCGTTGCTAAATATGTCGATGTGTGCATTGGAAGGCTTCTGTGCAGCAGCCGCTGAAGGACGGCCTCCACAGGCTTTGTGGATCGCTACCGGCCTTGTCCACAAGGTCGAGCAGGCCGGCTCAGCCTTCCCGGCTTTGTCGACAAGGCCGAGCCTGCTGCCTGCCTTGTCAACCGGGGTGGCTCGTCAAGTGGCCGTTTATCACTGCTGCGCGGAGGTGGATAGGGCAGGACGTGGCTTGGCCGTGATCCGCATGTTATCTAAATATGACTCGAAACAATAGGGTAATATTGCCCCGGACACTTCACTCGGTTATGAGATGTTTTCTTCGAAAAGAGCTTCCGTGTCTGAAGGGGCGTGTCCTACAGTAGGGGGCACAGCGTGTTTTCAATGGCGAATGTCGGGGTGCCGTCACGGACAGTACATGCAGCCAATATGGCGACCACTTGGATGTCGAATGACACTTCCGCAACTTTGCGCATGGATGATGCGCTCTCCGTTCATATTTATTTTTCGTGTAGACATTGAAGTAAATAATCTAATATGTGTTTTTCATTTCAATTTCAATATCTATCCATACAATATAATCCAAAAAATAGATGGATAAATACTTTTGAAACGAGAAGTCAGTCAAGAAAATGTTCAACTAGGATTTATTTTAAATGGTGCTTGATAAGAAAAAAATGCATTCCAAAAACATCTCAACATTTTTAAAAACTAAGACGATTAGCAATTTTAGTATTTCATTTGCGTAAAAAAATTTAATCAACACATGATTTGCTTTCACAGGCTGCATAAAATGATGTTGCGGCCCAAATCTCCCCCCTGGGCCTTAAACTACACTGTCAGTGACTGTACCAATGCAAAAAAAAAAAAAAAAAAATCACACTTATCTCTCATACACAGTTTCTCCCTCAAACGTTATGATTTCATATCACAGATTTTACGGTTGATAAAATTAAAAACCCTTCTCTGCTAAAAAAAAAAAAAACAAACAAGCATGTAATAGATTTCTATGTAAATGTCTAAGAAAAACTCTAAGGGAAAGCAGAACCATATTCAAATTGAGACCTTCGTGGCATATTTTTCCAAAATGTATTATATAATTGCAAACTGCAGCATTTTTGGGGCATTCGATTTTGGATGTTTTACTGTGGTCAAATAAAACATGGCAATTATACACTAGGCACTTTGGGACATAATGGTCCACATTTGATTGAAAGTATGTTTTTCTTGAGAAAATTAAAGTGGCAGTCTTTTCCAACAATAATACTTCTTTCTTTTTTTTTTGCAGACATCATTTTAAAGTGCCGAACTCTGGAGAAAAGTGCCAGTGTTTACAGGATTAGCTTGGCCCTTTAATGTAAATTCTGATAAGAAGCTTACAGACACTGCTTCAGTGGGGTTTTACCATTTTGCTTCCATCCATAGACTTAAGCCATATTGTTACTGTATGTTGCAGAGTCAGCTTAGGAGCACAAGCTCAGCCTTAACAATGGAAACCTATTGGGTTGTTGGGCTCACGGCTCTTTTTACAGTCACAATATAGTACGTCAAATATTGGAATGAAAAAGTAGTTTCTAAAAATGGACATTGACCTCCAACTCCAAGACAATGCCAGAAGATCGAGAACTACAAATCATCTCTTTCCTGAGCTATTCCCTGCCAAATGTAAGCACATTTGTCCATAGTGTAGAGAAGCTGTGAAAAGTAGTATGATATGAAGTACAAAAAACATGGCAAGTGGTGATTGTGGCCTTGTGTCTGTGTTTACTCAACAGACAGTACAATACATGAGTCATTTACAGACATTTGCTTGAGCAAAGACTCCATGAGTGCTTAAAATGCAAGCTATGATGAAAAAACAAAGGGGGCTAAAACGCAGCCCTTGAAGAGGTAAACAACATTGCCAAACACCCCATTGTCTTCGTATAAGAGAATTTATAGGAAAATCTGAAAAGGGACAAAATATTTTCAACTTTGTCTTGAGGTTAGAAGATTTTTTGGCTTGACAGTATTAACACTTGCCTTTTTCATCTACTCTATTTCATTTATTTGAGTTCCTTTCCATTCTATAACTAAAAAATCTGAACAAAAAAAAAACAAGCAAGCAAATTGAAAAAATTAAAACCATGTGCGTATTGTTTTGTTGCGGCACTCCCCAGGGAGAGCAGGCCTTTCCTGTGTCTTGTTTTGGGGGAAAATAGCACAGATGGAAAAGCCATTTGAGGGATGACATGTAAAGAAGACAGAAGGGCCCTTGATCTTGTGCAAGACAATATAGCAGTGCAGGAATAACATACCAAAAGTTGGTAAGACACTCTGAGGTGAGCAAAAAATACAACTGGTGAAGCCAATCCGCAATGTAATTTCTATCTTTTATCATGTTGAAGGTCACAGGTGATGCAAGATGACTTTGGGGGAACGGCGGGGGCATACCACAGGTCACTAGTCAATCATGATGGGATGGAGACAGATCACTTCAACTTGAATCCAATGAAGTGAGTTGTCATACGTGCAAATTATAGGACCACAGACTTCATAGCCCTAATTTACAGGAGGTCTGTAAGGGGGTGGGAATGACGTGTGTGAATGTTTTCCAGCTCATGTAAGAAGCATAGACCACAGATATGAAAGTCGGTTGGGGGTGTAATAGTCACCACACGAATGTCTACTTCTGGCCATGAGTTAAAAAAAAAAAAAAAAAAAAAAACCCACAAATGGTTAAAAAAAACAAGTTACTCAAAACATCTACTGATTGACTGTAGTGTAGTTATTTGGTAAATTCCATTTTAGTAAAGACAGGATCGATATGATTAGGGATGGAGACTACTAAGGTTTTATACACATAAACTACATTTATTAAACATTTAAAAAAAAAAAAAAGAAAGGCTTTCAGAAAATACAACCTAAAACAACACTTGAACAAAACCTTGGTCAAAAAATGTATTTCTCCTTACATGAAATAATAGATTTGCTATGAAAACTAAAAACATTCTTAATTTCAGAGAATACAACCTAAAACAACACTTGCATAAAACATTGGTCAAAAAATGTATTTCTCCTTACATGAAATAATAGATTTTCTATGAAAACTACAAAAAAATGTAAAAGGCAGTAATTATTTTCACAAACATACCATAAAGTGTGTTTAGCATTGCCGTTTTTAATAAAGCTATCAGCATGAGCAAATCTCCATCACAGGGTGGAAAATCATTCCTGTTTTGCCTTCCCAAGACAGAGCAGTGTTATTCACTCAATTGATAGATAATAAGCAGTGTAGTCATCCAAATGAACATTTTCTCTTCAGCAAGCATACTGCCTAACCAACTAAAGTAATTATGTTTTTTAAAAAAACAACAACATCTCCTCAAAAGCAAATCATGGTGTTGCAGATATACAGTAAATCTATTTTTGTGACGTTTCAACAAATTAACTTTTTTATTTTTGATCAATTATTACCAGTCCATGTGCAGGGTTCATACTCAGTCGGACCCAAAAAATTTAAGGGCTTTTTAGGGCCATTCTTAGGGGCTGACACGAAAAATTTAGGGCTGACATGAAAAATTTAGGGCTATCGTGGGAAATCAAGGGTAAGGAAAAAAGACTCACCCAATGATGCTATCGGCTGTTCTTGGTTCATCAAAGGTTCCAGTACCTCAGTACCTGTGACAGTGATCACCTGTCGCCCCTTGTGGTAGTTCTCATTGATATGACCATTGTCAACGTCTTCACATAACAGTATACAGAAAAACTGATTCTAACTACAATTGCAACTATATACAGAAATGTCTTCTACTGATGTCTGTCTCAGCACCCCTACTCTAGCTCCTTAAGCCTACACAGTGCCTTCTCTATTTGCTGCTGCAGAGGTGCCAAAGAGGCTCTCTTGTCCTTTGCTCTGCCTCTGAGTGCATTGGCCTCGGTGATAAACCTCAGCTTCCTCTTTTCTTCTGCCTGCTCACACAGCCTGTCAGCCTTCTCAATAAGCGTAGATATGTCAGTCTCTATTCTGGCTTTTTTGGCTTTGAGGGAGTAGAGATGAAAAGTGGGCAGCGATGCCAAATGTAGCCAGGTACGAAGTCTTCCTTTCCCCACAGTGTTTTTAGCAATGTCACTGTCTCGGAAAAGGACTGCAAACACTTTCGAATTATTTTCACAAGATTTGTAACTCTAATGGCTGCAGATCACTTTTAAACTCCACAGGATCTCTGCCTTTAACGAGTCCGCCTTCGTGTATTGAACTAGGTTCATAGAGCCTGACTTCTGGCTGGTTGAAGTCGATGGCTGGACAACTCTAGGTGTGCATGCACTGCTAGTACCACTGCCTGAAGTTGATGCTTCACTATCTTTATATTTTAGAAACAGATTCATACCAACGGAAGATGAGAGAGTCTTCGTCAAATCAGCGTGTCTCCTTTTTTCCGGTGCGACTGCAGCGTTTTGACGCCCATCTTTCCTAGCTGGTAGCTCTGCTTGCACAGATGGCAGTAAAACATGTGCCGATCTTTTGCATCTCGACGAACCCAGATTCCAAAATCGAAAATTTAGGGGTTTTTAGGGACTTTTGGGGACGCGTGAGAACCCTGTGTGATATGTTGGACTATTATGAGCAGAAAACCGCTATCATGGTGAAAGAGGAGGAATAATATGTCAGCCCTTATTCTCCTGGAAAATGTGTTTTTCATTTTAGCTGAGGTCAACAAGCGGTTTCATGTGTCAGAAGTAGCAAAAGTGTTGTCTCAAGTTAGACTCCAGTTTTCATAGTCACACGTTTATTTACATATTTGTCTCACAGTCCAAGGTGAAACGCCATTTACCCGAAATTGACTATTCTTATATTACAGAACACAATGCGGTTCTTTAAGGGGGAGTAGAGTGCTGTAGCTGTGCAAAGAAGGTGTAGCAATAGTTTGAGTCATCAGCGCTCAGTCACTGCTATAAATGTCATTACACATTACATACCACAGCAAATTAGCGGCCCAACCAACGTCTTCACTATGAAATATCTAAAGTTTCAACATTTTGACTGTGATGAGCTTTCAGTACATCCCTCTCGCACTGCAGATAAACATTTGCCAGCAAAAACAGAGCAGCCAGCTTATGAACATGTGTTTCTAATATTGGCCTTCACTCACCCTCAAAAGCAGCAAAATCACATCACATGCACAAGAAAATTGCCATGCTCTGAATGGGAAACCTCCAACACAAGCGAAATGCCTTTAGATTATTGGTGCTCCGTACTGTAAATGGGCCCATTTATGTCAGTACTATATATTAAAAGAACAGGTCATTTTTTTTGAGGAAGAGAAAACATTAACACGTGGTTTATTCTAGTCACTGTATGCATTCTGCACAAATACAAGATCCACTAATGACAATTTAACTGTCTGAAAAGGGACTGTTATGTCCCAGTTTGCAGCGCCCCATTTAAAAAAATCTATTCATTCACAAAGTGGAAACAGATGTTTCCCAAAGCCTGAACTACAACATAGAATATATATACTGTATATATATATATATATATATATATATATATATATATTTTTTTTTTTTTGGATTTAGTTTTTTTACATTTCAAGCTCCTTTTTGGAGTCCTTAGTGTGCTGCTGGGGGACTTCAATGCTCAAGTGAGTAATGACAGTAAGACCTGGAAGGGCGTGATTGGAATGACCGTGAGCCAATCCGGAAAAGCAGAAGATGGATAGATGGATGGCTGGATGGATGGAATGGAGGAAACCAGAGTGCCCAGAGAAAACCCACGCAAGCATGCAAACTCCACACAGGCGGGGCAGGGATTTGAACCCCAGTCCTCACAACTGTGAGGCCAATGCTGTAACCAGCCATGCCTACTTTACTACACAGTCTCCTGTATATAAAACAATATTGTCAGCATTGCTTTTTCTACTTTGCAGAACATTATTGTTATTAGTATTCTTCAGACACCTAAATTCTCCACAGCAGCACGTCAAATGTGTTAGACAAAACTGACAAAACAGCCTTAATCAGCTAAGATGGACTCCATCAATCCAGTGAGTCTGAAGAAGAAAAATAGTGGATATACAACTCTACAATAGTTGGGATTATACAGTAACACAGCAGGAATAAAGCAAATTCCAAAGACATAAGTAATTGAGGCTTTGAGCATATGAGTAGAAGAAGGTTTTTATGATGCTGAGCTGAAAGCTGCATTAATGGTTTTGGACTGATCTCTGGAAAAAGTAGCAGGCAAAAGACATAACACAATATTAGAGACAAAGCAAGGACTGAGTACAAACCCATGACCGTGACGCTAAGAAAAATGTCTTTGAAGTACTTCTCTTCGATGGAAGGAATTCTGAAGGTATACAGCACTTTATGATGATGACCTGAAGAATTATTTTCCTCCTAACCCAGATAGTTCAGTTAAGATGAGATCATTGCATGATTGCTTGAATGCAGTTAAGGACTACATGACTCAACCCTTGATTATGTTAAATGTGATGAAAACTACAGTGTCCATTTTTGTGAGTGACAGAATATCTACAAGAAAATTCCATTTAGAAAACATAAAAATGTATTTTCCTTTCATTGAATGAAATAAGTATTTGATCCCTTCCCAACAAAGAATTCTGGCTCCCATAGACTAGTCGTCTCACTGTAATTTCCTCTGTATAATGCACATTTTTTTCTTCCCCAAAAAATATTCATAAGGCAATGGTGTGCATCATACATAGGTATAGGAGAAAATGGAAAAAAAAACGTTCACATTGTATAAAAGGGCTTATGGCCATGCTACCCCAAGAACGCCCGATCTCGTCAGATCTCGGAACCTAAGCGGATTTGGCCGTGGTTAGTACTTGGATGGGAGACTGCCTGGGAATACTCGGTGCTGTAAGCTTCTCTCCCCGGCTAAATGCAGAGGGGTTGCGTCAGAAAGGAGATCTGGAGTAAAAACTGTCAAACAAATATGCGTGCATCTAAGATGATGCGCTGTGGCGATCCCCTGACGGGACAAGCCGAAAGGAAAAGAAGAATTCACATTGTATAAATGTCACCAGTTAGAGGTTATGAACAGCCTGTACACTTTAATCCCAATATGCCACCACCATCGAGAGGTTCTGAAGAAGGTGTGGCCTATAACTTTTGTTCAAATATGACAGGCGCAACTATTGTTGTTACTTTTGTGAACGATTCCTTCAGAAGAACTGAATGTTCACTGAGCTGGTGTATTGAGGAACTGAAGAGTGATTCGTTCATTTGTGATCCACTGGGGTGTGATGTACTCGTACGATGACAGATTCATTTGCCAGAAGAACTTCATACTATGGAGTGAACATACTCATGAGTGACTTTAATGAGAAGTCCTGACATCCTCAAGGAGACAGCTGTCATTAGCAATTGTTTTTTTTTTTTTTTTCAAGCTAATGGATCATTTTGAGTCAGTCAAGCACGTATTAGCATGTATTAAAAATAAATTCTAATTAATAATTAATGAATATGTATACATGGGTGGCACGGTGGAGCAATTGGTTAGAGCTACTGGTTAGCGCATTGGCCTCACAGTTCTAAGGACCGATGTTCAATTCCTGGCTCCAATTCCTCCCACATCCCAAAACCATGCACTAACTGAGGACTCTAAATTGCCCCCAGGTATGATTGTGAGTGTGACTGTTGTCTGTCTCCATTTGCCCTGCGATTGGTTGGCAACCAGTTCAGGGTGTACCCTGCCTCCTGCCCGTTGACAGCTGGAATAGGCTCCAGTACTCCCGTGACCATTGTGAGGATAAGCAGCTCAGAAAATGGATGGATGTATGCATACATATAATTCCCTCTTTCTCTAATTCCATTAATTAAAGGCTTTTTTATTTCATAACAACAATTATACATTAAACTTATATCACATTTCTCAACTCTCAAAGAGCCACTCATGAGATGACAATAGCATCAAGGTGAGTTAGCAGGAAGCCCACGTGGCAGATGCTGCTATCAGAGATGCAGAAAAGTCAGACCAGCTGGCAAAAACCTAGTTGGATTGAAGCAGACAGGGAAGGATGCTTGGTAACTGAGCTCGCTGCACGCAAAGGTTTTTATATTGTTATATTTTTTAGATCTCCCCACCTTTCCTACTTTACAAAACACGACAACAACATATATCGTGCTTCGCTGAATGGGTTGAATGAAAATGAACCTCAGGGATGGATCATTAACGGAATGGGGAAGCACTTCAACTATTTAATGAAAAAGAACGGAACGATTCAGTGAATGAATCTTTTTAAGGAACTGACTCAAGTGATTCAGTTCACTTAAAAGAACTGCCGTGCCCACCACTCGGGGGTGAATATGCATATGCATACATACAACAGTTGTGCTATAAGTTTACATATGCTGAGAATTTGCAAAACCTTTTTTTTGTTTGTTTGTTTTTATAATACTACTGATAACTGTCCAACAACCATCATTATTATTTATGATTATGCGTTGTTTAATGATAATGAAATTTTGAAATGCTTGCATTTCAGAGAAGCATTATTAATTTATTTCCCATTAAAATAATATTAAATGTGTTTTGCTTGGCCCTTCATGTTTTCTTTTAAGAAATCTACTCATAACTTCAGCCTGGGTAATCAAACATATGAGCACAACTGTGTGTTTTCTCATTGACTGAAGAAAAGTATGGCTATCAATGCCATAGTAAGAGCAAGAAGATAAAAATAAATATTACGTGTTCAAATAAAGTTCTTAACTTTAGAACAATTCTTTGATACAACTGACAAAATACCAATAATCCTTCATGTTTGGATCATATGGGTAGAACCAAAATCATCGCATTGTAAAAATGCATTAAACATGTGTAGAAGGGTTTTCCCGAATTTTGAGGTCAACTTGGGGGGGTGTATTTCACATGGGGGCACATTATACACGAGAAATTATGGTATTCCTAAACTAAACCCGTTAACTGTATGAAAGACACCTATGTTGTTGCCTACTAAAAGACACCTGTCGGCAGAATCAACAAATTAGACACCAAACCCTCCATCATCGGTAAGACCATAGAACGTTATAAGGACATTGGGGACAAGATTGTAGAATTGCAGAAGGCTTGAATGGGCAAGAGACCATTGGCAAGAGGGTGGGAGGGAAGCAGACAACTGCTGGTGCAAAAATTAGAACATTGAAGAAACATAAAATGGCTGACAGTCTTCCTTTGTCTCGGGCTCCTTGTAAGATTTCAGATCATGGGACATCAATGATGATAAGAAAATGAGATTATGTCAGCCCGGAACTACATGGGAAGATCTTGTTAATGATCTCAAGGCAAGTGGGACCACAGTCCACCTGCTCAATAAGTCACATGTACAGGCCCATCTGAAGTTTATCAACGAACACCTGAATTATTCTGAGAATAATTAGGAGAAAGTGATGTGGTCAGATGAGAGGGGGGAAAAAAATAGAGCCATTTGGAATCAATTAGAATGGCCTTAGAAGAAGAATACAGACTCTGACGCCAAGATCACCCTCAACCATTGAGATGAAAGCATTATGCTTTTGGGGCGTGTTTCTGCAACGGAGAGAGGTCAACTTCACCACATTGAGATAACTATGGATGAAACATTCTACAGTGAAACCTTCTCTCAGCAGGAAAATTTAAATGTGTCATGGTTGGGGCTTCCAGCACAAGAATGACTGAAAGCTCACAGCCAGGGAAAAGAAAGAATGGCTGAAAAAGAAGCACATCAAGGTTATGGAGAGGCATGACCAGTGTCCAGACCTAAATCCCATAGAAAATCTGTAGAGGGACCTAAAGCTTCAAGTTACCAGGAGATACCTTTGAAGCCTTACCGATTAAGAGAGGATCAGCAAAGAACAGGACTCAAAAATTCCCCTGGAGATGTATGCAAACCTGGTGATAAACTACAAAAAAAAAGTCTGACCTCTGTACTGGCCAGCAAGGGACTCTTCGCCAAGTACTAAGTCATGTTTTGGTCAAATACTTGTTTCCCTAATTCATTCAAAATAATTGTAATCCTTGGTTTTAAGGCTTCTAGATTTTCTTTTCGATTTTTTTTAATATATATTCAAACTGAGCGCCACCGTGGACAATTGCCTCACAGTTTTGAAAACGAGGGTTGAAATCCCAGCCCTTGCTTTTTGAAGTTTGCAAGTTCTGTGTGGGTTTTCTCTGGGTACACCAGTTTGTGCCCACATCGCAAAAACTTGCGTGGCAGGTTGTTTGAAGACTCTAAATTGCACGACGGTGTGAATGTGAGTGTGAATGGTTGTTTGTTTATATGTGCCCTGCGATTGGCTGGCGACCAGTTCAGGATGTACACCACCTTTTGCAAAGATAGGTAGAATATGCAGCATGCCAGCGACCCTAGTGAGGAGAAGTGGTAAAGAAAATGGATGGATGGATATTAAAACTGTAATCCATTGCTGCTTTATCACCTCTAAAATGTTCCTAAACTTGGATCCATGTTATCCGATTCTGAACTACAAAAGATCATTCATGTTTCTGTCTCCTTACATCTTAACTATTGTCATTCCCTCTTCAACAACTTCAGAAAAACTTCATTATACTGTCTCCTATTAGTTTGGAATGTCACCACTGGGCTTTTGTCCGGATCAGTCTGGTATATGTGTAACCTACTTCTGCATTCAGCAAAATGGGTCTAAGCATTTCCTTATGGTTCAAGTGACACCAGCCATTAACTAAATGAAAATTCAGCAAGTTCTGCTAAAAACAATCATGTGATCAAACCGTAGTCATGCCTGAAGAAGTCCCTCCCGAAGAGAGGAAAATGTGAGTGATATAGCCAACTAGCCACAAGGTGACTGTGTAATTTTCTTATAAGCTGTGCATGTGCATGAGTAGAGGTTGAAGATGAGAAAAGCTGCACCCAAACAAAATAAACTAATAATTCAAGTGTTTTGGCCTTTTTCTATTTGTAAGACATGTAAATGTTTTGTCGGTAATAGAAGACCAATGGGACCAATCTTTCTTTGGTCCCATGGCAAAGAAAATACTGGATTTTTTTTTTTTTTTAAAAACTTTAGAAGCACACGATGGCTGCTTTCTGGACTCAAAGTGGGCAGTGGCTAGCCTTGGTGCCGCCCCGTGTGTGTTCGGCATCGCTCAGTTTGACTTGGCTACCCGGTCAACTTGGGTTCAGCTTTGCTCGGGTGTTTGGACTCAGAAAATTGGATCAAACACCAAGGCATTTTTTATGCTGATTTTTTAGACAAAGTCTAATTTGTATGACCCCCGAGTCCTTCGAAGTCTGACGTTACACTGCATTCATTTTCAAATATATGAAATGCCTCTCTTCTTTAAATGGGAAATCCACTGGTTTGCATTAACAATCTATCCAATAGCTCATGTAATATGTACTCTATTTTGACAATGTGATGTTAAATCCTCTGTCATTTAATCGTGTTTTGAGAAGATTTTGATTGACAATTACGAATTTTCAGAGGCGCTGCCATTTTCACGAGTCACATGACCTACGTACGCAGATGTGACGTGTTACGTGCCGCAACAAAGGCTCGATTACACGGGACACCATTTATGCCCAGCACTGATTTCTCGGATTTATCCTCATCTGATGAAGAAATAGCAGTATCGGTTGATCGGGAAGACGGAGCAATACTTCCATACACAGCTGTAAGCGGTCCAGCTCCGCTCACGGCTGTGTATGGAAGTAGTCCTCCATGTTCCTGATCAACCGAGCAGCCGAACCGCTAACGGCTGTGCCGCTCACAGCTGTGTATGGAAGTATTCCTCCATCTTCCCCATCAACCGAGCGGCCGAGCAGCTCACCGCTATGTATGGAAGTATTCCTTCGTCTTCCCGATACTGCTATTTCTTTATCAGATGAGGATAAATCCGAGAAATCAGCGCTGGGCATAAATGGTGTCCTGTGTAATCGAGACTTTGTTGCGACACGTAACACGTCACATCCACGCAGGTAGGTCATGTGACTTGCGAAAATGGCAGCGCCCCTGAAAATTCATGTCAATCAAAATCTTCTCAAAACACTATTAAATGACAGAGGATTTAACATCACATTGTCAAAACAGAATACATATTCCATGACCTACTGGATTGTTAATTGTTAATGCAAAAACCAGTGGATTTCCCCTTTAATGCCACACATATAGTCGTTATGTAGTGTTTTTTGCAAATTATTTTGCAATGTGTTGGTCTTATGAAGAGGTGGATTATTTCACTGAACACCCACTTCCGAAAATTCATTGCGTGCCACTGGTATGACCCAAATAATACTGAATAGCTTCTCAGAGATGTCATGTTTTGTCTGTGTGTGTGTGTGTGTGTTTATTTAGTCAAAATAAATCAGTTGGCATTTCCTTATGAAATATAAAGTCAAAGACAAAGCAGTTTTTGTCATTTCCAGGGTTGACTGCTAAATACATCATGTTGACAAAGTTGACTGCAATAATACTCTTTATGTTTTTAGATTAATGAAGTTGTCTGCTCCAGTTACATAGAGGAGATCAAAAACTTTTATACTTCCAAAAAATGGCAATCTGCCATACTTCTAGATGTTGAAGATGTTCAGATATAGAATGGAATGTATGCTCATGGGTTCAGGTCAGACCTGGGAAAATTCCCAGTGGTCAATTCATGTGTAATGTTGAAGCCGCAATACAAATAAACAAGGGCGGAAAGATAAATACTCCAGAGAGGAAGGACCCAGTAAACAGTATGTGTCAGTTAGTTGTCTATAGTTCAGCTGTGACAATTACTCCAGTAGAAACCTCTATATACCTGGGAAGCCATATTCTACCAAAGGTTCAAGATTCAACACCTCCTAATTGATTAAAAAAACACAAGATGGCAAAGAACTTATGCAGAAGAATTAGTCTGCATTGGTCAAAGGTCACCAAGGCATGGATGCTAGGATTCATGTTTCAGCTCACGATTAGCTCATTGTCTTGGTATTTCCTTTGCGCTAGACTGGCTTGCCGTACTGGGGTTAGCGCCACTTAGGAAGGCCGTAGCTCCTCAAGATGCTCCCGAAGCACACCAATCATCCAGTTGCACAAATCTCCAAGTATAGATAATTATTGCCACGATTACACACCAAAGTGTGGCTGGGTGGGTCACCAGGATAACGCTTCCAGATGATAATGCAATGCACATGCGATGTGGGATGGGGTCCAGATGTCTTTTATAATGGAAACATTGACTCAAGACTTTCATCACCCGGCTTTACTTCAGACATCTAAGACCTTTTGGGAAACCATTACATCAACCTCTGCACATTTCAGAGTTTTATTTACTCCTAGAGTGCAGAAAAAAAACAACACTGCAGCAAACTACAAGTAAGCACAGTAGTTAATAAAGGAAGAAAATACTATACGTATCATAGATTTTACATGAGAAGACCAGGATCTGGTGCTGGTTTAGTTATTTGAGCACTGCAGTTTTCTCATTACATTGGAATGTGATTTAATGAGGCCTGTATAGTGAAGAGGAAGATCACACACTGAGTTTGGAGGTAATTACTTTGATGCTTACTGTTCAGCTTAGAAATCAGTAGGACCTGAAAATGTCCAGGCAGAAAACTTTAATTGTTACAAGTGCCAGCACCACACATGTTCCAGTTAAACATTACTTCACTGACACACTCTCACTGTAGGCAATGTGGAAATGATTCTTATACACTCAGAGAGTATGGGTGCTACTGACCAACTGTCAACCGTGCAAAGTTGTGGAAAGCCAAGAAATGATGACCGATGCTTGTATTTTACTTTCCAAAATCATTCCATTAGGTTCTCGTCTGCTCTCCTCCTCATGGGTCTAGCCAAAGAAAATATTTACTTAATTCTTATCTCGAGACTCAATTTAATTAATTAACCACACAGGCAGGCTCTTGTCCTCCTCAATATTTGTAGCTGTTTGTTTGTGTCAAATTTATAGTTCATCAACATATTCTTTCTATCGTAAAAGCCTTAACCTAGTCCTTACCAGAGACTAGTGCGATTATATTAAAAGTGACAAAGAGTGTTTAGATCATTCTCAAGCTGTACCTCCACGTGATTGGGAAGAATGTTGAGAAATTTAAATCCAGGGATCCTCTTGTCGCTGCACACCACTCCCACATCTTCACTGTGCTTACAGTCCGAAACACCAATCCCATTGGAGGGACACAGCGCCAAAGTCTTTTCTTTGCCAGTACAATGAAGATTGTCAAACCAGATGGGTCCTGATGGGGGAAAAAAATTATTATTCATCAATGCCACTTTGAGCTGGGGGGAGGATTAGTAGTTGTGGAATCAACAGAGGAAAAATCTACTCAAGGTGAGAAAACTATGGAAGATTCGTCACAAACCAAATTTCAAATACTGGTGACATTAAACAGCCAAGATAGAAACAGGGCTGGATATTTTTTTCTTGGTTATTTACCGTTAATTTGTTGAGATTTATACTGTATGTATTTCATGTGCTTGTTTTAGCCAAGATGCGTTTTGAATACATTCCAGAATCCACAGGCTACAATAACCACATCACCATCAACTACCTTCTCCTTTCCCATATTTTGATGATGGTGACCAGGAAACTGCTTCCACATAGCCCAGCTCCCGGCACACCACCTGTGCAGCGTGGATGGTGAAGTCGTCATCACAGACAGTTCCCCATTGGCTGTTGTAGAAAACCTCAACACGACCCTCATTGTGCTTTCTCTTGTCCCCTGCCAGCCTGAGCTGAATCCTGGGCGTGTCGGGAGTGAGCTGGGGAGCAGAGTACTGCTCTTGCTCTGGCTCTGGGTAGCCTGGTGGGTAGCCGAGTTGCTCATACTGACCTAAAACCAGGTCCAGTAGAACTAACAGGCAGCAGCAGGACAGGTACTGGATGGGCAACATTTTGGTCAGACCTGAAGAGGATGGAGAGAATTGATTTTATACTCAAATAGTACAGCAATACAAGAGAGGAAAAACTTCTACAGTTAAATGTTAAACCAATCAAAAAATTTTATACTTCCAAAAAATATTTTGTTTCAGAGAATGTATGTTAGGTTTAGTCCTCCAATGATATAATATCAAAGCACAAAACAAATGCGCATGGTTTAGTAGTCAGTACTGTCACCCTGACAGCAGTCTGAATGTTGACTAGCTCTCTCCGACAACTAGGCGCAATTTCTTTTGTCCGCAGCGGGACTTAAACTATGACTACTGCTGCCCAGATATAATGAAACCGCCATTCGTCTTGATGATGACATAATTACTAGGGCTTTCCAGTATTAGAAAGTATCAGAATATGGAATGTGTTCATTTGCATCAATGCATTTCTTTTTAAGTTATTTAAATCCTTCAACACACCAGCAAAGGCTGGGTGCTCTGTAATTTTCATATATACAGGAATATATATTTTGGCCAAACTCTGCTCAGTCGGTCACTCCCTCTTTTCTACAATGACAGTAGGATTCCAGTCTTTATCCCTTATTCCTTACAAACACAATGCTTTTAAAGGTTTCAAATGTTGTCTATGTGTGTGTTTGTGTGTGAGTGAGTGCGTGCATGAATCCTGCAGAAATAAAACATTCTAAAATAAAATTGTCACAGAATTGTATGATACTTCAGTGTGGAACTAGTGAAAACATGTAAAACAGAAAGGAGACGGTTGAAACAAGGGAGGAATTAATTCAAGACAAGTTTTGTTAGTGTTCAGCCCAACAGATTTCAAAGTTTAAGGCATGCCTCCCTTGGGGGCACCAGAAGATCTTGGAGGATTTCTAGCAGTGTGGGGAAAAAAGAAAAACCCTGAAGCTCTGTTAAAAATGACTTTTGAGGGTTTTTTTTTTTTGTTCCAGAAGTCAGCTGTAGCGTGAGCGACGGCAGCTGAATACCGCTGAAAAATTCCGTTGTACTGCTCTGCAACTAGTTTTCCTGAGCGGACTACCATCTGCAATTAGTTTGGCTGCAATTCTACATGTTGAATCACAAGTGAATGACATCCCAACAAAACAGACATTACAATCAGTCAAATCCCACAGTGCTTCACATGTATTATGATATATTTTTTTTAATATGTTATTATTATGTACAGGGCAGTAACTGAATGTGGGCTATCATTGCCAGCAGCCTCTGAAACATCCACTTCCTCCTTTCTTGCCACCCATTATCGCTCTTTGTATTCCCCGCAAATAGAAATATACCAACAGTGACAAGGGTGGACAACTTTTCCCTTGATAACCACATCAAGTTGCTTGTAGTTTAATAAAGCAATACAGGTGGAGCTTATAAATGTTGCAGCTAGTTGGTAGGGGTGCGAGGGTCAGTCACCAACTGTTTTTATTCACGCTTGTTCAGTTCTGTCCAGCTGTGTCTCTCGGTGAACGGCTGGCTTAAGAGATGAGAGTCTATAGTGAGTGCAAATTAAAAATTTGGATTTTCATGGAGCCAGCACAGCGGGCCCGCGGTCAGAACATCTGCCTAAAAGTTGAGAAGGCCAAGTTTGAATTTCAGCCCAAACGCTCCTATGGGGAGTTGGGGGGGGGGGGTTCCTCTGGCTATTCCAGCTTCCTTACACATTTCATGTTAAGTTAACTGAGCCAAACTCGTTTTCATCGCAGTCCATGTCAAAGTTACGACAGCACTTGGAGCGCAGGTTATAACTATAAAGCAACTTAAATATATAACCAATGGTGTTATTATACTACTGGTTTGGTCTGTAATAATAGATAAACAAAATGGATAATTGTTCTCCTGCCGGTGGCGGATTTTGGGGCGATTGGGTGAAACTGGTGGACCGCCCTGGATCCCTTGGGATGGATGGTATGGATCTCTTAGATGTGTACATAGACACACACCATAGGGACTATTTGGCTTGGTGCGGGGCCACTCCCTTATTGCTATAAATAACCCTTCTGACCTTGTGAACTTCTTGAGATGCACCCCCTGCCCCTCCTTTGCGGTTTCTACAGATGTTTAGAACGCACACAACCACTCCCAACCACAGTCCAGTTGCACAACTGTTTCTATTCTCTTGTCCTGTTTGCTTCCCCTCACGTTTCTGCCCCGGTAATGCCTTGTCCTATCCTACATTGTCCTGTTCTTCCCTCACAGGGTGTACCACCACTGTTCTGTATAAAACTCAAACCCATTGAGACATTGTAGGCTGCATATAATGCTTTATTTTGTGTTTTTCTAACAGCTATGCCCTGTTTTTTTCTTGTTTTTCTCTCTGTCCTCTCCTTTAAAACCTCATTGTCCCTGATTTAGATGTTCAATACATCTCCATCACAATATAAAGAATTATACTGACATTATTAAGAAAAACTTCACAGTTGCAGAGTAAAAGTGTTCTGCTATAAAAGGGACACACCTCCTTCATCTTGTCTGATCTAACTGCAAAAAAGAAAATGTTGTATGCAAATATTTTATTTTGATGAAAGAAAAATATAATTTCTTTGTCTTTATTATAAAAAAATAATCATCATCATCAATAATTACAGTTGAAAAGCTTACATTGTGGGTATTTGGACAATTTTAAGTTATTAAGGTCCCAAAATAATTAAGAGTTTATTAAAAATCATTACTGGTTAATTTGATAATCAAGTAGTTGTTTAATTGTTGCACTACTAAATGCTACGTGATCAAAGTTACGTATCCACCTTGGATTTGGTTCAGGGTTCTGTACAGTAAGGGAATAAATGCAAAATACTGCTCTTCTTTCATGTAAACGGACAAGGAAAGATTTAATGACATTTCAAATGAAACATCAACAGCTTAACATGTTTCTTTTTGGGAAAAAGCAATATCAACTGTCTTCTTTTGAGGAAAAAAAGCTCAATTGTGCAACAGTAACTGTTTGAGCAGTTTGAATTATAGCCTGGAAGAGGTTACTTAAAATGTCTCCCAGTTGTGTTTGTACCGAGTTAGTTTATTGTTTATGTCCACTATCCACAGAAGTTGAGCTGGACTATGTTTACATACTAGGCTTGTGGTTTGAGTGTGAGATAGTTGTACTTCTTGTCCTTTACTATGGGCGTTCAGCGTTTGCAGGGGGCAGAACAATTTTGTGAAATCCACTTGTGATTTTTTTTTCCTCAAGTGTTTTGAAAAGTGGCGGCTCAGTCGGCCACAGGTCTTGCCACAATTAAAATTTTTGAATCACTGGTGCACACCGTTACATAGTGCAGCCAATCAAAAAGCACACATGCTTTAACTAATGCAAAAAATACTGTACATTTCCAGGTTTTATGTGAGACACGCAGAACAACCGCTGCGCCCCTAGCCAAATAATGTGAGCGTATAAAGGATCAACTAGTGTTCCACAACAATATTTAACTATATTCATAATGTACAATGTGTTTCTGGATGGAAAAGGCGAAACTTGTGACCAAAATGTATGCCAACGGTACATATACACTGGCTATGTTAAAATGAAAGGAGTCAGTAAAATGGCTATAAAATATCCACTTGTAGCGCCGAAGAAAAGGAGTCAGACACAGGAACAAACCTTGTTTTATTGGAAGACATCAACCAACTACTCGCATAACGGCGGGAACTCTCTACTTCCTGACTCCGGAAGTGTAACAACAAAAACAGTCCGTGCGGAACCCAACAACCTAACTCGAGGTCCCGCAGGTGAATTATGTAAACACCACACAAGCCCCCCCAGAATTCACCCATAGACAAAATCCCTGTGCCGTGGAGGGATGACGACCCGACCCCGGCGGGTGTGCACTGCAGGGGCCGAGGTGGGCGGGGCCGCACTGTCCATTGAGTCAAAGGACAAGGGCCCAGGAGGGGTCGAGGGCCAACCCCAAAGGCTGGGCAATGTCCAGGTGCTCGGGTTTGACCCTGTCCACGGAAACAGTCTCGGGTCAACCGCCAATGTCCACGAGCAGGCTCTTATCCCCGCGCTCCAGGACCCTGAACGGGCCGTCGTATGGGGGAGCAGGGGTCCATGGTGGGCGTCATGTCGAATGAAAACAAAATCTGTAGAGTGCATGCAGCGGGGCAGCTGGGGTACCATGTTGCGACGTGGGAACTGGCGTGAAACCTTTGGCGGCCTCCAGCAGGGAGGACCGTTGCCTGGCTGCAGACCAAGGCGCCGTGGCGACTGGGATGAATTCGTCAGGGACCCGCAGCGGCTGGCCGTAGATGAGCTCGGCGGACAAGGACATCAGGTCCTCCTTGGGGGCGCTTGAGGCCGAGCATGACCCACGGGAGCTTATCCAACCGGTTGTGTCCGTCAAGCCGGCACACAGGGCTGCTTTCGTGGAGCGGTGGAACCGCTCGCAGAGACCGTTTGCCTGGGGGTGATAAGCGGTAGTGCGGTGCAGCTTGAACCCCGAACGCTCAGCAAATGCCGTGAACTCACGGCCTTCCAATAGGCAACGGAAGTGGCGGATTGTCAGCCAGAGGCCGAGCAGCTCCCTATCGAATGTGCTGTATTTGCGTTCCCTGGGGACCAGCTGACGGCTGAAAAAGGCAAGCGGTTGCCAGGCGCTGCCGACCAACTATTCGAATACGGCCCCGATGGCGGAGTCTGATGCGTCAGTAGTGAGAGCGACGGGGGCCCCGTGGGACGGGTGGGCCAGCATAGCGGCACGACTCAGCGCGGCCTTCGTAGCCTCGAAGGCTTCCACCCTCTCGGCCGTCCATTCAGTGTCCTGGTTGGGGGCCTTGCCTTTAAGAGCCTCATACAGCGGGCGCATGGTGTGGGCCGCCCGGCGGATGGACCAGTGGTAGAAAGTCACCATCCCCAGAAACTCCCGGAGCCCCTGAGTCGGGGAAAAGCGGAGATGGCCTCCACCTTTGCTGGAAGGGGGGCAGCGCCGTTCTTGTCGATGAAGTGCCCAAGGAACTGGATGGAGGGCACCCCAAAAACACACTTCGCTGGGTTGATGATCAGGCCATTCTGCTCAAGTCTTGTGAAGAGGTCGTGGAGGTGCATCAGATGTTCTTCCTCCGAGGAGCTGGCGACGAGGATGTCATCCAAATAGACGAACACAAAGGGCAAGTCTCTGAGCATATAATCCATTAAACGTTGGAAAGACCCTCAGAATCCTCAGAAACTCGAACAGGCCATACAGTGTGATTACAGCTGTCTTGGGGACGTCTGAGGGGTGCACGGGAACCTGGTGATACCCGGTCACCAGGTCGACCTTGGAGAACTGGATTTTGCCCGCCAGGTGGGCCAAGAAGTCCTGAATGTGTGGAACAGGGTAGTGGTCGGGTGTAGTGGCGTCGTTAAAGCGGCGGTAGTCACCACACGGTCGCCACCCGCCACTCGGTTTAGGGACGATGTGTAGCGGCGAGGCCCACGGGCTATCCGAGCGCCGCACGATGCCCAGGCGCTCCATGTTGGCAAACTCGGACTTAGCGACTGCTAGCTTCTCGGGGTCGAGCTGTCGGGCTCTAGCGTGAATCAGTGGGCCCTTGGTCTCGATGTGGTGCTCGACTCCATGTTTAGTTGTGGCAGGAGAAAGTGGGCCATGTCAAGCCAGGGAACTCACCAAGGAGGAGCTGATACTTGGTGCCATCTAAGAGTGAACTGGAGAGACCGCCATAAGTCGCCTCATTGCGACACAGGCAACCGTGGAGAAAGTCAGTGCATCCACCAGACGGCCCTTCTTAACGTCCACGAGCAGCCCATGGGCACAAAAAAAAAAAAAAAATCAGCGCCGAGGAGAGGGAACGAGAGGTCGGCAGTGACAAAGTCCCATGTGAAGGGCTGACCACCGAAACATGAGTCCGCAGTCTTTATGCCGTAAGAGCGGATAGGGGAGCCATTAGCGGACAGTAGGGGTGGCCCTTGAGTCCCGCCAGCGGCATCCTCCGCAGTGGCAGTCAGGTCGCTCCTCTGGGCACCGGTGTCACAAAGGAATTAGCACCCGGAAAGGGTGTCCTTGACGAACACCAGCAGGCTCTTCACGCCCACGCTCATAGCCGCTGCGCAGCGCGGGCTATGGCATTTCCCGCCCCATCGTAGTTGCAAGGGGCGCGGCACCTATTCGCTTTCACTCCAAAACGGGCGTGGAAGTAGCACAAGCCTGTGCCAGCGCGGCCGTCGGTGGCGATGGGGCCCCTGCTGGGTGGCACCCCAGCGCCCAGGGGCGAGTAACTGCGCACCGGGGCCAGCACCTCAGGGGAGAAGCGCTGGGTGGCCAGGAAGACACGGTCGGCCTCCTCAGCCAGGGCACGGGGTTCAGTGATCGAAGTGTTAGCGAGCGCTGTCTGAACATGCGGCGGCATGTGTCTGAGAAACAGCTCCATGAAAAGAAAGTTGGGCTCCTCCGCGCCCAGCAGGTTTAGCATAATTTCCATGAGTTCAGAAGGTTTGCTGTCCCCCAGTCCATTAATAGCCAAAAGACGTCGGGCTCGCTATGGCCGTGAAAGCTCGAAAACCTTGAGGAGGTGAGCCTTGAGCCCAGCATATTTATCTCGGGCAGGGGGAGATGTGATGAAACTCACTGCTCTGGCCACCGTTGAGCTCCCGAGGGCTGAGACGACGTGGTAATAACGCATGGTATCATCCGAGATCCCGTGGAGGGCGAATCGAGCCTCCGTCTGCGCGAACCCCGCTGTCGCAGACGTCTCCCAAAACTCCGGCAATTTGATGATGGCGTTTGCCATGTTCGGTTCAGTCTCGGAAATGCCGGGGTCACAAGTATAGCGCCAAAGAAAAGGAGTCGGAGGCGGAGTGTTGAACACAGGAACAAACCTTGTTTTATTGGAAGACATCAAGCGACTACTCGCATAACGGCGGGAACTCTCTACTTCCTGACTCCGGAAGTGCAACAACAAAAACAGTCTGTGCGCAACCCAACAACCCAACTCGATGTCCCGTGGGTGAATTATGTAAACACCACACACTCTTGTTTTTATTCTTACCCACACTATTTAGCAACCTACTTCATCATTAATTATTAACCTATCTTTTCATGGCTTTCTAAAGGTGATAAACTCCAATATACTGCATATTGTGCATCAAAAGCCTATATGGGTGTCTAAATCAGTGAGCCATATTCCCCAGTCAGTGTATAAATCTTTTTACACACTTGAGCCCCCACAAGTCTCGAAAGCCTCGGAGCACGTGAGCAGTGCTGGGGTATGTTGGTCACTAATATCTTTACACAATGTTCCAGTCCAACCAGGTTTGACCCAATCGCTCAGTGTGCAGAAGGCCTTACCCTGTGCCGCAATGTCTTAGTGACTGTAAATCCAAAGTAGCCCGGGGGAACTTGAGCACTACTCCTGGTTAGACAAAAAAAGTAACCTCGCTATGTCCTTTCTTGGTTCTCCCAAGAACATTTTCAAAGATGTTTCAGTGAACATTTTTTTTTGGGGGGGCAATTCGTTGTTTTTTTTCCCCCCACCATCAGCGTGTAGAGCGCGTGAATGCAACGTGATTTGTGAAGACATGATAGTGGTTTGTGATTGGATGAGCGTTTTGGGGGTTGTGATTGGATAAGCACACAAGGGAAGAGATTGGGGAAGTTCACACGTGTGAGTAAGAGACAAGGGAGACTGTGACGAGCAACTTTTTCTTTTGCCGTGGTTTGTTGGTTTATTTTTTTAATCACAGCTTTTGTGATTTGAACATTTCATGCTACTACATCATGATGCCAGTTTGAATTCGAATAATCGTATGACCCTGCTTTATGGTTCTCTAATCATGCCATCATATTCAATTATTGGAGCAACATGTAGTCATGCTCATCTTTATGCTTTGAAAAGAAGACAAGGAAGATTTGTGGGCAAGCTTACATGGGGCACATATAATGATGCAAAAGCTTGGATCAGGCCCATGGGCTTGCTCTTGAGTTGAACACTTGTGCGCTCAAGTATTGTAACTGTTATCTTGTGAATTCTTTGTATACAGTATACAGAAGAGGGGACTGACATTTTTCAGAGACGTTATGAGACAACGCACTTGCTAACCTCTACAGCAACAATTCCCAACCTTTATTGAGCCAAGGCACATATCTTACATTTCTGCCATAAAATAGAAGAGCATTTATGTAGTCTGTCTGTCTTTATATGGCCCTGCCATAGATAGATGAACAAAGATACATTATTTATTGTAAATTAATAATCCTACTGATCATTAAAAAAAACAACCTAAAACATCAATGCCACAGATTTCACAAAACAATCAGTTTAGTTAAAAGCTCAACAGCTACTGTATGTACCTAAATCTTACAGCTGTAGGCTTTCTACTTGTTCAATGTAACGTGGCAGTGGTTGCACAAGCGACAAACAACGTTACAAAATTAACAGATGGAAGCTACTTCCAATGAGATGGCAAATTTTGGGGGGTTTTAAGTCTCAATCTACTGTATAAACTTTGTTCAAACTGTAGAACACACGGGAAAATTACAAAACATTCCTGGGGAAAAAACGTTTGAAAATAAAAAGAGCAAGATTCACAATGAAACACGTTTACTTTTTTCCCATTATCATTAAGTCTGCTGACTGTTTAACTTGCTAACTTTATAGAGTTAGCAAGTGTTTTGCACCCTGAATAAAAACACTGCTTGAAAGCTACACATTACTATTAAACTAGTCCCACCTGCTCCTACATAAGGACATCTTTAGTTGCAAAGGTCAAAAGTATAGTCCTGTACTTTTGCATTATTGTATATTTTAATACAATGTGTGATTTAAACCTGCCTCCGGAAAAGAAAAAAATTGTAAAATTCATGTTGGACTCGCAATGGGCTAATGACTGAATAAACCTTAAAAATTGACTTACTAAGAGATGAATTTACACTTTATTCCTTAATCTATTTCAGAAGGCAAAAAAATGATCATAAATCAAGTGTAAAGTTTTAATGTATTTTCTTTAGCTTTTGCAACGTCCCCAAAACTTTCCCTTCTTATTCAACGATTCATCAGGAAAATCAGTGACCGCCAAAATCACACCACGAATGTTGCTTTTTGTTTGAAATCCAAGATGTGTAGTAACATATTTACGCAAGATGTAACAACTTGGATGTCAAGATAGTGGAAATTGAAGAGTATTTTATGTCTGCCTTGAATGCAGAATTACAACATTGAGATGTATTATGGCCGGACTTAGGTAAACTTACTTTGGTTCCTTCTTGTCGGCGTCTAGGTCCAGTTGAGCAGGCTGCGGTAAGAGGGAAGCCCTGCGCGAACAAATCAGTCAGAAGTCTTTTCTTCTTCCAGAAAACTTTCCCTCCCTGAAGTAAATTGCAGGCTTTGGTCCCTAACGCCCACACTCACATTTACGATGACCTCACCGAAGATGGCCCCATTGGCCCGAGACGTGTAGACTCACACCGAGACAAGGACCATGAACGCAGCAATGCTGCTTTCAAATGCCGTCGCGGTGAAGGGAGCTGACAAGGTTCGCAATGGTTTAAGTGACCGCCGCGAGCTATGTTTATTATTCGAATACCCACGATGCCGTAATTTTGGAAACGAAAAAAATAAAGTATATACTATTGACGCTCATCCCCCCCCCCCCCCCCACACACACACAGATACACACACATACACAAAACGAAATGCGTGTTGGTAAGGTAACATCGGGTCCAGGATGGTGCATTCAAACACTTGTAAAAAAAAAAAAGCCAATAATATTCACTAATTGCAGCTCTTACTGGACAAAATGATTGGTAATAGGCTATTGCTGCATTTTCTTATTTTTCGTCGCCATTCGGTAAATTTCAGTGGATGTGAACGAAAGAGACAGAACGCGAGACGACGGATGGGATTGACTGAACCGAGCTCTAATTTGCTGCCACCTTGTGTTAGGCCTTCATATTTTTTATTAATACGATGAACACGCACAAAACAGATTTTTTTTTGGACGTGAAGTTTTTGGTTCTCAGGGAAAATTTGTACAAAGAAAACCAATTAATCCTTCGATTTGATGAGCATCACTGCTATTGGCAGTAAAGACATGAAAGACAATAGCTTGGAAGAATAATTTTACACACTATTTAATGTACACACTATTTAAATACACGTATAGTTTACCTCTTAAATACAAAGCGTGTCAAGTCTGTACATTCAAGAACAGAACTCGATTTAAAAGCCATCTGCTTTGGTTCCACGAAATACTTCAATTTGGCTTCGACAATGGTGGACAGCAATGTCATTATTGATTTTCTTCTTGAAGTCATGGCTGTGGAAAAAATGAATAGAAAATAAAAGTTCCCATTCATAGCAATCTCACACATGATTGAAAAGTATCAGTTGGGATGCAGAACTTACCGCGTAAGGCACATCTAGTGGCTGATTTTCTGGCCTCTGCCACTCATGATTGGATAATATCTTGAGCACAACTAAGCGAAAAGCTACAATCAAGACTCCTAATGAATTTCCCAACATGGCCTCAGGAGGAAGTTGAGAATATGGCAGAGACCCATTGGTATTTCCTTTCCTATCACAGATTGGGTGAATGATAGTCATTCTCTCTCCAAAAAAAAAATCACGAGGCCGATTAAGTAGGAGGGGGGCTGAGTACTTACAGGACAAAGAAGAGTTTTTCATTAATGCCGGAGATACAGGCTGCAATGCAAAGTGTCATTAAGCTCCCTCCCAACCAGACATGTTGGGGTTTCAGAAGTTTACGCAGTGAACCAGCGGAGCAGGGCACAAGGAAGACGGCCATTCCTGCTGCCCACTGAATACCAGACAAATCAATATAAACACAAAACACTCACATATAGTGTTTCAAAAAGGGCACGTATTGTCTCGGCCCCATGAAATGTACAATGGGTAAAAAACGAATAAAAGAAAATCACATTTGTGACATATGAGATTATTCATTCGAGACTGATATTTAAACTTTGGTTGTGTTAGGTCACCAACAACAAAATAAATAAAAATACTACACTAAAAATTATGTTTCTCATGTTCCTGTAGATGAAGTTGTACCTGTGTAGCAAAAAGAACGCTGGTGATGATTCCAATCCAGCTGTGCAAGGAGTATAAATTTGGGATATTTGAGACATTGTGATTTCCAAAAACGGCACAAAGTCCAATAACTGAAAGAATCAGCGCCACGAGCATCAGTGCAGCATGTAGAAGCTTCCAAGGAAGCTTATTCTCACCCCAAGTCAGAGGGACACGGTACAAAACAGCTCCTGCAGGGAAGAGGATTAGGTTCTGTCAAAAAATCACCTTAAATGTCCATTGCCTGTGAAAATAATGCACTCTACAATTCCTGTTTGGATTTTTGTTGGCTTTTTTGAGACCACAACAAAAGAGTGCTAGCGATGGTCATAAAATGAGAATGAATATTTAAAATAGAAGAATAGAATGTAGACTGCAAAGTGCCACACATCATCCTGTCCTCCGTTACCACGCTCATGCCTCCATTAAGTAGTAGTAAATGTTTTCTTAAGATGCTATTGAACTGGTTAATTTTAATTGACACTGGTATGACAATTAATAGTGTTACTTAAAATTGTTTCTACAGTTAATCCATGTTCTTTTGAGTATGACATTTGGACTCTGAGTGGGATTATTTTAATTATAATTGACCCCTATCTGAAAAATATGTTGTGAAATTTGAAGTCAACCATTGTCACGGACTGCGGTTGATTTCTGAAGCGGGACTCTGCAGCTTACTCTGCATAATAAAGGCCAGAATTTAGCACCGAAGAGACTAGACTAGAAGAGACAGCTATTATTTTCTCACACCAATGCCACAGTGTGTGACTGAATTGATGCAGTATTTATTTATTTTTTTACTCACAAGGTTGTTGACATTCATTTGACTGGCAAAAAAAAAAAACAAAAAAAAAACATGCACAAAAGGAGTACTCTGTCTTCATGGCATTTCGGTTGAGTGAATTGTGAAATGAACTAGCTATTCTAACCTAACAGATCATTGACACAGCAGCAGGTACAGTACATGCCAATTGTGTCATTGTTTCCCAGTGAATTACTCTCATGATGTTTACCACTAGGTGTAGCCATGAACGTTACTTTATCATTCTAAGGAAAGTCCCGTGAAGAAGTATTGGAACCCTTTGCAAATACTTACATTTTTGCCTACTTTTCCAACTTTAATGTTTAAGATCGTCAAACAAATGTAAATCTAATTAAAAAAATAACCCAAGTGAACACTAGAATGCTGATTTTCAATGATGATTTCATTTATTCAGGGAAAACGTTTCAGTTTCCTGGTGCTATGTGGAAAAAGTAATGCTGCCCAAAAAATACTAACTGGCTGGGCGTGTTTTCTTAAAGTGGCAACGTGTCTTTTCACGTCTGTGGAGATATTTTGGTCAACTCTTCCTTGCAGGATTATTTGACTTCCACAAATTGAGGTTTTTGAACATAAATGGCAGTGCATTTAAACTGGATTCAAGTTTGTACTTTGACAAGGGCACTACAAAATCTTCACTTTTTATTGATTTTTTTAAGGCAGAAGTTGACTTGCTGGTGTGTTTTTTTTTTATTGTTATCCTGCTGCATGACCCAAGTGCGCTTCATCTTAAGATCACAAACCGATGGCTGAACATTGTCCTTCACAATTTTCTGTTAAATAGAAGAATTTATGGATCCATCAATCAGAATCACAAGTTGTCCAGGTCCTGAAGGAGCGAAGCAGCCCATGACCATCACACTACCACCATGTTTGACTGTTGGTATGATGTTCTTTTTCTGAAATGCTGCACTACATTTACATCAGATGTCACAATACATACGCCTTTCAAAAAGCCTCAACTTTTATGTCATCAGTCCATATAATCTCCTCCCAAAAATCTAGGGACCTTGCTATTTTATTTATTTGTTTGTTAACTTTTTCGTTTACTTATTTATTTATTTATTTATTTATTACTTTTTAAAACAAAAGTAATACTATTTACAATAATGTATTTTCTTTTTTAATCTTTTTGGTCAACAGTGGTTTTCACCTTGTAACTGTCATTTTTGCCCAGTCTCTTTCTTATTGCTATGATATGAACACGAACTAACCTTACCTAAAATATGACAGGCCTGCAATTCTTTTCCTTGGTGGCCTCCAGGATGAGTCATTGCTTTTCTCTTGGAGTATTCTTTGTAAGAAGGCCACTCCTGGGAAGGTTCACCACTGCTCCATGTTTTCTACATGTGAGGATGGAAGCTCTCACTATGGTAGGCTGGCTTTTTGGCCTTTTTTTATGGCTTTTTAAACCCTTTCCAGACTGATGTCATTTTTATCTGTTCTGGATTTTTTTTTCGATCGTGCCATTTTGGCTGCAGCTTTTTCAGATCTTTTGTCTGACTTGTTTTTCTTCAGGACAGATTCTGTTTAAGTGATTTCTTGATTGAACACATCTAGAGGTAATCGGGTTTTGGTGTGACCCATAAGAATCAATCTAAAATTGTGATTAGGCACAATTACTTCATGATTTGACAACGCAGGTAATTACTTTTTACACACAGGACGAGGTAAATGAAGTTTTCTACCTTAACAAATCCATCCATCCATTTTCTGTACTGCTTATCCTCACGAGGTTCGTGGGTGTGCTGAAGCCTATCCCAGCTAGTACACCCTGAACCGGTCACCAGCCAATTGCAGGGAACATATCAACAGACAACACATTCGCACTCATATTCACACCTACGGACAAGAGTCTTCAATTAACCTACCCTGCACGGTTTTGGAAAGTGGAAAGAAACCAGAGTACCATCAGAAATCCTACATGGGCAAAGGAAGGAAATGCAAAATCCTAGTAGCTGGGACCCCGGATTTGAATCCCAGTCCTCAACCCAGTGAGGCAGATGTGCTAATCTATCGACCAGTCTGCTCCCTTCCTTAATAAATAAATATTGTTAAAAAACTAAATTTTAAGTTCACTTGGTTACATGTGTCAGACAGTAACATTTTTTGATGATCTTAAGCACTAAATAGGTGAAACTATGCAAAAATATAAGAAAACAAACTGGTGTGTGGTGTGACTATCATCTGCCACACGCAGCGCAACACATCTCTTTTGCATAGCGTTTGTTATCAGTTGTGCCATTCATCCGCAGCCAACGCCTCATGTTGCAGCATGATAATTCACAGACCCATGTAACAAAGATCAGTGTGCAAATGAAATCATCAGTTTTTTGCATGCCCAACATGTCAACCATTGACCTGTTTGTGATGAATCCCAATGTGCAAACCAGTCTGGTACTGTACTGTCATCAACAACCTGATCAAGTCAAATTGATTTTAGAGGATATTTATAAAAATGTATATTTTTTGCATGTGATGAGAAATTGTACTTTGTACTGGGATTAAAATGACATATAATGAGACAGTCAGGACACAATGACACAATAGCTGAAAGCATAACACCCCATACGAAATCTGTTATACGTGATCATATTATCTGTCTGAGTGAAGATGAGAGTTGAAAAATAGAAACGAAACTCTGTACACACTTAGTTTGGATCCAGAAAAACACTCACCGTTGCCATATAGCACCAGCATACCAGTTACCATCAGGACCGGGTGCCAGTTGAACTGAAGGGAAGAGCCGTCCCATGCAAAACCGCCACGCCAGTGGCTGTTCCACAAACACACACATACCACGCTGGCAAGACCCAAGCCCATGCACAGGAAGTACCATATGTAGAAGTGGGTGATTGACATCATCCTGGACAAACTTGCACACTGAAAGAAAATGGAAACAATTGCAAGTATTATGCAGTTTCATATTTTCAAAATTTTGTCAAAAGCTTCCATGCAGGACACTTAATCCAGTATGCTTTACTATTATGTAATAAAAGAAAAAATATTCTGCGAGTTATTCAAATGCACAATATAAACATTACTCCACGATTCTAATTGTTACTAAACTTCAGTCTTTATTTTGTTTCAATTCTAAACCGTATCTTACATCACAAATGGTTATTATGAATAATAATCTACTTTTAACCTGACCCTGTCCTTTGATGACATCCCGAGTGACGTATTAAATCTGTTCCACTTCAGAGACCAGGATCTATTTTACATTTATATCTACAGATGCAGTAGTGGGTTTTCTCTGGGTACTCCTCCAACATCCACAAAACATGTACGGTATCTTATTTGAAGACTAAATTGCCCATAGGTGGTAATGTGTGTGCAAATGGTTGTTTGTTTAGAAGTGCCCTAGACTGGCAAGCGACCAGTTCAAGGTGTATCCTGGCTCTTGACCAGAGTCAATTGGGGTTGGCTCCAGAACAACACTGACCCTCGTGAGGAGAAGCGGATGGAAATGCATTTTAGAGTGGTATCATTACAAAAAAATGCATTCAATTAAAAAATGGATGGGTGTCCATATTGTTTAAATCCATCTAAAACAGTTATTCAAATGGGATTAGGGTGACAGAAAAGAATGTATGAAATGACTCCTTTTACCATTTACATTTCTGTTTACCAGATCAATTCTTGTCAAATGTATATTCACAGTATAAGAAACAAAGTAAAAATGATACTGTGGGTATTATTATGCTCAATTTCCATTGTATTTGACTTTTATTTAACAAATTCACAATTGCTATTTGACAAAAGTTTATCGAGGAATGAGTCTACTTACGTTGCCAAGAGCAGCCTTGAAACGGTGAGCAAACCTGCTACTATGCACAATTTGAGAAATAAATCATTTCCTGCACTCATGATCTATGTTAATGTTTGACACGTACATTATCGAAATACTTGACTCTTGTTTTCTGTGTAATGTAGTTCCGGTTTCACGCTGGGCTGTCTTGAAATGGGGAAGTGGAAAAACGTCAGACATAAGTGAATAGTCTGCTGTTGAATCGTGATACATCAGCTACCTAAATAAAAATTATATATATATATATATATATATATATATATATATATATTATTTTTTTTTTAACTTTAGAGGGGATTCACCAAACCATTCGGTAAACAAACTTCCCAAATATAGTGAACTGGATAAACCAAGACTAAGAGCATTTAACATATAACTGTAATTTTAACTGTAATGTGTAAATAATAATAATAAATTAATATACCTCAGTCAATGGCGCAGACCATGGATAGAGTCGTCCTGTGCACGTCAAACACTCGTAGCTAAGTGTTGCAAACGAGTGTGCTAAAAGGATAACCATTCATAAAAGAACATCATTTATCCAATTTATATATCGAAGACTTGATGCTACTACACTGTCAGCACTGCAATGTCCTCATTTGATAGAGCAAACTCGCAAAGACTCCTGGGAGTGTTTTCCTTCCTGATCCGAGAGGATGCGAGCGCGGCCTGGTGGTCAGGAGATAAGCGCAACAAGTCACGTGACTCATTGATCACTCAATCAATCAACAGAGTTGTTGTTTTCTTTTGATGAAGTGGTATATTACATCGGCAGGAAACCAGATGCGCCTAGGTTTGAGTGTCAGAGTAAAGGTTATGAAACTTTTGTACGGAGTACAGGTGTGTTTGAATGTTTATATTTTGAAAAATGTACACTACTATATGCTGTGGGATATCATGGGATAATGTATTCTCAAATCAGCTTTAGAATACGTCTGTAACACCCAAATGTGAAAATGTGAAGGGGTGCGAGAGAGAGAGAGAGAGAGAGAGAGAGAGAGAGAGAGAGAGAGAGAGAGAGAGAGAGAGAGAGAGAGAGAGAGAGAGAGAGAGAGAGAGAGAGAGAGAGAGAGAGAGATACTTTATTTATTCCTTTGGGCTTTCGGTTCGGGTGCCTCGCAGCTCACGGTGAATGGACCAAAAAGTGCAGTGTCCTCATTAGTCACGGCGGTTACGTTCCGAGAATCATGAAAATCCACAAATAATTGACACTGTTTTAAAACTCCTATGTGTGACATGTACCTTATTTTTGCGACCATAAGGCGCACTTTAAAGTCTTAAATTTTCTCCAAAATGGACGGGGCGCCTTACAATATGACAGGCCTTAAGTGTGCACCAAGTACATTTTTTGAGTGACTATTTCAATTAACTACAACCAAACTGCTGGTTTCATATGACATACACGCAAACTAGTGTGTGTGTGTGTGTGTGTGTGTGTGCGTGTGTGTGTGTGTGTTAGCATGCATGCTACCACGTGGTGGGGCTCATGAGGCAGTGGGAAAAATGTAATTTTATATATGTAAGCAGAAAAAGCTTAAATTTACCCCACACACTAAGGGGAGCAATAAGTATACCCACACCTGCTGTCACCATGTGCAACTCCAAACTGGAAGAGAGTCCAACCCCTCTTGAGAGGACTGGTACTAGAGCCCAAGCCTTGTGTAGAGGAGAGCCCAACTGAACTCGAGTTGGAACTTCTTGACCTCATGCACCGACAGGTGATAAGCCCATTGGAAGGGAGCTGAAATCAACCACGGAGTCCAAATGATAGAACTAAATAAATAGGCCCCACTCATGAGCCCGATATGAAGAGGCTGCTTGGCATTGTCTGTGATGGCCCATATCTTGTCCTGCATCTGCCTCTCCACCACAGTCTTAAAGCAGTCAAGCCAGCCTTCTGATCCAGCTTGTCCAGCCTCCTGGTTTCCCTCTCTGATGTTGCTACCCCAGCAGACCGTAAAACAGCTCTCTTGCCACCACTGACTGGAAGAACATGAGAAGTATCTCCCCACATACATGAAAGGAGCTGAATCTTCTAAGGAAAAAAACAAACTTCTCTGATTACTCCATGTTAGAAAATCACACCAAATTGTAGAAGTCTTTAGTCCCTAAATACATCCATCCATTTTTCCGACCCACCTATCCTCACAAGGGTCCCGGGAGTGCTGGGGCCAATCCCAGCTGTCATCGGGCAGGGGGCCAAGTGCAGGGCACATAGAAACAACCATCCATCCTCATTCACAATCACACTTAGGTGCAATTTAGACTCTCCAATTAATACATGTTTTTTGGGAGGAAACCAGAGAGCCCGGAGAAAACTCACACAGGCACGGGGAGAACATGCAAACTCCACACAGGCAGGGCCAAGATTTGAACACCTGTCCTCAGAACTGTGAGGCCAATGCTCAAACTAGTTCGGTCACCGTGCCACCACGTCAGCAACATATTGAGATAAAAACAAAAATCATCTTTGAAGTAGTTCATTTTTAGAAAGCTGAACATAGTTCAAAATTTTTCAGTATAAACTATGACCTGAATTAGTTCATTTTTGGAACCTGAACCTGGAACGTTTGCAAAGACAATGAACTTTCCTAAACTGCTGAAGGCACCTCTTTATGATATATTATTATTTCTGACAGTGAAAGAAGCTTTTAAGTAACTATCTTGTACAAGAAACGTACATTATGAAAAGGGCTTAATAGATTAAAGAGTTACTACTGTATTGCAGCTATGACGTTTTGTCCTTTAGCGCCACCTAGAGACGGGGTTTAACTTCACTAATAACTCATGGAAAAATGACGGGGGGAAAAATGCCAGGGGAATCAAAAGGGTTAATGTGTTTTCCTGTCATAATTCATTCAGAACATTTTTCACTGAATACCTCTTGTATTTTTTCATGAGACTGACAAATTGGTAAAACCAGGAATTGCCTTTTTCTTTTTAACTGCATGCTTCCATTACGAGTATAAACCTGCAACACATGCTGACATGAATTGACCAGTTTTATTCTGTATGTCTTGGAAAATTGCTCCATGAACTGACAATTTTGGTGAAGATGCGGCATACAGAATAAAGCTGCATGGAAAGAATACAGAATATTTTAAATTGTGACTTCCTCTATACAGCAAAGTGCCTGCGTGCTGGCAGTGAACTTATTACATGACTGGATTTCTAAATCAGGAAGAAAAAAAGGAAAAAAAACCTACCCATATTAAAAAGTAATGCTGTTGGGGACCAAAGTCTGAGAACCTTCTTTGGCACTGCAACCTACTTGCTGCTGAAACCAACTCAGGTTCAAGGAAAAGGCAATCTTTAGTTCACAATTTATCATTATTTCTTGTTCTTTTTCATTTCTAAAGCCCCACTGAGAAACACAAAAGTCCATAAATGTGTAGGTGGAAGTATATTTCTTGATTAATTGAACCTTTGACATGAAAACTGAAAAGCGTCTTGCTTGGTCTGAATGGTGTGATCATCATGGCCTTCATCAAAATCAAGCTCTATTCACTCAAAATTGCATATTAGAAATGTCCGGCATCCTTTTGATGCAGAAATACATACTATTGATGAATTGCTTATAACAGGAAATAAATGCGACTTAAATTATTATTCTTTTTTTTACCCCCCTCTCCCCTGCATATGAGCTAAAATAGTGTAAAAAGGTTAGTTCAGTTATACTGACAGGGACAAAAGGAAAACTCGGATTATTCCCCAAATGAAACTAATGGCAGTCACCTTTTCTTTTCTTTTCTTTTCTTTTTTTTTATCCAGGTTCTCTTTTTAACACGGAAAGTATACCTGTAATGAGGACCCCGGTACAATTGGACAATTCAACAGAATTTATTGAACAAAGAGTGTACCCAAATGTGAGAAACAAAGACAGAAAAGAAAATACAAAGTCAAAAACAGCAATTACAAAAGATCGACATAACTAAGCCACTCAGAGAACCAAAGAAAAAAAGAGGTGGACAGAGGCAAAATGGAAGGAAAACAACAAAGAAAAGCAAGCACAAAATCTAACTGACACAGGGTAAAAACACAAATGAACAAAAACACATATATAGGAGAGAAAAAAAACAAATACAAACAGAAGGTACAATCGTGTACAAACCAAATTCCAATTAAGTTGGGACATTGTGTTCAAGATAAATACAAACAGACTACAATGATTTAATTCATGTTCAACCTAAATTAAACTGAATACACTACAAAGACAAGATATTTAATGTCCAAACAGATAACCTTTATTGTTTTTCACAAATATTCATTAAGATAAAATTTTATGGCTGCAATACATTCCACAAAAAAAAAAAAAAGCTGGGAAAGGGTCATATTTACCAAAGTGTTACATCACCTTTTCTTTTAATGAAATTTTTAAAAATGTTCGAAAGCGGAGGACACAATTTTTTTAGCCCAGAGGACATGACATCCACAATTTTCCAAAGCTAATTTGAAATGTGGACCCATCGGAGCTCAGAACACTTTTCCACTTTGCATCAGCCCGTCTTAGATGAGCTCGGGCCCAGAGAAGCCGGCGGCTTTTCTCGGCGTTGTTGATAAACAGCTTTTGCTTTACATCATAGAGCTTGAAGTTGCACTCACGGAAGTAGTGCCGAAGTGTATTTCCCGCTACTGACGTTGGTTTACTGAGTGTTCCTGAGCCCTTGTGGTGATATCCTACACATACTGATGTCGGTTATGGATGCAGTGATCATAGGTCACGGGCCTTCATTGTTAGTTTTCAGCCTTCCCACTTATGTTCAGTGATTTCACCATATTTTCTTAATGTTTTGGTGATATTATAATCCGTAGTTAACGAAATCCCTAAATTTCTTGAAATTATACATTGAGGAACATTATCCTTAAACAATTTTACTATTTTTTCACACACTTGGTCAGCAAGAGATGAACTTCGCCCCATCTTTGCTTGTAACGAATCAATTGAGGGAAGTTCCTTTTATATGCTATCATGGCACTCACCTGTTCACCTGTGGGATTTCCAAACAGGTAGTTGATGATCTTTTCTCAACTTTGTCAGTCTTTTGTCCCCGGTCCCAGCTTTTTTTGGGGATGTTTTGCAACAATAAATTCCAAAATAATGATTACTTGCTAAAAACAATGAAGGTTATCAGTTTGAATTTTAAATATATTGTTTTTTGCGTGTATTCAATTAAATATAGGTTGAACATGATTTGCAAATTATTGCATTCTGTTTTTATTTATGTTGAGCACAACATCACAACTTCATTAGAATTGGGGTTGTTTAAAAAGACAGTCTGACATGTAATCAGACTCAATTCGTCCTGCTTTAGGTCAATTAGGATTACCTAAATGATTATCTACTTGCTAAATGGCAAAATACTGAGAGGTTTTTTTTTTTGGGGGGGGGATATACTGTATATACCCTATATATAACAGGATTAGTAGTAGTAGTATTAGCAGCCTTGGGGTGCCACAATAGACAAATATACTTGCACCCTGAGGGGGGCTAATGTTTTTTGCCATGATTGTAAAAGTATAGAGAATTGGGTTTATGATGACTTGTAGAGGCGGCATGGTGGATCAGCTGGTGAAACGTTTGCCTCACAGTTCTGAGGACCCAGGTTCAATCCAGACCCCGCCTGTGCGGAGTTTGCATGTTCTCCCCGTACCTGCGTGGGTTTTCTCCGGGAATTCCGGTTTCCTCCCACATCCCCAAAACATGCAACATTAATAGGACACACTATATTGCCCCTAGGTGTGATTGTGAGTGCGACTGTTGTCTGTCTCCTTGTGCCCTGCGATTGACTGGCAACCAGTTTTCTGCCTCCTGCCTGTTGACAGCTGGGATAGGCTCCAGCATTCCCCATGACCCTCGTGAGGATAAGCGGCAAAAGAAAATGGATGGATGGATGACTTGTCGATCGCATCATCAAATGCGATGTGTTCCATTAGTCTTGTTCTTGTTCTCAAGGCTCTTATAAAAAAAACAAGTTTGTTTTTCAAGGACATCTTCCTGTTCTCAAAAACAAGGGTGGGTGAAAGGCGTTATTCCAAACTATCTAATCCATAATTTTACTCAATTTTACTTTTGTAGGAAGTTTCTAAAAACTAAAAGTGCCTAGACACTGTCTCTCTTTTTGTAATCACACAAGCAGGAGTACTCAAGGTTTTCGAGATTTAGTTTTCAAAACATAGCAGAGATAAAAGTATAGTTTGACCTTGATCATATCTCCATTCTTTGGCGAAAATGCACATTACAGGAGTGTAACCTTGAAGAAAAAAAATGCCAGTTTTACCTTCAACAGAGATGGGTCTAGAGAGACGTTTTGTGACATGTTCTTGAGAATGAAAATATAGATTCAGTAGGCCGGATGAATCTGAAGATTTTTGAGTTTTATAAGTATGATATAACCCTCTCCCCGGCCAAATGCGTCAGGAAGGGCATCTGGCGTAAAACTGTGCAAAACAAATATGCGTGCATCTAAGATGACGTGACGCGACAAGCCGAAAGGAAAAGAAAAAGAAGATACATCTGATATAACCCGATTCAAAAGGCTGTTCTATTGTCTAAATTTGCATCACCATTTTAAAATAGGAACAGAACTGTTGCAAATTGTTTTCACAAAGGCCAGCCTTCTGGATACTGATTTTCTACACCTCTTACATTCCCATAAGTGCATTCTCAAGTTCAACCTAATAAAAAAAGAGGAAAAAGATGGTGGCAGCACGGTGGAGTAAATGGTTGGGGTGTCTGCCTCACAGT
This sequence comes from Syngnathoides biaculeatus, assembly GCF_019802595.1. NCBI lineage: Eukaryota > Metazoa > Chordata > Actinopteri > Syngnathiformes > Syngnathidae > Syngnathoides > Syngnathoides biaculeatus. Next base: position 21,482,114 of record NC_084643.1, on the reverse strand, counting down.
TCTAAAGACCGGGGTACAAATCCTGGCCACGCCGACGTGGGCTTTCTCCGGGCACTCCAGTTTCCTCCCACAACACAAAAACATACAATAATTGGAGACTCTAAATTGCTTTTAGATGTGTTGTTTGTCACTATGTGCCCGGCAATTGGCTGGCAACCAGTTCAGAGTGTAGCCTGCCTCCTGCCCGTTGACAGCTGGGATAGGCTCCAGCACTCCCGCAACCCTTGTAGGGAAGAGCAGTGAAAGGAGATGGATGGAAACACATAGAAATATAATTTCAAGAAGTAAATAATCAGAAATCTATTAGGAATGCTAACAGGCTAAGAGCCTTTTTCCTGGATCCAGCTCTCTGACACCAACTGCCCTGATGTCTTCCGTCACTCCTTTTCTTTAGTCTTCATCTCGGTCTCTTTCCCGGCAGCTCCTTCATCACCCTTCGCCCAAAAAAAAAAAAAAACCCGACACTCCCTACTCTGAATGTGTCAGGTCCATCCAGGTCTCCTGTCTAACTTCTGTCTCCAGAGCCTGACCAATGTTTGACTAAATGTGTTGATCTGATGATTTGCTGGTGGCCAATGTGATGAGAAAATTAAGTTTGTGACTCACCAAGTCACATTTTGACATCAGTTACATTTGATTATGAGATTCTTCACTTGGACTCCTTGCGTGTGCTATATTTACTTGCTATCATTTTATTTTTTGAGAACAGATTTAAAAAAAAATAACCAACTAAATAAAAGGAATTCACCCATCAAAGATGTGTGTTGTAGGTGTCAAGAGCACTTGCAGAAAGATACTTCACATTTATGCACCAAACCGCACTGCAGAATACCCGACCATTTTGGAGACCTTAGAGGGAGTGCTGGAGAGCGCACCCTCTGGCGACTCCATCATTCTGGCGGGGGACTTCATTGCCCACGTGGGCAATGACATTGAGACCTGGAAGGTTATGATTGGGAAGAACGCCCCCCCACCGATCAGAACTCCAGTGATGTTCTGTTACTAGACCCCTGTGGTCATCATGGATTGTCCAAAACAAACACAATGTTCAGGCATAAGGGTGTTCACATGTCCACTTGGCACCAGAACACCCTCTGTCGAAGTACGATGATCGACTTTGTGGTCGTGTCATCGGACTTGCGACCGCATGTCTTGGACACTCGGGTGAAGAGAGGGGCGGAGCTGTCAACTGCTCACCACCTGGTGGTGAGTTGGCTCCGATGGTGGGGGAAGATACCATTCCGACGTGGCAGGCCCAAACGTATTGTGAGGGTCTGCTGGGAACGGCTGGCAGATTCCCCTGTCAGAAGGAGTTTCAACTCCCACCTCCGAAAGAACTTTGCTCATGTCCCAGAGGAGGCGGGAGACATTGAATCCAAGTGGACGATGTTCTGTGCCTCCATTGCTGAGGTGGCCGACCGGAGCTCTGGCCGTTAGGTGGTCCGTTCCCGTCGTGGCGGCAACCCACGAACACGTTGGTGGACACCAACAGTGAGGGATGCTGTCAAGCTGAAGAAGGAGTCCTATCGGGAATTTCTGGCCTGTGGGACTCCTGAGGCAGCTGATAGGTATCGGCTGGCCAAGGGGAATGCAGCTTCTGTGGTCGCTGAGGCAAAAACCCAGCTTCGAGGAAATTTTGGTCCACTGTCAGGCGTCTTATGAAGGGGAAGCAGTGCACCATCAACACTGTGTATAGTGGGGATGGGGCGCTGCTGACCTCAACTCGGGATGTTGTGAGTCAGTGGGGAGAATACTTCAAAGACCTTCTCAATTCCACCAACATGCCTTCCGACGAGGAAGCTGAGTCTGGGTGCTCTGAGGCGGGCTCTTCTATCTCTGGGGTTGAGGTCACTGAGATGATTAAAAAGCTCCTTGGTGGCCGGGCCCGATGAGATTCGTCCAGAGTTCCTAAAGGCTCTGGATGTTGTGGGGCTGTCCTGGTTGACACGCCTCTGCAACATCCCGTGGACATCAGGGACAGTGCCTCTAGATTGGCAGACTAGCGTGGTGGTCCCCCTTTTTAAGAAGGGTGACCGGAGGGTGTGTTCCAACTATAGAGGGATCACACTCCTCAGCCAGGTACTGGAAAGGAGGGTCCATCGGGATGTCGAGTCTCGGATTCAGGAGCAGAAATGTGGTTTTCATCCTGGCCGTGGTACAGTGGACCAGTTCGGTAGGATGCTCGAGGGTGTAGGGGAGTTCGCCCAACCAGTCTAATTGTATTTTGTGGACTTGGAGAAGGCATTCGACAGTGTCCCTCGGAGAGTCCTGTGGGGGATTCTTCGGGAGTATGGGGTAACGGATCCCCTGATATGGGCTGTTCGGTCCATGTATGACCACTGTCAGAGGTTGGTCCGCATTGCCGGCAATAAGTCGGACTCGTTTCTGGAGAGAGTTGAACTCCGCCAAGGCTGCCCTTTGTCACCAATTTTGTTCATAACTTTTATGGACAGAATTTCTAGGCGCAGCCGAGGCCTGCAGTGTGTATGGTTTGATGGCCTCAGCATCACATCGCTGCTTTTTGCAGATGATATGGTTCTGTTGGCTTCATCAAGTCGTGATCTCCAGCTCAGTGGAGCAATTCACAGCTGTGTGTGAAGCGGCTGGGATGGGAATCAGCACCTCCAAATATGAGACTATGGTCCTCAATCGAAAAAGGGTGGTGCGCCCTCTCCAGGTTGAGGATGAGATCCTTCCCCAAGTGGAGGAGTTCAAGTATTTTTAGGGTCTTGTTCACGAGTGAGGGAAGAATGGAGCGGGAGATCGACAGATGGATCGGTGTGGCGTCTGCAGTGATGCAGACTGTGTATCGGTCTGTTGTGGTAAAGAGGGAGCTAAGTTGAAAGGCGAAGCTCTCAATTTACCAGCCAATCTACGTTCCTACCCTCACCTATGGGCATGAGCTGTGGGTCCTGGATACAAGCGGCCGAAATGAGTTTCCTCCGCAGGGTGTCCGGGCTCTCCCTTAGAGATAGGGTGAGAAGCTCGGTCATCCGCGTGGGGCTGTGTCGAGCCGCTACTCCTCCACATTGAAAGGAGCCAAACGAGGTCGCTGGGGCATCTGATTTGGTGAGGTGTTCCGGGCATGTCCAACCGGAAAGAGACCCCGAGGACGACCCAGGACACGCTGGAGAGACTATGTCTCTCGGCTGGCTTGGGAATTTCTCGGGATCCTCAGGAAGAGCTGGAAGAAGTGGGTGGGGAAAGAGAATTCTGGTTACCCCTGCTGAAGCTACTTACCCCACGACCCGACCCAGAAAAGCGGTAGTTAATGGATGGATGGATGGATGGATAGGCGGTGGTAAAACTGCTGTCCCGCCTTGTTGGGAGATTTATGTTTCTCTTCCTGACTGTTTTGTGGCTTGCTGGCAACTTCAGAGCAACCACGCTCAGCTGAAAGTTTACTGGCTCCTACCTGCTCTGATAACCTAGCTGTCGCCACAAATCGGCTGTGAAGCCAAGACTATCTTCATCCCAGACTCTGGTGGTGACAGAGCCCGAAAAAAAAAAAAGTTGCAGGCTGGCCACGAGCAAGGATTAGAAACAGCGCACACGCCAAAAAGCAAGACCCCAGCAAGAGAGTGAAAAAAACCCAAAACTTTGTGCTTTAGTACATTGAGGATGGGTCCAAAAAAAGGAGAGTCACTTGGGAGGGGGAAGACCACACTGACAGCTGTCTTAAGTCACCAATTTGAACGATCCATTCATCCATCCATTTTCTTAGCCACTTATCCTCACAAGGTTTGCGGGGAGTGCTGGAGCCTATCCCAGCTGTTAATGTGCAGGAGGCGGGGTACATGCTGAACTGGTTGCCAGCCAATCCCAGGGCACATCGAGACAAACAGCCGCACTCACAATCACACCCCTCCTTTTCCTTTCGGCTTGTCCCGTTAGGGTTCGCCACAGCGTGTCATCTTAGATGAACACACATTTGTTTGGCACAGTTTCACGCCGGATGCCCTTCCTGACTCAACCCCTCTGCATTCAGACGGGGGAGAAGCTTACAGCACTTGGTATTCTCTGGCGGTCTCCAATCCAAGTACTAACCAGGGCCAAACCTGCTTAGCTTCCGAGATCTGACGAGATGGGGTGTTCTCAGGGTAGCAAGGCCGTAAGTGACTCACAAACACACGTAGGGGCAATTTAGTGTCAGATTAATGTTGCATGTTTTGGGGATGTGGGAGGAAACCGGAGTTCCTGGAGAAAAGCCACGCAGGCACGGGGAGAACATGCAAACTCCACACAGGCGGGATCGGGATTGAAACTGGGACCTCAGAACTGTGACTTCCAGCTGTTCCATCGAACCGCAGTATTGGTTGTTTAAAATCCTAAACGAAATCATTCCCAACGTTGTGTCTCTCAGGCACAGAATAATTATTTAACTTTGGCCATGGCAGGTCATTTGATTACGGTTCAAAATCACATCTTTAAGTCAAATTTAAGGCACTATTATCAAAATGTTTGTTATTCAGAAAAAGTTGACAAAGTTTTTACTGTTAAGACACTTACAAAGATCAAGGAATATATTTAGAATATTTCTGCAGTGTTCATGAAATAAGACTTCTTCCAATAACTGCAAATTGCAGTTTTTAAAGTACGTACCCCTCGTGAATTAGCTGGGGTCAATAATACCTGAATTCAATTTCTTTGACCAAATTACCTGCAGATCTAACTTCAGTAGAACCTGTCTAATAAAAAAGCTTCTACAAAATGACAAGATCAACAGAAATAAAGTAATTCACATTGAAGTCAGGAAAGTGTTAGATCATTTCAGCATATTTATACTAAACCAAATTTTATTCGGTTTCTTATAGTCACATTTTTTTTACACTTCTTCCTCCCTGCAAATGTCCATATATCTCCCTCAACAAAAAAAAACCCCAAAACAAAACACAGAAATATTTGTGTCGTACTAAGCCATAGCAGATTGTCTGTCCACTCCCACGACCCAGACTACATTCCTCTAAATCACCTAAGATATACCATTCCATTTATCTTGCGACCCCCTTGTGAAAAGATGAGACAAAAGATAATTAATATTATGACTCCAACCGTATTCATATTGCGTAAAAAACTCAAGCTTCTATATAACAACCAACCATTATGTGGACAAGGCAGCTCTACTTCACGTCAAACATAAAAGCACACAGCAATCAACCTGTTGCTGAATTGTTCTAATTAGTTGGATGTCTGTGAGAGGTTGGACCAAAGGCGTATTGAGCACTCCCAAATTGTCTTCTTATTGTTGTAATATTTCATATCTTGACGGTTATGAGAATGTTGGATTAAAAGTAATGCACAAATGTTGATTTTTGTGAGGGAGACTTTATGTTTAATGGCTCGTTAGGTTTTGTGTGATGAGTTGGATCAATCCCTTCTTTAGAAGCATTGAAAATGGAGGTGAGAAAAAAAACACTGTTGTGTTGTAATTACATGTTCGTCAATCAGTTTATGCATAATGTTATCATTAATACATGGATTTTTAAATATTATAGTTGAAACATTTGAAAATGTCATTGTTATAATAGCTCTAGCGATAAAACTTGGGATTTGTAAAAAATGGGGAAGACATGTTTTTGTAATTACCAATTGTCCATTATAAAATACTGATATTAAAAGCTGAGGTGGGAAACAGTCACCAACTCTACAAACTTGAATAGTAATTGCACCCAAACCCCTCAGCCCCTTCCACAGGTGCTAACCCGCCCCCACGGGATGGAGTATCCACATTGTCTCTTCTGGCCTGGTGTGACCGAGCCCACCCTCTAGATAGTGACCCACATACAGACAAGAAAAGGCTTAGGTGACCCAAACGGTGGTTTGAAGTCCATGAAAATCTAGATCCCGCGTTTATTGGAAAAGACAAACCTGTCCCGGACAGTAAATTGATAGTTCAAGGAGGCATATCAGAGCATCCATGATAACGCTGCTAAAACATTTCAGAGAGCAGTGGGGCCACGGCATCAACACAACAATCTTTCGGGTGACCTACTTTGTTAATTAGGAACACATAAAAACTCAGATGATTATACAGCTAGACATGCACGTTAAATTCCACCAACCACTTATTGTGACACAAAAGAAAAACCAACTCAATGAGAAAATGACGACATAACTGAATTCTGGTCAATCTGTGGATCTAATTAGTGAGTCCAATCATATTGTTATTGATGTGATTGATGAATGAATTGATTTGCGTGTTGAAAGATGATAGGGCCTAATTCATAATCGGCGAAAGGTGTCAAGTGTGTTATGTGACAGAAGAGCCTCTGATAGGATGAAGGGCAAAGTTTATAAAACAGTGGTGAGGGCGGCCATGATGTACGGATTAGAGACAGTGGCGCTGAAGAGACAATAGGAAGCAGAACTGGAGGTGGCAGAAATGAAGATGTTGAGGTTCTCGCAAGGAGTGACCAGGTTGGATAGGTTTAGAAATTAGCTCATTAGAGGGACAGCCAAAGTTGGATGTTTTGGAGACAAGGTTTGAGAGAGCAGACTTCAATGGTTTGGACACATCCAGAGGCGAGAGAGAGAGAATAATAGTTGAGGGTGCTGAAGATGGACCTGCCAGGCAAAAGAGCGAGAGGAAGACCAAAGAGAAGGTTGATGGATGCTGTGAGGGAAAAAATTAGGTCAGTTCGTGATAGAAAGGAAGAAGCACCAGATAAGGCTTGGATGGAAAAAGATAACACGGTCTGGCAACCCCTTACGGGACAAGCTGAAAGGACAAAATAATATCTCTATAAACTCAACCTCACACACATACACACGCGCACACCCCTCCCCCCCCCACACACACAGACACATGAACATATAGTTATATTTATTTCCTAGTAATTTGAAAATACACATAATTGGTGCTCAATTTTGGGGCTTTTATAATGTAGATATACATTGCTTATTCATAATTAAATAATTATTCCACTTCATTTTATGAAAAGATGATGCAAATCTATTCAATCATGGAAATATAGGTAATTCAAAAGTAAAAATATAACCAGAAGAAAAACCTAAATCATGATGGAGTGGTAATTGAAGTGAATCACTGCCCCCCTGAGTTAAAAAGAAATCTGTGTGTTGAGAGTTCCCAGTTCTATTCACAACCGTTTAAAATGTCACAATGAAATCAAATTAAAGTTTAACTTTTACTATAAAATAAATTGGAGATGTACTTCACTATGGCTGCAGGTGTTCTGAGGGCTATCCCAGTTAATTGCCTGTAAGTGTGGACATGAGTGCGACCCTCGCCTCCCGCCCGAAGATAGCTTGGATAGGCTTCAGCACTACACAACCCTTGTGAGGATAAGAGGCTCAGATAATGGATGGCTGTATTTGGACGTTTACATAAATATAAACCTGTATATATTTAACAGAATATTTTGAAAAAAAAATTGTTATACTTTGACAAAAGGGGGTCAGTCACGAGTTATGTAATCATACTGTATGTACATAAACAAATTACACTGGCATTAAGTAAAATACCTCCAAACCTGTTTGACTACTAAACCCTTGCCTGTCACACGGTTGTTTACAAATAAATCCGCATCAGTTGTCAGCTACAGAAAAATTAGCCAAAGTTCAAATGTCAAGTTTGAGTCCACTGATTTATGGCTAAGTTTTAGGAGGAAGAAAAAAAGAACAGCTAAGTTCTGGGTTAAGCATTCATGAAGGTCCATTCTCTTCCACTGCATTCTACTTTGAGAAAACAGTCCAAAGTACAATTTTATGATATATCTTTATTGTTAGACTTCAACAAACAACCATGTGGAATAACCTCAAGGAGATTTATAAATATGGAATATCAACAAGTTATTGTTGTAAAATACCAGACTTCAAAGATGTTTAAATTACTGAAAAATTGAGCTGGTGTTTTTACCATCACCCAAGTGTAATAATTTATAACTTGGAATTTCTTCAAGCTCCAGATGTACATTAACATACATAGCAGCATCATATAACTTAACATTTTGACATATAACTGAGATCTCCATTTAAAAGAAAAAAGCAACAACAACCATGTTAACATTTTAAGCATTTTAAAAGGCATCAGCGCCGTTATTAATGCATCATCAGCAAAGCAACATTATGCAGCTCCACACTACCAAAGTGCCCATTGAGAAACTTCCCTCCTTCAGGAGTGTGAAAATGTGCCCGCAACACAAACACAAACAATAAATTAACAAAAAAATAACTTATGTATGTGCTGACAAGAAAACCAAAGGTCAATCTTCCCATGCGGGAATGTTTGCAAATAGGATTCCACTTAGACAATTTCATTAATAAGGACTGCATAAGTGTTTGGCTGAGGTGAAGTGATGGACATACTTTATATCTAACATGAAACAGCCACAGTGCATTTCATTTGATCAATGATGTCTGTAACGAAAAGTAACAAAAGCAAAAAGTTGGATAGGAGACATCTTAATCTGGTACATTTTGTTCGGTAAACCACTTGAGATATTTGCTCTGTAAAACACTGCAGACTGAACCCAAAATATGGAAAAAAATAAATACATTAAAATGTGCACAATCTTACTCTTTTGCATTAAATGTCCTAATCCAGTGACAATCCAACTAACCTTGAGACATGTTCATTTGGACAGCCAACAAAGTCATTCCTGAGAAATCTGTAGGAACAAATTAGTCACTAATGTCACAGTACAAAACGAACAAAATACTTGACAGTTTAATGAAATGCCTTCAACAGACATTTAAATTAGAGTTGCAGCTGAAGTGCCTTTCACCCCTTATCATATTTGTTTGGCTTCTCCGTGTGATTGAACAACCACAGAGTTCCTGCACTTCCAATCAGAACTGCAGCATAAATACAACAGTGCCGTGTCTCCAAAGGACTGGAAGACATACCTCTTGGCACAACACCATGGTGTGTACAAAAACCATACACCACATCCAGGTACGTAAATCAGTAGGATGCCAAGTAACTCCTACGAATAAATTACGATTGCGCCTTTAAAACGAAAAGACCATTGGCTAAGGCTTTCTCCTTGATAATCTCAGCTGTTCGTCTTTGATCAATCTCCAATAGTGCTTTCAGCAGGTCATTTAAACTTGCATCTTTTCCCACTTTCTCAAACCAGATGTTCAACAACTCGTGAATCTTATCATCATAAGAAAGTTGATCAGTTCTTTTGATAACATTTCCGTTGAGGCCAAGCTCCCGGAAGAATCTCTTGTAGTAATCGATGTCTACCTCCTCAAAATACTGAAAGGACTTCCTGAGAGACTCTTCACCTGCCACAAAAAAAAAAAAAAACAAACGTTACTCTTTCTTTCCAGTATCTTGACTTCATTGCTTGCTTTATCAGATCCAACCCTTGTTTCGATTTGCTTTATGTACAAAAAGTTGGAAGATTATCCTAAATTTGGGTAAAATAACTCACTGAATTAAGTAGAAAATTATTCTTCATGGCAATAATAAATGTATTTATGAGAAAGGGGCAGGAAGGGATAAACATAAAAGGAGCAAACTCATGAGTTGTTAGCATTACGATGTTCTGGGTTTGAAACAATGTCAAACAACTGCATTCCTGACAACAATTAGGCACAATTGAGTAACACAAATTAACTGTAAATACCATTTACAGGAAGCAGCTCCAGAAAAGGCTCCTCCTTCGCCTAAAACACCACATAAGACATTTAATATACAACTACAGTAAATCTGTTACATTATTGCATAGCTTACATCATGAAAATTCAAGCATTTGTTTGCCAAGCAAGTTGAAAAAGAGGTTTGCAACCATGTAATACAATGCTGTGATTAATACTTTTTCTTTATCTGGCAGGTGCCAGTGACTCATCAGTTAGCAGCGAACACACACACACACACACACACACACACACACACACACACACACACACACACACACACACACACACACCACACACACACACACACACACACACACACACGCACGCACGCACGCACACGCACACACCTCTTAGCAACACAATTACAGCCAAACATTGGAAAGAAAGATGTGAAGATAATAAAAGGGTGGAGAGTACAAACAGAAAGCACATTTTGGCTTGAATAGCTAGAGCAGTTGACAAAAACACTCCTGTCAAACAATTCAATCAACACCCCCTGCAAGAATATGTACTAAAGATTAACAGTAATTACTGCTTGGTGATCCAGATCAAATTGTTATTCCATTAAATAGTCAATTCAATATGGTTACACCGAGTAGATTAAAAAGTTTTAAAAAGTCACTCAACTCAAAACAATACATGGGCTAATGCACAGGTCTTTGCCAGTGTCAGATTGCGAGCACTGACGTCACAGTGCAAGCGTCCAGCAAAAGACAGAAAACTTCACATTTTTTTCACATTTCAAGCACATTACCAAATAGTTAAAACTGAAAATTGACATTTAAATGGAAAAAACAAGATTTCACTGAACCCTGAGAAAATGGTGGAAGAGAAAGACGCCATGAAGAGGTGAAAAGCAAAGCAGCGCGGTAAGAAGCATGAATGAAGAAGGGGTGAGTTTGCTGCTCTCACCCTCAAATTGGGCTCATTGGCGATCAGGCAGGCTCGGTGGGCAGAGGCGGGAATGGCAGGGGGTAGGCTGGTTAGATTTTGCTGGGAGTTATTGGCAGAGCTGTTGCAGCTTTCACACAATGCTTGACGCTCGTCCTCCACATTGGCTGAGCTTTGAACTCTCACCCGTGGCTGAGAAAAGATTAGACTGGAGCAACCCGGCCTTTGGGCTTCTTCGTTCTTCCTCCCCTGTGCGTGCTGCTATAGTTAAGCAATGTGTTAAAAGGTACTGGCTCCATAACCTTGTGCCAAAATATTTTGAAGCACATTGATTTAAGTATTTATCTGCATTCTTAATCATCCATAAAGTAATGACATAAAACTCACCTCAGCTTTCAATTCATTTGCTTCAGAACCTAAAGAGAAGACAAAGAATTACTCGTCACTCACCTTCCACTTTATTTAGTAAGACCAGCATTGAATTGAATTGTCCAAAGTAAGTGTTGGTTGTTTTTTAATTATTAAAAGGGAAGTAACGGGATTCACAAGTTTTAATCAATAATATTTAGAAACAAATGAGAATTGTGCACATTTTTTGGTTACACCTACCTCTGGCATGTTTCTTCTTATACCAGCAAATACCACCCACCAATACTATAACAATGATCAGCACAACTGGGACAATATAGACAGCGTCTGCAGGGAAGGAATGGGGGGGGCGGCAACAACAACCACAGTAGCTCAATAATAAATAGGATACTGTTTTGAATAAGTATTATGGTTCTGAATAATTGTTCTAATCAGAGTCAATAAGTTTATGAAAACATTTGGAAGCAAACAAAATCATCATTTCAGCACAATTATGTATGGCATGTTTGTCTATTTGCATGTTTGCACTTGTTTTCGTCTTAATATGGTTAATACCGGGTATTTATCCAATGAATACTATTGCTTTTCACTCTACCTGAGCCAGAGGAAGACTGCGATGGGATTTTCTTGCATTCACGGTTTGATGTAGCAGTACAGTTGCGGACAACCTCTTCATCTGTCCCACATCTATTTAGTAGCAGGCAAAAACAACACTTGAAGCAAGTCAATACAAATCACTGATTTGTCATGAATAAACACGACAAGGTCACCTTAAACACTTCTTACACATCTCACAAGCCTGATCAGGTACACAAAATTTTCCTTCTTTACAGTGACATTCTGTGTCCTGAGTGCGGCTACAAGACCGGACAACTTCTTGATCTGCAACAACCAAAAAAAAAAAAAAAAAAAAAAAAACAGTTTCTACCTTATTTGGAACATTTTCAGTGTATATTTTTCTTTCACCCATCCTCCAAGGAACAATACCTGAACGGCAATTTGTGCATGTGAAGCATTGGGGAAGGTGATTGGAATGTTCCATGTGCATTTCATCTGCACATTCCTCACACTGCCCCCTTTCACCTGGCGTAGTGCATGGCGACTTCAAATGGGTGCCTGAAACAAACAGTCACCGTTTTTCTGAGCATCAAAGGTAATTTAAAGCCCAAGTGTCATCACTATAAATATTCTAAAACAGATATTGTAATGAAAAGTACATAAGATTATTCACTTCAATGTCTATAAGAAAAAAATAAATGTGAGCGGAGAGCGCGTCATCCATGCGCAAAAAAACACGCGGTGCACCCTAACTATGGGAGACAAATGCGCCCCTTCTGACACGGAAGCTCTTTTCGAAAAGGAGAACACCACACAAACGAGTGAAGTTACCGCGGCAATATTACACTATTGTTTCGAGCCCTCGGGGCAATATTACACTATTGTTTCGAGCCATATTCAGATGATATGCAATCACGGCCAAACCGCATCTTGTCCGATCGACTTCCATGGCGGAGATGAGCCATCTCGGCTCATCGCAGCCGGCCAGTGTGGATTATGACGGAGCCGAGCCGTCCTGGTTTAGAGGGTTGTTCACAGACACCGCTGTACTAAGCAACACAGTCGAACCGGGGCGCTTTAAGCGCGCACGCCGCTGATTAACACGTTCTCGGCTGGGTTCTTCAGAGCCGCCCCCATCCGCAAAGCCCAACGCGCAGCCTTCGCAGAAACAGCGACCACCGAACGCGGCGCCTCAGCCGGTGTGGCTGATTTTTGGCGCAGTGGTTGCATATAATGGAGCCGAGCCGTGCTGCTTTTAGGGGGATGCTAAAGCCACCGCAGTACTTGTTGAACACTGTCGAGCCGGGGCGCATTACTGCCTACCTGTTATTTGGAACCCACGAAGCTCTCGTTCTCGGCACCCGTGCAATCCATTTTTCACAACGAACCGGGTCTCTTGCAATTTTATGAAGGGCAAATCAAATCTCCCGAGTGTTCAAGCAATGTCCAGCAATGCAACGAGCCGGCATTTTGGCTAACACGAAGGAACAAAGAGCTACCTTCCCGGAGGCAAAACGATTGGAAAGAAACGAGTCCACTTGGGGGCGGCGCTGTCCTTTACGTCACTTCCTGCTTCTTCTCGACAACAAATTCCTGAGAGGATTTTCATGGCGGGAGTTACAAAAATCTGTATACGTCAAAATCATGTTTTCTGGTGAAAAAACACATGGGCCCATATTGGCTGACGTTTTTTCATTAATAAGATACTCAAAATCATTCATTTCATGACAGGAGCCCTTTAAGCAAATATGTCAACAAGCCCCACGGTGCTGAGATGAAGGCGTTCTCATTCGTCAACCAACACAGTTTAGCTTGCAATTGCTTTACCAGCTGGGCAGTTTAGGCAGCAGATGTTGTTGTTCAAGTACTGCCCATCTCTGCAGTGAACTTCCCGCCGGTTCCTGATGCCTCCCAAGTCAAGGCCAGGCCGAGGAACAGTCGCAGGGGATGTGAAAAAACAGCTCAAACCACAAATAACCTGTGGGGAAAAAAAGAGCACCTTTTGGCCAAAGAAATAGGTATGTCCATGTGAAAATTAATCATGACCCTCTAAATGCAAGCCCACCCTAATACTATAAATACACGAAAAAGATACAGCAGTAACTGAAGATATTGACACTTCTGTAACAAAAATCAATGAAATGGGCATTTGGGTTTTGTTTGCGAGGCATGCTTGTTGCTGAGTTGGTGGCTCTCCCCGATGACTTTGAACGACAGAGTAGTTGCTGGACTAGCTGCTGGCAAACCCGTCCAGGAAGAACTCTCACAGAGTACATCATGTATAGACTGAGACAACCACAAACAAGCACAATCACACCTATGGGCAATTTAGAGTCTGTTTCGGAAACATTTTGACTTTGCTCAATTGTTTCGGCGAAAAAAAAAAACAACCATTCACAATACCAATCACAGTACAAAGTAGCTCAATAGTGAGTAGCACACAGTGAGATACTCTGCAATTCCCACTGCTAGATCTCTGTAAGTAATATAGGTAATTTAAACAGGTTTCAAAATATAAACTATGAAAATGAAACATTGATAATTAATCATGGGTGACAGCCATCAAATATTTTCAGAATCATCCATCAATTATTCAAATAAGAATATATTCAGTGTCACAAAACCATTTTTGTTACAGCTTATAAATGGAGTATTGATGCTTATTTGGTACTGTTTAATGAACGATGGAAAAAAAACAAGCAATATCATATAAGAGGAAGCGATTTACCCTTTTGAAAGAGAGCTAATTCTTCATTAACCCTAAGGGCTACTACTGTAGTTTCATATATGGGGTAATGATTTACTTTGCATTGAGTAATCGCTTACAGATCACCATTTTCAGTCAGAGATGATTATGCAGTAGTGACGCATCAGCTTTATTACACAACTGGAATTTCTTCAAAGGTTTGGAGGAAATGGTCATCTAAGGTTGTAGCTGATGCACAGCGTTGATGTCTGTACAGTATATTATTACTTAATAATCATCCCGAGTTTACCCTAGTTTGTTAAAAAAAAAAAAAAAAACTTCCAACTTGATATTGTATGCCTCATGCCAACCTGGTACCTTGTTAATGCAGAAAAAAGTACTTTAGAGGGCATTAATTATACTATTTTTCGGTCTGAAGTTTTAATTAGTTTTTTTTTTTTTTTTTTTTTGGCAAGGCCCTGGTGGATGTGCCCACCAAATGTTTCCAAGACCCTGCAAGTCACACTTTCTGCTCTGCTTAGTTGTTTTTCCAAAGGCGCGGTGGTTTCTTGCAAATCAAATTAGAGGCACAGAATCAGTCCCAGAGATGGCTGATTTTTTTTCACTGATCATATTTATAATTTTATTCCTTCTTATTCCCATTAAGTCATGTTAATATCCTTGAATATTGCAACTCATTATAAAGTTATTCATCTTTCTTCCACAGACAAACAAATCCACCCTTAAAGTTACTGAAAAATAAGCAATATCACATTACCTTTAAAGAAATTACTCCCAACAGTCATTGGATTGTGTATTTAAATTCAGAAACTGAACATTTCTCTTCTGTGGAAACCATTCATCCACTTATCAGCGCTTACCCTATTCAGGATGTGCTGGAACCACATCACATAGTGTACAGTGTACACAGTAAAGCCTTGCTCACCTCTGGAAAGGTGGAGACGAGCATCAGTCTGATCATTTCTCGTGTCCCCGGGGAACGCTAACCATGACCCACTAGTTCACATATGTCAAATTCAAGTGGGAGGAAACTAGGCTTTACACGATCCGGATTTTTGGGGGCTGACAACTGAGTTAAAAAAACAAAAACAAAAACAATAACTGATCTGATCATAAGATGAGTCAAATTCATTTACGGTTTATACTTTAGAAATTAATTTTTCAAAAAATATTTATTTACAACAAATAATGTGGCAGCATGGTGGCCCAGCTGTAAAGCGTTGGCCTTAGAGTTCTGAGGACCATGGTTCAATTCTGCCCCTGCTCGCGTAGAGTTTGCATGTTTTCCCGGTGCCTGTGTGGGTTTCCTCTGGGTACTCCGGTTTCCTCTCACCACCTAAAAACATGCATTATTCGGACACTCTAAATTGCCCCGAGGTGTGATTGTGAGTGGGACTCTTGACTGTCTCCATGTGCCCTGCGATTGGCGGGCAACGAGTTCAGGGTGTACCAAATCCTGCTCGTTGACAGCTGGGGTAGGCTCCAGCACTCCCACAACTCTTGTGAGGATAAGTTGCTAAGAAAATGGATGGATGGATGGATGCAAGTGAGGCACAGTGACAGACAGAACAAATGAATTGTCTTCTATTAGATGGCAGTAAGTACATACAGCAATTAATACATTGCCTTTTTGTGACATTTGTTTGTTGATGTGCAGTCAGATTTGAAACTTTTTTTTAACCCTGTACTTACTTCAAAAAAGGTTGGAATTTGCAGTCTAGTCAGATCATGTGTTCAACAGAAAGGGAGCATGATTACATACAATCACAGGCGCTGGCGCTACTTTGCTAGGCTACATAACATTTTGTTGCCTGCTATCGAGCTGTATCGTATTAAAATGAAGTAAAAATACTTCAAGCAAGCCTTACACAAGCATCCTACACACACACCGCTCCCCCCATTTTCTTCTTACTATACAGTTGGCGGTGAAACAGTGGAACAGCTGGAAAGCATTGGCCTCACATTTCCGAGGTCCCGGGTTCAATCCCGGACCTGTGTAGAGTTTGCATGTTCTCCTTGTGCCTGCGTGGGTTTTCTCCGGGAACTCCGGTTTCCTCCAACATCCCCAAACCAAGATTGATTGCCAATTGGTGTGACTGTGAATGCGGCTGTTTGTTTCTATGTGCCCTACGATGGGCTGACAACCACTTCAGGGTGTACCCTGCTGCCTGCCCGTTGACAGGTGGGATAGGCTCCAGCACTCCCCGCGACCCTCGTGAGGATAAGCGGCCAAGAAAATGGATGGATGGAATACAGTTAGTGAAATCTACTCGTGTTTCCATCCCCACAGTAACGAGTGTATCCGGTCGCATTCGAGTTGACAAGATAAATCCCATTGATCGTAAACAATGGGATGCGGTGGAATTGAAATAGGATTTATTGCAGGTTGCTGATAGTGTACTGGTACACACACCTGCCTTTGGTGTGAGCAGCGTGGGATCAATTCGTTTTTAGCTAGAAAGTTAATCTAACCAGATGACCACCGCCCCCATTAATTCAATTAGGGGAAAAAAAAGTTTCACACCCTGGCGCTTGCGCTGCGAACCTCACAACAAATACAGTATGGACAAGAAAGAGAGATGACGTAACAGACGTGTGCGGACACGCAAAAGAAAATTCGCGACATAGCAGCTCTTTTCCCCCCAAACTTTGGAGGAGCGGAGTCTTCACGAGGAGTCGAATGAATGAGTTTCGGAAAGCGGTGAGGAATTTCGATGATATGTAATTCATTCAAACGGGTACAGTGACGAGTACACGCGGTGTAACATTCTGCCATAAGTGTACACTAAAAGTGGTGTTATGCTGGTATTCAAAAGAAAAACATGTCAAACTTACAATAAAAAGCGGGATCTTGTACATTCTTCGAGAAAAAACGTTTAACAGTTAATCCAGCAAGAGACAGCGACCTAACTTATATGAAAACTTTAAGATTAAGGAAGTCGACTGCAGGTGGGACTAAAATAGACTCGCTTGATGACGTCGGCAGCTGGGCGCGGCAAAAAACAAGTGGACAGACTGCGCGCTCAAGCGTGAAGGGGCGAGCAAAACGTAATAAATTAGTATGCCTCAATATGTCAGTTCAAAAATATATCGTTTTTTTTTGGGGGGGGCGGAAATGGGGACATCTGTTGAGTAACAAAAAAAAAAAAAAACCCACAACCAAAAATCGGACTACTTTTATGTCATGAAAATTCTAAACAGTAGTGCACGTACACTCTGCTGCAAGGAAACCGTGAAGCCATGTTCTTTCTGCTGCTGACTGAACATTTGGTAATTTGACATTTTGCAACGGTGTGCCAAAATTAGGAGGCATATGAAACAGCCCAGCAGAACGGTGGAGGAGCTGAAGCTGTTGGCCTCACAGTTCTGATGTCCAGGGTTCGATCATGGCCCCGTCCGTCTGTGTGGAGTTTGGATATTCTGCCCATGCCTGTGTGGGTTTTCTCCAGGCACCCCGGTTTCTTTCCACATCCCAAAAACATGCAAAATTAATTGGACACTTTAAATTGCCCTCTGGTGTGATTGTGAGTGCAGCTGTTTGTCTCTGTGTGCCCTGCCTGTTGACAAAATGGATGGATGGATGGATGGATGGATGACGCAGCCCAAGACCTACATGGAAATCTTTGGGAACCATACCATAAGCACAACTGGAAATCAACCATTTTGAATTTACTTTCCAATTCTGACCTAGTTTCGCCTTTTACAGTCCTCATAGCTTAACCAACTCCTCCTACAAATTTTATCAGATTTACTGCAAACTTTTTGTCTCATCCAATGATGATGCAGTTGAAAAATGTTAAAAATTATGTAAAAAATACTATGTTTCACTAGTCACATCCCAGCACGTACACAAAAGTCGAAAGTGACATAATAAAACTGTTCTCTCATAAAATGGATACAGATCCTCCTTTCTGCTTGATGTGACAGCCAAATAGGACAAAAGAGGAAAAAAAATAAGAAAAACCTTTCATTTCATGTCATGTTTTGTTGTTAACGTGACTGCTGATGATAAGATGATAAGAGTCCAGGGCAGAAGGCATGTATAAACAATTATTCACTCATAGTTATAGCGCAACCAACTGGTAAACTTGCCACACAGATCAAAAGTTCTTGCAGATATTGCTAAACTGTATCTACAAGTGTGTAACTTTCCCCCATTACCACAATTTCTCGTGTGTAATGTGTCCTAAAATATTATGCCCACCCCCAAAGTTGACCTTAAAAAAATCCAGAAAACCCTTCTATCAATGTATAACGCGCACCACCAATTTGCTGCTATCCACATTCTCCAAAAATTAGGAATTTTCCGTATTTCTTTTTTGCTAGGTTTGTATTTTTATTCCCCTCCTTGACCCATCACCCTATCGTGGTGGAGGGGTTTGTGTGTCCCGATGATCCTAGTACCCAAGTTTTCTGGGGCTTCATGCCCCTGGTAGGGTCACCCTTGGCAAAAAGGCCTGAGGTGAGAGACCAGACAAAGTACGACTCCAAAACCCCTATTATGAGTACAAAAATTGGATCTTGGTTTCCCTTGCCCCGACGCGGTTCACCGGGGCCCCCTCTGGAGCCTGGCCTGGAGGTGGGGCTCAAAGGCAAGCGCCTCGTGGCCGGACCTGCACCCATGGGGCTCATCCGGGCATAGCCCGAAAGGGTAATATGGGTCCCCCTTCCCATGGGCTATCCACCTGTGAGAAGGGCCATAGGGGTCGGGTACAAAGTGAGTTGGGCAGTGGCCAAGGCAAAGGTGGCGATCCGATCCCCGGCTACAGAAACTAGCTCTATGGACATGGAATGTCACCTCTTTGGCATGGAAGGAGCCCAAGTTGGTGCGGAGAGTCGCGACGTTCTGACAGATATAATTGGACTTGCCTCTACATACCGCTTGGGCTCTGACAACACTCCTGTTGAGAGGGGTTAGACTTTGTTCCACTCTGGAGTTGCCCGCGGGGAGAGACGCCGAGCAAGTGTAGGTATACTTATTGCCCCCCAGTACGCCTGTATGTTGGGGTTTACCCCGGTGGATGAGAGGACAGCCTCCCTCCGCCTGTAGGTAGCGGGACAGGTCCTGACTGTTGTTTGTGCTTATTCACCAAACAGCATTTCCGAGTACCCACCCTTTTTGGAGCCCTCAGTGGGTGAGTTGGAGAGCACCCCCTCTGGCAACGGCATCCATCTGCTGGGGGACTTCAATGCCCACGTTGGCAATGACAGTGAGACCTTGAAGGGTGTGATTGGGAAGAACGGCCCCCCGATCAATAATCCAGCAGTGTTCTCTTACTGGACTTCTGTGCTCATCACGGATTGTCCATTACTAACACAATGTTCAGGCATAAGGGTGTTCACATGTTCACCTGGCACCAGGACACCCAAGGTCACAGTTCGATGATGGATATTGTGGTCGTGTCATCTGACTTGCGACCGCATGTCTTGGACACTCAGGTGAAGAGAGAGGCGGAGTTGTCAACTGATGACCACATGGTGGTGAGTTGGCTCTGATGGTGGGGGTAGATGCCAGTCTGACGTGGCAGGCCGAAACGTATTGTGAGGATTCTCCTGGGAACGGCTGGCAGATTCCCCTGTCAGAAGGAATTTCAACTCCCACCTCCGAATAAACTTTGCTCACGTCCCAGAGGAGGCGGGGGACATTGTGTCCGAGTGGACGATGTTCCGTGCCTCCATTGATAAGGCAGCCGACTGGAGCTGTGGCCTTAAGGTGGTCGGTGCCTGTCGTGGCAGCAACACACGAACACGTTGGTGGACACCAACAGTGAGGGATGCTGTCAGGCTGAAGAAGATGTGATTTTCTTTTCATTTTTAATCTATACCTGAATATAATGCATTTTATTGACTTCATATTTTGTGCATAATATATGAGGTTAGGATGCCAACAGGATGCATACCTGCTGAGGTGATCTGGGTATATCCCACTGGGAGAAGGCCCCGGGGACGATCCAAGACATGTTGGTGAGATTATTTCTCTTGGTTGTCCTGGAAATGCCAGGGGATTGCCCCGGAAGAGCTGGACAAAGTGGCTGGGGTGAGGAAAGTCTGATCTTCAATGCTTAAGCTTCTGCCTCCATGACCTGATACCGGATAAGAAAATGGATGGTAGTTGGACATAATGAACGTACAGTAATCGATTAAGAGCTTGACCACATCAAACCAATCCAACAGAATCAAATTAATCAACTCTATTCATACCAGGGTGGCACAGTGGAGAGCAGTGGCCTCAAACTGGCAACTTGCGGGACATTTGTGGCCCAAGAGGTAATATTTTGTGACCCTTACCTTCATATGAAAGTTGAATGTTTGTGCGGCCCTCGAGTTTTACATGACTAGTACTTTTACAGTGTTGTGTGCAAAGCCAACCAATCATGGAGGGGTATATGGTTCTCGGGCACATGCAAGCAGAAAAATATTTTTCTGAGTGAAAATTACAGCAGCATTGCGATGTAGCGTTTTACTAGTAGTTTTGTAGACAACTTGTTTACACAAGCATATTTGTTTATCTTTTTTCATTTCTTCATTCTCCAGCCACTTATCCTCACCAGGGTCACAGTTGTGCGAGCAGCAATCCCAGGTATTATCGAGCAATAAGTGGGGTACACTCTAAACTGGTTGCCACCCAATCACAGGACACATAGAGACAGACAACAATCGCACTCACAATCACACCGAAGGCCAATTTAAAGACCCTGATTAATGCATATTTTTGGGGATGTTGGAGGAAACTGGAATGCGCGGAAAAACCCACGCAGGCAAGGGGAAAACATGTAAAGTCCACGCAGGCGGGGCCGGGATTTAACCTCAGAACTGTGAGGCCAACTGTCTAAACAGTTGCACCAACGTGCTACCTCCTAGTTTATCTTCTTCTTAATGTGTTAAAACTTTTTTTTTTTTAAAGATGCTTGAGAGGATTAAATTTTCTTGTAAATTTCTCATTGAAATTGCGTCGACACTGCGGCCCACCCTCAGCCGGACGCTGCCTCCAGTGGCTCCCAAGGTACATTGAGTTTGAGACCCCTGCTGTAGGGGATTGGCCTCACAGTTCTGAGGATCGGTGTTCAGATCTAGGTCCTCTCTGTGTGGAATTAGTATGTTTTCACCGTGCCTGCATGGGTTTCCCCGGGGACTCCGGTTTCCTCCAATATCCCAAAAACATGCAGAGAGTGAGATTCTAAATTGCTCCTAAGTGTACAGTAATTGTGAGTGTGACTGTTGTCTGTCTCCATGTGCTCTGCGATTGGCTGGCAACCAGTTAAGGGTGAACCGCGCCTCCTGCCCGACGACAGCGAGGATCGGCTCCACCACTCTTGCGACCCTCGTGAGGATAAGCAACTCAGAATATGGATGGACAGATGACCCTTGTACCTAATGATGATAAGCAGTAGCAGAAAATGGAAGGCCAGACATTATAGGAACACTTTTTTGGCTCAATTGATGTTTGATTATATGATGAAATTGTATCTCATTCGGTATTACTGCATTCCCTCTTAACATATGGCAATGAGGTCAGTATAAAATAGATCATTCATGACACATTAAAAAAATCTGATGAATTTTATATAGAATATTTGAATGTAACGCCTGGTATCTTTTTGTCTTCAATTTTTTTGGATTCAGAATGTTCCATCTTGTCTTTAACCTTTTGAACCAATAACTTTACACAATAGTCAACAAATATTTCATTGATACAGGCATCCATTTTCTGATATTTCAAAGTTGCAAATTGCTATTCACATGGTGAGTCAATTTGAAGTTCAAAATTACAGTCGATAGCATACTGTCAAATGCTTATACACTGAATTCATACTGAACCAACAGTCATTAACTGCATGTCAGTTTTGAAAAACATCATCCTCACGTGCCAGTTAACATTATCTAAGGAGCGGTTGTCTGCAGCTCGCAGATATGCGACAAAAAAGGAAAGGGTGGGCTCAAAAGAGCGTATTTTACACTTTATGGAAGGGCGGGCCGTGGTTATTGATTGACATTCATAACTACATCAGAATTAACTTAATACAAGGTTTTATCATGCTTTCAGTGAACAGTGTAAACATGAGTAGAAATGTATCAATAATTACTAGGCTGGAGTTGTATGACTGAAGGTTTTTACAAGCTGTTTAGCAACTTGAGACAGTAAACTTGTTCACGCAGATACCACAAGACCACAATTGCACTGCAGTTCATTTATCACTAAAATCACATTTCACCAGAACCCCCACTTCCATCCCTTTCACTGTCTCCATCATTTTTTCTTCACCATTTATTCCTATTTGCAACAATAGATACAGCCAATACGTCTGAGCCCCATTTTCCAAGATAGGAAGTAAGTTTTCATTCAGATGAATGCCACTGAATTTTGCTTATCTGTCGCACTAAGGTCAATAAGTTGTAAAAATAAGAATATGTCATCATGTTTTTCTCATGTTAAACTATTATATATTCAAACATGCTGGAAAAATATAATGATATGGAGTAAAGTGGAAACAGGGTAAGAAATCTTGCCTGGAGCACTTTTGCCATCTAAATTCATACTGGTATGTGAAATTTATGAATGTTGTTCCCTTGGATCCAGAAGAAGCTCTGGATCTGGATGAAAACATTACCTTCTTCTAACATAATGGACATGTGGCAAAAATATAATGTGATCTGATGGAATTTCACAGACACGGACACGCACATATACTGCATTTGAGCCACTTAGCCTCACGAGGGTGGTGGGCACACACTGTACTGGTTGCCACCCAATCGCAGGGCACATGGAGAAAGACAACAGTCGCACTCACAATCACACGTACGAGTGTCGGGGTGCGGCTTTTTGGGGAATAAATGTCGTACATTTAAGTAAACGGCATCTGATAAATAAGATTTGAAACAGAGTTTGACATATTTGGTTTAGTTCTCTTAAGATCGCAAAGCTTTATGTGTGTGTGGTCAACACCAAGGGACGTTACTGGAATGTGAAAGGGAACAACAGCTAATTAGAATGCGACCTCAAGATTGTGTTGTTGCCTCACACAAATGGAGGAGCAAACAATTTTGTTCAGGACAGTTCAGTGTTGTAAAACCAACCAGTCACCAGAATGTTTTTACCAGCTAAGTAAACAAATAGCCTACTCTTCTATTTTAGCTGTGTCACTACTAAAAACGGCCACCATTTTCTTTCCATTTTGCTGTGTCAGATTTTGGGAATGGGAATTTTGCGGTGGTCCACCAAGTTTGCATTTTCTCATCGTTTCGCGCAAGATAAGACCTGTTTTTTTCAGATTATGTTGTTGGTTTAGCACCTGTTGGTGAAAATTTCAATGGATAGGTTTCCGGTGATGTCACCACAGTCCCAGGATTCTCTTTTTCTATAACGTCATAACTCTTAGACCAATCGGATAAATTAACGATACAAAAAAAAATCACGCTTCACCTATCACCTGTGTTCTCTGACCTATATGACACACAAGATGGCGGCTGTCACAAGGCATGACGGGTAATTGGAAACCCATCTATTCAGTTGAGATGTTCTGTAATTTTGACAAAGATTAACGTGACCTCAATTTCAGGGTTAAAAATCACACCTTAATAGTATTCGTACACAATACAAAAACTATGTCACTTTGATTCAATGTTAATTCGTAATCCTGACAATACACTTGCTCTCAGTTTCATTCAGATGACTCAAGTGGATGCCGCCAATAAAAAAATCGAAAAATGGCCTTTTTAAACATTACAATTCAAAGACTGGCATACAGGCATTTTTTGTCCCACAAAGTCAAGGTTTCAGTCAGAAATTTCCAAATGAGATCTGGACAAGAAATGTTGGGACAATTTGTGACGTAAGAAGTGACATGACATCCTTAATCCTGATCCAATTCTTCCAAACTAGGGCTCATGATTTTAATGTATCACATATCCATCAAATTATATTAACGACTTTGATATTCAGGTATGTTGGAGTTTTTATTAACTCATCTATTTGTTCTTCTACTTATCATCCTTGTCCGAGAGGAGCTTTCCCATTGTCTCATCATGAACTCCAACAAGTTCAAAGTATAATGGCATATCTTTGTTTTTTATACTATAAATACAAAAATATTAGTAGGTCTATCAATTTTTTTGCAGACGAGAAACTGAAGGCTGATACTGTATATTTCAATTCAGCCTCACTCCTCGGGCTGTGATGTTCAAGTCAGAAAGATTTCTTTACTTTTGCCAGGAAGAGACCAGTTTCAAGTACCTTTGATTAGATAGATCCAAAATCTCAATGGCCTAGGTGGTGTAACACAGTTGCACAAAGTAGTTGAAAAAATTACACATTTTCGGAAACCAAAGAGCTCTCATACCACTGATAACTGTGTCATTATCATGTTGAGCAGAACAGGAAACTGGCGAGATGAATCAGCTTGATGTAAGATGTGTCCGAAATACAATAACAGCCATAGTTAAACTGTTAACTGACAGCATTTAACTGAAAATAATGATTTGTATTTGGCTTCACATTTGTGACTATGTCCAATATTTTGTGTGGGCACCATTATTTTCTAGCACTTCTTTAATCTGCTTGGGCATTCAGGACAAAAAGAACTGCTCAGGTTGCAACAAAAGTCTTCTTCCACCCCTCCTCGATGACATCATGAAATCGGGGTAGGTTTGACACCCTGTGGGGTCATGGGATGAGGTAGCAATGCCCCCCTAACACTGTGTTTGGCTCCCCAAATCCTTAGTTCAAGGCAGGCCCAAAAATTTAAAAACATATTTTACAAGTTGCTCTGTGACTGGTATTATTTGGCAAAATCCCCTCACTTATGTGCTTCAGGAAAACAAAACCATATATTCCCATAAACACTCTTTTAAATGTCATGGAAAACATTCCTTGAATAGTTTAAGCTATTATTGTCATGGTCTGTACCCTGCACGTCTTTTGGTAGATCTTGTGTGGTGTTTGGCCCCCTTCTTGCACTCTCTCTCTCTGTCTCTTCTCCCCAGGAACCAGGGCCAGCTGGGCCGTGTACCTGCAATCAAACAGGATTCAAAATTGGCTGCATTTAAGCCTACCAAATCCAGGATTCCACCGCTAGAGTATTAATGTTCATCGGTGGTACACTGGCTTTTTCTTCACATGTAAGCGAAGATACTCCGCGGAATTGAACTTACCTCCGTGTTCTTTTTGCTGCTCCCATGCTCCCGCCCTTGCTGTTCTCTCCAGCCACATCGCCTAGCTCTTCCACCTGGTCACGCCACCACTCGTTTATTTTTTATTTACATTTGTTCTCAAACTGTTTAACCGTTTAAAATGTTTAATAATATGTAAGAATACCAGACGACATAGGGACATTTTCTACCGCTTAATCGAGGTCAGGTTGCAGGTGCAGAAACTTTAGCAGGGACGCCCAGACTTCTCTCTCTCAAGGAACTTCATCCAGCACTTCCAAGGAGATCCTGAGGTGTTCCCAGGCCAGCCCTGACAGTCACTCTAGCGTGTCCTGGGGCATCCCTGGGGTCTCCTCCTGGTGGCATCTGAATCATATGCTCCAGCCACCTTATCTAGCTCCTCTCAATGTGGAGGAATAGCAGCTCTACTGAGATAATCCCAGATGAGCTTGTCTGTAGGGGGGACAGCCCATACACCCTGCGAAGGAAACTCATTTCATTTCATTTTATTTCACCGTGGACAACTCAAGAGTGTAAGAGAGTCCAACCCCTCTCAAGAGATCTGGCACCAAAGCCCAAGCAGTGTATGGAGGCGTGTCCAACTATATCTAATTGGAACTTCTCGACCTCACACACCAGCTTGGGTCATTCAATGCCAGAGTAATGACATTTGATGCCCCTGGAGCCAGCTTCGGTATCCGGGGATGGGATTGCCAAGATCCCTGTCTTCAGCCGCTCCCCACCTCGTACTGTACCCAACCTCTAAGGCCCCTCCCACTGCTTGGCCATCCCCCATGGGTGCAGAGCTGGCCACCAGACACTCACCTTCAAGCCCCATCTACATCCCTTTCTCCAG
This sequence comes from Syngnathoides biaculeatus, assembly GCF_019802595.1. Classification (NCBI taxonomy): domain Eukaryota; kingdom Metazoa; phylum Chordata; class Actinopteri; order Syngnathiformes; family Syngnathidae; genus Syngnathoides; species Syngnathoides biaculeatus. The sequence goes on along the minus strand of NC_084643.1, from coordinate 21,455,979 downwards.
AGGGGGACCCCGGTGATCTGAGTCCGGGCAAGGGGAACCTTGATCCACTTGTATTTTTAATCATAGGAATCTATTAGCCGTGCCTTAATTGGTCCTTCACCTTGGACCACTTTGCTTCAGGTGACCCTACCAGGGACATGAAACCCCAGACCACCTAGCTCTTAGGATCATTGGGACCCACAAACCCCTCCACCATGATAAGGTGACTGATTCTAGGAGGGACTGCAAAATCCATTGCATTACATTCTGTCAACCAAACCAAATTAATGGATCACCGTGGTAGAATCTTAACGCTCTATTTGCACTTCGTCTCTTTCAGTTTGCAGCTGATAACGATTTAACCTAACATGGTGGCCACTGTACAATGATTATTTATTCAGTTTTTTTTATTATTATTATTCCAGGAACATAATATTCATCAGAGTACTGTGCTTTTGACTAGGATTCATTCATTGGGGTTGTGTTGCAAATTGCCTGTTCTTTTAACTGTTGACTGTTGCATTTTCATAATGGAAGGTGAAATTAAATCACAATAATCATTGTTTTCAAACTGGAAAGTATTTCTTTTTTTCATCCCAGAAGCACGACTGATTTGGAGTTAAAGTCTGAATATTGTTTGTGTTAGTAACCCATTATAGAAATGTATCTACCACTAAAATGTAAAGGTGGAGTGTCCTAGTCTCTCGATAAAGTTGTTTAAAAAAAAAAAAAACTGATCACTTTCAACTGTACATTTATTTCCAAAAGGCTGCGTATACATTTGCAAATTCTACTGTACAGAAAACATCCAAAATGTCCATATTTATAGATCCAATATACCATAAAGCTGTCCTGATATTACCAAACCCAGGATGTTCAGCACTAGAAAAGCTCTGTAGCCTATTCGGTAATATAATTTAAATACGTTTTGCCTAATGTTTATCAGTGTGATTTGTTTTTTTCATTCCCATCGGTTCTTTACAACACCCACCATTTATAGTAGTTAAACAAGGCACGAGAACAGTGATTTGATGCCAAAGGCCATGCGTGCAGCCCCCCGGAAAATAAAGAAAATAAAACAAAGAAAAAAGAAAAAAGAGCATGAGAAGGACTAACTCATGTTAAAAGGAATCATTTACACAACCTCAGACCTTTTCACCTGAAACAGGGTTAATACTTGCCAGTGTAACCAAAGCATTATAAAGTACATAGTGAGGACAGTGTAAGTGCATGTCTGACATTGTTTTTAATCAACCACAGAGGCACAGTTGAGATATCTGACACAAATCTAAAATTAAAGTGAATGCTGACTAACGCAGCCAGGATGATGTCAGTGCAACATAAGCCACTGTTAAACATTTTGTTTTGGCATTTTTTAGTTGTGGTAAATAAATAGATCATCAGTTACTGTTAGAGATTAATCAAATAATTCACACAATAGTTATTTATTTTGGTTAGAAATACAGATAGTGGCAAAAGAAAATTTTGTACACTATATTCGCCCAGTAAAGTCAATCACATCATTCGGACACAAGGCAATTCGTTGAAGTTCACACTATGACAAACCTTATTGATCATTCTTGTTCAAAGTAGCCAAAAGAATATCACCATATAACATCATCTCATCTAATACAATATATTGGCCTCTGTAGTCATAGCATCTTGATATTCATAACAGCGGAACGCTCGTTTGCACAAAGCAGTGCAAGCAGTGAAGGGGTGCAGTTGATGGAGTGAGGTCTTGGTGGTGACTTGGGTGGTGGATCACAGATTTATTTCGACAGTGGGCATCCAACCTATAAAATCATTGTGGAAATCAATCAATTGAATGGATTATGTTGAAATGTTTGCTGTGGAAACAAACTAAATCAATGAGGTTTGCGGACACTTAAGTCGCGAGGAAATGATCTCCAGCTCATTCAGTATTTAAAGTTCTTGTATTTTGCCAAACAAATATCTTCTACTATTTGGAAGTCATATTGTCTCTACAATGCCTCAGTAAACATGAATTAAAATCATCCAAGCATATCAGATGCTTTTCTGCCGAGAGGCCTGAACTCCGTTCGTTTGAGTTTCTCGAGTTTATTATCGATGTCACTCACGAAGACATCTGTCTACCTCTCCACTCCTGTGCCAGAGCTGTCAACGTAAGAAAGTAGTGAAGTTTGGGGCTTCTACACGGAAGCAACCAATCAGTGAAAACAGGGGCATCTTAACCAAAGATGGACAAAGGAGATACAAAACTGGATCAAACAGAAGTAGTTAGTTGTAGAAAGGACTTTTCTGGACACATGTATGTCAAAACTATGGTCTTCTTTTTTTTTTTTTTTTTTAAAGAAATAGACACTTGAATACAGTACTAGTCCACATTATAAAGTCACCGTACAGAGGTCTAAATAGCCAAAATCGGACCTTTAATCAGGGTATACCGTAAATGTATCAATGTTACAGTCCTGGTCACTGAGTCCTCTCTCGCCTATTTGATGTCACAATGAAAGATTATGTGCGTTGCTTTTAAAGGGCATGCAATAACCTGCTTCGATTGGACAGCGTTGAAGCCAGCGTGGTTGACGCCCACACCAGCACACACATCCCATTTAAAATGCACTGGGGGTTGGTACACCGGTCAAGTACATTATCAATACCGGGTCTCGCTCATATTGTTGTCGCCCTCCAGCAGAGTTACATCACGCGCCGTGCTGGATTTGAGCCAGTCAGGAAAATAGTGCCCTTTGTGATTAAAATGCATCTGTAAACAGGAAACTGAATGAGTTTTGACACTTGATGAAGGCAATTGCGTTGCTAATATATTTAAAACTCAAACTGATTTATGATACAACACACCACATTAGGCATGGCCTGCATTTTTTTTTCTTGACTTGGTTCTGATTATTTAGTTTCATGCTTTTGTCAAGTTTTCCTGTCACATGTTCACATCCTTTCTGCTCATTTGGTTATTGTCTTGAAAAAGAACCTTGTATCAACCTATCAACTCCCTGCAGCCACATGTGTCTTGTCCAGGATTTCCTCATAGTCTTGTCAGTTTGCTTGCATTTAGATCCCCTTTTCTTCCAGTACTGGTTAGTTCGTTTTCATTTGTAGTCTGTTGCTGTGAGTCACATTTCTCTCATTATCTCAAGTTTTGTGTCATTAGTTTACCTGTAGTGTTTTTGGTTTTGAAATTAAATATAATTTTGAGATTCTTGCACTCCTGCTTTTTACCCCAGAATTTCACTTAATTTTTTTTCAACCTCATTGCACTTCTAATATTTGCAGATAACTGTGGCAATTTTCCAATTTGAATGATAGCATTCCAACTATGCCGCAATTGTGCCCCCAGTTTTCAATATTTCCCAGAGAATATTTTGTTTAACAAACCATAAGGCATACATCAAAAGTGGCACTCCAAATCATCAAGCGTGTAATAAATTCACAAGTGATGTTTTGAAACCGATTAACACGAACTATAATTACCAATTTCCTGAATAACTGATGAACCAGGTGTTGTATCGGGACACGCAGCTCCTTCAGATAACTCCATTAATCATTGAGTATGCCTACAGATGATTGTTAATTTCATGATATTCTGTATATTTTGTTGCTCTGAAGGAACATACGTACAGCAAATGCATTGACTACAACACACATTTATGTTACTTAATGGTACCAACATGGGATGGTTTACATTCGACTAAGGCAGTAACCATGCAGTTTGGAGATATTTGAATTATCTGACTTACTGTAGTTGGTTGCAAAAGTCGGTCAATATACTGTACTCATTTCTTCCCGCAGTAAATAAACAACTCATGAATGCAATAATTTATAAACTCCACGTGCCTTTCTGTTTGTTAACTAGGCTGCCAAATATAACAATAATATGAACAAAAACAGAAACTAGCAGAGTAATATAGAGGACCATATTTCTGCAATTCCTACCGGTTTTATTATATTTAATTTTACTGTTCCGTTCTGTGATCCGACAACCACAAAGTCGGAGTAATCTTTATTTCCAGTTTTGGAGTCATCCCGCTACCCCGTTAAAATGGAGATGCATGGAATTTTGTTTGGTCTGCGCATGTGAAGTCAACATGATAGCTCTTAACGGTATAATTGGTTGGTAAGCCCCAGACACGCAGCCCCAACAGCTCGAGGAAATTAACTCATTTTTCAGTCAGTGAAAAAAAAAAAGAAACTCTTATCAGCTGTAAAAAGGTGCTATGAAATCACTCAAGCACTGGACAATGCGACCACATCAGGCAGTCACTCTAACCATGCTGCCATAGTGTAGATGATCGAAAGAATATCATAATTTTATCATACAACATACACGATTTTCTCCAAAGTCTGTAGAACTCGATCTTCAGGACAGTTTTAAGAGATGAATATGATCCAATTCCTTGAATTTTCACAAACACAACATTTACTGTATGCAATTAGTATCTTCTGCCAATACCAGCATCCACAGGAGAGGGTGGATTTCTCTTTTTGTTCTCACGGCAAATCAAAAACGACTAGACACAAAATATCTGTCTCTCCCACCCATCCACTCGGATGGTAAACATAAAATTAAATTGTCAACTAAGAATAAAGTGAAGAAGTTGGTTAGCAGTGGCCATAGCTGACTGCTTAATAAAGAGGACAGTAGTAGTAGCAGTAGAATCCACAGCAGGTAAAGCCAAATCTCTTCCCATTGAGACAGATGATTGTGTCAACATTGACACATTGCGCCACACCGGCACACTTCATTGTCTGTTCTAAGACTTCTTGACGTTCTCACCTCAGCCTGCTGAACCTTGTAACTGATGATTTGCAAATGTGCACATTCATCTCAGACTGCTCTCCTGTATTTGATTCAAGTCCGTCTCCTGCTCATCCTGATCCTTGCGGGAACCTTTGAGGTGAATCTTGCCAATTTCCTCGAGAGCACAGGCAAGAGAGTCAAGGTCAGCCGTGTCTTGGTGGCGAGCCTCCCATAAGCACAGTATGACGGCTGAGGGACTCTGCTGCTTTGCAAAATAACCAAGGTTTCTGTTGAGATACAAAAATAGAGATGAAAGAAATAATCAACACTGGGAGTAGGAAAACAATTTGTTGGTATTAGATATGGACACATATCTTGGAACACCTGGCTGTTACACACGATGGAATTAAAATGGTCTCTTGTGTGCTGCTTTAACAGTGTCCCATTCTTTTTCATTTGAGCCAGATAGCATCCTTAGTATAAAGTGTATATGTTACATTATTGACCCCTTCTTTTTTTCAATTGCATCGTATTCTATTCCCTGAACCATCATTATTATTCATGGTAATGTCAGTGGGATGGGACTAACAGGAACGCTACTGTCATGGCTTGGCTTGCCATATTTTGCCTGCTCTGGAGTGACTTGGCAGGAAGTGAGGTCAGGATCCTTCCTGTCACTAATCACTGATCTCACGCTTAACTCCTCAACATACGTACATTTGTCTTCAGAATAATAGTGTGTGTCAAAAAAATGTGTAAAGCACAGAATCCTTATCCATCTATTCATTTTCTGAACCGCTTATCCTCACAAGGGTCGCAGGAGAGCAGGAGCCTATCCCAGCTGTCATCCGGCAGGAGGAGGGGTACACCCTGAACTGGTCGCCAGCCAATCGCAGGACACATAGAAACAAGGACTCATTCACATCTCTGGGATGTTTAGAGTCTTCAATTCACCTACCATCCATGTTTTGGGATGTGAGAGGAAACCGGAGTGCCCAAAGAAAACCCACGCAGCAACAAATACATTAATCCATCCTTTTTCTGAGCTGCTTATCCTCACAAGGGTCACAGGAGTTCTGGAGCCTATCCCAGCTGTCATCAGGCAGGAGGGAGGGTATACTGTGAACTGGTTGCCAGCCAACCACAGGGCATGTGGAGACAGACAACAGTCGCACTCACAATCACACCAAGGGACAATTTAGAGTCTCCAATAAATGCATGTTTTTGGGATGTGGTAGGAAACTGGAGTGCCCGGAGAAAACCTACGTAGACATGGAAAGAACATGCATACTCCACACAGGCGGGGCCGGGATTTCAACCCCAGTCGTCAGAACACTGTAACCAGTTGCTCCACCGTGCTGGCCAAAATCCTTATATAGTAATGCTTTCTATTTATACATGCATTGGGAATACTGCACATTTTATACCAAATCAAAGCATGAAGAAACTTAAAAACGAATTGTGGAATGTAGTCCAATCACACTGGGCAATAATGCTAGTTTAGACTTTAGATTTGTCATAACTTGACTGACTCGAAACAAAACACATGTGAAGCTCAGCTCATTTCAGAAACTGCATTTATACAAATAAATATTAGTTCAGTGATTCACAGGATAATGTGTAATGTGCCAAATGCTTGGAAATGAATCCCATAAGAATGTTGCTCTTCATTGCTAATTAAAACAAAGACTAAAACACTAAACTCTACTATTATTCAGATTGGAAACATTGGCCTGGGGAGGATGAACCTGAATACTTTGACACTTCCAGCCAGATATTCTTGAACCTTTTCAAACCAAATGTATCCTTATAGTTTATTCTGCTCCACCACCACACTGGAAGGATTTTTGTTTGTTCACAATGCTTAGTCGTTATAAGCTTCTCATTTGTATTTGTGGCCCAACTCTGCTGCTTTCTTGTGTCCAACTAGAAACTAAACATAAAAGCTTGCTACTTTTCTGCAGCTTCTGTAAAGTGCAGATAGCGAGGATGGAGATGACGTGCTTATCAGCGCTGCCCGTTATGGATGATCACAAAATGATGTTGTATGCAAAACAAATTGCATAAACCCAGGTCCTCATTTACATGTCAGAATCAAGATTGATAATCCATTGATTTAATGAAATCATGAAGATTAAGTAAACAAAATGATCATGAAAATTCTTGTATTTCTACATGTGATTTTATGGAGGCGCACAGTTGTGTATTCACTAAAATTCACTTCCAGAACAATTTGTTTTTCAAATTCAATTAAATTTTTCAAAATTTTGTCAAAAACATCTCCATGCAATAGTCATAATCATAAATCCTAATAAATTATAGCTTCGAGACTGTATGAAAGGAAAAAAAATAAACATGCTGATTACATCAAGTTTACTTGTCTACAGTCAGGATTGTCATAAAGAAATAAAAAGTAGGTCAAGCTTTGAGAAAGGACTAAAATGCAGGGCTGTGCTTTCCGTGAGCATGAAATTAGCAACAGTTCCAACCTTCGTGAACATTTTTTTTTTAATTTTGCATTGTCAATAAAATTGCACTGTTTCCAGGTTGTTGTCCTTTTCTTGCTGCTGTCATCCGTGCCTTCATGGGGTCAACCTATAAAAATTCACTTCCAAAACTGTTTGGCAAAGTTTGTCAGAATTTCCATATTTTCAAAATTTTGTAGAGAACATTTCTGTGCAGAGTCACTGATGATGTAGTGGCATCCACGCAAAAAGAAAAGAAAATGGACATCCGCAGCTCTGCAGAACCACTTGTCAGCTACAAAATCTATGGTTATTCCACTTTGTTCAGTAACCTTCTCTTTTTTTAATCCCGCTTTATATATTCATTCCTTCATCCTGCCAAATTCTCCCTAGTTATAATATCGTTCATCAGCACAAAAACTTTATACTTTTTTTGGGTGCAAATAATCTCTGGTACTCTCCCGGAATATAAATATAGAGGTGGCCATTTGCATAATGGGTGCTCTTTAAATGCCGCAAGTGGTATAATTACAATAGGACATGTAATTTCCAAAAGGATTAAACATGTTGATAATTATATGCAAATAAATTTACCGGCATTGACACATTACTAAGCATTTGAGGACATCAAGTTTTATTTAAAGAAGTGCAAGTTTTGATTAAGACCTATAAGCACCTTCCGATTTCTAAGGAAAACCAAATCAATTACATTGAATGTATATTTAAATTAAATACAAAACGTGCTACTCCCACAACTCCCAAATAATTAATTGTAAACTTTAGTACAATATAAATATGACTTGGCGCACTATGATTTCATTAACTTAAATGAACACACACACACACAACGCTTGAAAAACTTTACAGAATTCAAAACATATTCTAGAATATAATTCCATCTCAAAGAACTACTCTGAACTGGAGGAGATTAAGATTTGCATGCCATTGATTTTGCAAGAGACGGATAGTCCAGTAGGGGTCAGTGTTTCACTGCAGCTCATTAGAACTCTCCAAGGACAAAGAAAGAAAGTAACTTCAAAGGCTGCAACATTTGGCGTGAACCAAAGCCACCCAGTGTGGAGAGGAAATCTTATCTAGATAATTCGGAACACCAAAGGACTCCAAGACAGTGGCCCCTCGTGAACCAGTCCTCTTAGCAAGAGATTAAATATCCACCACAATCTAAAATCCTGGAAAAAAAACAAAATAAAATGAAGATCTAAATCACCCTCACAAGAGGGGCTCCCCCATTCGTTAAACACACGGACACACACGCACACACACACATATCCTTACAAGTGCACATACTGTTGTTTTGATCAGGTAAACACCGGTCATCACAAAAATCACCTTTTACAGCGGTAAACATTAAATGTTGAGTTAACAATTAACATAAAGTTTCATCTTGTAATTGAACTTAGCAGTAATTTACAATTGCACTGCATCATGCTGAAAAAATAAACAAAAGCAAATAGTTGGCTTTCAATCAAAACTGAGTTTAATTACATTGGTCGAATAATTTTTGAAACAGATCTCCTATTGCGTCTTACTATATTGTTTCGGTAGCCTGTGTGTGTTGTCTGATCAGGAAACATGGGACAAAATATCCATTTTCGATACTGCTTGTCCACTTTAGGGTTGTGCACGTGTTGACACCTTGGGCTGGTCACCAGCCAATCATAGGTCAGAAAAATAACATTAAAACTGCAATACAATGCGTCCCTATCTTTCACTCTATATTATTGATAAAACAACATAAAACAATGTCCCTGTCCGAAATACAGAACAATTAGTGTTAGTGTGCCTAACAAGCCTGATTATTCTCTCTGTGTTGAATGGATTCTTTGCATTTTAACGACCAAAGAAAAGAAATCCCACTATTACATGCATACAACACTTTCAGTCAGTCTCATCAGCAGAGCAAAGGTTCCAAATTTGACACAATCTCACATCAAATGCAAGCGAGGAAAGCAGCTCACCGATTTAAGTGGAGTTTGTGGGCTAAGAGTTGCCAGTCCTTGCCCTTGGCGTTGGCAGTGTCAAAGGTGGCACAAATCCTCTGGCGGATGGATAAGGGGATTTTGAAAGCCTTGGGCCCTGTCTGAGAGGTGATGGTGCAGTCTGTCTGCATGAAAATTGGAACCAATTCCTTTTCGGTCTAGGGGAAAAGAAGAGGCGTCAGACATGTTTTCATCTGTTACTGCCCAGATGTCTGGGATATTTTATTTATTTATTTTTTGGAATAGTCATAAACATGATACCAGCAACATTATCCTGCATCTGTATATAATGTCATCAAAAGGTTTGTACACAATAAAATAAGAATTAGTTGCACTAACAACTAAAAATGGACCATACAAACCAACTCCTGATATTTTAAAGAACATATTTTTGGACACTCTGCATGTACTCTATTCGGATTAAGAATTGGTGTTATGGTACTAATGTCTCTCGACTGGTGAAAGCAAACATCCAGAACAAGACTATAATTTATGAATCGACGTAGTGTACTCGCGTATGCAGGCAACCCCTTGTCACACTCCCAAATGGTAGTTGTATATTGCGTATGCAGTCAATGTGTCCAAAATGACACTATTTCCATTTTATTTATTTTTTTAGCAAAAAGCCAAGCTGTCCAAACATCCCCAAACAACCTGAGTGACTTTGAATAATTACAATTGGTACATTGCATAATAATTTACTGAAAATTGTTTTGATATATATATTTGAAGTAGTGTCAGGAGGAATATTAAATTAGGTTTGCTAATTAAAATAGCCACCATGATTTGTCATTTTTGTGCTCTGACAGAGCTAATAATCCGGTATATTATACAGCTCTACCACTGTTGTGGGTGTAAAAAAAAAATCTGTTTAGTTTACACATCTGACAAATAATTCATCCACCTGGGATGATGAAAGCTTAGCAGTGTTGAAGGCCTCAGGCAAGATAAGCATGTAAGTGAGTGAGTGTGAAAAAGGACTTGTGAGCAGAAGAGTATCACTCTCCTCTGCCTAAACAGACGCTTGTCAAGGTGCTCTTGACTAAGGATTTCAAACTCCGAGCTGCTCCAGTGGAGCCGCTCAGCTGCTGACAGAAGACGCTTGTTACTCTGAGAAGCTCCCAGGTGTTCATGCATGTGAAAGTGAAACTACTTATTTTCTGGACAAAGTGTCTCCATGAATAAAAATTCCTAAATGCATGGAAGTGGCTCGATGGCTGTTATGTACTGTATTTATTGTACAATTTTGGGAGAGAAAATAGTGCTATCCTCACTCTAATAATACACAACGCATGCTCAGGAGAGCTGCCCCTGCTGACAGTGTCCATGATGCAGGAAGGTTACACAAAGGTTGAGCAAGAAAGTTCATTGTCCCATGTGTCTCCCGCCTGCGCCCCCGCCCAAGTGGCTCACCTTGCCAACCGCTGTGTAAACCTGCAGAATCTGTTCATGGCCTTTGACCTGGCGCACGCTGATTTTGCAGGAGAGTTGGGTGGTGGCTGGGCTGTATCTCTCTAGAGAGAAGGCACAGTGCAGAGGCTGGTGGTTGCTGCACCACACTTGGGGGAAGGAGAATTCCTAGGAGCAACACATAGCGACAGGGTACACAACAGTGGTATGCCAAAAACAGGAACCATTCTTACGCACACATTCGCTGCAACAGTAGGTTCCTCTGCCTTCGTCTCCTGTTCCAACAACGTGCATGTTGGGTGAAGTGAAGACTCCAAAGTGTAATTGTGTAAAATGTGACAGCAAAAACGAGGACGAATGGCTGTTTGTCTACATATGCCCAGTGACTGGCTGGCAAGCAGTCCAGTGTGTGCCATGCCGCCCACCCAATTAGGACAAGCGATAAAGAAAATGGACGGATGGATGGATGATTCTCATGAGAATAGGATTTGCGCTGAGAGGCATTTTAAAATTTACACGCTTGTATAGCTAATATATAATAAGGTTCAGTTTTTAATGACTGTTGAAAAATTTATTTCATCTATATTTCAATTCTGGAGAACCAGCAAACCTCCAGGAATACCTATGACCTCTTCTGGATTCCATTGCTGCCAAATCTGCATATTAATATTTGACTCATCAGTGATTCTCCGAGGAGACTGTATTAAAAGTGTTGACCTATGTTCCTGCTGAAGACCTGACCCCCGTGATTTTGATCTTGACTACTCGGCACAGCACAAAGAGGCAGATAATAGTCAGGCACTGGTAGGGGGTTGGGGTCGGGTTGGGGGGTTTGGAGTACAGTACAGGCGAAAAGCTTGGATGCTGTTTAGCACTCTAAGCTGACTTGACGTATGCGACAATGCTCGGCTATTATTCTACACCTGCTCCACCAAAGCGAAGTGTTCCTGCTGTCCCGAGGCTCTCATAAATAAGGCTGTTGAGAAGGTGGATGACTTTGAAGCACAGAGCTTTCACCCTGCATTCGCTGTATTCTTTAAGTCAGGGCACACCTCAGCAGCTCTGCAAATTTCTGCCACAGGTAAAAAAAATAGTTATCAAGTAAACAGTGGTGGTTGATTGCAGCAGTCTGTCTTACTTTTTTTTTCTCGATATCACGTGTTTATGATTCCGAAAAAGGAAAGATTCATACTGGAGGAGATTTCAATGATGCAGTTACTTATTATTATCTTTGTATACTTTGCACCAGCATGTAACATTCTGAATGCCACAATCTTGAACAATAAATAACATCGAGTACACTAATTTGCTGCGGTGTTGTTCATAGTCGCTCGCGGCCGTGGGAGGCGTTGTTCGTCGCCGCCGTGGAGGTGGATCGGGCGGGGAGGTGGTTTGGCCACGTGTGGGAAAAGAAAGGAGCTCCCCCACCACCGGCCACTGGTGTTTCGCCCCGGATGGGTCATCCTGAGTATGCTACATACTGTCATACATACTGTCGAGGAGTCTCTTAGTTAGAAGTGATCCGCATATCATCTAAATATGGCTCGAAACGACAGGGTAATATTGCGCCGGTCACTTCACTCGATTGTGAGATGTTCTCTTCTTTGAAAAGAGCTTCCGTGCCAGGAGGGGCGTCAGAAAAATCCAAAAAACTCTGTTGTTGGTCTCCCATAGCCGGTGGCAGAGCATCTTCTCAATGGCGACTGTCCCATGTAACAGCCGTAAATGACGTAGCAGGCAATATGGTTACCACTTGGATGTCGAGTGAGACTTACGCAACTTTGCGCATGAATGTCACGCTCTCCACTCATATTTATTTTTTCGTATAGACATTGAAATGAATAATATTATATGTAATTTTCACAACAATAATAATTTTACAATTTAGATAGGGATGTCAGTGGCACTTTAATGTGTTCATAGCGGCAGCAACTAAGATAGTCAGCAAGTATTTCCTCCTACTGTTTGTTTATTTAGACAGCAGAAAATGCAGAAAGCAATGCCTAGTTGCCCTAAAGTTCATGAAAGTGGGTTGCCTTGCTCAAGGGCACCCTTACAGTAGTCCGGACGCACAGTAGCATCTCTCCACCAAACAGTTGCAGACATGTTAGTCTTAAAACGGTAATTTGTTGTTTGAAGTGAAACAGCTTGATAACGTTATCAAATCTTTTCCCTGTAACGTTTTGTTTCTTTTCACTTTCTCCATCATTTTCTTTTGATAGCGTCGACTTTGATTACACTCAGGGTAGGACAGCAGGAAGTAGCATCTGCTGAGTAAATTGCTGATAAAAAAAGATGAGAGTGAGTGAACATGTGTGTAAAAGAAAGTTGGAAATGTTATTCTCGGTCAGACCTCTGCTGTGAGGGCGCGCATCTGATATGCGTTTTGATCGCTCATAACATTTGTAATTTTACATTTTGTAAAATAAAATCTGTTCTATTTCCGCCACTAGATAGTACATATTCAAATAGATGGCCCTTAACAAATTGTATTAGCCCACCACCCAATATAATATTCATGCCGCAGCGGTAGTTAAAAAAAAAAAATAAAATCAATCAAATAACCAACACTAACAATACACTGGTCAGTAGAAGATATTCAACTGTAAAGGCATTTTCATTGCTAAAACATTGCTACTATTCAATCTAGCTTTGAATATTCTAATTGGCTGTTTTACAAAAAAAATATAAATTCTACATGCTTATTGTGTAAGGACAATTCATGGACAGTTTACATACAGTGGAGATTAAAAAAATTATTAAGAGTGTGAACGACTACAGTAATTTGTGACTTCTCAGTGAAGCTGAGAGAGCTTGCTCGGATTTTAATATAAAAAAATTAAATCAGTGGGGATCTCATTGAGAGTTCACAAAAATGCAAGTGAAACATGCTTTTGTAAGATTTTTAAAAAATACTGGTATTTATGGTGTCAAAGTGGTCAAAATACAATTATAAAGCACTGCATCGACACAGATTGAATGAAGCGGTTTAAGGGACCTGCCAAGTGCCCACTATACTAGAATTAAAATACAGCAGGAATAATTCTGCAATGTTATGAGAAAATATACATGTGTTTAAGATTATTAAAATATCAAATGAATGACTAGATCAATTATGCAGTGTATAAAAAAAAAGCAAAAGAAGTTTTCATTCTATTTGAGGAAGAAATATGCGAGAAACATCCTTGACACACCATAGCGACAACTGTAGTTGTAAACAGTATAAACATGGTCATGCTAATTATCACTGATCGGTTGTCATCCTTTAGGGCAATTTTTCAACTGTGCCAACCATTACCTGACAGGTGGTAAAGGGCTTGATGCTCCACAGGAACTGTGGGACGTCCTGGATAGACACCTGTAGGCTGAAGGTGTTCGCTCGAAAAGGCAGCATCTTTGGCTCCTCAAGTAGCTGGCCCCCTCTACTCTTCTCTGCTGCCACCACCCCCTAGGTGACAAAAGGGCACCAGAGAGGAAAAGGAATGCTTGATTAAGTGGGACAGTTAAAGAAAGTATCAATGTAATTGACGTGAATAATAGGAAGCCAAAAGAAAATACAAGATAGACACGTTTGCATTTCTGTATGGACACCTGTTACTAACCCCTTTTTATTTTGGGTCAAAAGCTTCTTCTTGCCTCATCACAAATGTGAATGTTGAAATGTGTTGGCAAGAAGTGACTGGCATATCTCCACTTGAACAAATCCTTCCACTTGTGCTCTCCATTAGCCTCACATTCACAAGAATCAACACAGCAGAATGAAGCTTGGAGTCAACACTGCTGAAACGTTTGAGTGTTTGTCGGTGGCAAACGTCTGTCTCCCAAATTGAATTTGTGATGATGAAAGAGCTCTTCTGTTGTTGCTTGCAGGTGATTATTTGTCATCACTGTTGAGTGTCCCACTGGGATGGTTTCATGCCTGGCCTGTCTCTCCTAGAGTATTTCAATCATTGCAAACACAAGTGTAACTGATGTAAGGTCACTCAGATTGAGAGCCATGATCACTGTGGGATATCCACGAGTGCGTACTTATTTGTTCAGAGGAATGTGCTTTCGGCAAATTGCATATTGTCATTTCAACGGGCATGAAAACAGACTGAAGACAAATGTTGGTGAAACAAGAACAGAGACAACCTGGAGCATACATTGGCTCATCTGCCATAGATCTCAATATGAGAATGAGTCATACTGAGATCATAGATAGACATAATGAATCAATTTATCTTATTGTCCCTGTAAAGCATTGTTGTAAACTTTGATGTATCATGATTTATTTGAACTTAGAGAAATTTAGAGTCACCTGTCCCTGATCTGCTGTTTGTAACATCCCTCGAGCCCTTGATTACATGATCGTAGCATGTTGGCGGAGGTGCTGTGCATTATTGTTACTGTAATGCAAAGCATTAATAATCGTTGTAGCTACTTTCTCGACTTTGACTGTAGGCTGGCCTGACCATATTGGAAAGGAAATAGAAAGCAAAATCACATATTTGGAGCTTACTACCGTGCACGACTGACGTACAGTCAAGCAGAAAAAGAGAGCCATACCCTTGCTTGACAATTTCATATGTTGGTGGGGATTTCCAAATGAAAATCAGGCAGTGCTTGTAAGTCCTAATGTTATTGCCTTTTATTCCTAAAATGCATTTGTTTCCATTAACATGCAATTTGTGATTCCACTCTGTAACAACATATTTATTCTGGCAGCCCTTGGTAAATTTGCATGTTTTGGATACGTTTTTCAAAGTCATTTATTCTATTTGAAATATTAATTTTGCACAGAAGTTTGTTTTGTGGTAGCACAGTGGCACAGCTGTAAACCGCTGGCCTCACAATTCTGAGGACCCGGGTTCAATACCTGTGCCACCGCTGGTGTGGAGTTTGCATGTTCTCGCCGTGCCTGCGTGGGCTTTCTCTGGGCACTGCGGTTTCCTCCCACATCCCAAACAAATGCAACATTAATTGGCCACTCTAAATCGCCCCTCGGTGTGACTGTGAATGGAACTGCTGTCTGTCTGTATGTGCACTGCGATTGGCTGGCAACCAGTGAACCCTGCCTCCTGCCCGATGACAGCTGAGATAGGCTCCTGCACTCCCGCGACCCTTGTGAGGATAAGATGCTAAGAAAATGGATGGATGATTCTTTTTGCCTGGTCACCTGGGAGCGGAAACGGAACTGTTGAAGTGTTCTGTCATTCACTTCTGAATAATCGGCGAATGACCAATCAGCAGCCAGCATGTAGGGGACTCGCAAGCAATGTCACTCACTTTGGCGAATGACAAATGAGCAGCCAGCGTCAAGCAGCATCGTGCAAGCAGAGGAGGGACTGAGTGAACCTCAGTGAACTGAGCTCACTGAATTTGAGTACTGAAGAACTGAAGAGTGGTTCCGTCATTTATGATCCACTAAGGCGTGATTTACTAGTTACTAGTAAACTAGTAAATCACCTAGTTGGTGAGTCACCTAGTATGAAGTGATTAATTTGCCAGAGAAATGATGTACAGTACTACACAATGATTGCACTCATGAGCAATTTTAACAGCAAGTCCTGATGTCCTTGCAAAAACATACAACAAATTGTGAAACACTAACTTTTCATGAACCCCCCCCCAAAAAAAAAGACGAAACACAACAACAAAAGACACTTTAAAATTTCCCGAAACACTAACATTTCACATTACAAATGGTTATATTATTTTGCACTCCCAGGCCACAGTATCGTGCTGATAGCTAAGTCAAGCACAGGAAAACTCGCACAAATATTTAAAATAAATGTAAATTAATGATAAATGTACATACATACACATATATTTGTGTATGTATGTATTCCCTCTGCAGCTCGCATGGGATTATTAAATCCTTTTTTATTTCATTATAATAATATATTAAACTTAAATAGTGGTTCTCACCACTCACACTTTACTCTAATCAGATCACAATAACAATAAGGTGAGTGAGCAGAAAACCCAGCTGCTGTCAGCGAAATACTGTGCAACAGAATACAAAAAAAGTCACGGCGGCTGGCGAGAGTCCAGCTGGATGTAAGCAGACATGGAAGGATCCTCGGTAGCTGAGCCTGCTGCATGGGAAGTGAAGCCCGGTGTTTGAGAACTAGCTCAGGGAGAGAAAAGTAGGTGATCATTTTGCCAAAGTTGTTTTTTTTTTTTTTTAAATTTCCCCAACAGACCTGAAAGAGTCACTGATGGTGTAGTGGTACACACGTCTGACTTTGGTACAGGCAGCGTGGGATCGATTCCCACTCAGTGATGGTGTGGTTATCTACCCTTTGACTGACTGGCAACCAGTTCAGGTTGTAGTCTGCCTTTCACCTGAAGCTAGCTAGGATAGGCTTCAGCTATTCCGTGACACTTGGGAGGATAAGCGGCTTGCATAATGGATGAATGGATGGAAAAAGTACTAAAGGATTCAGTGAAAGAATTATTTGAACAAATGTTTTTCAAGAACTGATTGTAAAGTTTCAGTACACTCAAAAGAACTGCTGTTTAACTGAAGAAGATTGTCAACACAAAACAGAACCATATTATCTAGTCATATTTGAGCAGAAATTTTCCCAAACAGCCTACAGTGTGTTTCTTTTTGCTAATACAATCTGAATGGAATAGCCATGAAAAAAAACAAAAACAAAAAAATGTGTGTTGAATCGAGCTTGATCCAGAACTAGAAAGCAGTGTGTGATTACTGGAGCTTGGGAAGCACAACAGAGATATGGTGTTAGGCAGACAAGAACCCATGGGATGCACGCGTCTGGCATCTGCTTGCAAAGCATAAACCAAATTCAAAAAGCCAGCTGCTGCTGATGGCTGTGACATGACAGAATGGTGATTGCAGAGAAGAATGAGTCACAAGCCTGAGCTCTCGTGTTTAGTCAAGTCTCTCGAGGGATCACAGGAAAACTGATTTCCCAGATGTTCACTTATAGGATCTCAATGCTTAAAATGCCTCTAATCTAGATTTCCTATAAAACAAATCAAGTCAAACATTACAAAATTTGTATCGATGAACACTTGACTAGTAGTGATTATAATACCAAGAGCTTTGTTTCACTGTCAAAATCTCTCTAGCTGTAACGCAATTAGTGGAACAATAAACGATGCATTCTCACCAGGAAATCTGCCAATTAGCTTCTTCATTGTCAAACAGTATCCAAATTCAGCATGCAATCTGACGTATATTCTTAGAAACTTTTATTGCTTCAGCTGAGGCTGCCTCAGTGAGGGAGGAGAGTCTGGCTACTTGCAGGGTTATTGGCCTTTCCCCCACTTGACCCTTAATATGGCTAACCCTGGAGCAGAGACTCTTACTCGGCTCCACGCTCTTACTGTGTTGCATTATTTTGATGCTTGTAATTTATTTAATCATGCAAATTTTACCTATAGGTTTACTCAAATTAAAATAATTTCTCCTTTCCATTATTACAATATGTAATATGTCCTCATAATAAAAGTTTGAGTCTTTGCAGATCTGGATGGTGCTCAAAGAAGCCTTTTGTTCAATTTCAACTTTGTAAATAAATGTAACCTTACAGCTTTTCGCTCTTTTTAATACCATAGTAACACACTGCATATAACAATAATTTTTGCTATAATCATATATTGCGCACACGCATAGAAGAGATTGGGCCATATTTTCATAACCGGTGCGACTACAATGCAGTGAAAGATGCAACTTTGTACTGGCACAGTTTATCTCACCTCCTAAAAGTATGGCACTGCAGAAAAAGTATGGCGACCACTGATTAAGATACAGTATCGGAGAGTTCTGAGTGATTCTTCGAAATTGAATCCTGATTTACATTTTGGCTTCTAACAATCAGAAAAATGTTATAACTGAAGAAAAATTACTGATGTGCTGCAGGGCGGGTTGTTTGTGCATTATAAAGGCACTCTGAAAGCACCCTCTGCTGCTTATAGCAAGTTTGAGACGGAGGTTCTCCTTCCTTCCCTGACAGTGATTTCAGGTGTTTATTTACACCACAGTTGGAGTTTACTGTAAAACTAAAAGCACAACAAAATGCATTACCCAAATAAAATATTTAACACAACCCCCCCACCTTATTGTAGAAAACGTCAGCTCATGCTATCAGTCAAAGGAAAACCCTAATGACTGACTAACATGGGCATTCGATCAGGAGAGGGATTTACCTTCAAATAATGAATATTTACACACAAACTGCATAGCAACAGATACAGACAAACAATGAAACAATGCCAACAAGCATAGTATTCTTCGTAATATGTAAAAACCAAGTTTAGTACAGGTTGATTGTGACTTTCTTCTTCATATCAAAATCCAAAAGTTCATGCACGCATCGTAGCACACTGCCCCCAAAAGGCCACGGTGCATCGAGCAGGAACAGTAGATAGTCATGGCTTTATATATTTATATATAAAAAAAGACTTTTTCCCCGTATGTTTGCCATGCAATCACGCTAAAATGTTCCTGTTTTAGGGGGGAGTGGTGGTCGACTGGTTTGCACATATGCCTCACAGAATCCAGGTTAACATTTTGTGAACGGTCACACATAAGAGCACATGCCTTCTTCCATGCCACCAGAAATTATGACAGCTGGATGGCAGGATTCTATGGATGCACGATGGTGCATTAACTGGAACAGTTAGCCCATTGGAAGCACACACCATTCCAGGGGCCCCTTCTGGGATTTAATCCCCTTGTAGGGCCTTGAGAGAATTACAGTATTTCCCATGTTTCCACTACAGCCACTGATGGTGTATAGTGGTACGCACACCTCACTTTGGTGTGGGCAGGTTGGGATTGATTCCCGCTCAGTGATGGTGTCGATATGTTATCTGTGAATGACTGGTAACCAGTTCAGATGTAGTTTGCCTTTTGCCCAAAGTTACTGGGATAGCCTCCCACCACTCCTATGAGGGTAAGTGGCTCAGAAAATGGATGGATAGTTTCCATAAATGGCACACTGGGTGACTGGTGTTATTACTTATTTTATGCTTGTTCTATTAACTTCTATTTAATGTTGATTATGTATAATGTAGATTTTTTTTTTTGATCATTGCATCAGTCACTCACATTTGAAAAATGCACGGGTGTAATCAGTCATGCCCGCAGATATAAAATTGAGCATGAGATTAAGGATGGAATCTCAAGACCTTAAAATAACTTACTGAGTTGTTATGCCCGAGTATGTAGTTGTGATCTAACACCATAATCATAATTTATTGACACTGCACAGACTGAGACAGACTATTTTAAAGAGGTCAATAGAGATTTAATTTCAAAACTAAGTATTCATATAATCAAATCATTTTATTTCATCATGATATATCGTTAGAATCTTGCGTAATTTACGGCGCCATCTATTGTCAATCCATTGATAAAACTAGCAGTAGATTATTGATATTTTGCTAAAGCATGGAGCAGAAAAAAGTTTTCAACTTCAAGATAACGCGGTACCACGGGGGAAAATGATATGGATAGACTAGTCTACCATCAGAACTTAGATCAAGTCAAAGTAAATTACAATCTCATACTTATTATATTTGGATACTGAAACATTACCTACGTTATATCCGAGAAATTTTTTCAAATTAACTCAGGGGTGCCCATATTTTGTCCACCCAAGATCCGGCGTAAAAACTGTGCCAAACAAATATGAGCGTTTCATCTGAGATGCCACACGGTGGCGACCCCTAACGGGACAAGCTGAAATAAACTTACTTACTATCTACTGTTCAAGCAGCCAGCCTCTCGCGATCGACGAGTGGAGCGGGGGTGGCCGGGAGTGGATGGGTGCACACACGCATCGCTGCAACTGCTGTACATAGGAGGCCGGCTTGCTAGAACGCCACCTTTATGTGTCTGCGGTCAACGTATTGGCCACACCTGAATCAAGCGACGAGGTGGATGATAGTCTGTCTTTCTTTTTTCTTTTAGGTACGCCGTCACACGATCAAACAAAACTGCCTCGCGATCAACGCATTGAGCACCCCTGGTGTAACTGAATTTCCTTTGACATGGCTCATTATGTTGATGACTTTTGACATAGATGAGCTCGCAGTACGTGAAGCAGCTTGGAACATATGCGTTTGGCATCACTTCCAAACATGCTCAGTATAGTTAACTTGCATTTCCTGTTTCCAGGTGAATACTGATTGTTGAGAATCAGGCTTGTTTTGTTACCAACGTTCATGAAATAAACATGTAAATTAATGTCAAGACTACATAAAATAAGCGACGTCTTTCAATATCTTTTTGTTCTACTCGTAACAAGTTGCTCGTGCTCGACTGTGCAGATTTGCGAGTGCGATGGTGCGTGAGCGTGATCGTGCCCGTCAAATGTGAGTGACTGCATTACATAAATGCTAAGTTTCAAAATCAATGAATAATATCCATCTATTTTCCATGTCTCTTACCTTCACAAGGATGGCGGGAGTGCTGGAGTCTATCCCAACTAACTCTGGGCAAAAGGCTGACTATACCCTAGACTGGTCGACAGTCTGTTGCAGGGCACATAAAAACAAATCGTATCGACACCATTACAGAACGGGAATCGATTCTGTGCTGCCCACACCCAAGTCAGCTGTGGGTACCACTACACCATCAGTGACAACTCAATGAATAATAGTGTTTATTAATCGTGATTTCTAAATCACTCCAAACGGATCTCGTTTGGTGTACATTCTATCAGTCTGTGATGCATAAAAATAAACAGGGGCGCATGAAGCATAATCATTCTGTGCTTGTAGAGTCATAGTTTAAGACCTGTGTGTACATGCGTGCATGTGCATGTTGGTGAAGACATTCCACACAAAAGTGCAAATGCTGTCTTGGTGCTACCCAATCAAAGGCAAAGTGGCACACGTTTTTGTCTCATACATTGAACATGAGAGATTTTTAGGGACCAAATAACTTTTCATTGTTGTGGTAACTGCTCAGCAGCTGCTGGTAGAACGGGGTTTGCAACACAACCACAACTGGGAAACTTCAGGGAAAGTTAAAGGAGAAATCCAGTGCTTTGCATGAACAGTGTACCCAATTGGTCATGTAATATGTTTCCTATTTTGACAATGTGATGCTAAATCCTCTCTCATTTAATAGTGTTTTGAGAAGATTTTTGTCGACAATTACAACTTTTCAGGGGCACTGCCATTTTTGTGAGTCACATGATGTACGTGGGCGTATGTGACGTGTACCGTGCCGTTCCAAACGCTCGATTACATGGGACACCATTATGCCCAGCGCTGATTTCTCAGATTTATCCTCACCTGATGAAGAAATAGCAGATTTGAACCTGTGGGTGTAATTAATGTTGAATGTTCGGATGGTTCTTCGGGCGGAATGACGTGGAGTCTGACTATTCGGAGGCCTACGTGCGACATAAGTGCGTAAACAAAATGGATCTTCCGACGGGAATGACGCGGAGTCTGACAAACAAGCTCCGGCGGTGTGCGGCGAGCTGACCTTTCAAGCGGCGAAGGCCTTTAACCGAGCTTCGGTGGTGGCGGAAGCCTTTAGGCTAGCTTCGCCGTCTGCGGCTAACAGCCTCCGGCGCCTGGAAGCTTGGTTCGTGGCCCGCCGCTGCCAGCTTCGATAATCTGGATAGCTCCCAGATATCAAAGCTCGGCTTCCAGTGGCAGCGGAGGCCTTTAGCCTAGCTTCGGCATCTGGGGCTAACGGCTTCCGCACTCGCGGCCGCCGCTGGAGCTCGCTCTTCAGACTCTGCGTCATTCCCGTCCGAAGGACCATCCTCAGTTGCCGGCCCGGAGCTCCCTGGGGCCTTTGTTTATGTTGTTTTAAAAATTTCACTCTACCACGCCGACATATTTAAAAGTACAGTGCTCTGAGCACTGTGTGTGTGTGTTTTTCGCACATAACATTAACTCTTTATGAACTTTATTGATATTCGGGAAGTATGTGACTTCAATGAACCCATTTTCCAGCATCCCTGGATTGATAGGTGAAGGTCTCACATCACAGTCCAGTTGCTCGAGTGAAGGCACTATTTTATATTTCATCCTTTTTTTAACCAGCGAAAAGATTATTGAGAGATTGACTTGCCAAGAGGCTGCAGAAAATATATAATGCATATAATGCATAATATGACAACATACATAGATACATGGATGCAATTTCTGTACCGCTTATCCTCACTAGGGTTGCCGGCGTGCTTGAGCCTATCCCATCTATTTTTTGGAGATAGGCTGGGTACATCTTGAACTGGTCGCCAGCCAATCGCAGGGATCATGGGAAAAAAAACAGTCATTCACACTTACATTCACACCTACGGGATATTTGGAGTCTTCAATTAACCTACAACCCATGTTTTGGGATGTGAGAGGAAACCGGAGTGCCTGGAGATAACTCACACAGGAATGGAGAGAACGTGCAAACTCCACAGAGGTGGGGGTGGGATTTGAACCCTGGTTCTCAGAACTGTGAGATAGACCTGTCTTCCACCGTGCTGCCACAATCATACAATAAATACATTTAAAGAATACGAAAATAAAATAAAATAAGTTGCTAAGAAAATGGATGGCTAGACAGATAAAAATGTCATATTGATACCCTGTCATGCCGATGGTTATTGTATCTGTACTCTGTGATGATAAGTTGGAGGGACTCATTGTTTTATTGTTTCTCATGGTGCATCTTGGGACTGACAAAGTCTCAAGTGTAAAATAAACAATTATAAATAATTGTGGTCATAATTTTTTTTCATAATAGCCCAGCCCTAGTCTTAGCAGGCATAAAAAGACCAACTTTCTGACACCAGATTGGGACTTTGGTGGCCACATCTCTAAGTACACAGCGCTGGAATGCGCAGCTTCCTCCAGAATGGCCTGCCAAACAAATATGCACAGCGTGGCTTGCGCTTGCACGAAAATAGAATCCACAGGTATTTGTGCCCTCCTGCAGATATGCTGTTCATGAAAATGCAGCCCAAAATAATGAAAATAATTTAAACTGGCACAGTTGTGGCCGGTAGACAAAAATCTGCATCTATTATGGGAATGTGGCACATGGTGGCATTGTTCTGATTTCCAGAAGCAAAAAGTGATTATAAACTGCACCATTCAAAGCGATGGGCCTGGATATTATCTTTCCCTAACAGTTTCTACAAGTTCTTCCTCTGATCGGTGTACTCAATAAATACTTTAGTTTCCCCACCTGAAAGGCATGCGGTGTATCATCCACACAGTACACCCGCAAGCTGTAGTTCAGAGAAGTGCCTTCCATGTTCCCAAACACAGCCAACTTCAGCCTCTTGGCAGCAGCCTGTGTCAGGGGCTCGCCCACTAGGGCATAGGAACCTGGCTGGTCGAGCAGCAGGTGGCAGCTTGTTGAGTCCATGAGGCAGTAACATGACGTAGACTCATCCTCCACCAACATCACCTCCTAGAAAACGAGAGAACATTGTAGGTTTCGACCTCTTAAAAAGACGTCTCAACGGACTGGTGATGATGCAAAAAAAAAAAATCATAAAAAATCATTAATTTATTAATCTACATTAATAAACCAAATTATAGAACATTTCACGAAGTGTCAGGTTCAAGGAAGTTTATAAATGTTTACATTGCATAATATTTTTTGTCTTAAATTGGACTATGCTTTATGGATCCAGATTTGGGGCAAAAGGTTACGTCAAATATATATAGCTTTTTAATCAATAAATCCACAAAGGCAACAATATATTGTTTATTGTGATATCATATATATCATTTTAGAAAATGTTACACTGCTAAATACTGTATAGTGACACGAGAATAATTAATTATTCAAAAAACTAAAAAAAATAATATCCTAATTACATACAGGTTTCAGATATTAAGCACATACCTAAAAATAACCCTGACAATATGAAGAATTAAATACATTTTTATCTTCCATGAGACTGAGGCATGCTTTTATAAAACTTATTATAAAAACTTTTATAAAACTAAGACACTTCCACTGATATTTTGTTAAATTCAAAGAGCCACATGCACCATAAAATATGCATGCCTATAGCTCGATAGATGAAATGAATGCATTATAGATTGAATTCTTGTTCACCATTGTATAAAAAATATGACAAAGGTTGAAATCACAAAAGAAATTCTACACAATTGGTTCCTGATCTCGTGGGGAAAAAAAATAATTCCCTACAATATAAAAGATGTTGGTACATAGCAGAACAACAAATAGTCAGTATGAGCAACACAGTGTTTTATGTATGAGACAACAGCATTCTAAGCACTTCATTATTTCCAGCCGGAGGGAAAAAATTGTTTCCCCTCGCTTTCCTCCTCATTTCCGTTACAACATTACAATACAGCATTATACAGGAAGCAAACAAATATCAAATTATTGTAAGCTGTCACTACATAGGCCATACTCTTAGATCCTGAAACAAATTGTAGTTGAAATGAGGGAAAATTATTCACGCTACACTAACAGGGAAATCAGAGTAAAAAAAAAAGTTTGAATAAAACAAATTGCACATTTTGAACCTTGTTACGCTCCTCATTTGCAAAAATCTGACCATCAGATGTTTTAAACACCTAATGCTGTCCAATAAATGACATGAAATATGTGTGACTATATGACTTAATAGGTGCGCTGAGAAAAATAATGTGCTCATGACTGATGCCTGAGGAGGATTGTTTTTTTTTTCTTTCAGAAAAATTACAAGAAGCAGTGAGTCATCCCCAATCTTACTAGCAGCCACAGACCTCCTGAGCCTGGTCTCCTAAGTCCCACTTTTTATGAGGTGCTATTTTATCATGCACTTGACATCATTAAGTTTTCCCAAGACAGAGAGTTGTAATTGTCATTGCTTTTATTATTACACATAAAACTCTATCTAACAAATGACATATTACTGCAAGAAGTGTTTGGTCACTAAGCTCATGCATAAGCAAAAACTTGTTCTGTGACAAAATACAGTGACGAGTTAAATATATTGATGTAAAGTATTTTTTATATATTTAATGCCAATGTGAGTATCATTTCTCCATCCATCCATTTTCTGTACTGCTTATCCTCACTAGGTTTGCGGCATAATGGAGCCTACCCCAGCTACCTTCAGATGAGGTTAGACTGAAATCCCCTTGGACCCTAAAGGACGCAGACGAGAGTAACAATCAGAACAACTTTCAGAATGTTTTGTGAAAGGTATTTTCCAATGTGTTGAATGAATCTACTGGTATTTACCATGAGGTTTACTCAATTTCCATGGTTGTAATTCATTGAGATGCACCTGTATTGTCTTTTACAACTTCCTTGTGGGCTTAACTATACTGTATTAATATGATCCAAGACATATTCTGCATTGAATTAATCTGACATTGTGTCAACTGTTGAACAATGTCTTAGTTTTTAATATAGGATCTGAATTTTTTTTTGGCAATCTAAAGTATAGTTTGTGGATTGTGGATAATGTCTATTTTAACTTGGCATGTTTGGCTTTAATGGTACTAATGGTAGTATTTGCAGGTATGATACATTTTTAAACCCTTTGTTTCTTTTCTCTCTCTCTTACACTCCATGGGATGCCGTGTATTTCTTCATTTTGTGGTCCATTTCCTCATTACTACATCAACCTCTGAGAAACATTTTTTCCAATCACACATCGTGTTTGCTTTTGAGTAGCAATGTTAATTAAACTTGAGCCTGAAGGGAATATATATATACACAGTGAAGAAAATAAGTATTTGAAAACCGTGCTACATTGCAAGTTCTCCCACTTAAAAATCATGGAGGGGTCTGAAATTTTCATCGTAGGTACATGTCCACTGTGAGAGAGATAATAAAAAAAAAAAATCCAGAAATCACAATGTAAGAGTTTTTAATGATTTATTTGTGTGATACAGCTGCAAATAAGTATTTGAACACCTGTCTATCAGCTAGAATTCTGACCCTCAAAGACCTGTTAGTCTGCCTTTAAAACTCCACCTCCACTCCATGTATTATCCTGAATCAGATGCACCTGTGTGAGGTCGCTAGCTGCATAAAGACACTTGTCCACCCCATACAATCAGTAAGACTCAAACTTGTAATATGGCCAAGACCAAAGAGCTGTCCAAAGACACCACAGACAAAATTGTACAACTCCACACAGCTGGAAAGGGGTATGGAGAAATTGCCAAGCAGCTCGGTGAAAAAAGGTCCACCGTGGGAGCAATCATTAGAAAATGGAAGAAGCTAAACATGAAGGTCACTCTCAATCGGAGTGGAGCCCCATGCAGGATATCCCTTCTTTTTTTTTCTGCATATGGGACAGGACGACTGCACTCTATTAAGGAGAGGATGACCGCGGCCATATATTGTGAGATTTTGGGGAACAACCTCTTTCCCTCAGTCAGAGCATTGAAGATGGGTCGTGGCTGCGTCTTTCAACATGACAATGACCCGAAGCAAACAACCAGGAAAACCAAGGAGTGGCACCGTAAGAAGCAGATCAAGGTTCAGGTCTGGCCTAGCCAGTCTCCAGCCCTAAACCCAATAGAAAATCTGTTTCTCTATTTCTCAGCGACAGCCCAGAAACCTGTTTGATCTAGAGAAGATTTGTGTGGAGGAGTGGGCAAAAATTCCTCCTGCAGTGTGTGCAAACCTGGTGAACAACTGAAGGAAACGTTTGACCTCTGTAATTGCAAACAAAGGCTACTGTTCCAAATATTAACATCGGTTTTCTCAGGTGTTCAAATACTTATTTGCACTTGTATCACAGAAATAAATCATTAAAAAAATCATACATTGTGATTTCTGGATTTTTCTTTTTAGATTATCTCTCTCACAGTGGACATGCACCTATGATAAAAATTTCAGACCCCTCTATGATTTCTAAGTGGGAGAATTTGCAATATAGCAGGGTGTTCAAATACTTATTTTCTTCACTGTATACACACACACGCACGCACACACATGCACACACACACACACACAAACATGGCTCACAGTATATTATAGCTCATTATATATTTTTGTGTGCATGTGTACGTGCCACTCACTTTCAGGTTTACGTACACGCATACACACAGTTACTTTCATGGATCAGGATGTGCATCTAGCTTTCTATTAGTTATGACTCTTAATAGAAGTGTGGATGTTCACATAGAGGTACTAACTGTATTGTGTTGGAATAGCATGTTACCGATTTATTGTGGCTTCAACTACATTAATATTTAAGTTATTGCTTCATGTTGATGTCATCATTCTGCAACCTGTGTGGTGTACATTACCATATAATGGGTATTGTTGAAGTATTATTTTGTACTCGGAATAAGTGACATTACTGCCACTTGCGAGCTGCTGAAAGTAACAAGTTACTGTTCTCTAACTTAGTTACTTCTGAAATCACGTAATTGGTAAAGTAAAAAACGTTACTTTTGAGCTCAAGTAATTAGTAACTAAGTTACCTTTTCAAGGTAACTGTGGCAAACACTGGTCCTCACCATCACAATGTTTTATGAAAAACATTTTGTTTTGCATAATCTGTCCTTTTATGTCAAAACGGCTGTCATGAAAAAGGACAGCACAACATCAAAACTGGAGGAGGCAAAAAACCTATTTCTGTATTTTAGGTTGATGCATGACAGAGATACAGCTACTCTTAACGTTCCTTCCAGCCTCCATTTCTTTGTGCAGAAAATAACATTTGCACCTCACACAGACAATGGAGAGAGCAAACTTCATAACAAGCTCTTTTAAGTGCTGACAACCACCACAATAGCCAGAGGCAAACCTGCAGTATTTATTATTCTGACCCATGTGTGGATTGCTAAACGTTTTTTCTCCTATTTACATTTACATTACTGTCTGACTGAAATTTCTCCTCATTATTTTTACTCCATTACATGTCATCACCTTCATGGTTACAGCTAAAAAAAAAAAAACAAATCAAAGTGAGAGAGGTTCTTCCCTGTTATTGTCACAAACTGGGCACGAGGGCGGACCCAAATGCACGACTCCAGAGACACGCAGAAGGTGCAGAGGAAACCTTTATTCAGTCCAAGGTCAGTGTTCAGGTAGGCAGTCCAAACCAGGCAGAAGTATTTGTGGGGCAGGCTTAATAGCGGGGTCAAGGAACAGGCGGAGGTCGGTACACGGAGAGTTGTAGTCAGACGAACGGGAGTGCGGGAACGAAGCATCAAAGACGACGATCTAGCGAAGGACAAGTCATCCCCCAAGTCCTATATATACTGGGAGGCATCAGCTGGAACAAGGTGCAGGTGTGCTCTGACTAATTGGCTGGCCACGCCCAGCCAGGGCAGGAAGCCAGGAGCATGACAGTTATGAATTTGGGATGAAATGCTGCATGACTTAATTGAGTATAATGTAAAACATGCTGTACATTCAATTGAGCGGGAAAAACATTCTGGAATGGGAAAAAACTGACATGCAATATGCAATATGAAATGCAAGGAAAGAATGTTGTTTTTCTTTTTTTTCCTATCAGACACATTCATCTCCAAAAACCTCTGACATTTATTGCACGTGTGACACTGGCAATTCACTGGCATTTATCAAGCAAGACACGTCCATTGGACTTAGTTGCTTGGTGTGGAGCCTCTCCCGAATTGCTATAAACAACTCATATAATTTTGGGAACTTCCGGGACTGACGTCTCACTTTCATTAAGTTTCAACAGTTACAGTGGAACCTCGGAGTTCGAACATAATTCATTCATGTGAAGTGTTCAATGTCTGATTTGTTCAACCTCAGAAATATTTTGTTCCATAGTAAATAATGTAAATTAGTTTAATCTGTTCCCAACCTCCAAATGGCATATTCCCATTTTAATTCCCATTTATGGAAAAAAACATGTACAGAGCTGAGCTCTAGATATGAAGTTGGGAGAAAGTTCTAGAAAGTCAACCATCACTGGAGCTCTCCACTAGTCGGGGCTTTATGGGAGAGTGGCCGGACAGAAGCTTCTCCTCAGTGTAAGACACAAGAAAGCCTCCATTGCGATTGCTAAAAACACCTGAAAGACTCCAAGACGATGAGATGTAAGATTCTCTGGTCTGATGAGACTTGCTCCACTTAAGGTTCCTAACAGCACAGTGGCCTCCATAATCCTTAAATGGAAGATGTTTTGGATATGTTTTGGCACTGTTAATCTGCAAAGCGGAGGTAGAAATTCAGATAATATAGTTGGAAGACAAAAAAAGAGGAGGAAAGCGACTTAGTCAGCAGAATAAGAAGAGGCATGCACAGTCCCTAAAACTGTGTGTATGGACTTCGAATGTTTGGACTATGACAGGAAAAGCTCAGGAGTTAGTTGACATGATGATTAGGAGAAAGGTTGTGCATCCAAGCGAGCAAGTGGAAAGGGATAAAGGCTAGAAGCTTGGGAGCAGGGATTAAATTATATTACCATGGAGTAGATGGGAAGAGAAATGGAGTATGGGTTATTTTAAAGGAGGAGCTGACTAAGAATGTCTTAGAGGTGAAAAGAGTATCAGATCGAGTGATGAGGCTGAAATTTGAAATTGAGGGTATTGTGTATAATGTGATTAACGGCGATGTGTCATGTTCCTGCCGGTCCAGCCCTGGCTGTGCGGTTCCCCGCACAGCTGCTCTGATTAGGAGGCGCACTCCTGCGTCTCATCGCCAGTGATTACCCCGGTGTATATATGGAACCCAGTGGACGGTTTGGCTTTGCCAGATCGTTGCAACTCATGCCCCGTTCCTGCACTCCCGTAGCTCTGATCGTGAACCCGTGTCTGCCGACTTCTGCCTGTTCTCCGACCGACCCCGTAAGCCTGACTCCTTTGACACTACTACCTTCTTTGATCGATCTCCCGTGTACGACTCCTGCCAGCCCGCGGACCTGCTTTCTACGCCCGACGTCCTGACTACCGCTGTTGCACCTGACTATCTGCCTGATCCCCGACCTTGGCACAATAAACGTTTTTCCGGAATTACCTCTGCGTATCCCGAGTCCTGCATTTGTGTACTCTCTTCGTATGTGACCTTGAGTTGAAAGAGAAATTTTGGAGGAATTAGATGAAGTTGTCCTGAGCATCGCAGAGAGAGAGAGAGAGAGTTGTGATTGGAGCAGATTTCAATGGACATCTTGGCGAAGGATACGGGGGCAATGAAGAAGTGATGGGTAAGTACGGCATTCAGCAAAGGAACTTTGAGGGTCAGATTGTGGTGGACTTTGCAAAAAGGATAGAATTGGCAGTGGTGAACACTTATTTCCAGAAGAGACAGGAACATAGAGTGACCTACAAGAGCGGTGGTAGGCGCACGCAGGTGCATCATATTTTGTGCAGACAAAGTAATCTGAAGGAAGTTACTGATTGTAAGAAAGTGGTGGGAGAGATTGTAGCTCGACAGCATAGGATGGCGGTGTGTAAGATGACTCTGGTAGCGGGTAGAAAGATTAAGAAGAAATAGGAAGAGCAGAGAATCAGGTGGTGGAAGTTGAGGAAGGAAGAATGTTGTGTGGGCTTTCGGAAAGTGGTGAGACAGGCTCTCGATGGACAGGAAGAGCTCCCGGAAGACTAGAATACTACTGCCAAGGTACTCAGAGAGATGGGCAGGAGAATACTTGGGGTGCCTTCTGGTAGGAAAGGGGAGAAGGAGACTTGGTGGTTTCATGCCTAGAAAGAGTACCACAGATGCATTATTTGCCTTGAGGATGCTCGTGGAAAAGTACAGAGACGGTCACAAGGATCTACATTGTGTGTTTGTAAACCTAGAGAAAGACTAGGACAGAGTACCAAGAAACTGTGGTATTGCATGCGGAAGTCTGGTGTGGCGGAGAAATATGTTAGAATAGTCCAGGACATGTATGAGAGCAGCAGAACAGCGGTGAGGTGTGCCGTACGTGTGTCAGAAGAATTTAAGGTGGAGGTGGGACTGCATCAGGGATCCGCACTGAGCCCCTTCCTGTTCGCGGTAGTAATGGATAGGCTGACAGATGAGGTTTGGCTGGAATCCCCGTGGACTATGATGTTCACAGATGATATTGTGATCTACAGTGAAAGCAGGGAACAGGCGGAGGAACAATTAGAAAGACGGAAGCATACACTGGAAAGGAGAGGAATGAAGATTAGCCGACGTAAAACAGAATATATGTGCGTGATTGAGAAAGGTGGAGGGGGAAGAGTGAGGCTACAGGGAGAAGAGATAGCGAGGGTGGAGGACTTCAAATACTTGGGGTCAATAATACAGAGCAATGGAGAGTGTGTTAAAGAAGTGAAGAAACGAGTCCAAGTGGGGTGGAGCAGTTGGCAGAAGGTGACAGGTGTTCCATGCAACAGAAGAGTCTCCGCTAGGATGAAGGGCAAAATCTATAAAACAGTGGTGAGGCTGGTCATGATGTACAGATTAGGGATGGTGGCATTGAAGAAACAACAGGAAGCAGAACTGGAGGTAGCAGAAATGAAGATGGTGTGTTTCTCGCTTGGAGTGAACAGGTTGGATAGGATTAGAAATGAGCTCATTAGAAGGACAGCCAAAGTTGGATGTTTTGGAGATAAGATTCGAGAGACCAGACTTCGAGGGTTTGGACATGTTCGGAGAGAGTGAGTACATTGTAGAAGGGTGCTGAGGATGGAGCTGCCAGGCAAAAGAGCAAGCGGAAGACCAAAGAAAAGGTTGATGGATGTGGTGAGGGAGGACATGAGGACAGTGGGTGTTAGAGAAGAAGATGGACGAGATAGGCTTAGATGTAAAAAGATGACACACTGTGGCGACCACTAATCAGGACAAGTCGAAAGGAAAAGAAGACGTTTTGGATGATCAGAACCCTTCCTAAAACTACCATTCTCTGGTCTTCCATTGAGACAATGACCCTAAGGACACAGTTAAAATAATCGAGGAGTGGGTTCAGAACAACTCTGTAACTGTTTTTGAATTGCCCAGCCAGTGCCCTGACTCAAACCTCATTGACCATCTCTGGAGAGACATGAAAATGGCTGCCCACCAACATTCACCATCCACTCTGACAGAATTGGAGAGGATCTCTAAGGAGGAATAGCATAGGATCCCCGAATCTCGGTGTGGAAAACCTTTCATCATTTCTAAAAAAAAATCCCGACTGTATTACCTCTAAAGGGTGCTTCTACTAAATATGAGCTAAGGGTCTACAGACTCGTGGATGTGTGATATTTAAGTTTTCCTTTTTTTAATAAGTTTGTAAACATTGAAATAATTACATTGTTTCGGTCAAAATGGGGTGTTGTAATGAGTAATGAGGAAAAAGTTGAAAGTTAAATTATTTTAGCAATTGGCTGCAATACAACAAAGGAGGACTCAGGGGGTCTTTCTGTACTTACTGTATTGCAGGAAAACAGAATTGCTGGCAGTAGATAAACAATGCCCTTGCTTATCCACCAGATTTGCTGACATCTAAATTCATTATGTAGGATCTTTCTTGATCCACTAATCAATAATTTCCTTGTCTAACATCCCCTTATGCCCTCTTTTGTACTTCTTTCACCATTGGCCCCACTGACTGACAGCAGCCATGTCTCATCTTGCCTATTACTGGCTATAATTGTTTCTTTATTTTACTCCTGCTGCGACATTACCTTTATGTGGCCTGATGTCACCCTCTGGACACAGAGAACAAGGCAGGATCAATCTGCACTCACACAAGGCTTCGTCTTTTATAGAATGCACATAATTCACCAGTCACAATGACCAACTGGAGCTTTCATTGCAGATAGTTTATAGCTCAGATTGCAATAGGTGTTGGTCCCCGTGTACACTATGGAATGGTCGCCAGTGAATAACAGGGTACAAACAACCACTCGCAGTCATATTCACACCAATGGACAATTTATAGTCTTCAATAAACCTAACATGGATGTTTATAGAATGTGGGAAGAAGCAATGCAAGCATTTTGAGAGCATGCAAACACCATACTTGGATTCAAACTCTAATCTTTCGAAGTGTGAGGCGGAGACCGTGCCAACCTGTGATAAGTACGATAAATAAAATAAAATGCATTTGAATATTCTCTTCATGCTCGTACGACAGTTAGTTATACTTAAAATACATAGTCAATATACATTTCGTTTGACTCTGGAAGAAATTAAACATTTTTTTCTGTTGGAAAAAAACATTTCCAAAAATGGACAAATTGAATTAATCGTTGTCCTGAATTGTATTGTGTACAACTTTTGACATTCCACTGTACATGTGAACTGGGGAGTGTAACAAATGTGGGTTAGAAATAGGTGTTGTAATTTTGTTTTGACAGGTAGACAGCATTTATTAATTCTATGGGGGGGGGATTTCTCGATTGTGAAGGATTTTAAAATTTTGTGGAGTGAAGATCAATATTTTCACAATCCCTGGTCAATAGCTGAGATATAGTGCTTCTATAACATTTGAGAGATTGCCACTGAATGCTCATTTAAAAGGCCTCAAATGCCTTAAAGAACTGCTGGATTCTCAGAGAGGTCAGACCTGAGCTGCAGGGGATGGAAAAAAAAAACATGTGGACTTTGGACAATGAGCACAGTATTTGGCACAAGTTTAAAATACACTCTAGTGGTACTTGAGGCAAGATTTTGTGGTTCTTTTCTGTACACTTTGTAAAAAGTTTTAAAATATGCCTGCAGCTGCTGGAGTTATTCACCAGAGTTGTAAGCAAAACAGATGGACTTCATTGTGCGAAATAAACCCAAAAATACATCATTATGGTGGAGAGGTGTGAAAACATCAGCAGCTGTTGCTTAATTTGTTTTATTTCTTTTCAGCAGGAATTGCTTGGTTCTCAGCAGTTATGTTGCTGTGCAAGGAGAAGGACATGTAGTAGTACAAGTATTGAAAACCATTTGTAAGGTAACTTGTGTATTTATCTCATCTGTATGTGTGATTATAGAAGGTGCACAACTGGGTAAGCAGAAATATAAATGGAAACAATACATCCTGAGTAAAAATGATAAAATCCATCCACGGATCTTTTGTTTAGTTATAACATTAATTCACGATAATAATGAGCCTAATAGAATGAGAAAATAACTTTGTTTTGAATTGACTTGTTGAAACCTGTTGTATCTCTGAAAAGGCTTTAAAATGTACTTCTAAAAAAGTAGTGATGGTATTGACATTTAGCTGGGAAAGAAAGAGTGGAGACAAGTTGGATAAAAGACAATTAATGTAGATTAAATGTCATTTCTGGGTCAAAGAAAGATCTCGTAGAGCTTTAGTTTTTGTGAAAGGTGCTTGGCAGTACCTCTTACCTCCCATTTACTCCCCTGGGTCCTTCTCTTGAGCTGAATGTTCCAGTTCTCAGAGTCCACCTCAGCATTGTGCGCCAAAGTCATGGCCACGGGGCAAGATAGGTCCAGACCAGGAGGACCATACATCACCTCGGGGCTCAGGAGGATTTCACAGCTTTCCAGAGTATTGACACTAAACAAAGTATAACAAACAGTGTCAACGTATGCAATACAAAATTAAAACAAAACAACAAAAAATGTCACTATACCACAGAGCAAACCATTAGCTAAGTCCTCAAATGTCCAATAATCTTAAGGTTTGACAACCTAAGTTTTGATAACTTTAAGCAAGTGTCCAAGAATCTTAAAGTTTGATAACTTGAAACACTGAATGTCAAACTGAAAGTAGGGTTTTAATTATTGGGACTGACAGGTAATACTAGGTGGCTGGCAGACATAATGATTAGAAGAAATGTGGATCTAAAGTCTGTCCATTAGAACTGGTGGAAGAGCAGTTTTTAAATTATTTTAAAATGTTTCAGATGGAAATAGAAATGGAGTAGGGCTGATCTTCAATGAAGGGTTTGTTAAGAATATCCTGGAGTTAAAAAGTGTCAGATCAACTCAGAAGCTGAAGCTTGAAATTGTGAGTGTTATGTTTAATGCAGATAGTGGTTATGCTCCACAGGTAAGGTGTGATATTCTGGTAGAAGCTAGACAAAGTCATTGAGAATATTTTTTTTTGAGCAGATAGAGAGAATACCAATTGGGGAAGTTTGGATATACTGGTGGATAAAATAAGCATGATGTAGAAGGCATGGGTAGATTTGCTATCCAGGACAGGGACATTAAGGGACTGCTTCTCATAGATGTTGGCAAAAGATCGTTGTGTTAAAAACTTTCTTCCAGAAGAAGCAAAACAGTTGACTCACGAGATTGACTGTTGAAGGACACAAGTAGAGTACATCCTTTGCTGACAATATGATCTCATGAAGATCAGGCACTGGAAGGCAGCGGTTTTCAAACTGGGGGATGTTCCCCTAGGGGGAGCCTGGTGTCATGACAGGGAGGGATGTGGATTGTTTCAGCTCTCCTGCCCCCGCTTGATAATTGTTCAATTTCCCCCCTCCCATTTTCCAATTTTCAGCGCTATCACCCATGACCTCTTTTACAATTTTCAGTGCTAGCACCCGCCGTTGGTTAAAATTTCAACCGCTGGGGGTCTGGGGTGGGGGGTTGAAAAACTTAAGCTCCAAAAAGTGGGTGGGGGGGTGGGGGGGCTCCTAAAAATGTTTGAAAACCAACACTGTAAAGGTAAGCAGTATATAGAACTCATCCACATGATGCCACTCATTTTTTTCACGTACCTTTGTTTATTATCACCTTCTAAATGCTTTACGGTATCGGACAAAACTCTGGGCGTCGTGCTATTAGACATATTTTTGTGCCGTCCCCAACCGACTTAGCATTGAAGAATGCTCTGTTAGACCGTCAATCTGGTCAGTCACGTGACATCGGTGACATAGGTGCACGAATTCTATTTACACACATATATATATATATATGTATATATATATATATATGTATGTATACACAGCGAAAGACAAAGAGAGGGAGAGAGAGAGAGAGCGTGTGAGAGAGAGAGAGAGAGAGAGAGAGAGAGAGAGAGAGAGGGAAAGGAATAGAGAAAGAGAAAGACCCTTTGGGTTGATTTAGAGTGGGTAGTAAGCCAGGCCTTCTTGTCTAGCATGAGTGGTGTGACCTCGCAAATGTGCTCCGGGAAGAACTGGCAAAAAATAACAATAAACTCACCTCTAAATCTTCGTAAAAGCTTTCCCACAACTGGTGAAGCTGTTGTACGTTCCAAGTGTAAGCCAACATCATAAACTATGCATTTAAAATCAAATTAGGATAGCACTTTGATTACAAACCAATTCTAATGAAGTTGGGACGTTGTGTCAAACAAACACAAACAGAATACAATGATTTGCAAATCATCTTCAACTGATATGTCACTGAATAGACGACAAAGAAAATATGTTCAAACTGATAAGTTGTATTGTGTTTCGCAAATAATCATTAACTCGTAATTTATGGCTGCAACACATTCCAAAACAGCCGGGACAGGGTCATGTTTAACACCTTTTCTTTTAACTTTAATTGAGAAGACTAATTGTTCAAGCTTTGTCGGTGGAATTCTTTCTCATTCTTGCTTGATTTATGGCTTCAGCTGTTCAACAGTCTGAGGTCCCCTTCGTTGTATTTTATGCTACATAATGTGCCACACATTTTTGAAGAGAAACAGGTCTGGAATGCAGGCAGAGCAGTCTAGTACCTGCAGTCTTTTACTAAGAAGCCATGTTGTTGTAATATGCAAAATGTGGTTTGACACTGCCTTGCTGAAATATCCATGAAAGTCCATGAAGAAGATGTTGCTTCGATGGCGGAATATATTTTTCTAAAACTTTTATGTAGCTTTCAGCAATAATGGTGTTTGCAGATGTCTCAGTTACCCATGTCATTGGCACCAACCATCACAGATGGTGACTTTGGAATTTTACATCTATAACAGTGTGGATGGTTCTTTTCCTCATTGGTCTGGAGGACAGGACGTCCACAATTTCCAAAAACAATTATAAATGTGGACTCGTTGGATCACAGAACACGTTGCATCAGTCCATCTTAGATGAGCTCAGCCGACGGCTTTTCTGGGCACTGTTGATAAATGTTTTAGCTTTGCAAAGTAGAGTTTAAAGTTGTACTTACAGATGTAGTGCTGAACTGTATTTGAGATTAGCTTTCTAAAGTGTTTCTGAACCCATGTGGTGATATCCTTTACACATTGATGTCGGTTTTTAATGCAGTGCGACCCAACTGAGGGCTCGAAGGTCGCATGCATTCAACGTTGATTTTCCCTCTCGCTGCTCACATTCCGTGATAACTTGAGATTTTCTGAACATTTTGGTGATATTATGGACAGTAGATGATAACATCGTAAAAGTTATTGCAATTGTATGACGAGCAACACTGTCCTTAAACGTTTCAACCATTTTCTCATGCAATTATTCACAAAGTGGTGAACTTCAACCACAAATTTTCTTTTATGGCCAATCATGGCACCCGCTTGTTCCCAGTTTGCCTGTTCACCTGTGGGATGTTCCAAACCGGTGTTTTATGAGCATTCCTCAACTTTCTCAGTCTTTTTTGCCACCTGTCCTAGCTGTGTTGGAACTTGTTGCAGCAAGAAAAATCCACGTTATTGATTATTTGCTAAAAACAATAATGTTTATCAGTTTGAACATGACATATCTTGTCTTTGTAAGGTACACCATTAAATATTGATTGAACATGATTTCTAAATCATTGTATTTCGTTTTATTTATATTTGACACAACATCCAAACTTCATTAGTATTGGTTTTGAAATAAAGAAGGTGAGTGAATCCATTATCCAAGCTGCTTATCCTCACAAGAGTCACGAGAGTCCTGAAGCCTATATCAGGTAAGTTCGGGCTAAGGTCGTACTACACCCTAAACTGGTCGCCAATCAGTCGCAGGAAACATATCAACTCCATTGTTGCTCGCACCAAAGTTAGCCGTGTGTACCCCTACACCATCAATGATTCAAGTTTTGGAAATATACTGCGTATGTGTACAGTATTATGTTGCAATATGATTATGATTACTATGATTTGCGTGTTTTATCTTATTTTGTAGAAACCCATCTGTTTAACACCCCCTATGCACTGCTAACAGATACAAAAACAACAAACTAATGAGAGGAGCTTATGCAAACAGGTGGCTGCAAACAAAACATGCCTTCAGGCATGACTCCTTGCAAGCGTGGATGTTCACTATCCAGTGTTTATTGCTGGATTTTTTTCCAGCCCAGGTGAAAAAGTCATGTACGAGTGTGTTCATTAAAAGAACCTTAGAACAAACAGGGCTTGTCTGTCATTCCGGAAACATACAGTAGTTTGAATTTAGGAAGAAACAGTACTTGTAATCAAAACTAAGGGATGTGGTCCTTTAGTGTAAAGTCTAAATCCATCATCACTGATGTGATAATATTGATGTGCAAGAAGCTACAATGGTGCTTAAAAAACTAGCATAGATGACACTACTTGTCAGGGTAAGGGAGGCATGTTTTGTTGAATCACAGCATTAGCAATTATTTTGAAAAGTTAAATTAAAGCAAATTATTATTTAGTACATTAAAACAGTATTAGAAATACAATTAATCTGTGACTATAAAGTTGTGATTGACACTGTCATGCGACATCCTGCAGTTCTGCTGTTGGAGCCTGGGTGGTGCTTTACGCCCTCCCACTCTCTCTCTCCCTCCACTCTTTCTTTCCAGCAAAGTCCTGGCCTGCGGACCTTCCACCACATTACTACCTGCATGAAAGCCTGCCCAGAAACTATTGCCAGAATATTGCAGCCTCCTAGCAGTACCACAGCTCTTTGGTCTCCATGTAAGTATTTTTCTGACCTTCGTGTCTTTCCTTAAATTCGGTGTTTCCTACATCTTTGTTGCACCTACGCCACCAAGTCAGGTGCTTGCCCTCGTCATTCCCTACCACACACTCCCTAGCTCAACAAGTGCACCTCAAGGACAAGCTGCATTTCCCTTTTTTCAACAAACTGTCCATCACAACCTCACAGCTTCTGCCTGCCATTGGGTCCAGTGTCTATTTGAACATGACACAATTCTTTGGCCTACAAATGGACTCAGCAACCTCAGAGCTGCTTCAGTATCAACTCACCTTCCAAGGCATGCACAAAGGGCAACAAGTAAAGACTCTTCAAGGAATTATGGACTCTCCTTCACACAACATGTCTCCCCCCTTTCTTCTCAACTGCAATCCGACCTTCCTCCTGTAAGTACTTATTCCGAGCCTGCCACTCCTGAGCCACTCCGCCTCCCGTACAAAGAATCTCATGTCCCTCTGCCTGACCCCAAGTCTGGGGACCTAGCTGCATGTAGCCAGTTTTGACTGAGTTGCTCACTAATACTCATCCTCCAACTATACACTTATTCTGGTGAACAAGTCAAGGTTGCATTTGTCACAAAATTTTTCTGAGCAAAGCAGCAACATGTTATGGCATCATTCCTCCCCAGCCCTCCAGTCCTTTGGTTCATTTTCCACTGAACTAAGAAAAGTATTCGATCACCCTGTTCAGTGCAAAGAAACTATCCATTGCCTCCTTACTCTCACGCAGGGTACTAGTTCCGTCGCAGCATATTCCATCAACTTCCAGATTCTTGCAGCAGAATACAGGTGGGAAGACAGCAGTTAGGGGATTTTCATTAACAGATTTTCTAAGCAACTCAAAGATGAGCTTTCTGCCCAAGATGAGCCTTCCTCTCTCGAGGCTCTCACAGAACTCGGCATCCATCTTGATAAGAGATTATGAGAGAGAAGATGAGAGAGGGACATTTGAGTGCGCAAGCTCACCCACCACAGTTATCACCATCCCGGCAGCATCTCACCCACCTTTGGCACGACCTACTGCCCCTTTGTCACCCCCTCACTACACCGGATGAGCCCATGCAAATTGGTAACACCCGACTAAACCTTCAGGAATGTCAGCATTGTGTCATTCAGTGGCTATGCCTTTATTGTGGTAAATCAAGTAATTTCATTTTCACGTCAATGTCAATCAGTGGTTGCTGGAGTCATTTGTTAGTCTTCATTTCCAGTAGGGGCCATTTTTATTTTGTTTTCTTTTTGTTTGAGATGAAAGACACCACTCTACGCACATCTCCTGTATAAACTACAGAGGATTCAATGACATCACCATAAAAAAACAAATCACCACCAACCCAAATCGACTCGTTGTTTAAACCCCTCAGTGAGTGCCAGATATTCACAAAATTGGACCTGTATAATGGCTACCATCCTATCAGTATCCAAGAGGGGGATGAGTGGAAGACCACTTTTAATACCCCTCAAGACACTTTGAATACCTGGTCATGCTGTTCTCATTGCCAATGCCCCTGCAGTTTTCAAAACATTCATCAATGACATCCTTCGTAACATTGAACTGGTTCATGTTTGTGCACCATGATGACATCCTATTTTTCCCCACGCTACTGAAGAACACCACACACATGTAAGTCCTCCAGCACCTCTTTGAAAAGTGTCTGTACATCAAACCAGAAAAATTCTAATTCCACCTTTCCTCTGTACATTTTCTTGGATACATAATTGCCAAAGGACAGTCGCAGCCTTATCTTGCCGAAATCCAAGCAATCGTTCACTGGTCTGCTCCCAGCTCCTGAAATGAACTACAACTCTTTGCCACCTTTCACCGCCGGTTCATCTGTAACTACAGCAAGTAGTTCCTCTCTTGGTACTCTGTCATAGGCTTTCTCTAGATCCACAAAGACACAATGTAGCTCCTTCTGACCTTCTCTGTACTTTTCCACTGGCATCCTCAAGGCAAATAATGCATCTGTGGTACTCTTTCTAGGCATGAAACCATACTGTTGCTCGCACATACTTACTGCTGTCCTGAGTCTAGCCTCCACTACTCTTTCCCATAACTTCATTGTGTGGCTCAACAACTTTATTCCTCTATAGTTCCCACAGCTCTGAACATCCCCTTTGTTCTTAAAAATGGGAACTAGAACACTTTTCCTCCATTCTTCAGGCATCTTTTTGCCCGCTAGTATTCTGTTGAATAAGTTGGTCAAAAACTCCACAGCCATCTCTCCAAATTGCTTCCATACCTCTACCGGTATGTCAACAGGACCAAATGCCTTTCCATTTTTCATCCTTTGTAGTGCCTTTCTGACTTCCCCCTTAGTAATCATTGCCACTTCCTGGTCCTTCACACTTGCCTCTTCAACTCTCCCTTCTCTCTCATTTTATTCATTCATCAACATCTCAAAGTATTCTTTCCATCTATTTAGCACACTACTGGCACCAGTCAGCGCATTTCCATCTCTATCCTTAATCACCCTTACCTGCTGCACATCCTTCCCATCTCTATCCCTCTGTCTGGCCAACCTGTAGAGATCCTTTTCTCCTTCTTTCGTGTCCAACCTGGTGTACATGTCTTCATATGCCTCTTGTTTAGCCTTTGCCACCTCTACCTTTGTCCTACGTCCCATCTCGATGTATTCCTTTCGCCTCTTCTCAGTCCTCTCAGTATCCCACTTCTTCTTTGCTAATCTCTTTCCTTGTATGACTCCCTGTATTTTGGGGTTCCACCACCAAGTCTCCTTCTCCCCTTTCCTACCAAAAGACACACCAAGTACTCTCCTGCCTGTCTCTCTGATTACCTTGGCTGTCATTGTCCAGTCTTCCGGGAGCTTCTGCTGTCCATCGAGAGCCTGTCTTACCTCTTTCCGAAAGGCCGCACAACATTCTTCCTTTCTCAGCTTCCACCACACGGTTCTCTGCTCTATCTTTGTCTTCTTAATCTTCCTACCCACCACCAGTCATCCTACACACTACCATCCTATGTTCCTCCCTCTTCTGGAAATAAGTGTTCACTACAGCCATCTCCATCCTTTTTTCAAAGTCCACCACCATCTGTCCCTCAAATTTCCTTTCCTGGATGCCGTACTTACCCATCACTTCTTCATCAGCCCTGTTTCCTTTACGAATAAGTCCATTACAATCTGCACCAATCACAACTCTCTCGCTTTCTGGGATGCTCAGAACTACTTCATCTAGTTCCTTACAGAATTTCTCTTTCAACTCTAGGTCACATCCTACCTGTGGGGCCTAGCCGCTAACCACATTATACATAACACCCTCAATTTCAAATTTTAGTCTCATCACTCGATCTGATACTCTTTTCACCACAAGACATTCTTAGCCAGCTCTTCCTTTAAAATAACCCATACTCCATTTCTCTTCCCATGTGGTAGAATAATTTAAACCCTGCTCCTAAACTTCTAGCCTTACTACCTTTCCACCTGCTCTCTTGGATGCACAGAATATCAACCTTTCTCCTAATAATCATGTCAACAAACTCTTGAGCTTTTCCTGTCATAGTCCCAACATTCAAAGTCCCT
This sequence comes from Syngnathoides biaculeatus, assembly GCF_019802595.1. Classification (NCBI taxonomy): domain Eukaryota; kingdom Metazoa; phylum Chordata; class Actinopteri; order Syngnathiformes; family Syngnathidae; genus Syngnathoides; species Syngnathoides biaculeatus. The sequence continues at coordinate 21,413,187 of NC_084643.1, read as the reverse complement.
ACACTCAGTTGTAGGCTCTGTGCATTCCTCTTTTTCTTCTGACGATGGATCTAGTTTCCTCCTCTTCTTTGTCTTCGACCCACAGTAGCTGAATTTCCACCGACGCCCTGCAGGTTAGCAGGGACGGGCATTGTTAACCCAGGCCACGACCGATCCGGTATGGGATTCTTTAGATGAACACTCATATTTGTTTGGCACAGTTTTTACGCCGGATGCCCTTCCTGACGCAACCCTCTGCATTTATCTGGGCTTGGGACCGGCCTACAGATTGCACTGGTTTGTGCCCCCATAGAGCTGCATTTGGAGGCACTGGCTCTCGATGACAAAAATACCCTTTATCAACTAGACTCATCACAAGAAGCTCACTTACCTCTGTTCCACTAATTGCCTTAACACCCTACAAGCTCGCTGAGCCCCCTGACGTCCTTGAGTGAGCTCAGAATTCAAATCACTTGTCAACCTGGTAACACCCGCATAATCCAATTAATTCAGCAACATTTCTATTGGACCAGCCTGAAATTGACCGCCCATGAATTCATCCAATGCTGTTTTGTCTGCACCTGCAGGAAGGCATCACACCTGCCTCCAGCTGGCCTGCTAGGCCTCTGACCCATCGTGCGCCACCCCAGATCCATCACTTTGGACTTCATCACCGACCTATGCTCGTCTGAAGGTAACATTGTCCATTTTCACTATTGTCGATCATCTCTTTTTAAACATGTCCATTACATACCCCTTTCTAAGGTACCCTCTGCTTTTGAAACTGCGAACCACCTTGTTAATCATGTTTCCAAACTCAATGGTATCCCCACTGAGAACATCTTGGACCAAGGGCCCCAGTTTTCCTCCCTTGTTTTGAAATAATTCTGCAAAGTGGTGGGTCCAGCAGCCCACTTGTCTTCAAGGTACCATCCCCAGACTAATGACCAAATGTAGTGGGCAAATCAATCCCATGAGTCAGTCCTTTGCTTCGTTGCTGCATGCAACCCCACCTGCTGAAGCTCATTACTTGCTGAGATTGAATATGCTCACAACATCTTCACCAGCTCTGTCACTTTAATGACAAAGCCAATGAATGCAATGTTTAGGCAAGAAGCACAATGTACAAGAGGCCGTTAGGGACAGAGGTGAGGATTACCGTACCTATCTCGTGCACAGGTGTGTAAAAAAGTGTCACTTATGAATTTGAGTTGTCGGTAAAGCATTTACTCATGCATAGAAAAGGTTCTACTTTTATATGTAAGGAAAAAATAAGTCTATGTGTTTGAGCGTTTCAGTCGTGTATGAGTGTTTTACTAGTGCATGGAAAGCCCTTTCACTTATGTATGATAATCTAGAAGTGTGTAAAATTGGTAATCTTGAATTATCTCTGACATGAATACCTCCCCCTTAAGTAACTTGCCTATTACCTAGATTTCTAACAGTGCCCAAGGCTTGCTGTTTCTATTCTCAAATCAACTTGTCATCATGATGAAGGGCTCTACATGGCAGCATCTTGAGCCCTTAGATGAGCTGCATTAGTGAAAGCGACCAGTGACTCACTCCCCAGGTTCCCGGGAAGCATGTGAAAAAGAAGACTGGGTCAGAAGAGGACACAACAGTCTCAATAAATATACACATTAGCAGATTCCATTAGCCTCATTTAAAGTTGCGTGCAGTCCTCCACCAGTTTGTGTTCTATTTTGTCTTTTTTTTTTAAAGAAGCTGACAACACCTTCTGAACAGCCTTACTACATTAATCACACAGGCATCAAGAGGTGAAGCGTTGGTGCATGGGGAGCTGTATTTTTTTTGTCTTCTTTTGATCATTCAAAATTTTACTTGATTTCCATGCAAATAAATACAGTGCTTATTCCAAAGTTTCCTTCTGGAGAGCTTTTCCTGCCAAAGACTAGTTGTTACTTTAAAAAGAACAGCTTTAGATAACATTGACAGAAAAATAGATCAATCATTACTAAGCTTTATTCTCAATCAGGTATTATTATCATTATTTCTGCCTTCAAAAGGTTGAATAAATGACTTAAATACTCTCCACTCCAAAAGTAGTGGAACAGATACTGGCATGCCTTTGAATATTGAAATTCATCTAGGGGTCATTTTATTCTCACAACATTGAATCAATTGCAAATAGATGGTTCCGGTTGCGTTCAGACTTCATTACACTCACGTGAGTAGTGACCGTGCTGATGTCACTGTGTCTATCCTGTGCGCAATTTGGCTTTATACTCTAGCGCAACCCGTGTATGTTGTTTTGAAAATGTGCTGCAGTTCTCCTTGAAGTCAGAGGTGTCTTTATGGTTTGCTTTGGCCAGGACTCTGCAGGATGGACTTTCCTTCCCATTTGATAGCCAATGCCAATAGCCATTTCTACTTTCAGGAACAAGGAACAAAGTTACAAAAATGGTGACCAAGGAAAAATATGTGGTCAAACAAAAGGACCTAGATCATCAGATGATGCGTTGCAAAATTGATCACACAGGCAATGGTGTATATGGTATGTGAAACCAAAGAGAAAGCTGAGTAGTATGTGTCGTAGTATTCTGCATGTGGTGACAATCTGTGCTGTGTATGCGTGAAGTGTTACATAAGGGCCACGATGTGTAATGTGACGTGGTGCAATGCGGGCGCTATTGCCCGCTCAAGCCTGGGGGTATAAAGTGGCCTTTAGAAGATGTTTGGCCTCTTGTCTGAGCAGGCTTCATCGGTTCATACAAAAACGTCTTAGGACAGACTACCCCGAGTTGGTGTGGAGCAACACAAATATTTAACATCCAAGTGGAGGCACACCCCAAACCACAAATGGTATCATTCTTTTGTTCAGTTGTTACGATGCCTGGAAGAAAAGCTATTGTCCATCCACAAGAATTGTTCGGTAGAAACTTCCTTATTTATATTCCATTTAGTTATAAAGTGTTAATGGAGCTGCCTCATGCCCAAGGAGGCCATGTTTTTGTGCTATTTTCTGTGGGCAGGATTATGGCTTTTTTTTTTGGAATGGATGAAAGGATGGGATTAGAAACAGGTGGTGTTTGTAAGACCTCCCCTGCTAAGCCATGACCATTCCATGTGTATATGGCCTCTCTCACCCCTCTTTCAAACAATCTGTCTTCCTTGTCCAGACTATGCACATTTTTGCCCTCAAACGAATGCTGTTTCTCTTAGAGGTCCAGGTAGACAGCTAAGTCTTGACCTAAGGAATTTGCTCCTCTGTGTGATGATGAGCGTCTGCTTAATAGTTGCTTAGTTTCCCCAATGCATCATTGCACCTTCATCACTTCATTCCACACTATTGCAATAGTGAGGTAAATTTCTTTATTTACTGCTGCTAGTTGAAAACATTTGGATATAACATAAAATAATGACTATTAACAGATCAACATTTCAGGTTTAATTTACAGGTATTTATATTTGAAGCTCATAAGTGCTATTGTGTGAACCAATATTTTTCCAAAATATTATATCTGGGGCGGCACGGTGAAACAGCTGTAAAGCATTGACCTCACAGTTCCGAGGACTGGGGTTCAAATCCTGGTGCCGCCTGTGTGGAATTTGCATGTTCTCTCCGTGCCTATGCGGGTATTCTCTGCGCACTCTGGTTTCCTCCCATATCTCCAAAAATCTGCATTCATTCTAGGCTCTAAATTGTCCTTAGGTGTGATTTACAGTGCGACTGTTATGTGTCTCCGTGTGGATTGTGTTTGGCTGGCAACCAGTTCATGGTGTAAGCCACATCCTGCCCAATGACAGCTGGGATTGGCTCCAGCACTCCCGTGACGCTTGTGGGGATAAGCGGTTCAGAAAATGGATGGATATTATAACTAGTGTGTCCTATAACATAATTGTTTAAACAATCCACAATGCTGAATGTCTATGCAATGATCATGGTTTTGCCATGTATCATAATTTTGCTTTGTACCATAATTTATAAATATTTTTCCATTCTAATTTGCAGTGTACCATAATTTCCCAATTCTAAATTCTATGTGGCAGGGGTATACTGGAATGAACGTGTACAGCTTTTTCATAACCTTCAGATAGTAACATACATTTGTAAAATCGGGATCTCCCCCCTCCCCATTTTTCATTTTCCAATGCGCACTATTGACTCGGAATATTTTTTGGGGAAAAAATGCATTTTACAAATAAGAAATTATGTATTTAGGAGTAAAGTAATTTTTGTGATTATTTTCTACAAACAACACTAAATATATTTGAGGATTAATGCTCAAAACTTGCAAAGATAGGACAATTAAATACTAAATTGTTGAGGTAATAGCATCAAACTCTTTTTCACCAACTCCGTTGTATGGATTTATTGACAATACATTTTCTCTCCAGTGTTAAGTCTTTTGTGTTATTTTGGCTACATTGTCTTTACCATGCAGCCCCACGCAGTGCGCACATAAAGAGGCAGTGGAAAACCCGATAGCTCTGCCTCCCAATGTCAGCCCAACACCAGCGGAAGTACTTGTAGACCAGCTATGATGTTGCGAGTGAGGAGAAAAAAAATCATCCAGGGGGGACAGGTGCATTGTGCTGCTGTGGCTGCCTCTGAGTGTACCATGGCTGGCCACAATTCTGCCAATGCCTCGGTGAGGTTCAGTTTCCATGAAAGCAAAGGAAGGGAAAGTTGTCCCTGCTTACCATCATCACACCATAGCTTTAAGCGTGCCTAGACGCTACAGAGTGTTTTTCTCTCTCTCTCTATCTCTAAAATGGGTTCCTCTAGAACAGGCTCATTGACTTTGTAGGGGTAACAAGATGGCAACATTAAAACAACTTGATAGAATTTTTTTTTTCTGCAAACTAAAGAAAATCAAAATAATGTTTATCATGAGAAAGAAGTGAAAGTTCAAGCCCATGTACAGATTGAAATCCTATTGGGTAACACCCAAAACAAAACAAAAAATCAAAAAAAGGTGAAAGTCTGGAAAAGCATCACATAAGAAGAACTAGGTTAGTGATGACAATGCATGGGATCACAGGCTCAATGCAACTTAATATTTGCAGCCAAATTTTAATTTAGGTTATTTTAAATCTCCATCTTCCAACCATTTAGCTCAACTGAACATGTGGCGAAACCAAGAGACAGACAGCAAGTAGAAAGCCAGCTTTCTAGAACATGGCTTTATGTGCAAATGCACAGTGACAGATCAGAAAAACACAGGATTGGTCAACCTGACTGTCAATCAGTCAGTCAATCGATGTACTGGCCACACCTGAATCAAGTGATGAGATGGATCTTTTTTTCTTTCCGTTTGTTTTGGCATGCAGTCACGCAATCAACCAAAACTGTCTTGAGATTGACTGGTCAACCGTGATTGATACTTTGAGCACCCTTGGCCTAAATACACTTGATCTATCAAGTGTAAAACTATTCTGGAATCAGTTGGAAGTCAAAATCCTGTATGCTTAAACATCAAATTATATTTAAGGAGACAGAATCAACCGTACATTGATATCAATATATAAATCGGGTTTATTGACCAAGTATGTTGGAAGACATACAACCATTTTCTCTGCAGTAGTTGGAGCCAAAATAGTGAGTATACGAATAATGTAGACGTTTCCCAACACAGATGTGCAAAACTAGTAGCATGTCGCAACAAAATTTTTTAGCTGTTTAAGAAGTTCATGACAAGAGTGAAAAATCTATTGGAATGTCTAGTGGTTTTAATTGCATTGTTCAATAGCGCATATCTGGGGGAAGCAGCTGGAGTAGGTGGTGCAGGATGTGGCAGGTCCTAGATGATTTTGCATGCCCTTGTTTTAGTCCTTACAGTCTTGCTCAATAATGGGTAGGTAGATACCGAGAATTTTTTGGGCAGTCTTGACTGTCTGTTGATATCTTATTTTGTCTTTCTTTGTGGCAACACCAAACCAGACCGTGATGGATGAAAACAGGACCGATTCAATGAACGCTGTGTAGATCTGCCTGATCTGTAGAACTCCTTTGGCAGGCCATTCCTCCTCATGAGCCACAGGAAGTACATCCTCTGCTGGGCCTTTTTAAGGATGCAGTTAGTGTTGGTCTCATACATCAGGTCCTATGAGGTCCTAATTCTTATCAACTTGGGGGCTTTGATGGTTAACACAGGGCAGTTGGACAGTATAAGGGGCAGCTGTAGCGAAGGAAGTTTCATGAAGTCTACGGTCATCTACTGTCTTGAGTGCTTTCACCTCCAAGTTGTGTTGGCCGCACCACAGTTCCAGCCGTTCCGCTTTCTGTTTGTACGCAGAGTCATCATTAGCTTTGATGAGGCTGATGACTGTGGTGTTGTTTGGATACCTGAGGACTTTGACAGCCGGGGTCTTTGAGGTCCAGTAGTTTGTGCTTGTGTAGAGAGAGAGAGCGTGGTGGAATTAAAAAAAAAAAAAAAACATCCTTGGGAGGCCTGGGTGGTGGTGGTGCATGTGGATGAGGTGGTGGTCACAGCCTTACCCATTTCCCATGAGCTGGAGAAGTTTGAAGGATAGGAGTTCAGGGATGATGGTGTTGAAGGTGAAGAGGTATTGAAGGTGAAGAGGTGAAGTCCATGAACAGGATCCTAGCATCGGTCCATGCACCATCAAGGTGTTGCAGGGTAAAGAGCTGTCCCATGCTGAATTTGCCACAGAACCAGGACCTCAGAACTGTGAAACACATGTGCTAAATGCTGTCCATCATGCCCTAGAATAAAATTCTCAACTAAAATTCACAGTTTGTCTGGAACTAGATGTGCCCCAGGTTGTTTGCCAGTACTGTCACCTGCGCTTGAGCTTATTACCCTTCAGTACTCTTCTAAGACTACATTCAGCACATTTTGGGCTAAAGAAGCTTCAGTTTGTTCTGTTTTGGATTTTAATAAGCTTGATGGAGAGCTTGATTTCAAAAGAGAATAAGATCACACATGTAATCTTCCAGTTCCGGTTACTATAGTGTGTAGCTAAAGTATAAACACACACGGTTGTATACAGAGTACATTATATTTGTGACAATGTTGGCTTAACTCAGATGCCAAAATGACTGTCAATTATATAACTGATTCGTTTGTTCATCCACCAAGAACAGGTGACAGTATTGGCAAACAACCACCCTGCGGCACATCTACTTGCAGACATACTCTATATTTTAGTTGAAAATTTTATTCTAGGGCATGATGGACGACTGATTAACACGTGTTTCTAAGTTCTGAGGTCCTGGATTGAAATCCCAGCCCTGCCTGTGTGGAATTTACATGTTTTCCCCATGCCTGTGTGGGTATTCTCCAGGTACTCTGGTTTCTTTCCACATCCCAAAAATATGTGTGGTAGGTTGATTGAAGACTCTAAATTTCCCATAGGTATGAATATGAATGCAAACGGTTGTTTGTTTATATGTCACCTGTGATTGGCTGGCGACGAGTTCAGGGTGGATACCACCTATTGCCTGAAGATAGCTGGGATAGGCTCCAGCACAGGCGTGAACCCAGCGAGGTTAACCAAGGGGGTCACTAAATATTTTTCTACTCACACAGTGATGGGGAAAAATAAGCATGTTTAAAATGTCCATGGCTGAAAAATTATACTATCGTGTTCATCCGGTGCCCACAATATTTTCGTTTTCAAAGGCGAAGAGGGAGACCAGATTCTTTACACTGCTATACCCGGAGGAAGGATTGAAGACAAGACCAGCCTTCGTCCTTCATGTACCATATATTTTAACAACACTGCCAATGCAGGACGTTCATTTCAACAGTGACTCTTGACAGGTCTCGAGAGCTGTTGTTTTTCATGTGAATTTAGAGAGAACAGACTGAGCCTAGTGAGGATAAGTGGAAAGGAAGATGAATGAATGAATGAATGAATGAATGAATGAACAAACGAACGAACGAACGAACAAACAAACAAACAAACGAAAGAATGAATGAATGAATGAATGAATGAAACTTTCCAAAGGTACAGGAAGAGAGGTATAAATCAGTCAGATGAATTACAAAGATTATTTGTTACCCTAAGACCCTGCTATTTTTACTCTGTGATTGTATGAATATAGTTCTCTTTCCTTTTGAGACTTTGTTCAAGGGGAACACTGAATAAACAAAAACACCAGAAGAAAGTGGAGGCCCACGTGACTCACTGCAGGGAAGAGTGTGGAGACCCCCCTGGAGAGACACTGTGTCCATCCAAGGGTCATTACAGAGCTGTGATCAGAATACATAACACATGTCCTGCCAAGATGAAGGGCCTCAAGGGATGGCGGGGCCTTCTATTCTGCCGTGCATGTCCATCAGAACATCACGTTCTATTCCTCATGGCATTCATCATTGTTTAAATGAGCTTCCAAGGTCATGACTTGCTCCTGGAGTGCCACAATGTTTGTACTGTATCTAGTAGAGTACTAAACTACATATTCACTCTTAGCCTAGTGGGTGGGATGAGAATGAGACAACAGAACTGAAGGTTTGGATTTTTTTTCTTCCTGCAAGTTAGCAAGATAAATGAAAAACTCGATTGAGAAGTTTCTCAACAGAAGCCAAGACATCAATGTGCAAAGGGCCACCTGCGAGGGACTTCGTTAAGTAAGAACGCATATTCACACTCTTATAGAGAACCAGGCAGGGAGGGTAGAGTTCTTGCTCGGTCCATCTGTCATGCAGCCATGCAGTCTGGCAGTAAACATAGCAATGTGAGGATGGCCAAAGGGAAGGTCACACACTTTTACCTTCCGAATGGTTACCCAATCTCAAATAGTTATTTATTTATTTATGTTTACCATCTATATGTTAGTAGTTTCAATATGAATGCAATCTCCTTGAATTAATCAATTAAAAATAATATTATTGATAAAAAAAAATTAACTTACAAATTCAAAATTCATTGTTTCCTCAATCTATGAACAACATTGTTGGTGGCACAGTCAGCGACCGGTTGGCAGGTTTGGTTCACAGTTATGAGGACCCAGGTTCGGTTCAGGTCTTGCCTCTGTAGAGTTTCCATATTTTCCCCGTGCCTGCATAGGTTTTCTCCAGGTACTCCAGTTTCCTCCCACAGCCCAGAAACATCCATTGTAGGTTAATTAAAAATTCTAAATTGCCCATGGGTGAAAATGTGAGTGCAAATTGTTGTTTGTCTATATGTGACTTGCGATTGGCTGGCGACAGGTTCAGGGTGTACTCCGCCTCTCGCAGAGTCAGCGGGGATAGGCTGCGGCATGCCTGCCGCCCTCTTGAGAATAAGAGGTTTGGAAGATGTATGAATGAATGGGCAACATTATTACTGCTATTGTTACAGCTCCTGTTATATGTATTTTCTCACACGTCAGTATACTGTATATTATCAGTAATCCAGGTCATGGTAATCTACAATAGATGAATCAAGGCATCTGGACTATTCTTGTTGATTGAAGATGTTACCCATAATCCATAAAGGCTTCTTCAGTCCTAAATTGTGGGCATGGAGCCTCCCCGTTTATGCATCTGTGGTTGTGTCACCTAGGGGTAGTCAACAGGCATAAATTGAGAGGCTAAAATTTAGAACCAAATAAGCCTTTTGGATCAAAGGTAAAATGTCTTCATCACACAATAACAGCCTTGAATCAACTTTAGCGGATTGCTCTCGTATGTTTCACTAAAAAATTTCCTTAGTGTATTCACTAATTAAAGAATATTTAGAGGGGTGGCAAAATGTTGGGCTGGTAAACAACTTTCTCCCGTTTGTTTTTTGGTCTGTGTAGTTCTACACTCGCCTGACTTTGGTGCACCAATGACTGTGCCTCTATACAGTGTGTATCCTGCGATTTACTGGAAACCTGTTCAGGGTGTTGTCTGCTTTTCGTCTAAAGTTAGCTGGAATAGGCTCCAGCATTCCTGTGACCCTTGTGAGGATAAGCATTTTGGAAAATGGAGGTCTGTTGCTGAATAATCTGTCGACTTCTGTATCCTTGCTGGTGGATGATCCGACCCTGAGGGGAATTTTTCCCAATGGCCTCACCGAGCTTGCTGTCCGATTGAGCCCTCCTCTCGAGGCTCCAGACTGTGAGAGACAGGCCAGAAGAAAGGGCTCCACTGGCATAGAAACACTTCAGCACTGAGCACTAGACCATCAGCCGCACACCGGCTCACTCCATTGCTCTCTGCACTTTCGTCAAACTCTATTGTAATCGATGACCCCATGCAAATTGTGAAAACATGATTAGGCCCCTAAAAGCATCAACATCATGTTAACCAGCGGCTGTCTTTATTGTTGTCAACCTGACCATTTTATATCCTCGTGCCCTCTCCGACCCAAAAGGCAAGCCTCACCGTGATAAGAGAGCATCACGGTGAGCTCCCCGCCCCCCTACACACAGTCACATGATGGTTCCCGCCTGGATTACAGTCGCCACTCATAACAATCTCACTATTACCCTCATTGATTCGGATGCCGATGACTATTTCATTCAAGATGGAGTAATATGCAAATTCTAAATTCCTATCAACCACTGCCATCTTCCAAAAGCATGACAGACTTGGATGCCGGAGTCATCTCCTGTGTCACCCACAAACCAGTGCCTATCATGCTCCTAATCCATCACTGTTAAATCATATCCTGCTTTTTTTATCCTTCACCTGAGATACCCTTGGTTCTTGGTATTCTCTGGGTCCAAATTCACAACCCCACAATAGATTGGACTCAATAATCTATCACTGGATGGTGTCCTCATTGTCATCCCCACTGCCTACTTTCTGCTGTTACACCCTCCAAAGACACTCTACCTGCTGCCGCCCCAGTAAACTGCTCACAGGTTCCACAAGAATATCATGATCTCTCACCGGTATTCAGTAAGGATTTAGCAATCTCTCTTCCCCTCATCAATCCTGCATTTGAACCACTCTGTGATGCTCAGATGTTCACCAAATTGGACCTCCGGAATGCCTACCATCTCATCTATACCCGAGGGGGGAAGAGTGGAAAACCAACTTCAATACCCCTTAGACATCTCGAGTATGCTGCAGTCTCCCTCACTCCCCTCTCTTCTGGACCTGTTCTCAATCAGCCATCATCACCAACACTATTTAAGCCAGCCTATTTCACGAGTTTGACGCCAAAGTATTGCATACTCACTTAGAGGTACTAATGGCCATCCATAAGTCTTGCCTCCTTGTTAACTCCTGTCTTATGTGTATACCTTGTGCTCCACTCCTTTCCTGTCGCACGGTATTCCGGCCACCAAGATAGCCACCTGTTTAGTCCACTGCCTGCCACCTATTCATGTTGTCGTCTGCCAACAGATCCTGGATCACCTCCATAATCTTTTGTCACCTCCATAATCTTTTGTCAGTAAATTGTTCATCTCATTACATCTGCCTCCGCCTACTCTTGGGTCCAGCTCCCCTCAAATCTGACAAGAATAAAGCCTGTCTAGAAGGTCAATGAGCAAGGGGATTGAGATAGTGGTGAACTGGTGTAAAGTTGAATAGCTAAGGAAGATGGAAGACATGAGGGCGAGACTATGACAAACAAACAGATCCTGGAAAAGATATTTGGTTGGTCTCACCTTGTCTCACCCAGACTGATCACCAAAAACATCTCCCAGGACATATTTTCAGACATAGCTCCATGAGGCACCAGCAAGCTGACCCCTGGAAAAGATACATAAATGTGTCAAAAGTAACAACTCCACCAGCCTGTCATTGTAGGGCAACATAAGCGTTCGTAGATTGTTGTACAGGTTCATCATACTATTTGAATATCCTGGGATAGTAAAGAGTAACAAAGCAATAGAACTTAAAATCAAATTGAATAAAACAATTGTAACATGAATACAAAATATTAAAACCATGTAAGGGGGTGAAGCTGGATATAATCACAAGTTTGCTCTTTAAAGTATTTAAACATTCCCCTCAAAAAAAACTTAAAATTCAAAGATTTGTATTTGGACAGGACATGCATTTGTGGAATGAGCAGTACAACTGATGGAAAATCTACCAGCTCTTCACTGGATGAGCCTGATTATGTCACTGCTTTGCTGCTGCTCCTGTTGAGTCTTGTTTGGTTCATTTTGATGGATTGAATAATTGAAGTAAGAGTTAGAGTAAAACAGAATATATGTGCATGAATGAGAGGGGCGATGGGGGAAGAGTGAAGCTTCCGGGAGAAGAGATAGCAAGGGTGGACGATATCAAATACTTAGGGTCAACAATACAGAGCAATGGAGAGTGATGTAAGGAAGTGAAGAAATGGGTCCAAGCGGGTTGGAATAGTTGGCGGAAGGTCTCTGGTGTTATATGTGACAGAAGAGTCTCCCTAGGATGAAAGGCAAAGTCTATAAAACAATGGTGAGGTCGGCCATGATGTATGGATTAGAGGCAGTGGCACTGAATAAACAACAGGAAGCAGAACTTGCGGTAGCAGAAATGAAGATGTTGCGGGTCTCGCTCGGAGTGAGCAGGTTGGATAGGACTAGAAATTAGCTCATGAGAGGGAGACCCAAAGTTGGATGTTTTGGAGACAAGATTCGAGAGAGCAGACTTTGATGGCTTGGACACGTTCAGAGGCGAAACAGTGAGTATATTGGTAGAAGGGTGCTGAGGATGGAGCTGCCAAAGAACCTTGGACCAAAGAAAAAGTTGATGGATGTGGTGAGGGAGGACATGAAGACTGTGGGTGTTAGTAAGGAAGATCCATGCGATAGGCTTAGATGGAAAAAGATGACATGCTGTGGCAACCCTTAATTGGGACAAGCCGAAAGGAAAAGAAGACGAAGAAGAAGAATCCAACTAGTGGTTGATTGGGCTGAGGTCGGGACTGTTGTAATCTTGGAAGATAGATTTTGGTCCCAAACTGTTGATATGAGGTGGCCATTAGGTGCAAAATCTCTCATCTCAATATCTTCTCTGCATGAAGATTGCCCTCAGTGATGACAAGCATTGTTTTGCCAGTCGTTGTGATGCCATCAGTGTCACATTCGTCCTGTCTGCCCTAACCTGTAAGGGTAAAAGTCTGTGACCTTCCCCTTGGCCATCTTCTGAACTCGATTTACAATGCAACTTCAGGGGGCTGAACCTGGAATAATGACTGACCACAACATAATATTACTCCACATGTTCAGGTTCCAGTGTATGTGTTGCAGCCTTCAAAGCAGGCTCATGGTGAAGGGCAGCCTGGTAAGACTCAAGGTAGAACTTTGAGCTCTTCTCAGGAAGGCAACTTTGTGGTCTATCATAGAACTTGACCTTCAGGCAATGGCAGTAGTTAAAAGACGTTTGGCATTGTAATCTGTGAAGATGCAGCAGAGCACAATTGTGTAACACACAGCCATGCTGCTCAGCCCATTAATGCATGTTCTTTCTAAAGTGTACATTCAAAAGTGAAATAAACATACAGTCAAATGGTATAAAATGTAATGTTAAGCATTGTTACCGCAGAGAAATACCAACTACCCAGCATGCAGGTGTATTTTTATAAATTCAAAATATTTAAACAAAGGAAAAAAAAAACGTTAAATGCGCAGTTGTTTGAGGCAACTAGATTGACCCATTGATTTGACTGCACATATGAAAAAATTTATGTATTTCCTCCACTAAAATGGTAATTATAAGAGGCTGTTCTTTGACTCTTATGCATGGCTGCTATTGCCTCGGAAAGTCCTTAACCCTAGTCCTTTTTGGAGGAAAACTTTCATATAAAACATAGATACGGACCTAAATAAGGTAAAAATATTTTTAAGAGAGCCTGATTAAACAAAGTCTGGGAGAAATGTAGCTGCAAACATTATCTGTCTGAATCAAAGAAGATATCCAAACATTTATTAATTCTGATGCTCCATGAGTGTGATCCTCAGGACACCTATGGTTATGCAACAACACAGTTATTGAGCACATCACAACATGAAAGAATTTGCATTGAAATGCTAATTTAAAATCGCCCATGCCAAAGATAAAATAAAATCGTATTGTAACACTGAAATACAAATGCAGTTTCTCAGGTGAACCAAAGTAAAGTTTTTTGTTCAAACTCTCCATATATAGGTACAGTGTTTGACAAAATAGCATACATTTCTGTAAGAACTTGAGATTTAAGAAAAAGCAAAACTGTTGTTTATGCAAAACATTCCGAAGCAAGCTGCTCATCATGCAGAACATTGTGTATCAGTGATCCTTGAAGAGAGCCCTCATACGGGATGACAATAAAACTGCCTGGTTTACCGCAGTATTTTTTGGAGTGAACAATTTGCAATTCTCAAATTGATCTTAAAAACCTCTTGAATTGTGGATTAATAATGTCGAGATCAGACAACTGGATATGATCCCCGATACAGGCCGAAATTTAAATTGAAGCCAATTTCCTAGATCAGGCCTGGCATATTTTGTTTGGAATATGAAAACTTTTTGTAGTGTGATTCATGACAAACATTTTGGTCCTACAGTGGCAAAATTAAAACTTTAGGATATTTGATTTTTTTTGGCTCTGCAATTGGCTGGAAACCAGTTCAGGGTGTCCTCCACCTCCTGCCCGATGACAGTTGGGATAGGCTCCAGCACTCCCGCAACCCCTTATGTACAATTGTAAGCTTGCTTGATTGCTCGGCTACATAAGGTTTTTTGTTGCCCGCTTGCGAAGTGTATCGTATTAAAAATATGTGAACACAACTCAAGCAATCCCTGAATGAACGTCCTGTCCCGAGCACTCGTCGCGATCACCACAGTTTTTTTTGTCCCCTCACACAATACATTTGCGGGGCACATTGTTGTTTTCATCATCATCATTTTCATCATCATGGTAACTGGTCTAACCGGTCACTTGTAGTCTTTTCCAGGCATAAGCAACACTGTTTTCTATTTTTAGGAAGAATAAGAATTGACGTCAAATCTTACACTTGCTGTAGTAACTACCTTCCAATTTCAGAAACCCTGCAATATGCTGTTAGAATATACACCTCTTAACTAATGAATAACCCAATCAGAGGTTTTACTTCCCAGTCAACCTTCATATCTTCATTTGCGATTTCATGTGCAACCTCTAACAGGACAAGCTGAAAAGAAAAGAAGATGAAAGGCACACATTTTCCCTACAAACAATAATCTGGTGGGAATTCATTCCTGAAATAAGCTATTTTCTAAACATATATAGTTTGTTCTTACTCAGAAAGCACAACAAACCCTACTGTGTAGCTTTCAGTCACTTTGTGTATATTAGCAAAGTATATTCATAATTATTTCCCCATAGAGCACAGGTGATTTTTGCTATTTTAATAGAAAAATATGAAATATTCTATACAAATGAAAAGAGTGCTGCTGTCATACATCCAAAAAATTCTTGATGCTTCATACGAATAGCAAGTTAGTGGAGGAAGGAGTGTGGTCCCTGTAAGTAGGCTAAGTTGAGTGGTACACTTGACATTAGTGAGATCAGACCACTCTGGTTGAAAGGCCATTGAAGAAAGCTATTTTCACCAGTCGTCTTCCCACATGTCAAAAGCCATGAGTCAAAAAGGATTGTAAAGGAGCATTGCATGTTGCACAAGTGGAAAAGTGTTAAGTGTCAGATTTTACGAATTGAGATATTTTATATATCTATTATATATATATATATATATATATATATATATATATATATATATATATATATATATATATATATATTTTTTTTTTTTTTTTGCTTGCAACGGAACTGTGCAAAGTTTATGAACATGCAGCCATCCATCCATTTTCTGTACTGCTTATGAAGGTCGTGGGCATGCTGGAACTTATTCTAGCTGACTAAGGTACACAGTGAACTTGTCTCCGGCCAATCGCAGTTCTGACGAACAGTAGACAGATAACCATTTCGGATTCACATTTAAAATTAACAGTGGCTGAAGCACTGCCTTCTTGAAACTCAGCAACAGCTTCAAGCATGCCATGCTGGCATAACAGGATTTTAGAACAGCAATGAACCATATATTCACTGTGAAAGTTGTCTTCAAGTTGGTACAATGTGAGATGGAATTTCAAAAAAGCTTAAGTTTTGAAACTTTGAAAATTATACAGTTCGGTGGGTGACAATGTCTGCCGCTTCGGTCAGGCCCGCATTCTAGCTCTGTTCTGATCACCGCGCAATGGCTGGTTTTTGGGTCGGTTTTGGTAGGTTCAGGCTCTGGCTGGGTGAACACTCAGCCCGGTGTCCTGGCAATCGGACCTGCTCTCTGGCCTGGCATGCCTTTCTCCTCCAGATTTTTAATGCACTACATACATTCACACATACTTTGGGGTGCTGGTTTACCTGGGTGGGGGTGACTGTTGTGGGTCAGTGTTTCCCTATGACCATCTCGCCTCACCCTCACCAGTTTCTTCAATTTTAAAGCACTATACCCATACACCTAAAGACAGGTACAGGATGATGCTTGCCAGTAGGGCACCTGGTGAACACTGTAATAGCTGGAAGGTTGTTTTTCATATTTCACTTGGCTTGACTTCTTGGGCCCGCATCCTCCCCTTATGTTTCTCACGACGCAGAGCTGTCGGGGTCAACTTTCTTTCCCTGCTTTCGGTCCTGCTTTCCTCTCCTCTCTTCCTTTGGTCATCCTTACTCACAATGTGTACCTAAAATGGGCTCACTGTGTGGGGTGAGGAGAGGCTGGGTTTTGGGGGCAGTGTTCCAATGCCTTTGGGTCCTGGGGGGTTGGGTCCCCTGCTGGTCCATCTTGTTCACTCGGTCCCCCTTGTGGGTGGGGTTGGAGCAGGGTTACCCTGCCTTAATCTGACAGATAAACAACTACTGTATGTACATCAGTTGAGAAACTCTCATGTGATATACTACTAATAAGTATGATAGAGTGGTGGGATAACTAACAACACAGGTTATACTAACACATCAACTCACATGTTCTTTAAAGTATTTAGACATTTTTTTCATACATTTTTTTTCAATCTCAAAGAATTCAGCACTTCAAACAATGTAGAATGACTGATACATTGAGACCTTCACCTTTTGTACAGCTACAGACCGATACAAAGTCCGCATCACTGCAGACGCTGCACTGATCCGCCTGTCGATCTCCTGCGCCATTCTTCCATCACTCGTAAACAAGACCCCAAGATACTTGAACTCCTCTACTCGGGGAAGGATCTCATCTCCGACCTGGAGAGGGCATGCCATCATTTTCCGACTGAGGACCATGGTGTTACATTTGGAGGTGCTAATTCTCATCCCAGCTGCATCACACTCTGCTGCGAACATCTCCAGTGAGAGTTGGAGATCATGGCTTGATGAAGCCACATCATCTTCAAAAACCAGTGATGCAATACTGAGTCTATCAAACCAGACCCTCTCTATGCCTCGGCTGCACTGAGAGATTTTGTCCATAAAAGCAGAATCGGTGACAAAGTGTCGCGTTGGTGCAGTGCAACTCTCACCGGGAAAGAGTTACACTTACTGCCGGCAATGAAGACCAAGCTCTGACAATGGTCGTACAGGGACCAAACAGCCCATATCAGGAGGTTCAGTACCCCATACACCTGAAGCATGCCCCACAGGACTCCGCATCCCATGAGGACACTCCCGAGGGTGTAGACCTAGACCACTGCTCCATGGCCAGGACAAAAACATTTGTCCTCCTGAATCTGAGATTCAACTTCCCATCGGACTCTCCTCCCCAGTATACCCGAATAGACCTTATCATGGAGGCTGGGTGCTTAGCTTGTAACTTTACAGGGTGACCGCACATGCACTTGACAGTGGAACACAATACATCGAGGTTCGATGAACAACTTTGTGGTCGTGTTATCGGATTTGTGGCTGCATGTCTTGGACACTTGAGTGAAGAGCGGGGGGTTGTCAACTGATCACCTCCTAGTAGTGAGTTGGCTCTGATGGTGGGAGAAGATGCCAAACATATTGTGAGGTTCTGCTGGGAACATCTGGCAGAATCCACTGTCAGAAGGTGTTTCAACTCACCCCTCTAAAATAATTTTGCTTGTGTTCCATGGGAAGTGGGGGACGTATTGTCTGAATGGACCATGTTACGCGCCTCCATTGCTGAGGTGACTGGAGCTGTGGCTGTCAGGTGGTTGGTGGCTGTTTTGGTGGTAAACCCAGAACACATTGGTGGACACCAACAACGAGGGATGCCGTCAGTCTAAAGAAGGACTTCTATTGGAACATTTTGGCTTGTGGGATTCCTGAGGCAGCTGATGGGTAATGACTGGCCAAACTGAATGCAGCTTTGGTGTTCACTAGAGCAAAAACTCAAGCCTGAGAAGAGTTCGGTGAGGCCAAGGAGAAAGACTTCTGGACGGCTATGAGGAAATATTGGTCCACAATCCAGCATCTCAGGAGGGGAAGCAGTCCAACATCAACACTGTGTATAGTGGGGATGGGGTAATGTTGACATTGACTAGGGGCATTGTGAGTCAATGTGGAGAATACTTTGAAGACCACCTCAATTCCATCGACACACCTTTCCCATGTGGAAGCAGAGTCTGGGTTATCTGAAGGAGGCGCTCCTCTCTCTGGGGTTGAGGTCACAGAGGTGCTTAAAAAGCTCCTTGGTGGCAAGTGTCCGGGGTTGGATGAGACTCGCCCGGAGTCCCTAAAGGCTCTGGATGTTGTGGGACTGTTCCAATTGACATGGAACAGTGGACCAGCTCCAAACCCTCAGTAGGGCCCTCAAGGGTGCATGGGAGTTTGTGGACTTGGAGTAGGTATTTCACCTTGGGGAGTCCTGTTGGGGGTGCTTTGGGAGTATGGGGTACCAAACCCCCTGACATGGGCTGTTCAGTCCCTGTATGGCCGTTGTCAGCGTTTGGTCTGGATTGTCAGCAATAAGCCCATAGTTTCCAGTGAAGGGTGCACTGCGCCAAAGCTGCGCTTTGTCACTGATTCTATTCATAACTTTTATGGAGAGAATTTCTAGGTGCAGCGGATGCGTAAAGGGATTCTGATTTGGTGTCCCAAGTAATTCATCTCTGGCTTCAAGCCTTGATCTTCAACTTGGAGATCAGGGCTTACAGTTCGCAGCCGAGTGTGAAGCGGCTGGGAGGAGAATCAGAACATCCAAATCTGAGACCATGGTCCTAAGGCGGAAAGAGGAGACGTCTTGCCCCAAGTGGAGGAGTTCAAGTATCTTGTCCCTTGTCTTCCCTTTCACAAGTGAATGAACAATGGAACGAGAGATCGACAGGCAGTTCGTTACAGCATATTCAGTCATGTGAACTTGTCAGTCTGTTGTGGTACAGAAGGAGCTAAAAAGTGAAAGCCAAAACATTCAATTTACCGGTTGATCTATGTTCCTATCCTCACCTATGGTCACGAGCTGTGGGTCGTGACTGAAAGAACGAGATCCCGATACAAGCGGCCAAAATGTGTTACTTCCGCAGGGTGTCCGGGCTCTCCCTTAAAGATAGGGTGCGGAGCTTAGTCAACTGAGAGAATTTCAGAGTAGAGCCCATGTTCTTCCACATTGAGAGGAGCCAAATGATATGGCAGGGGGATCTGTTTCGGATGCTTCCCGGATGCCTGTCTGGTGAGGCTGGTCTGGAAATGCATTAGGATCTCCTCAGAAGAGCTGAATGAAGTGGCTGGGGAGAGGGAAGTCTGGGCATCCCTATTAAAGCTACTGCCACTACGATCTGACCTCAGTTAAGTGGTAGAAATGGCTGTATGGCTCAATGCTTTGCTTTGTTATTACCCTAATGTTTAAAAAATACAAATAGTATACTACAGAATACATGCTATAGTGTCATGGGGAAAATTTTCAGATCACTCTATTACAACATGACTAAATAGTGAAGAGCATTGGTATTAAAGAGTCCAAGTTAATAGTAAAGGGTGTCCACGAAAACACACCCTGATTTAAAACATATTTAAGATCTAACTTTATTGTAATATTTGTTGCTCCAGAGGGATTCTTTGTTTTTTTTTAGCGTTTGATGTGGTATAAGGGCAGACACTCAATGGCCACCCCTCTGGTTACTCTGCAAACATTTATGAAATTGTCTAGCTCTGTCCACTCTTTCCAGCAAATCTAGTGTGGTCATATGTACTCCTTTGGTATTAAAATTTTTCAGCTCATCCAGAGTTGCACAAAGTGAGGGAACATAAACCTTGCTGTTGCTTGAGAAAGAAGTCTCAAGCAGTTTGGTCCAGTGACATTCCAGGCCACTTGCAGAACACCTGCTCTTCTTATCTAGCACAAAATCTATTTAGCACATGCTCATTTAGAAAGGGGAGATGTCAATATGGCGGGAGCATCTTTCTGAAAAAGGTAATCACCCACAGCAACTAGTTGTGATAACATCTCATTGATTACATTAACATGTAACATTGACCAGGAAATGTTCATCCCTCAAAGAAGAATAGGCCAATACATGTATTTGAGCTGCTTTCCATTCTCAAAAGCCGATCTGATAGTGAAAGTGATGTTCCTGCAAACAAACTCAGCCTTTGCATTTATCTACTCACCAGTGTTCGGCAGGACCAGCCGTCCTCCAGGCAGACCAAACACACCAGTGGTCCTCAGCTGATCTTTACTGATGCTCAAAGGCCCATTATAGGTGAGTAGACCTTTATTGCGTCTGTCGATTGAGCTGAAGTATTCCCGTGGGAATGTCTCAACAGGGCCTTTGGCAAGGAACTCGGGTTGCTCTGCTACACCATAGACCATGAATGAGCTCTGTACTTTCACTTTGATGTCTGGCAAAGGGTCAAATAGCTCTTTGTCTGCACCGTCCTGGAAGCACAGAGAGGTGCTGTAGTTGCGCCCCACAGTTAAGTCTGGTGGAATAGAGGAGTTGAGAAGCAAGGGGTTTCCTACAAAGATGGAACACAGACAAAGCCACACTGTCATCTAAACCTGGCAAATTTCATTTGTGTGAAAGACAAGACACAACAATAGCACCAGCCAATCCCAGCTATCGTCGGGCAGGATGGGGGGTACACCCTGAACTGGTTGCCAGCCAATCCCAGGGCACATAAAGACAGACAACAATTGCACTCACAATCACACCTAGGGGCAATTTAGTGTCTCCAATTAATGCATGTATTTTTTTTGGGGATGTGGGAGGAAACCAGAGTGCCTGGAGAAAATCCATGCAGGGACTGGGAGAAAAAGCAAACTCCACAGAGGTGGGGCCAGGATTTTAACCCTGGTCCTCAGAATTGTGAGGCAAATGCTTTAACAAGTCACCCTACCATGAAATATAAAAAAACCTAATTCCAATGATGTTGGGATGTTCTGTAAAATGCAAATAAAAGCAGTATACAATGTTTTTCCAATTTTTTCAAAACCTTCAATATAATGCACTACAAAGTCAAGATATTTAATGTTTCAATTAATTAACATTATCTTGAATATCTGCAACATATTTTGTTGCAGATGTTCTCTCATTTTGAATGTGGTGCTTGCAGCACATTCATATAAAGGAAACCGGAGTGCCTGGAGAAAACCCACGCAGGGAGAGGGAGAACATGCAAACTCCACAGAGGTGGGGCCGGGATTTGAACCCTAGTCCTCAGAATTGTGAGGCAGATGCTTTAACAAGTCACCCCAGCGTGAAATATAAAAAAAAAAAAAAACAATTCCAATGATGTTGGCATGTTCTGTAAAATGTAAATAAAATATACAATGTTTTTCCAAATTTTTAAAACCTACATTCAATTTAATGCACTAGAAACTCAAAATATTTAATGTTTCAATTGATTAACATTATCTTGAATATCTGCAGCATGTTTTGTTGCAGATATTCTCTCACTTTGAATGTGGTGCTTGCAGCACATTCATAAAAAAGCAACAAAAGACAATAAAAGTT
Source organism: Syngnathoides biaculeatus (assembly GCF_019802595.1). Classification (NCBI taxonomy): domain Eukaryota; kingdom Metazoa; phylum Chordata; class Actinopteri; order Syngnathiformes; family Syngnathidae; genus Syngnathoides; species Syngnathoides biaculeatus. The sequence goes on along the minus strand of NC_084643.1, from coordinate 21,391,459 downwards.
GAAGAATGCTCAAAAACAGTTGTTTGGAACATTCCACAATTGAACAGGTTATTGGAAACAGATGAGCTTTAAAATTGGTTATACAAAGATCAACCCGGAGAGCCTGAGTTGTTCACAAGTAGGGATAGGAAGGTTTGCCACTTTGTGAACAATTGTGTGAGTAAATCATCCAAAAGTTTAAGAACAATGTTTCTCAATGTACAACTGCAGGGAATGTAGGGATTGCATCTAAGGTCCATAATCTGGACAAGTCTCTGCATGAAAGTGGCAAGGCCAAAAACCAACATTATATGCCTGTGACCTTCAATCCCTCAGGTGTTACTATATTAAAAATCAGCTTCATTGTGTAAAGCATATTTCATTGTGGGTTCAGGATAACTTCAGAAAACCATTGTCTAATTGCAAAATTAAGTCTCTACTATACAAAGTGAAAGCCATATACATTATCAAAAGCCGCAGCTTCCCTGGGCCTGAGCTCATCTGTAATGGACTGAGGAAAAGTGCAAAAGTGTGTTCTGGTCTGAAGAGTCTACATTTCAAATTGGTTTTGGAAATCATCCTCAATTGTGTCCAGTTCAAAACCCAGCATCTGTGATGGTATGTGGATGTCTTAGTACCCATGGCATGGGTAACTCGCAAATCTGTGAAGGCACTATTAAATCTGGTAGGTACATAGAGGTTTTGGAGCAATGAATGCTGCCGTCCAAGCAACGTCTAGTTCAGAATGTCCCTGCTTATTTCAGCAAAGCAGTGACAAGCCACACTCTGCATGTGTTAAAATAGTGTGGGTTTGTAGTAAGAGTGTGAAAACTAGAGCTGTCTCTTATTAAAAAATATATATACAGGAAGCACATTATGAAATGTGTGCAAAATACAACAATGAAAACCCTGGGCTGTTGAACAACTAAAGTTGTAAATCCAGCAAGAATGGGATATAATTTCACCTATAAACTTCAACAATTTGTGTCCTCAGCTCTCAAATGCTTATTGAGTGTTGTTAAAAGCAAAGATGATGTAACTTGTAAATATGGTCATTCCAGCTTTTAAACATGTCACAAGCATCAGATTTAAAATGAGTAAAATGTGTTGCCCTTGTGGCAGCACAGTAGCGCAACTGGTTAGACCATTGGCCTCACCCTTAAAAAAAAAAATGGGTGTCTGCACAACACCATCCATACCCCAAACGCCTCCTGAGATGTTTGGCCTCTTGGTAGACAAGCTCCAGCACTGATTGAAAGCAATTGTCCAGGCAGGCAACAAGCATATCTCAGATCAGGGAACATTGGACCAAAGGTCCAGGGCTTGAAGGCATGGCTACAGTGAAAGATTTAATTACCAAGCACACACAGTTTGATCTCCATAATCCATCTGCTGTAGTCAGCTCCTCTGGACACCCGACTGACCTACTGAAGGACAGCAGAAAGACACCAGGCGGGCCAGGAGGGCCCTCGGTGACAGCTATTTAAAATTGGGGAGCCCCAGTGTGGAAGTGTGGACCCAAGAGCCCGCAGAGCAGTGTTCATCTTTGGTCATTAGATGTGACGATGCTGCCAAACAAGGTGTGGAGTGCGTCGCATCGATCTGGCAGACTCAGACATGTGCTGCTCCTGCCCCCTCCCAAAATAACTGTGAAGTCACTGAGTCCTTGATGTCCAGCTGCTACCTAGTAATGGGGCGCAAGTCGGGAGGCTAATGTTGTTTTATTTTCCTGAAAATCATCAATTACCCAAAGGATGATTTACGAGTGTTTGTGAGATGTTTTAACTTTCACGATATGTGTTTGTAACATGGCTGAAAAAAATAATTAAAAGTGCAACACACTTAAATGTCAGATGGAGTTACGTCCATACAACCACATTACTTGTTTATTATTGAACTTCTATTTTAAATGTATTTTTTAATGAAGATGATGGGGTTTAAGTTCATTATTATTTCCTCTTAATCATAAGCTAGGTGGCGCAGTGGACGACTGGTTAGCGCCTCTGCCTCACAGTTCTGAGGACTGGGGTTCCAATTCCAGCATCGCACATCTAGAGTTCGCATGTTTTTTTCTGGGATACTCCAGTTTCCTTCCACATCCCAAAAACATGAAGGTTCACATTTAGGTGTGAATGTGTGTGTGAAAGGTTGTTTATGTGTGACCGCCGTTAGCTGGGTTGGACTTCAACATGCCTGTGACCCTTGTGAGGATAAGTGGTACAGATATTGGATGGATGGATCATGAACTGTAATCATGGCTGTGCATGTGTGTTTTAAGTGAACTTTTTTTGTACAGTGTACACTTGCAGGGATTCCAAACAGAAAATTTGTAATATTGCATTTACTCTATTAGGATCATCATGCATTCTGACAGAAATTGAATAATGCATGGTATCAAGAATGAGACAATATGATACAGAAGAACCTATTATGTATCTCTATTCTGTAAAAGACTGCTGCTTCACACGAACATAAAAGATGCATGTATCATTTCGAAGAAGTCTATTAGTGTCACCAAACCTGACAATGGCATATTCCATCTTCTCGGCCAGACCTGCAGTCAAGTGGACATTAGCCCTCTGCAGCTCACATTCGATCACTGTTGAATTTCTCCCCTCTGGTCGAGTGGAGACCAATCTGATTATCGCTTGGGTGTGCATCTTTAAGAATGGTGCAGTGAAAATGGAATGGCAGTGGTGAGACGAGAGAAGTAAATGAAATGTACCTCAGGTTGAATACCTTGAGGGATAGGTTTGGAATTGGGGCTCTGATTAAAAATCACTCACAGGGAGGAGTAATGTGCAGAGACAGGTTTAGTTCCAGAGACTCATTTTGCACTCTGCCTTATATTTGTTCTGATAGCACCTATCCGAAAGCATTTAGGGACTGTTCAAAATTATTTTCGCTTTTAAATAAAGCTCCATATTTCCATTTCATAAACATCTTTTGAGTTTATGTTTTTCAGAAGCAAGGTACATTTTGATGGCAGAATGATGCTATTAGCGATTACATTAACTTTGTTCTCCAGTGCAAACTGGGGTTTCAATAAGATAAAATGTGGAAGCAATCCATATTTTGCCTGGCTGATGGAGTAGCAAATGGAAAGGAGAGATTGGAGGGCACAGCAACCAGGCTGGTGGGGGGTGGAGTAAGTCAATTTAAATAGGGTTGATGACCTGCTGAACGTGGACCTGGGTAGTGTCACCTTCCACACCAACATTAGTCCTCCCATCAGATTTTACAGATTGCACGTGTAAGGGTGGATTTTACCATTTCCACCATGCCCATCACATGCTCTGCTCCAAAAGTGTCAGGTACAGCATTTCCATTCATATTTTCATTCATCCAGATCATTTCATTCTCAGGGCATTGAATCGACTGGAACTGGGCTGTTCTGGTTGCCTTATAAGACATACTGAATACAGTAATACTATTATTATTAGGAGTAATATTATTATTATGTATGCATCTTAATGACTATCATTTTGTATCCCAACAGAGTTATACTATTCACAGTTGGGGCATGCTTTTAACTTAAAACCTGGCGATAGTAGTAAATTGTCGTGTTTGCCACACCATCACTGAGGCTAGCGCTGTCCTATCTAGCTTATATTCATGAACTGATGAAACCTCCTCAAATGATGAGTAAAACGTCATATAAGATGATTTCATGGTGATGTGATTCGTCAGCACATTGGGCTCACAGTTCTGAGGACAGAGGTTCAAATCCCGGGCCCGCCTGTCTGGAGTTTACGTTTTCTCCCCGTGCCTGTGTGGGTTGTCTATGGCTCTTTGGCTTCCTCCCACATCCTGAAAAAAATACTTTAATTGGAGAATCTAAGTTACCCTTAGGTGTGATTGTGAATGCGTCTGTTTGTCTCCATGTGCCCTGCGATTGGCTGGCAACCAGTTCGGGGTGTACCCCACCTCCTGCCTGATGATAACTGGGAGAGGCTCTAGCTCTCCCGCAACCCATGTGAGGATAAGTGGATCAGAAAATGGTTTGAAGGATGGAAAATGATTTCATGCCTCAGAATGTCAGGTACAGTCACAATGCTGGGATATTTGCAGTCATTTTTCTAAAATACTTTCTGTGTTTACAACAAAAATCCAACTGATGTTAACTGCCTCATATGTCACACATTTGTCCATCAACAGTTTGGCTCAGTGCAATCTCATGTGAAAGATGGTTGTTTGCCAAGCAAATGTGTGGTCTGTGGGGCACAGTTTGGGTTGATGCATCTCTCTGAAATGGATTACCTTCCATTGCACAACAACAGGGGAGCAGATATGGCAAACAGAAGGACAGGTTCTTTCATGGAAGTCTAAATCCAAAACAGATAGGTTTGCACAGCACACTGTTCAATGCAAATGAATGCCACCAATCTTGAAGCCCATTCGCTGAGGTTTTTGATGGTACGTTTTGGGTCTGGGAGGAGCCAGGTAATGTCAGTGCAATGCTTAAAGGACCACTGTTATGAAATGGATGATTTTTAGTATGTTAGTAATGAAAAAAGGGCAGCCAATATGGGGCCATGCGCTTTTTCACCACAAAACATGATTTTGACGTATACAGCTTTTTGTAACTCCCGCCATGAAAATTCTCTCGAGGGATTTGTTTTCGAGAAGAAGCAGGAAGTGGCGTAAAGGACAGAAGCTTCCCCAAGTGGACTCGTTTGTTTCCATTAGTTTTACCTCTGGAAAGGTAGCTCGTTGTTCCTTCGTGTTAGCCAAAATGCCGACGTGTTGCATTGGTGGACATTGCTTGAACACTCGGGAGGATGGATTTACCCTTCATAAGTTTGCAAGAGACCCGGTTCATCGTGAAAAAAGGATTGCACGGTTGCAGAGTACGAGAGCTTCGTGGGTTCCAAATGACAGGCAGGTGTGTAAACAACTACTAAAAAAAATAATAGTTTGGGACAGACCACATAATCGGTCTCTCATTATGTAACAAAAAATCCGCGTACGAAATGTGTCGATGTGCGCATCAGATGGTGTCGGGCTGCTGCATCGCTTCACCAGAGAAGGCTGCGCTTCGGGTTCGTGGACGGCGGCGGTTCTGAAGAACGCAGTACCAATGCCTCACTCAGCCATGTGCGACGACAACGCAGTAAAGCGCCCTGGCTCGACGGTGTTGTTCATCGCGTTCTGCGGGTATGAAGAATCCGCTAAAGCAGCACAGCTCGGCTCCATTATAAGCCACCACGGCGCCGAAAATAAGCCACATCGGCTGAGGCGCCGCGTTCGCTGGGCACAGCTTCAGCGAAAGCTGCACGTCGGGCTTGCAGACGGCGGCGGCTCTGAAGAACGCAGCCAACAATGCCTCACTCAGCCGCGTGCGGCGACAACACAGTAAAGCGCCCCGACTAGACGCTGTTGTTCATCGTGCACTGCGGCGGCTATGAACAACCCCCTAAAGCAGCACAGCTAGCTCGGCTCCATGATAAGCCACCTCGGCGCCGAAAATGAGCCACACCAGTCGGCTGCGATGAGCCGCAATGGCTCATCTCCACCGCGGAAGTGGATCGGACAGGGAAGGGGTTTTGCCATGATCGCATATCATCTGAATATGGCTTGAAACAATGGTGTAATATTGCCCCGGTAACTTCACTCGGTTGTGTGTTCTCCTTTTCGAAAAGAGCTTCCATGTCAGAAGGGGCGTGTTCGTCTCCCATAGTAGGGTGCACCACGTGTTTTCACTGGCAAATGTCCGGGTGACGTCACGGACAGAGGATGCAGCCAATATAGCGACCACTTCGATGCCGTAGAATGACACTTCTGCAACTTTGCACATAGATGACGCGCTCTCCACTCACTTTATTTTTTTTGTATAGACATTGAAGTGAATAATGTTATGTGTATTTTTCATTACAATATCTATTTTAGAATGTTTATAGGGATGACACTTGACCTTTAAAGTACATTGAAGAAAGAAATACTGGTAGATCACTTTCTTGAGGGGCTACTCTGGATTGTTACTCCTACAGTACCCTTAAAGAAATTTAACTTCTACAGCCTGTGAGCATACACACATACCTGTATTTACCTTTGAATCCAATAGTTAGCAGTGGTTTTCACTACTGTAGATTGTACTTTGAAGGATAGATACAGAGTTCAACTACATACACCACTCTATCTAACAATGTACTCTCACCTTGTCTGGTGGTCTTGAAGTTAAAAGACTGAAACCCTCCGGCAAGTGCAGTGGAATCAATGACATCTACACCATACTCGCTCTGGTTCTTCCTGTACAGCATAATAGCCACGACCAGAATGCCCACGGCAATAATACCAGCTCCCAAGCCAGAGTACAGAGCCACGTCATTGGAACTGTCCACACCTGAGATACACACAGACATAGTTGATAGCATTTTTTTCATATAAACAGTCAAGAGTCAACCACAGGCAAGAGTTACAGTGTATAAGAAAAGGCATAGAATGGGAAAAGAATGACAAGATGGAGCAGGCCCATTAAATTTTGCAGCACAGCTGTTTACAGTTTGTTTCATGTCAAAGTGAATTTGCTAATATGGAATATAATAAGCCCCATACCCTGGAGACCCAGTGGTTTAGACTCAATACTTGTGCATAGGAAACTATGACGTTAATTCGAGCTAATCCGGGTAGATGATATCCATTGCATGGGAAAATAAAAGGCTAATGAATAAAATATAGCATCAGAGTGCTCGCATACAAGCTTAATGTAACCAATTCTCCATCATTCAAGAAATGAGTATTTATGTTTTTCACACACTAGCACACTTAATGCAATCAGTCAACATAACACCTGACAATCACTTATACTGGGAAAACTCCTGTAAAAGACCGAAAGCCAGAGGAACAAGGACAGGGTAGCAAATTGGTCAATTTAGCTTATTTGCCAAAAAAAATTAAAGCCTATTAATCCACTACAACGTAACACATGTCCACTTGTCACAACCAATACATCTCCCAGCTCAAAGTAGAAACACAGCTGTGATGTCATGGCTGTCATAAAGTCAGGCAATTAAAAATGATGGAATATATAATGAGCACCTGCTGGGTTAGAACTAACATGCTCAGATGAAGGTGAACTAAATGGTGGTAATTCGGGGTTGTTTTCATTCCATCATCAAGTAAACAGTGTACATAGAAATGTTCCTGCACTCGCCTGTGAATTCACGTAAATACAGTTGGAAGCTGGAAAGATAAAAACAAAATCCACAGGGAACTCACTTTGAGGTTTAACGTCATGTAGCAGCTTTCGATCTGCAAAGACAGAGAGATAGAATAAGATCAAGAGCAGGGAAAGTGGTGATTAAAGTCCAAGTCTCTGTGAAGCGACTAGTATGGCGAAGTCACTGTGACAACTGAGCTCATTGATGATGCGCTCTCTCCTTGCATATCTTCGATGAAACTGCTGCATCAAAGGTTTACAATTACCTCAAAGTGGGGTAACTCAAGTCCAAAACCTAGCTTGTAAAATGTAAGAGAGGAGGCTGGTTGTATAATTTCCACCAAGACTGTCCGCACTGAAAGCAATGCATATAATACATAATGAAAGTTTGCGCCAAGTCGGTATCCGTTTTTCAGATCAGTTCTTATATTTTACACAAACAAGACCGATGAAGAAAAACAGCACTAGACTGCACCGTAGATGAAATAGGCACACTGGTTTTCACAACAAGTCCACCAGTGGTCTTTTGTGGACTTGGAAAAGCCATTCAACCAAGCCCGATTCATACAGCCATTTCAATCACTGCATTATTGAAGCAAGGCCTTGGCTCATTTTCCCGGCACCAATTGAATTTATCTTCTGGCGTTAGCCACAACCAAAACCATCAGACTAAGTAAGAATACCGTCTTACAGTACACAGGATGAGAGCGCTAATATTTTCATTTGCTGGACCTTTTTGTTCGCATAGCTTCCCTCAATGCTCATCTCCAATTGTGTCTTGAGTATTTGCCAGGAGTGAATTGGAAGATGATGATGATGATAATGATGAGAAAGATGATAGAGGATAACAGATGATCATGCTGAGCAATGAGAAAGGACTTACTCTGGGTACATTGTCCATCTGTGCAGTTCTCAGTGGCCTCTGAGTTCCCTTCACAGATCTTGCCTCTGTGTTTGGGTGCTGGGGAGTTGCACTCTCGACTTCTCTGTCTTTCACACTGGCTGCTGCATATGGTCCATTCACTCCATTCATCCCAGCCTCCATCGACTGCAACATAAGGACACAAAATGCTCAGCAAACAGCAGCAGGAAACAATCTTTTCTTTTTTAGTATTACTTGAAAACAGAGGCAGCTCAAACACCTCACCAAGGAGCCATTTTCTGCCAAAATTGCCTGAAAAATGACCTCGTAATATGTATCTTGTTTCTGGATCATGACTCTCTTCATGCATGGATCACTCCAATGTGTTTTCTAAATGCGTTGCCTGGGTTTCAAAGATGTTTTTAAAAATCAAACTGAAGTTAAATTTTAATTTATTCTCACAACGTTCACATAAGGAGAGAGGGGAGGCACGGGTAGGCACTCTGATTGTTAGGGAGTTTGTTATTTTGTTGTTTTTTCCCCAATGGTCTCCTTGTAAAGGTCAAATAAAATATATTTATAAGCCACCGGTGTTGAAAATGGAACAGCATCACCAATATTTCCACACATTGCATATATTTTTCTCATTAACTAATTTACAATACTTGATATACTGTGGGGTTAAATCATTGAATACCGGTCTGGATCTGAGACCGGTCTCAAGACCTTTTATTCATCTTCATGAATGTGATAATATGGAGAAGCACAGCTAAAACAACAAATACCTTCAATTCATGTGCGACTCAGCCCCCACCATCACCGTAATGACTGCAACCTTTCTGGTTTTGTGACTTAGGGACCTCCCCCCACATGCACACAAGTGGAAGTATAGGTTTTGTGACATAAATAAAAACCAAAATGAAAAATATAAACCTGGCTTCCTAAATTGTGAAAGACTTCATATGCAAAAAGGAACTATGGAAGAGAAAGCAATCAGCGGTACCCAAATTCTGTCGTCTTCAACTTCGTGAAGCAGTGGGGACAACGACAAACTTTAGCCATTATCTCAAAAGAAAACAGAAAAACAAAGCAAGTGAACGTCAACTGTAAGTCACACCAGCAAATCTAATTTGGTGTTTCTGAGATGGACATATCTGGAAAAAGGTTTGAATCCTACCTTAAATTTGGATTAGTTTATTATTTATTAATTCACCGTGGGCAGCACGGTGGATCAGCTGGAAAGCGTTGGGCTCAGAGTTCTGAGGACGCGGATTCGATCCTGGACCCGCCTGTGTAGAGTTTTTATGTTCTCCCCGTGTCTGCGCGGGTTTCCTCCTGGCACTCCAGTTTCCTCCCACATCCCAAAAACATGCAAGATTAATTGGACACTCTAAATTGCCCCTAGGTGTGATTGTGAGTGCGTCTGTTTGTCTCAATGTGCCCTGCGATTGGGTGGCAACCAGTTCAGGGTGTACCCCACCTCCTGCCCGTTGACAGCTGAGATAGGCTCCAGCACGCCCCATGACCCTTGTGAGGATAAGTGGCTAAGAAAATGGGATGGACAGATAATTCACCGTGCTGGGTCAGCTGGTAAAGCGTTGGCCTTCAAGTTCTGAGGACTCGGGTTCAATCTTGACCCCTCCTGTGTGGAGTTTGCATGTTCTCCCCGTGCCTGTGTGGGTTTTCTCTGGGTGCTACGGTTTCCTCCCACATCCCAAAAACATGCAACATGAATGGGAGAAACTAAATTACCCTTAGGTGTGATTGTGAGTGTGGCTATTTGTCTCTATGTGCCCTGCGATTGGCTGGCAACCAGTTCAGGGTGTGACCCACTTCCTGCCCGTTGACAGCTGGGATAGACTCCAGCACTCCCTGTGACCCTTCTGAGGATAAGCAGCAAAGAAAATGGCTGGATAGATAATTCACCGTGCATGTTTAGGTCATAAAATGCTGCAGTCCCTTATGTTTCTTTTTTTGCAAGAAGTGCAAACTGCATGAAAAAAAAAATCGGGCATTCCACTGTTTTGGTTGTTGTGTGTGTGTTCTCCTCTAAGAATCTCAACACAGCAGACCACACACATAAAGATTATGTTGAACCACCTATCTCTTAGTCACGTGATTACACATAATCTCACTACTGAAGTAACCAAAGAAGAAACATGGGCGGATGTTTCTCGAGTGTTCCCGAAGGTTGCTGGAGTCAAGAGCCTTGTAAAATGGTGACGTTCTCAAAAAAGGACTTGCTTTGGAAAATACTTCTTGCCATCTGGGAACCGACATTTATACATAAAATTACATTGGGTAAGACATTTTTGTTTTAATTTTCAGTTCGTTCCATGTTTGTCAAACTTGGATGCTTCTTTGATTGACTGCATTCTGTTCCACGTCACGATTCCGGAGAAGTCAACTTCCCCCACACACGTGAAAAATTTTGGGACCTTTATTGCCCTACTATTCAAAAATTGAGGTTGAAAATCAGTGGTGACTGGACTGGACTGTACATTTTATGTTTGTATTGTGTTTCTCTTAGCTTTAAGATGTTTAGCATGTAGCTACATGTCTTGACTCACTGAGTCCAGACCATGTCTTTGTTGACTGTCAACAATTTCTTTTTCACTGCAACCACCATTTTTTTTTTTTTTGTTTTGACAGGATTTTTCTTTTTGATTTTCTTCCTTGTTATTTAATACCACCTGACTACCTGAATCCATCTTCACCTTGGCAGATTGAGCCTTTGCAGACTGAACAAATGGGCACGGAGACAGCTTGTTGGATCACCCCACCAATTCCTCAAGTTTGGCCTCTAACCTCCTACCCAATTGAGAAAACAATACACTATGTTGACAAAATTCAGAGTACATGGTGTTCACTACACATCATATTTTATATACTGTTGTTGGTGGACAGTGACATTAAAATTATTCGTCATTAAATTCTGTGCTTTACTCTACATGCAGAATGTCATCACACTGAATAAGCAAGTCGGTGAAAGGACATGCAGTTAATTTATAGCTCAGTCAATGTGGTATAATAAAACAATCACAAAAAAAAAAAAAGACAAAATACCCCCTGACTTACTTCCATTCAGAAGACAAATGCCTGTTATGGCTCGGGAAACCTGACAATACGTCAAAAATCGATAGTTATATCGAGTTAGTTATGATAGTTAAATATAGATCTAAAACAAAGCTGCAACAATCTATGTTCAACATGAACTACACTTGCTAAAATGCTGACGTTCATGAGAATGCTTGGGAGAGTTATGAATATACTGTACATACTGGCTTTAGGCTCTTCCTTTTCCCAAACTAAACCATAAATTCTTGTCATAATCTTTGGCATGTTGTTTCTTTGTTCACATTATAACACAAATTTACAAAGTTGTACAACAGTGTCGTACTTGTGCGAATACAACTAACTTGGACATGGGGCGTTGCATGACATCTTCTGCACAGACATTCCCTCACAGAAGGCTCCACCATTCAGCGGTGCTGGGTTCGTACAGGTACGCGATCTCTTCTGCATACCTCGCCCACATGGCACATTACAAAGTGACCACTCTGTCCACAGGGACCACCCACCATTAACTGGAAAAAGTTCAAAAAAGGGGACAGCGATAATAGAGCGATTGTTAATACCGATGTATGGAGACCTCCAGCACTGTAAAAGCTATAAAATAAACAGAGGTTATTACTGTCAATGTAACCTCTAGAAGGTAACTGTGAAAAAAAAAAGAAAGTAAAACAGTGAGCAAGCTTTATTCCTTGTGGTGGATATAAGGCTCTTTCTTTCCTAATTGCCCATTCAATTCCTAGCTCTGGGATTAAGATAAAGGCTAAGAGCTGCAAAAAACAGCCATTACATGGAATTGCTATTTCTAAAGGCAACGTTGATTCATGGTTTTCGACAGGTTGGAGCCGACCACTTAGTGGTGGGACTAAAGCGGTTACAGTGTGGGCCTAAAGTGTGTGGAAGCCAAATGTTGAGAAGTGTTATTGAAGATAGTGAAGCCACATTTAATTGCAAGAAGGACCCCAAGCAAATGAATCCATGGTATAACACTGCACGGGCCTAAGCAACCGGATCATAATTTCCTTTCATACAGTATAGAGTCAGGGAAATAAATTGTATCACTCTTCAGTGAAGTACAAAGGTAACAATTTAATATGTTTCATAATGGTGAGGGATTCCAATGAGATGTATATGAAGTACCTGCTCTATAAAGATTGCTGGGGTACAACATACCAAAAACTGTCACAGTGGCTGTAGCACTGCGTCTCTTCGCCACAATGTTGCTGGCCATGCAAGTGTAGTTTCCCGAGTCCGAAAGACGAGCCTCATTAATGATGAGGTTGTGGTCTGCCCTTGTGTCGATGTTGTCGTCAGTTTGGGAATTGACCACCTCTTCATTCCTCAGCCATTCCACCTATACAGTAGAGGCAATAAAAAGGTGAATAATATCAGCAGTAGCAAAGAATACGCAATTGACTTAATTCAGGTTACACAGAATCTAAACACAAAAACCAAAGTATGTTGCAATTCTACAGGGAAGAGTATTGAAGTGGACAGCCTAACTTGGGTTTTTATGTGACCTATTTCTGAAAGTCTTTTTGACCAAGTAAAAAATTCAAGCAAAAATAAAGGAAGTATCCCAAGTGTATGAACTGAATAGAAGAATACAGAGTCCAAAATAAACACGGTGAAGCAGCACTTAAAGCTCAAGTATCATCAAATGGATGATTTTTGGTATATTATTAATGAAAAACCCACAGCCAATATGGTCCCATGTGTTTTTTCACCACAAAACATGATTTTGACGAATACAGCTTTTTGTAACTCCCGCCATGAAAATCCTCTCAGGAATTTGTTGTCGAGAAGAAGTAGGAAGTGACGTAAAGGACAGTGGCGCACCCTCGTGGACTCGTTTGTTTCCATGAGTTTTACCTCCGCGAAGGTAGCTCGTTGTTCCTTCGTGTTAGCCAAAATGCCGGCTCATTGCATTGCTGGACATTGCTTCAACACTCGGGAGAATGGAATTACCCTTCATAAGTTTGAAAGAGACCCTGTTCGTTGTGAAAAATGGAATGCACGGGTGCAAAGGACGAGAGCTTCGTGGGTTCCAAATAACAGGTAGGTGTTTATACAGCTACTAAAAAAAATAGTTTGGGGCGGACCACGTAATCGGTCTCTCTCATAACGTAGCAAAAGATCCGTGTATGAAATGCGTTGATGTCCGCATACAGCTACTAAAAAAATAATAGTTTGGGGCGGACCACGTAATCCGTCTCTCTCATAACGTAACAAAAGAACCGCGTATGAAATGTGTCGATGTGTGCATCGCCCAGCCAACAATTTCTCACTCAGCCTGCAACATAGCTCGGCTACACCCCCTCCTTATATAGCACGGCGGGCCGAAACTCAGCCACACTGGCTGAGGCGCCGCGTTCGGCGGTCACATCTTCCGCGAAGGCTGCGTGTCAGGCTTTGCGATGGGGGCGGCTCTAAAGAAACTAGCAGAGAATGTGTTACTCAGTCGCGTGCAAGCATGAAGCGCGCTGGCTCGACTGTAAACACAAAGCGCCACCGCTCGGCTCCATCATAAGCCACACCGGCCGGCTGCGATGAGCCGCGATGGCTCATCTCCGCCGCGGAAGTGGATTGGACGGGATGTGGTTTGGCCATGATGGCATATCATCTGAATATGGCTCGAAACAATAGTGTAATATTGCCCCGGTAACTTCACTGATTTGTGTGGTGTTGTTTTTTTCAAAAAGAGCTTCCGAAGGGGCGTTGGAAAAATCCGAATATCTCTGTTGTTCGGCTTCCATAGTAGCGGGCACTGCGCGTTTTCAACGGCGGAAGTGACAATGACGTCAAGGACAGATGACGCAACTAATATGGTGACCACTTGGATGTCGAGGGACACTTAATTGCACAACTTTGTGCATGGGTGACGCGCTCTCCGCTCACTTTTTTTTTTTGTAAAGACATTGAAGTGAATACTGTTATATGTATTTTTCATTACAATATCTATTTTAGAATGTATATAGGGATGTCACCCGCACTTTAACTGTTATGTTGCACACAAATGGAAAAAGTTGCCGACAGAAGTGATGCCAGCCCCAAGTGTGAATGATTTTAAGTCCAGGTTAAAAAATCTTTTTTTTTTTCATGTATTTTCATGTATTTACACAAAATTTGCTTTGGTATAAGTAGCCATATTAGAACAGCCAAAAGAATAAAAAAAAAATCAAAATATTTTAACTGTACTGTGACCGGACGGTGACCAGTTCAGGGTGTACCCAACCCCTCGCCCAAAGATAGCTTGTATAGGGTCCAGCACACCCATGACTCTAGTAAGGATAAGCTTTAAAGAAAATACTCTACACATTTGGTTGTGTCAAAAGTTCACAAAAACATGTTCTCTTCTGAGAAGATGCAGATTAATATTTGAAACACGTTTTTCACAAAACTGTGATGTTACAAACATAATTACTGGTCAGATGCAGTCAACCCTGCATTGTGGTCACAATTAGGTTAGACACAACAAACATCCATCAATCCATGCTTTTTCTGAGACGCTTATCCTCACGAGGGTCAGGGGACTGCTGGAGCCTATATCAGCTGTCATCAGCCAGGCAAAGTACACCCTGAACTGGTTGTCAGCCAATCGCAGGGCATGTGGAGACAGACAACAGTAGGAGTCACAATCACACCTAGGGGAAATTTAGAGTGTGCAATTAATGTTGCATTTATTTAGGATGTGGGAGGAAATCAGAGAACCAGTAGAAAAGCCATGGAGGCACGGGGAGAACATGCAAACGCCACACAGGTGGGTCTGGGATTTGAACCCCGGTTCTCAGAACTGTGAGGCCATAGCTCTAAAGCTGCTCCACTGTGCATCCACAACAACAAACATTCAAGCCATTATACATTCAAGGAAAGCACTGTAACCAATTACCAGCAAGAAAGAAGGTAACTAATTAAGAATTGCAAATGTAGTGATGCTTTGCTGCTTCAACACTGTGAAAATAGCTGCATCATTGCTTTTGCAAATTGCATTTCATAGTCTGTCAGGACAGGCTGGGCTGACATATTTATAGAAAGCATGCAAACACCATTCAATTTATGTGTGGATGTAAATAGTAAGTGCCTGTGGGCATGCAAACCCTAAGTAAATAGAAATGACATAGATGGCTAAGGGATGATAGATTGCAATATGTATGGACATGAATAAATGATAACAGACATCAAAACAGTAGTATAATTTCTGACATCATGGTGTTTTCCCCCCACACACTGTATTTCAGTCACTGGTCTTTCTATAAACACCTGTTGTGAGACTTTTTCCTCAAGGTATGGAAATGCTCCTTCTACAGATATTTTTCCTTTGATGTTTTTCCTTCAAAAATACTGTGTTCCTGACAATTAAGTAAACGTTTCGCCACAGTGTGTATTGGCAGTACATCCCCTTTGCCTTGTCGTTGATGAGAAAATGCACGATGTGACAGTGCCTAATTGCTTTGTGATTAAAGTCATCAGTCACTGAGTAGATGTTGTCAGAAGTAGCATCCCGCAGTCATGACAACTTTTATTGTATGCATTTATTTTAGTTTTCATGTGAATCAAAAAAGGCAATTACCAAGTCACGCCAGTGGGTCCTTGCTGTGTTTGAGGTAACATTATTTGTTTGCTTTAGCAGCAGTTGGTTTAAGATAAAAGACGTGTGAGTGCAAGAGGGAGAGAGAGCGAGAGAGAGAGAGTGGCAATGGCTCATTGGCACATTTGTTTCAATTACTACAGTATATGGACTTCAATGTCAACCTTGACATCGACGTTTTGATGAGGCGGGATCAACATCAAGGGATCAAGCCTGAGGATACCTAGACTGGCCCAGAAGGTGACCTCCCACAGGCCATCTCAGTGGCCGAGTCCCCCCATCTCCTTAAAAGTGTGTGCACATACGCATACATGTAATGCATTCAGACGATATTTGCTGATGGTTATATGGTGTGAAATGTGTTGGCTAAAGACACATTAGAGGACAGAAATTCACTGTTATGTGTGACACTGCAGCCGTCATTGAAATTTATGAGGATGGCGATCGAGACCTTGCCAGCTGACACTTTCTTCCCCTGCTTGTATGTTTTGTTGTTCCAAAACAAGTGGCCATTGATGTCAAGGTAGCCCAGCTAAAACAATGAGCTTGACCTTCTGCTGTAATTAGAAAAAAAATCTCTGCTGAGTCATGCTAAGTCAAGAGTTACAATTAAGCCCCCTGTAGATAATGTTAATTGCAGATATAATCTCATGGTTTCCACGATTACCATTTGGCATTCTCTGAGGGACAGATAATGCCAATGATACTTTCTGGGAAGCAAAGCTGAGGAGACAGAGTTGATCCAGTAGGTGGATTCTACCTGAAAACAATCAGCACGGCATGAATAGCCATTCAAAATGTCTGCAGATGCTTTAAAATCAGGTTGGCTGAGTGTGCCCATATAAACAGTCGCCAGATAGCAGCAGGTAGACTCACAGGAGCTATCTGTGCCTCAGTGGTGCTCTCCTGGTCTGGAGGTTAATCAGAAAAAGATATGGTGGGAAACACAGAGTCGCTTGCATCAGTGATCTGCCTCTCTCATTGGTTTCCAAATGCCACTTCTCCTCCCCTCTGAGACACAACATACTCCATTCCTACTCCGTGTTTTGTCAGAGCTAACTAAAAAAAAGACACTCATGGTGTCGGACTGGGAGGAATGAGGCTTGGCTTGACCATGACGATCATTATCCGGTTGCTAGAAGACCTTATCTGACAACTGTAATCATAAAATAGGATGCAAATACCAGCAAAATTAGAAAAGTGGGGGTAAAAAAAAAATGAGGCCATGTGAGGTATTTTAATGGTAAATTGTGGATATTTATATGGTAAATCGTTTGGGAGGATCATAACAATGTTTTGCTAAAGCTCAATAAATAACAGCTTGTATCCTGAGAGCATTGTAATTTATTAGATTTTCCTGGGTGTCAAGGCTTAGACAGTCTACCCAAGTCACTACTGAAGATGAGGATTCATCTTGGATTAAAGACTTTTGCTGAAAAAGATGGGCTCCCATTTGGATGTTCATTTCACACTTATTTTCAGAGATACACCTCAAAGGAATCGCATTATACAGAGTGCTAGTGTACTCCTTCTCCAAATGTTAAAGGACTGCCTCTGCATTCACATTGCTGCTTTTCTTGTGGGGATATTAAGTGAAGGGTTGGTTTCGGATTGCCAAAAAGAAAATAAATTAACAACTAAGAAACCACCCATTCATTAAAGAGACCAATTACAGTCTGATATTGGACACTATGCCAATATTCAAAATATTCAAATTATACATTAAAATTATCTCACATCTGTCCTAAAATATCAGTTTTCAGGTCAGATCACACAGATGGCTTAACCATAGTAGAGCTGTAGGTATACAGTATACAAACAAAAACCCAGTTCTTTTTTGGCTGCACCAAGCCAGCTACAAGATTTAGTTTTCTTGCTACCGGTTAGGTCTCAATATCCATGACAAAAATCATTGGCACTCCAGCTGATTTCAGCCTCTACCTTTGTAACCAATGCTTTCTGCTAAATCTTTCTCAAAACAGAACTAGTTCGAAGTGATGAGCACAGAGTTTGAAACGCTTGCAATGGACCCTTCCCTAAGCACGCTTTCCCTATTCTCGATTGACTTTCCTTATCCTCTGGTTATGTATTCTTGCCACTGCCTGAACTGTTTGTACCACCAAATGCCACAAAATAAACCATCGTACCATTTCTAAATCATGCAACAGCAAATATACAGGGACAGGAACAACACCATGGAACAAGAGCACACAAGGCCGAATAAACAGGTTGTTTGCCTCGTGTGACGTCACAGTGCTGGATTGAGCTGAAGACCGGAAGGTGCTGGATCTAAAAAGCAGCATGTGCCTTCTGCAACACATTTCTTGATTAAACTGCTGTATATCTGCTATATATCATTTCAAAATGGCAGATGTTGTTTGTAAAGGGGTCCTAGGGTTATCAAGAATAATGTTAACATATTTGTCCGCATTTGAAAATCGTAAAGTTTGTCTTAATCGTGCATTCATTTTTTAATCAGTGATGAAAACAATACAAATGGATTAAAAATCATCAATATCAGGACTAGAGGAACAGGTTTATCAAGCTAAGACTGAAACTGTAATACCACAGGCAAGTTTGGTCCCTCACCTTTTCCCTGTCTAATGTTTATTTAACACATGCTGTGTCCAAGTTAATTCAATAAAATAGCCAAACTCCGAGAAAACAAAGAGGTTTTTCTTTTAAAAAATGTGTTTTAGTAACATTCTCGGCCAGAAGGAGAGCTATTGAAACTTGACTATCGTAAAAAGAATAAGTTAACAAAATGTTTTTGGGGGGCAGGCATTTAAAATTGTACCTGACTGCCTGAAAAGTAATTTGCCTCATTGTTACATGACTAAACGGGTGATGACATGATTGTTTGAAACCCAACTTACTTGTTTGATTTATTGCTGGCATTTTTGAGCAAAAGATAAATACATGTCCAGTATGTAATTTATTCAGAAAAATATGGTATATGTAAACAAGAAAGAAGTCTAAATTTTGGATATGGTCATATTTGGTAGCTAACTTGTTTTAAACAACAGACAGTGAATCTGTGTAATATTCCTACAGCGTTGTTGTCCTAGTCTTCTTCCAGTGACCTGAACTGGAAGGAAGTGCTTTGTCCTGTTTTGTCAAATGTGGGAGTTGTTTGCTCATAACCCTTATTTGCTGGCCCTGAGATCCTTAGTAATATAGATATTCATTTACAACAGAAGCTCCTGCTTTCCAAACCACACGTTTTATTTGTATTTATCCTCTCTCCTATTGCACCAATGTATCCTGACACTACAACACTCATCACCATCTCTAAATTTTATAGAACCAGTTGCGCTGAAATTGACTGCGCAGAAGATATTGGACTCAACATTATTCACTCCTATCTTTTGTGACTGGACTCCTTTGTGTTGCCAAAGGATTATATATGAGGTTGTGATTTTGGTCTATACTACTCCAATCTATTTTTATCCACACAGTGGATTCCGTAGGATTGCGATGACATCAGCACCATCCACCATTTCGTTGTTGAATCATTTATACGGCGCAGGGCTCAGGACTAAACTCCACTATCTTTTAGATAGCCATTTCATGGTCACTGGACCTTATATAGTAGACATTTGGTATTTTCAATGGTAGTGACATTTAAATGTAGTATTTGCCTCATGAGTCAGGTGATCCCTTTGTGAGAAATATATGATAACTTTCTCAATGGGAGACACACTTGAATTGAACCATTGGTGATTAAAATTGTTAATGATCAACAATCACACGCACACAATTAACAGTAAATCCATTGGCATCAAAGTACTTTAAATCTCAAATTTTAGTCAATGTAAAATGGTCTGTAGTATCTGATGAAAGATAAGAAACTACTGATTGTGGTTGAAGGTATTTTTGTAAAAACAAAACAAAAAAAGGTCCATTATGACTTTATGATCTCAAATATCTAAATTTACATCTGGGTTAGGTTAGGTATAATCCACAATGACTCCCGTTCTGACGTGTAAAATATATAAAAAATACAAGACAGTATTTCATGTAAACAGCACACACACATGCATGTTTTGTTTTCCCACCAAAGAGCTCAATAGACAAAGGATGACATGAAAATTGAAAAACCCATAACTAAATTAACCCCCTCAAAGAAAAATGTTTCCATTACGTGATATTTTACTCAGAATTACAAGTAGGCCTCTGAAATAAAACATTTAGTTGTTGAGTAAAAAAAAAAAAAAAAAAAAAATCTAAATCTTCCATCACCACCAGTTTCATCATCATAATTCACCTTCAATTAATTTGCATCTGGTGAGAAAAGAAAGGCAAGGTACAGTCAATAATGAACCTTAACGGTTAGTGTTAAGTATGCAGAAAGAGCGTATACTATTTAAAAATGGGACATTAGAGAAGATATAAATGTGACATATCACATCCAATTTAGGAAGTGCAAATTCAGCCGACAGTAATCTTATCCACACAGAAGTAAGAGAACCAAACCTGATCCATCCATCCATTTTCCACACTGCTTATCCTCACTCAGGTCATGGGTGTACTAGAGCCAATCCCAGCTATATTTGGGCGAGAGGCAGGGTACATGCACATAAAAAATGGACTCACACCTAAAGGTAATGCTTTTGGGATGTGGGAGGAAACTGGAGAACCCGGAGAAAACCCACGTAGGGACAGGGAGAACATCTAAACTCTAAACAGGTGATCCTGCATTTGGACCCAGTTCCTTGGAACTGTGAGAGAGATGTGCGAAGGACACCCAACCTTGTTCTAGTCAAGAATTTTCCAGTTACGATCACCCTTTAGTCAGTTTTAAAGCATATTTCAGTGGTCATTGGATATTTCTAATAAAAGAGTGTCACAAGACTTGGAACCATCCTGGCATTTTAAGGCAGTTTGGTTTAATGTCATCCCACTCGCTATCTTTGCTGACTCAGTCGCTGTCAAAAAAACACTTCTATTTCCCTTCAAGTCTTGGCACTGGCGGTATCAAACAAGTATATCAATCTCCTAAAGGTCATAGGAAGCATCGACTGTCTAGATTTCTGAGTTTAATCTGGATGAATAACGTGAGACACTTGATTCACATCTGCTCTGCTCAGAGGGAGTATTTGCTTCTCGTCTTTCAGGAGAGAGGGTAAGAAGTTTCCGTCATACCTCTGCCACAGGCACTCCCTCTGGAGGGCGACAGTGCAGAACGATCATCCCATTGATTGGCACTTCCTTCCCCTGGGGGTCCTGCTCAAAGTTTTTTCTCAAGTCTGTGCGGGGAGATAAGAGGCAATGGTCAGGTGTCAAGTGTGACGGTCATCTTTACATCAATCCCATCCAGCTCAAGAGGGTCGCACTGCCCCTGTGTGCCATGACCTTCCAACGTGATTGAGAATGCCATGGCCGTCAACTAGATGATCTGTTTACAAGGTGGTTTTAAGGACATACTGAATGTCAGGTCATCAAGGCTGCACTGTGCATTACAAATGAATATACAATAGTGAGATTTTTGCCGCAATAATAAAATGGATTTCAAAGATTTGCATTGAAGCTATTTGGCGAAAAAATGAAAGACAAAATAATCAATTTGTGCACCAGTCACGATGTGTCTTTTGGCACTACACGAGTTGTGCAAAGATTTCATGTGGCTCACAAGGGCTTCTATTCCTGCAAGAGCTGAAAAGTGGGGGCGAGCCAAAATAATAAAATGCCCAATATGTGTTTTTAATTTAGCTTTTATTTAGTTCCAGGTTTTTTTCAAAAGACACATCGGTTTTAAAAAGGTGTCCTTTTAAAATTGTCACTATGACTGTGAGAAGAAAAATGTTAAAATGCTACTGAATGACGACAATCTGTCAAAAAAATAGGGTTTAAATAACAGATAAATGGATATTGGAATGGATGAGAGGAGATAGTTGGAAACAAAACGGTTAAGCATTGTATTATTTTGGACCCTAGCGGTATAGAAAATGGATGGATGGATCTACTTAATTAATCTTGTCTTCTCTTATAAGAAGTTTTAGATTTCTTATGTTCAGAAAAATGTTTTTCGGGTACAAATAAAAGTTTCCTTACCTTGCTGACAGTTTCTTTGAAGCAGTGACCGCCCTGATGAACGCTGAAGCATCAACTTGCTACTAAGTTGACAACTGCTAGCTAGGTGAACAAACTTCCATTTACTTTACTCTTTACTTTGTAAAAAACTTACTTAAATGGTTTTCTGAACATAAGAAGTCTCAAACTTATTAGATTTTCTTGCCCGGGCCATACCCTTGTATTTTTTTGTGTGTATTAAGAAGGTTTGTCCTGGAAATAAGTAAAAAGTTCCATTGCTGATATAAAGCATTGCACCACTAAATCTATGATGTAATGTATGATGATGGAAGCTGGACTACACAAATTGCTGAAATACTGACAGGCAATGCGAACGGTAGCCTTGCGACTCTTGGAGGTACCGAGGTGACTCCACGCCACACACAGACACCAGAAGTCCTCTGGGCCATGGAAATCCTCTACCTGCTGCCGGGACACATTGATCATCACCTCCCGCACTTTGAGTCCTGCCAACAGATGAGAATGTTTATGTTTTTTTTTTCTTCCACATTTTTGTATTTTGCACAACCAACCAAATTGCGTACATTTTATGCAGTAGATGAAACAAAGGCAATAAAAGTTGGGTTTTTGTCAGATACCAATCGTACTGGCAATGCCGGGAGAGTTCATGTTTATCAGAGTAGTGCCAAAGCTCAGGTGAGAAAGAAGTCTAATGAATAGTAACCTTTAGAATTAAGATCCCTCAGGGAATTTGCAATCCATACACTGACATTCAACTGTTGTGTATGCAGGGATAGTCTTTGTATATTCTTTGACAAGGCTTCTACACATTCAAAATCTGAAGATTGCTTCTGAAAGTATCACTTGAAATAGGAATATACCCATTAAATAATTATTTAACAATATGGAAGGCAAACCTTCAAAGAGCATATTGCGAGTGTAAATTTGGACAGAAGAGATTTTAGCCTGATGGCAGCGATATGTAGAACTATTGTATAAAAGACTTCAAAACATTACACGATGTAATGTACTCATAAAAAGGGTGCCAGTATACAGTAGGGTGCCAAAAAATCAAATTGTACAATGCTTTGAGAATGTTAAATGAATTCTAGAGAAGGAAGAAAAAAAATATTCAATTTGAAAATCCCCTAAAATGACTCATAAATATTTGTCGCCCTGTCACAAAGCTTCACTTCACTTCATGCACACATTTTAATCTGATTCATCGGTGTAAGGCAGATATGTGCTCCCACTGCTCCTCAGAGTAGCCTACAGGACCTCATTCACGTTATTGGATTGAAGGCAAGACGTGGAATGCAATGCAACTTTTGCAGTGCCACACTAATAAACAAGGCTTTAATCTGACAAGCTCTTATTGGAGTCAAACAGCTACAGACGGCGGGTGCAGAGTTTGAAAAATACTGAATTGCAATTAAACCCAACTGAATGACAAAAGAGATCCATGTTGTTGTTCACAGTCAAATTAAAGAGGAAACATTTCAAAATGGTGCTGGGTATGAATGACATACAAACTATAATCACTGGGCTTATGAAGACGGTCATACAGATTTGTTGTATTTGTTAAAGTACTTTTCACTCTCTCTTGGATGAATTAAAGTTGAGTTAATTGTAGTCCTTTTTCACTCAACATCTTGAAATGATTAACTATATGAATAATTCAAATCAAGAAATCCTTCACCAGAAGTGTACTTAAATTCTATTGATATGGAGGCACTGGGATTTGAAAGAGCTCTGCAAAATAATTTATTCAGTATTTTTCATTACATACGACAGATTATTTACTTAGTGCCTTATCCTGACTGAGTACGTTACTGATAATCCGGTACCTTACACAGGTACACTGCGAAGAGGAAGGGATGGTTTTTGTAATTGCCCAACATAGTCAGATGTCTCCTCCGTAAACAAATACTAGACAGTGCAGCTCAGCCTCTGGGTAGTGGGCTGCATGCTAATGATTTGCATTTGGAAGTATGCCAAACATCTTTATCATCGACTATAATATGGATCAGTATCATATAAACATGAATATTAGTGCGCAAGGGAAAAAAAAACCTTTGGTACAAACAACTTGAAGCAGAATCTAAAAAACCTCTCAATGGGTAATGATATGAACCAATCACAAATGTTATTTGTAAATTTATAGCATAATCATATTCATATTTGGTTTATCTAATAGTTTTTGTTTAAGTGGAGAAGAAAAATTAGCACTTGTGAGTTTTTTGGGTTCATATTAAATTTGATATGTTGCTGTTTAATTCACTTTATTCCCTTATTGTAGCCAATGTGAATAAAACTGCAACCTTAAAACCATGGTATGGAC
Organism: Syngnathoides biaculeatus; assembly: GCF_019802595.1. Lineage (NCBI taxonomy): Eukaryota > Metazoa > Chordata > Actinopteri > Syngnathiformes > Syngnathidae > Syngnathoides > Syngnathoides biaculeatus. Next base: position 21,367,425 of record NC_084643.1, on the reverse strand, counting down.
TGAATGCTAATTTTTGGGATCTCATTAAATAAAATTAAGCTTAGTTTGTACAGTACCTTTCATATGTAAAACACAAAGTGGTTTACAAAAGACAAAACATCACTTCTAGAGGAAAAAGTCAAACATCAACATGTCAACTCAATGCTAGGTTTTGAACAATGAGCAACAATAAATTGAAACAATTTCTTCATTATTCATCTTGTGAAGGATTATCAGATATAAACAACATTATTTTCATTTATTCAAAACCTTTCAGATATACCATGCTCTTCCCAGTGTTGCCCTGTGAAATGTAAAATGTAAATATTCTAAAAGCTGTAAATGTAAATGAGGTATCCGAGACAGCTGTATAACTATAACATATCTTATAACCCTTTTAATGGAGAATATGTGCTGACATCATTTATGTTGCTTATATATTCTTGCACAACAAAACAAAGATTGTGTTCCTTTTTTTATCGAGATGTGGCTGCCACCTCTTAGTCACACCCTTAGTGGAGAGTGAGACACAAACATAACTCATAATTTCTCTAGCAGCAACTGAGGGCTGGCAAGTGACAGTGTGGGTGTGGGAAGCGAGATTGTGGAGAAAATAATAATTAATGACTTCCCATGATGGCGTAAAAAGCCCGAGCTTTTATTTCGAGAAAAAGAGAAAGAAAACACTGATGGCTTGTGGGAGAGGGAGGCACAACGCATTAGAACACAGCGAGTGGCACTCTCTTTAAGATGGAATGGAAAGTGTTGACAGGTGGCTTGCCTGACAGACAGAGCAGAGTGCTGCCATTGTGTCCTCTGTCATTCCGATTTGTTTATTGTCAGACCGTGTTGACAAGGCTCATTAGAGCAAATCACTTAATCGCTTTCTTCCCAGATTGGGATTGTTCTTTTAATTTGGTAAACCCATCCAAAAATCTGTATTTGTCTGTCTGTAAATCTACAAAGGCTGACTGTATGTTTCCCTCCTGCCATCGGTCCGTTAGATTTATTAATAATCCATCTAATAGACTGACTAATTTAAAAGTGGCTGATATTAAGCAAGGCCATAACTTGGCGAGTTTATTCACGACAATATCTCAGAGGATGAGATTCAAAGACACATTGACTTTCAAAAGACGTATTCTTCTTTTGTTTCCATTTTACGCAATGTCGCAACTTCATTGGAATTAGAGTTTGTAGATGCTCAGACTTCACGTCTTTGTGTCACGTGTGTGTATCATCTTTCTCGTTCTCATTTTTTGAACAGATTGCAAATGCTTTGGTACGTACATGAAAACAATTCCCTACAAGTCTTTGCCGTTTCTTGTATCATCAACTGCTCGTGTGATGTTCATGAAAACATCCTATAATGGTTAGTTTCACCCCCCACAATCGGCATTAGTTCATCGCATAAGTCTTTCTATCCAAAAGGGTTAAAGAAGCTGTCATATGTCAAGCATATTGCATATTACCATCAAACTTTCATCATCTTTTTTCCCCAGGTGAATCTTGAGTTCCACTAACAAAAGGAAATGTGTGAAGCATGAGATCAAACAATGATCAACCAGTTTTCCCAAATTCCTCAAAGATCTGATGATTTGTGAGATCCACCTTTGAGCTATTTCACTTTCCTTCTCTTCCATTCTCAATCATCAAATATATATACAGTATATATTATAAATATAACTGATAATTGAACAACAACTGTTCATTTCTTTTATGGTTATGTTTTGTTTAATAATAATGCTTTCTTATTTAAAATGTGAATTACAGTAAATTTGAATCCCATTAAAATAAAATGTGTAAAATATGTTTTGCCTGGTCGTTCATGTTTTCTTCAAAGAATTTCACCCATCTTAGAAATTATGCCTGGGTAATCGCACATATGAACACAAGTGTGTTTTCTCATGTACTAAATAAAAGCAGGGCTGTGAATTTCAAAGTAAGAGCAAGTTAATAAAAAGTAAGTATTATTTGTTCAAATAAAATCCTTAACTTCTGAATAATTATTTGAAAAAAAAAACAAAATACACACATGATTACTTCATGTTTAGGTTATATGGGTAGACATAAAATAATGCATTTAAAAATGCATTATACATAGCTAGAAGGGTTTTCCAGAATTTTGAGGGTGGTGTGTATTTTACATGAGTGTGCATTATACAACGTAAGTTAAGGCAAATACTTAAAGTTATGTTTTAATACAGAACAACGAGAGCATCTGTAATAACAGATTTTTTTAAATAGATACAATTAATTTTAATAATGACAGTACTGTCACTGCATTAGTGCAAAAGGTTAGTATGGCAGTGGTAGTAAGAAATACAATTACACAATTGTAAAATGTGTAAGAACGCCTGTGTTTTGGGCCAACCCACTAACTGAATATTAATCAATTTATATTTGTGTATTTTATAATCTGTCAAGTTGAAATAATATCCCCTCTTAAAAATGAGGGGATGTAAAATGAGCTTGTTTTTGTCCTATTCAGTGATTAAGTAAATAAAATCAACAAATCAATTGATTATTAATTATTCGCAACCGTACTTGAAAATGAAAGTCTAAGGGCATAATTGTGTTTTCTTTGTATAACTGTAATCATTTACTATTAGCTATGTTGTAAATATTCAATACCTGTTCGGTGTGCAAAAAAAAAAAAAAAAGTAAAGCGACACTGAAACTCTTACACATGGTTAGGGTGAGTTGAGTTTAGGTGGTGACACTATGGCAAGCTGAAAGTTGGCAGCCGTCACTAGAACCGGAGGCCCCTCTTCCTGGTTCACATGCCTAACCAACCAGGTGCACAGCCAAGCGACGACTAGCGGGATCCGCTTCAGAACGCGACCGCACGGGGACCCAATTCTCCTCCCACCGCCACCAGCAAGGGCTGCCCTAAGCTGGCGCCTCCACTTCGGTAATGATCCTTCTCCGGGTTCAAGAATGGAAACCTTAGCAGGACATGTTAAGACGAAGTTTATTATAAACATACAGCAAACAGGTATCTGGCTGGAGTTAGATCAGCGCTGCTGATTCATGAACGTCAAGATTTTCCTCATTTCCTTGAGTACTGGGCTAGCTTCTCACCCTTATTCCAAATAAGCACTGACAAACAGGGAAATTACTTTCACTTGTTTTGTTGGATGTGAAAGAAACACAGAAACTCACAATTTGTATGTTGGCAACCAAACTGTCTCCCATCTAACACTCAATTCATCTGAATACAACAATATGTCAACATTGAATTGTTACATTGATTTTTTTCACATTGAAAGATATACTTGAAGACAGCCTACATTTTTTAACATTTGTTTGTAGCTATTTGATATAATTTATTGAATTTATAGTGCAAGGAGTTAAAAACAATGTTATGGAAAATATGTTATTGAAAACAATAATAAATGCAGTATGTAAAAATTGCCTGGTAGCTGCATGACTTTTTTAAAACTTGTATTTAATCTATTTAAAGCAATTACTATTGAACCTTTGTCGTGAAAAATATACTTAAATTTGGACTATTAGTTTTTGCTATAGGCCACGAGTTGTGGTTTCAGGTTTGCTGAACTACATATGCAACTGTCCACTGAAATATTTTGAAGAAATAAAAGGAAATAGTTGCCTCCTCTGGTGACTAATGACTGCTCATTCATGAAGTAGTAATTTCATCACTCAATGAAATATTTTTGGGAAAAAGTAATGATATACTATAACTATTTTTTAAAAGTTGCTAATGTTATATTTGCAACTTCTTCCTCAAGAGTCTCATTATGCACCAGCACACCAAAAAGGCTCATTAACGGTGGCAAGCGTCCTGACTCCTGCAGGTATTGTTCGCTGTATGCTGCAGAATCACTGGAGCAACTACAAAGACAGTTTAAAATGAATCCTCACATTAGTTATATTATCTCCAAACTACTGGTGCCAGATCCGTGGTTCTTTAATCAGAGGCAGTCACATTTGGGAAGATGTCAAATTCTAAACATAAATAACAAAATCTTGTGCAGTCACGATGAGAAACATTTTCATTTAGAAAGCAAGGCCATGTTGAATGTTTAAATAGTAAGCGTTAAAGCAAGATGGTGCTATGGAAAGTCGCCGCAGTCAAAAGAAAATGTTTTATTCTGAAACCCATGAATGGTGAAGTGTGTGGAAGGTATGCGTAATTATTCCTTAATATTATCAAATTAACTATTTGTAGATTGCTGTTGTTTTGTTCCACAGTTCAAAACTGCTTAAAGGTCCACTGTGAAGAAATGCATGATTTTTAGTATGTTATTAATGGAAAAAAAGGCAGCCGGAATGGACCCATCCATTTTTTTCACCACAAAACATGATTTTGACGTAAACGTAAACCCTAACCCTAACCTAACTAAATGGCCTTTTGTAACTCCCTCCATGAAAATCCTCTCGGGGGATTTGTTTTTGAGAAGAAGCAGGAAGTGACATTAACATTAGCAGCGCACTCGGGCTGGCTTGTCTGTTTATACTAGTTTTAACTGCTGGAAGGTAGCTCTTTGTTCCTTCGTGTTAGCCAAAATGCCGGCTCGTTGAAAATCCTCTCGAGGGATTTGTTTGGGAGAAGAAGCAGGAAGTGATGTTAACAGCAGCAGCGTAATCAGGCTAGCATGTCTGTTTCTACTAGTTTTACCTGCTGGAAGATAGCTCGTTCTTCCTTTGTGTTAGCCAAAATGCCGGCTGGTTGTATTGATGGATATTGTTTGAACACTTGGGAGGATGGATTTACTCTTCATATTTTTAAAAAAGACCTGGTTCATCATGAAAACTGGATTGCACAGGTGAAAAGGACAAGAGCTTCGTGGGTTCCAAATGACAGGTAGATGTGTATACAGCTACTAAAAAAAACACAATAGTTGAGCGGGGGTACGTGATCCTCTCATAAACTAACAAAAGATCCGCGTACATAAGTCAGGGGTACTAAATATATCGATGTCTGCGTCGGATGGCCTCTGCACGGCCTTATGGATTGCCGCAAGACCGGGCCTGGCGTTCGCCCCGACGTGGACGTAAATCGGGCAGGGAGGTGGTTTGGCCCCAACGCGGAGGTGGTTTGGTCGCATACGGGAGGAGAAAGGAGCTCTCCCCCCTCCTGGCATTGGTCCTCCTAAGTACGCCACATACTGTCGGGGAGTCAGTTGTCAGTTAGAAGTGATCCGTGTCTCATCAAAATATGGCTCGAAATGATAGGTTAATATTGCCCAGGTCATTTCACTCGATTGTGAGATGTTCTCTTCTTTGAAAAGAGCTTCCATGTTCCATAGCAAGTTGCTTCTATGTGTTTTCAATACCGAATGTCCTGGTGTAACATCTGCTGATGACGTTGCAGGCAATATGGCGACCACTTGGATGTTGAATGAGACTTCCGCAACTTTCTGCATGGATCACACGCTCTCTGCTCATAGTTATTTTTTCGTATAGACATTGAAGTGAATAATGTTATGTATGTATTTTTCATTACAATATCTATTTTAGAATGTTTATAGGCATGACAGTGGAGCTTTAAGAGGAAAGCTTGAGACAATTGCATACTGGCTTCTTTTAGTGTTCTCCCTCGAGTTATAATTTTCTCAGACACAGTACAGTATTTTATATGATCACTGTTTTGTAAAGAGTTCTCAAGGTTGAGATAAAATGATCTCTGTTGGATAGCATCTAAGATCATGTTTTTATCAGCCCTAGACCAGTGGTTCTTAACCTTGTTGGAGGTACTGAACCCCACCAGTTTCATATGTGCACCGACTGAACCTTACGTTAGTGAAAAATAAAAAGATTTTTCTCAAATTCAAAATATACGTATGTGTGTTTTTCATTGGTGCACAAATTGAACCGTCTATGAACATCACCTTGTTCAAAGAACAAAACCAACGCAGTGCATGAACTCAAACACAGCAAATTTCTACAGGCAAATCTGGCAAGAAAAGTTCCCTATCAACTGACTACTGTTCTTCGTACTCAGTAAAAAGTAAGTTTCTTTCGGGGTCGCCACAGCGTGTCATCTCAGATGGACGCATATATACGTTTGGCACAATTTTTACGCCGGATGCCCTTCCTGACGCAACCCTTCTCAGGGAGTGGAGGCCCCAGTGGGATACGAACCCACAACCCCTGGTTTATCAAACCAGTGCTCTAACCACTGAGCTACGGGGCCTCACTGTTCTTCGTACTCAACATCTGTCGTATTAGGGCGGCACCAACCACCAGAGACAAGTTCCTTGCGTGATATTATACACTTGGCCAATAAAGCTGATTCTGATCAGTGTGACTTCTGCTGTTGCCTTTGAGAGACCAGTTCAGATATGGATGGCTTCACCTGGGCAAGTGCCACTCTTTTCATTTTCACAACAAAGTCTCTTCCTTTTCTTTGGTTTTATGTTGAGCATCCTCGAAAAGGATGACTCACAAAGATATGTTATAACAAATGGTATAAAAAAAAAAAACTCCAAGGCTTTCTTAGCAATGACGGAATACATTTCATGCAGATAAGATGCTGACTCCCATCATGTTCCGGAATACATGTAAATTCATGTTGTACATTTTCGTCCGATCACTTATTTTTTTTTTTTTTGGACATAGTATTGGTTAAAATATTAAAAAATTACTACAACAGTCACACACTAACTAATGAGTGTACTAGATTCCTCGCAACACTATTTTGGCCAAGCAATGTACTGTGATCATTTGCAGCCAATGATGACGAATTGACACGGTGAGTCAGGTGTGTCTTGACCACTGTGGCAGAGACTCTGCCGAACCCCTGAGAGCGACTCACCGAACCCCTAGGGTTGGATTGAAGCCAGGTTAACAACCACTGCCCTAGACCTAAAACATTTTCTTTTGCAAAGATTTTCATTTTTTCCCCCAACCCAAAACAAATACTGCTAAGTTCTGAATAAAAAAAATAACATCTGTAGAGTCTGTCAATGATTTGTTTCTTTCTCTAGCATGAAAATAAAATGATATGAAATAAAACAACAGTTTTACAGACCACTCTTCAGCCCTGGCAGCAAACCTGCGGTGAGGCTGAATAAAATTATTGCTGGAACTGAGAGACGTTATCACCTCTTCATTACCCCAAGGGGTGTACAGTAAAGGTAAGGGGGGAGTGTGTATATGTGTGTGAGGTGTATTGTCGGGGCACATTCGGTTAACAACCCCATTAACTGGCTCACAAAGCAACCCTAGAGCTATGATAACATCAATTCTGGCTCTAGAGGCCATAACGTATCAGCCAGAGATATAAACTACGTGTCCAGCCGGAAAAGTCTGTTGAAAAGTGGTGTCAGTGAAGTCGGTAAAAGGGCGGTAAGGTGTTGCCACCCATTTGTCAAATTAAATCCTCTATACTGCTGTCAAGACCCAACTTGACCATACAAATAAATAATTTTCCAACTAGTCCCTGACTACTTGGCAAGGCAGGCTGGTTGGTGACTATTTATCTCCCTTAGTTGGGTCTTCATAATACACACATGTACAAATATATCAAATGTGTACTATAGAAATACTGTATGCACACCATATGTGCATATCAACATGCATATGAAGTCCCTTCAACACAGACAGAAAGCCACATTATGTACAAATGCATCCATGCAATCTCAATACAATCTATGCAAACACATTCCAATCATTCCAGATGGCAGGGCATAATGCGCATTAATTCTTCACGTCAACACACACTTCATGCGACAATGTGTACTCACACGTCAACACACCCCAATACCAAGAGCCCCCTCGCAGATGTGGAATATACTGCAATGTATGAAGGCGAACGCTGTGTCTACTTGCTGCTCACAGATGATAACATTCACACTCTACAGCTGCTGGAAAGAAAGGTCAGGTTTTTTTTTTTTCTTTTCCCAGCCCTTTCTCTTCTATTCTGGTCCATGGGTTACTATTGAACAATTATATTCCATGGAGAAAGATGTTTGTGTGCTCCAAGTGTTAAATAGCTACATTACTCAAAGGAAGTCTTAATTGCCTTAATTAAAGTCACATAAAGGAAAATGTTAGAGTCCAAATGGCAATGGCGAGTCTTTTCTTTCAGAACAAACAAGGATAAAGACTTTTCCCCTGATGGAGCCAGGTGGCTCCTGATTTCCTCACACTCAAAAGTTGGAGGCGGTCATAACAATCAGGGAAAGTGCCAAGAGAGGTGTCACAGATGAATGACAGCTGAGTGGGAGGAGGCCAGTGTGTACCCATTCAAACTGGGGATCAGTCAGCATTCCTACTTGGTGTCCTGTTGAGTGCCTCAGTGAGACATGGAGGATTTTAATGCAACCATGCAAGGAGGCAAGAAATAGTCAAGGATGGATGTTGCTTCGAGGGAGAAATAGCCCCTATGTCTACCAAGCTCCTGTAGGTGGGGAAAGGGGCTTGTGTGATTATTATAATTCATGGAATTCCTTCTTATTCACTAGTAATTCAACATAATCTTTCAATAAGTAATGTATTTCTCTGGCTGCTCAAATTGTTAGTCCACATGGGCGCGCTGATAGCAAGGGAATCTCCAATATCACTGTGCCCCATCGGAAAGTTTTTCACAATTTTGTGAGGCAAGAATAATCATATTTGTTGTTGGATGTATACAGTTACTTATGTTCCATTCATTAGTTTTCGATACTTCCTGCTTTTGCCCAAAGATATCTGGGATAGGCTTCAGTACTCTGTGATCCTGAACAAGATCCAGGGTATGGAGAACAGATGGATGGATGGATGGGTGAAACAACCAGTCACACTCACAATCACACCTAAGGGCAATTTAGAGTCTCCAATTAATGTTGCATGTTTTAGGGATGTGTGAAGAAACAGAGAAAACCATTGAAGGCATGAGGAGAACATGCAAACTCCACACGAGCGCAGTCGGGATTTGCAACCCAGTTCTCAGAACTGTGGGGCTGAAACTCTAACTAGTCATTTTTCAGTTGATAGCAGAATTATCAGAGTTGCCTTATTGTTGCATTCTTTCAAAGGGGAGTGTGTCTGAAATTAGATTTGTGCTGTGTTTTGTTCATTTTCCAAAAAGATGGGTACTTCATTTTCTTATATAAAACACTGTCTTCCTCTTTTAACGAATCAACACTTTACTTGTGATTAATTGATTTCAGAAAACTCATTTTTTGAAGGGGAAAAAGAAGAATGACTTCATGGAACTCAACAGATGAAATCACAAAGGTCTCAAGTGCTTGAGGAGCACCACATTTTTTTTGGACAGTCCATCTTCATCACAATTCAATAAAATTACCATATGTATGATATGTAATTTCATTTTCTTTTAGCTTCACAGGTTTTACATTTCAGTGGGCTTTAGTTGGATAACGAAACATTAAAATGGATGAATGAAGCATATTTGAGTTTGAACAAGACATTCAGATTATTCAGTGGACTCCATCACAGTATTGTTATAAGATATTAATATTGAGGTCTTGCTGGGCATCAAGCCCCGAGACTAAATGCAAGCATAATGGTTCTTATTTCTATCCTCTGCATATCTCATCTATGATATCACACCATTGGCGGGCAGCTATAGAATGCTTCTTGTTCTGGCAACTAAGTTATAATCACTATGCATAAAACGAAATTCATATTAATGTGCTCAGCTTGTGCGGAATAGATCAATCTCATTTTAGATGGAAAATCCATTGCTGCATGTTGCCCAGAATGCCTTTCAAAAGGGGTGGGGAGGTCTTTCACATTGCTTTTTTTGTTGTTTATTTGTTTGTTTTTTAAATTGTACTCTGGACCCCTTGTGAGGGGTCTTTTCAATTTGGCCATAGGACAAAATGAGTCGTTTACGGACACATTCTTTTAAATGCCAGCCATTCCATCAGTGTTCTTTTGATTATGGATGTAGATTGAAGAAAATATCACTATACTTCTTGTGTTGTATCGTAAAAGGAACTCAAGGGCACTGTCAGCTTTATCAGTGGCGGGTGAGTCATCAGGCTAGTTGGTAAATAAGAGATGCTATCAGGTTTTCGTGGTGGCATTGAGGGGCCATGTTCGAATCAATACCATTCCAATTCTTTGCTGATCCGTACCTCCGATTAGCTGGACAAATCCAATACACAATGTTGCTGACTTACTAAGTTAGAACAAAGCATTAAAGTTAAGACAACCTTATCTCTGGTCTTGTGTTTACTACTGATATAAGGCGGCGGCTGATGCCTGGCAGATACTACAGTGAGGACATTCTCTGGCTGTTAAATTCTTAGTCCACTTTGGACTACTGATAACAAGAGAATCTCCAACATCACCGTGCCACATCCACTTAAGTGTTTTCTTCACGGTGTCAGGTAAAGTTCTTTATCATTTTTAATCTTGAATGCACATTATGGCTGAGAATAGCATGGGTAATTTAGATTAAGATTAGGGAAAGGCAGTTAATGAATTCACAACATGCATAAAATTTTATCTTCAGATCATTTGCAATCAGCATGGCAGATGAAATAATTTTGAATTAGCTAGAAAAGGAATGGCTATTAACCAAATGAGCATAAAAAGAACAACAACAACAAAAAAGTCCCACAACCAAAAGCAAAGAGCCAAGCAGCAACATCATGACCACAATTTTAAATCCATCTCCGACAATCTATTTTCTATTGTTTGATAAGATAATTTAGCTTCATGGCAAGGTGAACACATTCTGAACAACTCTCAGTATTGTGGAATACAGTTGTTCACTGAAAAATACACAAAAGCACAACCATAAATCTGTTGTTACATATTGCAGATACATTTCTGTTAAGATAATACAATATAACATAACCTAGAGTAAATAATACACTATTTACTGTGAGCATTATTATCTTTGTAAAGGCATAATGTTTGATATAGCTTTGTTATTTGATCTCATTAGCTTGTGCAAGGAGTCCCTAGAAGGCGATACCCTGTATCTCAAAGATACAATTTCTAGATAAATAAAGGATACATAAATAAAAATATATATACATAATTATGGAAGGTTGTTGTATAAGTATATGGTGGCTGTTTTGGACCAACTTATTCAACAGTATACTAGCAGGTGAGAAAATGCCTGAAGAATCGAGGAAAAGTGTGCGAGTTCCCATTTTTAAAAACAAAGGCGATTTGCAGAGCTGTGCTGTTTGATGAGCCACACGATGAAGTTATGGGAAAGTGTAGTGGAGGGTAGACTCAGGACAGAAGTAAGTGTGATCAACATTATGGTTTTATTCCTTGAAAGAGTACTACAGATGCATAATTTGCCTTGAGGTTGCTAGAGGAAAAGTACAGAGAAGGTCAGAAAGACCTACATTGTGTCTTTGTGGACCTAGAGAAAGTCTATGACAGAGTACCAAGAGAGGAAGTGTGGTACTGCATGCGTAAGTCTGGTGTGGCAGAAAAGTATGAATAGTACAGGACACGTATGAGGTCAGCAGAACAGCAGTGAGATGCGCCGTAGGTGTGACAGAAGAATTTAAGGTGGCGATGGGACTGCATCAGGGATCAGCTCTGAGCCCCTTCCCATTTGCAGTGATGATGGATAGGGTGACAGATGCATATGGACTGGAATCCCCTTGGACCATAATGTTTGCAGATGACATTGTGATGTGCAGTGAAAACAGGAAGCAAGTGGAAGAACAATAAGAAAGGTGGAGGCATGTACTGGAAAGGAGATTAATTAATATTAGCCCAAGTAAGAGAATATATGTGCATGTATGAGAGGGGAACAGTGAGGCTCCAGAGAGAAGAGATAGCGAGGGTGGACGACTTCAAATACTTGGGGTCAACAATCCAGAACAATGGTGAGCGTGGTAAGGAAGTGAAGAAACGGGTCCAAGCAGGTTGGAACAGCTGGCGGAAGGTATCTGGTGTGTTATGTGACAGAAGAGCATCTGCTGGGATGGAGGGCAAAGCTTGTAAAACAGTGGTGAGGCTGGCCATGATGTACGAATAAGAGACGCTGGCACTGAAGAGACAACAGGAAGCAGAGCTTGAGGTGGCAGAAATGAAGATGATGTGGTTCTCTCTAGGAGTGTGCTGGTTAGATAGGATTAGAAATGAGCTCATTAGAGGGACAGCCAAAGTTAGATGTTTTGCAGACAAACTTTGAGAGAGCATACTCAATGTTTTGGACACGTCCAGAGGCAAGAGTTTGAGTGTATTGGTTGAAGGGTGATGAGGATGGAGTTGCCAGGCAAAACAGCGAGAGGAAGACGAAAGAGAAGGTTGGTGGATGTTGTGACAGAAGACATGAGGGTAGTTGGTGTTAGAGAGGAAGCTGCAGGAGATAGGCTTACATGGAAAAAGAGCACGTGTTGTGGAGACCCCTAACTGGAGAAGATGGAAGGAAAAGAAGGTGCATGTCAATCACACCTGAAATGTTATAGTCTACATTTTGGTAGGGTTGGTTTTGTTTAATGCTTTCATGTGTTCCGTGTTTTCCCTGTATCGTGTGCTCATTTTGCTAGGTGTGTCCACATATTCTTGTTTACCCTCCCTTGTGTTGACCAATAAGCTCCCTTCAGCCACTAGTGTCTCGTTCAGGTGTTGTTTAGTTGCTTATGTCATTGTTTATTCCTATCAGTCTCTCTGTCTGTGCCCAATTGTTGTCAATTTTCTCTGTCCTGTCAAAGTTGTCAGTTCTGTTTTGTTTGAAGTTTTAGGTTTTCTTTGTTAATTTGGTTACTGGTTGCTGGACTTTGTATAGTTTGCCTTTTTGGAATTTAATATAATTTTGTTGAGATTCCTGGGCCCCTGCCTTGCCTCCCTGCTTCCCTGCACTTGAATCCTCCAGATCTTTGCCTTTGCTTCTTCGCATTCCCAAGCCCAAACTGTGACACGAACAGAGTTAACTGGTCTCATTGTGGTTGTTTGGCCAACAGTGTTTTCTGGTTTGGACTTCAACGTAATAGAGTGAATGTTTTATACAGACTTTTGCCTGCGGGAAAACACACTCCCACACATGTAAGGTGGAACAAACATTGAGGTCTGCTTGGAACCCAATAACATTTGTTTTAGATTTGAACACATTCATCATGTTCTGTGCAGTGTGATCATGGTTTAAGTTAAAATGTTCACGAACAAGTAAGGTGTGTAACGACAAATAGAGGCATCCTATTTTGTTTGAAATACAATGGACTTGATACACATGATCAGTGTAAATATGCATGTTAACTTGCAATCAGCATGTAAACTCTGTGTGACAATATGGGAAATGTAAAATCTCTAAACTGAGTGTACGCTGAACAACACACTGCAGGCTGTCTTTGAAAAGTAAAAAATTGACCTCGAAGAGTATTTTCGCCAAACTATTGAATATACATATTACATATTCCCAGGTTATCACACATTTAACAACAGTTTCTTTTTCCCCCCCACCAGTAGTGTTTGCATGTAGCTAACATCTCACAGTGACATACAATGAATTGAGTACAACTAACAAGCAAAAATGTGTGCTGTGGATCTTTACCAATACTTAATGCCTAAAAGTCCAAACAATAACAAAAACCACACATTCATCCATCCATTTCTGCACCACTTGTCCTCATTACGGACACAGGTGAGCTGGAGCATATCCCACCCAAATTTGGGTGAGAAGCAGTGTGCACCCAGTCAGTTGCTGGGCACATACAGATAAGCAACCATTTGTATTCATACCAAGGACAATTTAGGTAGGATGACTCATGTGGTGCGTTTTTGACTTTATTAAATTACTGTTGGTGTTCATTGAGAGGAAATCATTGAAATGATTCTTAACGCAGACAAATATACAGTCAGTGTTTTGTAATGACTAATAATGAAAGGATAGGCTCCAGCAAAGGTCATTTGAGGAGATAGGTGTATCATCAAACCAGTATCCCTTTGCATTAATCATTACCCAAGAATTAGACCTCAGTTTCAAGAAGGTTGTTGACCCCTGAATTAGAGTGTCCAGGAACACCTTCTGAAAACCCACGAAAGAACCAAGAAAACATGCAAACTCCACACAGTAAGGTATGAGCCAAGATTCAAACCCAGAACCTTTCCTCAGTGAGGCAGATGTGCTAATATGACATCATTTTGTTTGTTTTACTATTGTCAACTGTATGGCAGTATTGACACATTAACCTGTTATAAAGAGTCATACTGTATAATCTTAAGGTTTATTTTTAGCTGTGTTGAGCATTTCATGCTGTACAATATATTAGGTTTATTCTTTAGCTGCAAGTCAAGTGAGAGATCTATTAGAAAGAGTGACACATCGCATGCATTTATTAATCAATTTGCATTTGAAGCTGATTTTATTTAAGAAAAAATATGGCAAGTAAAACTAAAGATGGAATCTTATGAAAGGCAGAATTGAATGTTTAATATCTGAGAGTACAGCCCAAGCCATACTGAGGCAGTCAAAAAGCACTGAGGTGGAAAGTAGACTGAAAAGGCCAGGTTTTCCACATGATGTTACGCACGACTCAACAGACCAACGTCCATGTTGGCCAATGTCAATGATGGGGAAACACTGTTTAGTGCTTTAAACATTACCTATTTCAAACAAAACAAACATTACAATACATTTAATATAGACAGGGTCTTATAATTTGAAGTATATACAGGAACTACAACAACTCTACTGGATGCACAGTACTGTTACACAGAGAGCAAATGATCTCTTTGCTAGAGAGGCACTAGAATCTCAAAAAGTAATTAAGTAAAAACACCCCAAACTGTTATGGGTATAACAAATTGTATTTCTGCATGTCCATAAGATAGATGGAACATTCATTGCACATCCCAAGTTCTTACAGACAAGAATTTTAGCTTTTGTCCAAACCTCACTGGAAATGAGCCTTACTTACTGCTGGCAATGAGGACCAAACTCAGTCACTGGTCATACAGGACCCGTATGAGGAGGCTTTGGTACCCCATACTCCCAAAGGACCGCCAACAGGACTACTTGAGGGACATTGTCGAACGCCTTCTCTAAGTCCACATAACACATGTAAACTGGTTGACAGAACTCCCATTCACCCAGCTCAGGACTCTGCCAAGGGTCTTGAGCTGGTTCACTGTTTCAAGGTCAAGACAAAAACCATACTCCTGCTCCTTAATCTGGGATTCGACTTCCCGGTGGATCAGTCCGTTGTGGTACAGAAGGAGCTAAGTCGAGAGGCGAAGCCCTCAATTTACCAGATGATCTCTGTTCCAACCCTCACCTATGTTCGTGAGCTGTCGGTCATTACCAAAAGAACAAGATCCCGGATACAAGGGGCCAAAAAAGGTCTCCTCTGCAGAGTGTCTGGGCTCTCCTTTTGAGATCGGGTGAGAAGCTTGGTCATCCGGGAGGGACTCAGAGTCGAGCCGCTGCTCCTCTGCATTGAGAGACGCCTGATTCAGATGCCTCCTGGGTGCCTCCCTGGTTAGGTGTTCCAGGCATGTCTCACCAGAAGAACAACCCAGGACACGCTGGAGAGACTACGTCTCTTGGCTGGCCTGGGAACGCCTCGGGATTACCTGGGAAGAGCTTGATGAAGTAGCTGGGGAGAGGGAAGGGTAGGCGTACCGGCCAATTCTATTGCTCTCGCGACCTGAACTCGGATAAGTGTAGAAGGTGGATGGATGGATGGATGGATAATTTAAAAAAAAACATTATAAAAACTATAGTTTTTAAACAGTATTGGTTTTACAAATTATGATGAAATGACAATGATTGCTTCAACTAATATATGATCTCAACTATGAAAATGCATGTTACGTTTTTGTTTTTATTTGTTTTTCTTTTCTTGTTTTTACATAAAACATTCCAATAACTAAGCTCTTTGAAGCCCAATAGAATGCAACCTTCTGATAAAATGACTGCTCCGCTGGTAATAAAAACTAGATGAAGAATTGACTGCTTTAAGGGCGGAAACATTGGCATGAATTTATTATTACAAAGAAGTATTGTGACGATGCGAGACCTGTCGTTATCTTGGTCTGTGCTTGTCATGTACTCCCGCAGTATATCTAATTACTATGACTTGCTTATCACACACAGAATGTTTTTCATCTGTGCTGAAAGTTATGTACTCTCTTTTTTGGTAAATCAAGCGTTACTTGATAGATGAGTCACTATGTGACCCCGCCACAGACGAATTGGCAAGCCGTATTCTACTCCCCCTCTGCTTTGCACGGGCTACTGTCCATGTGGCTCCAGGTACTCATCCTCCAAGAGAGCAGTCAATTATGTCCTGTACCATTTAATTGGAAGTTTAAAAAAAAGTTTCTCATTACACTGCACTTGCAGCACTCTTTTGGAGGAAGTAGCTGTGGGTGTATTTTTTCAAATGTTGTACACAAATGTGCTACTTTATTCTTTTGATCAAATGTGCATCATTTATTTTGATCATCAACATGTACAACGTGTGCATGGCTGGGGATAAGTCTCTAAATTCACGCTTCCTCAACATCAACTTTTACTTAAACACTGATTTAACAATGCTCATATGATAGAATGTTGAACATCTTTTCTTTATCTACATTGCTAGTTCCTAAATGAATTTAACTTTTACTTCCTACATATATGAAGCCAAAGTGTAAGATGCAGATTTTACCATGATGAAGCTTACAACAATTTCACACCACAGCGATCACAGTTGAAAAAAACTTTCAGACTCAATTTAAGCCGTTTTCCTATGAAACTGACTTTGTGAATACAATACAGACAGCTTCCTCCCAGTTTCTAATCACAGAGCATTCTTAGCTGAGGGACTGTATAGGGTCTTTCACCCGAAATCCCTCCAGGAAGCCTAAGTCAGGTCTTATAAAGCAACACATTTCCATTCAACAAAAAATAATATATTAAATGTATATAAAAACTGTCACTGTATAAACATAAAAATATCAAGTCATGGCACAAAGCACTAACATTATTGTATGTTGCACTTGTTCAGTCAAATGTTTATGTAACCAAAAGCATTTTCATGGTGGACAAGTATGTTTCAGACAGTTTGTAGTTAGTATGCATGCATTGAGAGTCTTCTTTGTTGTTGTTGCATAAATGGTCAGTTTTTCCCATTTCCATAGTGGAGTTCTACTATATGTAACTGACATTATCCCAGTCAGTAGAATGATGGGTTGTAATAAGGTCACACAGCTTAATCTTACCAGTGTTGAAGTCTTTATACTCATGGGAGAAGTGCTCATTCTGGTGAACCCATTCTCCGTTGCATTTAAAGAAGATCTGCAAGGCAGGTGTGGCTCGACAGCAGAGTTTAATGGGATTGCTCTTGATTATGTAGGCGTCCTCTGGCTCCTGAATGAAGTGCGGCAGGGTGCTCTGCACTGCAGGTTGGGTGCCTGGCTGTGCATCCCCTGTACCACCTGCAAGAAAGACAGCAGTTATTAAAGTGATCTTCTTCCAGGGAATGGACATTGTCACGATACACTGAAAGCAATAGCATTTACAAGAACTTACTCATATGCAGTGTTGGGCAATAGCGGTGGTACTAGTTTACTGCATAGTGTAGTGTAACGTTACTGTTTTCAACATAATTTTTTCAGTTGTGAAGCTACTTTTGTTATCACATAACTTGGTTGCATTCACAGAAGCTACAGTTTCCGAGACAGTTTTAAACCTTAAATGCATATCTTCTGCTTGAAAATCACATATTTTATTTGCTCTATAGATCGTGTGGAAAAAGATCCAGCTGGAGACAATGACAGAGGCGGGGGGTAGCAGACATTTACACATTGCAAGAATCCCCAAAGCAATACCTAAGCAAATACATCTACATGATTGAAACCTCACACAACATTTTAAGTATCGTATATGTTCTAGTGTTTGCTGTACAAGCCAAAAACAAGCCGCTTAACAACATCCAAGATGTCTGAAACACATTGAAGGAGTCTCATTCATTTACATGTCCTTCCTGAAGTTAACACAACTATTGACAGCTAAGCTCGCAATAAAAAAACTCAGTCAGAAAAATTATCAGCCACCATAGCACTAGTTGGAAATATGTTTTTGCCAAAAATAAAATAAAATGTGTGTATATCTTGACATTCTTTTAAAATACAAGTTTTTCTACATATTCCATTTCAGACTGCAGCAGCAAAAATGGATTTCATAGCTTTCTGTTCATCTTTTTCAATATCATGAGTAACTACGGTGTAAAAGCTAAGTGTATCCTAATTCCAAGGGCAATATGATATTTTACAATCCTGTTTTGCTTGACTTAGTACAGTCCAAGAAGCGTGTCCGTGGGAGAGTACGCAGAAGGCCAGATTTGACAGGAAAGATTCACGTTTTAGGGTTAAGCCACCTAGAGCGCATATCTGGAATGAAAGCACCTTTTCCCTCTCAAGCGCCTTGAAGAATAGGGGCCGCCGCAAGCAAACAACTCTCGGAAGTTTGTGATCTCGCAAGAGCTGTGCTCTTTCTCAAAAATACACCTCAGCTACAGCTAAGGTATTCAGTGGTATAAGCAACCTTAAATTGATTATGTCTCACCATGGAATTCAATTGTGACCCTTAAAATCTAATTGACCTCCTCACCATTTCTCAGTCAGTGTCGTCCTTGAGGGGCAGAACAACTAAAATAAGGTGACAGGTAGAATAGGAGATCGACAAGAACACAGCTATGGCTGACATTGCAATTGCTACCACAGCACCAAAGCATCATCCGCTCTTAAGAGACACATTCAAGATCTATGACATACATTCATAATTTATAATATAATATTTAAATAATAATGCATAGTTTATATTGACACTCCAAGAAAGAATTTTAAAAACGGGCAAATTGTGTTTTACTTTCCAGTTCTGTCGAACTGAATTGTTCAACTTTAGGCAGTGTTTCTCATTCTATGTTGTACTACTTCATGAGCGTGGCAAAAAAATAAAAACACTTTTCAGCAGGTCATCGTGTAGTTTTACACAATTTCAGCTCCCAACCAATTTAACAAATATTGTTCAACGTGTAGTCTTCTGAAAGTACTCATCAGATAATATGTACATTGTATTTTCTGGTAACGTGGAGAATACCACATAAACCATGTACAAACTAACTTCAATAAAAAATAATATCAGGTTGAAATCTAAAGTCCTCATGTTGGATCTTAGTAACTTCAGTTCCTTGGGTCCAGAAGAAAATCTGATTCTTCTTCTTCTTTTCCTTTTAGCTTGTCCCATTAGGGGTCGCTACACCGTGTCATCTTTTTCCATCTAAGCCTATCTGCTGCATCTTCCTCTCTAACACCAACTTTCCTCATGTCGTCCCTGTAGCTCCCTGACGTTTTCTACATTTTGATTAATTATCCCAGTCATTCGTGGAGATCCCGATTCATGTTGGAGAGTCTAAGTCTACTTTGAACTTCTAGCGTGCCTTTTAGTAATTCTCCACTGCATTAGTGTAGACGAGTATGATTGTTGTTGTGATGCACAATATTTAGGGACGTTCCCCAAGGATCTTGAGGAATTACATGATGTCTGGTTCTAGTTGGAAAATAAAGACTTCGGGTGGAGGGACTCTGGTTCCTGACTTATGATTAGAACAGATGCACTGATCAAGTCCTTATAAGATGTTGTGATTTTTGTAAAGTAGAAGTTAAACTGTTCCTCAACTTATCTTGGATCCCTGTCTTGTCAACAACATCTCCGCATTATCAGATTTCTGGGTGCTGGGCCGTTCCTGTTTTAAGATAAACAATCAGTGAATTCTGGGGCTTGACTCCAAATGAGTTCCTAAGAGTACTGATAGTGAAGGATTGATTTGCATCCACCCATCCGGCCAGTGTCAGAAGAGCTGGTTAGCTGTGGGTAAGTCTTTTCTTCGCCATTGTCGAAATAGATGGGAGAGTTGTACCTTCTTCACAATAGATTCAGCTGCATATTTACTTCTAACCTGTACGGCTATTTAACTTTCCACCATTAGCTTACTCAATTGCTGGCTTCTTGCTGATGTGGACCACACTGATGAGCGAGATATACACTCAATGAAATTTTGAAAAAAAAAGAATGGCACTATTTCTTTACAAGCACTGTCAGAGAAATGTTATACCCATTTTTTTCTCTTATATTAAGATGAACAAGCAAACAAAAAAAAAAGGAGAGAGAATGGCCAAGCATATTTAAGTGTCTATGAATTACCTCAACTATAGAAAATACTGCACATTCTTGGATTTACACTGTGATTTTCAAGACTTCTACTGATTGTAATAAGGTCTGTTTAAAATCATCCATACTTTGTTTGGCATGGTTTTACGCCAGATGCATTTCCTTATGCCCAAGTAGGACACAACTGATGGGAATTGCTCAGTAGTGGCTTGAATGAAGGAAAGGGTATACACAATGGTTTTTCACGCACTGAGTCCAGCCTCAGTCCCTTCCTTGGAAAGTTTCTCCAAATTCTTGAATAGGTTTTGCTTAACAACACTCTCAAGGCTGCAGGTAGACATGCTGATTGTGCATCTTTATCTACCACACGTTTTCCGTCCACTCAACTTGTTATCAATGTGAATGGATACTGCACTCAGTAAACAGTCAGCTTCTTCAGCAATAAACTGTTATGGTTTGCCTCCCTTGCGCAGAGTATCAGTGACAGTATTCTGGACATCCGTCAAGTCAACAGCATTTCCTAAAATTGTGGAGGATTGTGGACTATTTGAAGACTCAGAAAGTGGTTGCAGGTGTTTTTCATGTTAACTGGAGTGTGACATACTGTGTGCGTATCACACAGTATTTTTTTCTGTAAACTTATACACAGGATTAGTTTAACTGTTTATTGAACGACTGTAATCAACCTTTTCCATGTCATGCTCACTGTTTTGGTTGGGTTGGTTTTGTTGTTTCCTGTGTTCCATGTCCCATCTTTTGTTAGCTGTGTCAATCTATTCACATTTACCCCCTTCCCTTGTGTTGGCCAATCATTTCCCTCTAACCACTCAGTTCTTGTCTAGGTGATCCTCATTGTTTCGTCAATCTGTGTATTTAACTCCCTGATTTTTCAGTTTTGGTGGTCCATTGTATTGTTGGTTGTTGTCATATCTGTCCGTGTCCACGCCATTGTCTTTCTGTACCATGTCTTGTTTATACTGGCATAGTTTTATTTAAAGTTTTTCTTTGTTGCTTTGACTTGGTTGTTTAGTTGTTGGACTGTTTAGTTTGCCATTTTTTAATAAAATATTTTTGTAGACTCCTGCACTTCTGCCTTGCCTTTATTGCTTCCCTGCACTTTCGTCCTTTGCCTTTGTCTTGCCTTCCTCACCTTCACTCACCCAGACTGTGACATTCCAGTTTTCAACTTAATTGAGAAATACCTGTACAAACTGTTTGCGGTACTTGGTCAGTGTAAACATCTGACATACAATTGAATTTTGAATTCAATTGAATGAATTGAATTGAATACAATTGAACTTCTGTCCACATCTCCCCAACAGGGCTTTCATCCATGTTATTTTGAAATAATTTAAAGCTGATTACAGAGTTATGCCCTGAATGGAATATACATAATGCATTCATTAGTGATGAGACAATATGGTGAAATTAAATCAGTGCTGGAAAAATATAATCCCATAAAATAGTATACAGTACAGAAAACTTAGCAAGGGTTTTGCTTTGTATCAGACGGTCATTTTATATTCAGCTGTTACACTTGGAATCTAGCTATTATAGCAAATCCCCCAAACTGTTTTCTACACAATGACGTTGTCTTGTCTGATGCCAATCTCTTCATTTTATGAATTATAAAGCATATGTCGAATGCATTTCTGTAACCTCAGCATAGTATTTAACTCAATAAACACGTTAATGTGACATATTTTAGATGATTGATATTCTCCTTTTTAGACAAACTGTCTGATTTTTCATCCTTAAAGACATTTAAACTGGAGCTGCCTGTCCCTCATCAACACACTTTGTTGAGAGCTAAAATAAAAAATAAAAATAAAAAAACACTGCTTCCTATCAACACCATACATACTGGTAATTTCAACCGTTCTTGTTACGTGAAATGATGAGCATTTGAGCAATTGTGCTTTCAAACACAAGCCTCAATATTACCTCTGTTGTGCAAGCAAAGAAAAAAAAAATCTGATTCAAAGGTGAAGAACTTTCATCTCTAATTTATAATGATTGACAGTCATTGGATTATTATTTTTTCTGTATAATGACAGTTAATATTAAGAATTTGATTTAAGATTCAAGATTCAAAATGTGGCAAGTCACGCAAAACCACGTTATTGTGCAGGACATTACATTATAAAAGACTCCTGTTTATTTAAACAGGTGAATAACACGTAGCACGGTGAACGAGTTGTCAACACTTGCAGCCATGCTATGTGTAATTTGGATTTTGCCTGGGTTTTCCCGAGGTGATCAGTCTTTCAGTCACATTTTGATAAGATTTAATTAACGACTCAAAATTGCCCATAGCTGTGAATGTTGCCTATCTGTAAGTGTGCTCTGGTTGGCTGGTGACCAGTTCAGGAGAGATGACAAACAGATAATACAGTAGATGTTTAGAGGGTCATTAAATTTTTATCAACGACTCATGACAGTAAGTAACATTTGATAGTTGAATAGTCAACAATTGTTTTAATAGATTCCAGCTTTACATTGCATTAGTATCAGTGTGTATGCATGTATGCTTATGCAATTATACTGTATATTACATTGTTTAAATTAGTATTGTGATCGGCATTTGCTATATAACCGTCATTATTGACAAACAAAATCAATTTCTAGAACTAGACCTGTAAAATCTATGCTAGCATGTGATATGTTTATTCTGAGTGAACACATAAGGATGATGAACAATAACTATAAATTACAATGGAATTGTATATTTATAAATTTGTGTTAAAGAACCTAGAATCTAATACGTATTGCCAACATAACCACTTATTGCATAGTTGTGGACGAAAAACGTCTGCAGGAGTCAAATACCCCCAAAGAGACTGTAGTAATACCAAGCTTGTTTTCTGATGACATTTGATTTTCATAAAGATTTTAACCCAGCCACATGTACCTGCAGGTTGAAAAGGGCATGATTGACAAATCAGCCTGCTGATGTCAGCAACAGAATAACAAGCATGTTACCTCAGACAAGTGCATGCCCTCCGTTGCTTCACAAATCAATGCTTTTCGTCTGTCCCCACTTTATTTGTTATTTTTACAAAATATTGAGAAATCCTCTTGAATGGTCAAAATATCAATGAAGTGTTATAAATCACTTTTTCCTCATTCTGTTAATGTCATGATCCTGCCGCTCCAGCCCGGGCTGTGCGGGTGCCCGCACGGTTGCGCTGATTGGGAGGCGCACACCTGCGCCTCATGCGGGCTGATTATCTGGTGTATTTATATGACCCCGATGACGACTGGTCCGGGCCAGTTCGTTGAGCTTCATGTCCCGTTCGAGTACTCCCGTATCCCTGATCGACAACCCGTGTGTACTGACCTTCGCCTGTTCTCCGACCGACCCCATAAGCCTGACTCCCTGGACACTTCTCCCTGCTTTGATCATTCTCCCGTGTACCGACTCCTGCCTGCCCGCTCACCTGCTCTCTTCGCCCGACGTCCCAACTACCGCTGCTGCACCCAACTGCCTGCTCGATCCCCGACCACGGAATAATAAACGTTTCTCCCCGAACTACCTTGCATCGTCCGAGTCCTGCATTTGGGTCCTACTCCCGTTCCGATGGGCCGTGACAGTTAAAGCACTGTGGCAATTTTGAAAGCCTGGATGTTTTTTTTTTTTGTTTTTTTTTTTAGACGGGTGAAAAATAGTGAGGATAGATACATTTGTGTAGACTTGTTTTGTTAAACTTGATGATTGTAATGGATCATTACAGAAGGATGCTGCATGAGTCATGGAGAAGAGTGCAGATTAATTAACGTTTTAAACTGCGTAGACGGTGGCACTGAAGAGACAATAGGAAGCAGTGCTGGAGGTGGCAGAAATGAAGATGTTGAGGTTCTCGCTAGGAATGAGCAGGTTGGATAGGATTAGAAATGAGCTCATTAGAGGGAAAGCCAAAGTTGGATGTTTTGGAGACAAGGTTCGAGAGAGCAGACTTCGATGGTTTGGACATGTCCAGGACGAGAGAGTGAGTATATTAGTAGAAGTGTGCTGAGCATGGAACTGGCAAGCAAAAGGTTGATGGCTGTTGTGAGGGAAGACATGAGGACAGTGGGTGTTAGAGAGGAAGATGCACGAGATAGGCTTAGATGGAAAAAGATGACATGCTGTGGTGAACCCTAATGGGACAAGCCGAAAGGAAAAGAAGAACACAGCATACTGGTTTAGTCACCTTATATTTATTGGAGCACTGATGGCTCTAAGACCTTAGAAAAAGAGTTTTGCAAGATATAGCATATATAGCATGTATACCATTTGAATCAATTACTTAGCTATTATTTGTTTATGTGAGTGTGCAACAGTACCTGATGGGGAAAAAAGTATAATACCAACTTGAAGAAAGTAGTAATTTGAACCTTAAGCAAGATGGAGTTTTTTTTTCCTGAAAATTTGTCATTTTGGTGTAGCGAATGACTAAATACTGTCAAGTTAATGAAATAGTAGATTCCTTTGTCCATACCAGATATGCAGCGAATTATGTCTCTAGTTTTGTTGATGACATCAGACCAAGACATGACCGCATATCGATTTGACTAGAAAGAATCTTTTAAATTCAAAATTTAACAACATAATTGACATTATGGACTCAAATACATCTGGTGAAAGTGTGGCTGATGACTCAGCTTTTCTTAATTAACACTCATTCGATTCACTTGTAATTTGTATTATGTACTTCATTTTTAATCACATTTCATCTGCAAATTTTATACTGGCCCCAGTAAGATCCTAATACACATTACACAATGTTTTGGTATAGGTATTTCTTTTACTGATAGTTTTGCAAAAGGCTTTGCAATTGGGCTTCCAGTCCAACTTTCCTGACCACTTTGCCATTAAGGGCAAACATGCTCCTCCAATGGACACGTCCAGGGTCAGAGCAATTTTTACATTTTATAGGCTGACAGAGAAGGTGAAGTAGATAGACATCAGGGAATGGGAAGCTGAAGGCAGGCATGTTGACATTGAAAAGATATATGTCTCCATAAGCCTTAAATGACTTACAATTTACATTTGAATCGAGTCCTGATATGTAGGATTTCTAATTTTGTAGTTGTAGTGACAATAACTCCAGTGTATCAGCTAGGGTTAGGGTTATTGCCTTGTTAGCACGATGAGACTGACAGGTTCTGCCTGTTCAAGTATGATTCTAGTCTTTAAACTGAACCTCCGTTAAACCATCTATTGTGAGAGCCTTCTTCGCAATTGAAATAACTATTATAACAATTCAGTTAAACATTCCAACGTGCATTTACTGTACAGAGTACATTAAGTACATTACCTACAAGTTAAAGACTCAAAACTATTCTGCGGCCTTTCCATACATAATAACTCTTCATTCATCACATTTGTCATTTTTTAATCAAATTTGTTCTTGAACTTTTGATCCAAAATGTTTTTCATTTTCTTAAATAATTGAATTTCAAAATTCAAGGAATTTTTGTATCACTACCATTCCAATGCACAACATGGTTAGAAATGCTCCATAACCATGTCATTTTATGTATGCCGAGGAGTTTTTTGGATACAGATTTGATCTAAATTTGTATTATCATTTACTGTTCCAAGTATATGAGCACATTTTTTTAATGAATTTACGTAATGTTTACACAGCCACAAAGAAGTCCTTAGGACAGCAGAAGGAATAAAATGTATATTCCAGACATTTGACTCCTTGGAACACCTCTGCAAATCTAATACAGCTATCGTTTTTTTTAGTTGTTTGCTATTATAGTACCTCAGGAAATATTTGACAGTTGTGAAATATATGACAGTTGTGAAAGATATAGTGTAAATCTTTTTTTTTTTTTTTTTGGCAAAACATTACATTAGAAGTCATCCAAAATTGATTAAACAAAAGTTGGCATTGTTAAAATGGATGAGCTGGTTAGCAACTACTCATGAAATTGAAGGATCTGGAGGTGGACTGTGGTTTTCTCTGACAATTTTCTTGTCTTGTTACCTACACCATGATGGGTATACACCAACTCCTAAACAATATTACTGACATGATGAAAAGAAGTGTGTTCTAAATATTAAATGTCACCACCACCGGGATACAAGAAGACATCAAAAAACAAAACAAAAGGAAGCGGAAGAGGTAGGCACATTCACACATAGAACCCCAAGTGGTGCTCAAATGCATGCCTTTTTGCACTGATGAAAAAAGTTCCATTTCTGCTACAGCCCATTTTTTTTCCTTTAAACATATATAAAAAAAATACACCTCTGTCATGAATTTCACTCAGTGTGATGTTGTAATGTGACACTTTGTGCTATATAACATCACACTTTGTGCAATGTAACAGAAAACAAAAACCTAAAGATAAATACAATACATACATAATACTGCTTTTTTTAAGAGTAAGAATAATTTTGACGATGGGTGCCCTTTTTGGCTTGTTGTATTAGATTTTGTTTGGTCACATTTCACCATCTTGCAGAAGTTGAGTGCCTTAAGTCAAATTAGTTTAATTCACACTAGCACTGATGAGTCATTTTTCTCCATGAAATAGTGATGTAGAACTAAAAACAATATTCTGTTAAATAAATTAGCAAAAAAATTATAATTATTAATGCTGAAATTAGATGTTTTCATTCAGCAAACTCCTTTGCAATCAAAAATTACATTGATGTCAAAAGATAGAACGAGTAAAATCTCACTCAGGATGAAATAACCTTTGGAATCAATCTGGGTCATTTTGGACCCATGTTGTGCATGAGAAGGGGTCTGCACATGGTTCGCAGCAAATAGTTAATATCGTATTAAATGTCTACGGCGATTTCTTAAACTGCATCTTTATTTTGCGCCTTTATGTTCAAGTCCGATTTCTCATAGGTTGAAAGCCTGTGCTTTGAATTAGTAATTCTATAGTGAAGCTAATGCTAGAAGGGAAGTCTGCAAGATGTCTATTATTTAGTACTGTCTGTCATGGTCACAGAGCTACCGAAAGAAGAAAGATCCATGGGGTAAAACCATGTGTTCAGTTGTCGCTGTGTCTTGAGGACACGTCTGATGATCAAAAGAAACTGATTTGACTTCAGATCAAAACAAAAAACATGACCTGTCACAGACAACTTCAGAAGGCTGAACTTGTCATGTTATTGTGAAAGTTTGTCCCGTTAAAAAAGTGCCATTTAGTTAATAACATTCCTCGGCTCATTAAAAGAAAATTAACGGTTATATCATTACTTTACTTATTTGGTTTTATGCATTATAACTGTAAATGTCCTGTTCTGCAGGAGCAACATATTATAAAAAAAATGACGCCATCACCAAAATTATGATTACAAATTACCGTAGCAGAGTTGCATTACATATGGAGAAAATTATTGTATCAAATATAGCCTGAATTTTTATCACAAATCCAGGACTGGAGGTCAAAGTAAAATTGTTCCCACAGGGGAGAAATATGGACAGAAATTCTAAACATTCATGCTAGTGTTGGTGCAACGGCTTGGAATCTCCCACTCCCATTGTTTTTCTGTTACACAATGAAATAATTGCAGTCATGATGAATGAAAAAGCAAGTGTGACACTGCCAAGCCCGCACTGCACATGCTGCCCTTTTCTCCACATTGAACAACAACTAATGATGCACCACGTCATGTCACGTTCAAAGGTAGAGGATAATTGGAACAAGGTGCCAATATACGCTCCATAAACCTGCAATGTCCTATTGCCTGCTGGATACTCATAAATATCATTCTTAATGAAGGAAGTGATTGTGGTGCCAATAACTCACTTATTTCCTCATTACGCATTAATTTTAACGTGGGCTCTAAAATCCTCCATCAGCCTATCAACCACGAGTCCCAGGTTTCCACCTGACTGAACTCGGGAGTGCGGGCAGTGGACCTGCAGCTGATGAATGCAATGCGTTTAAATCTGCATACAGGGACGCAGGCGAAATGGCAACTGGCTGACAAAGGCAGGGAGTCAGGGGACCATGTACAAACAAAACTGATTCAAATCAACAGTCATTTATCATGTCAGGACAACATGGACTGAGCTGGTGCTCGCTTGAGTGATTGAGTGTGCACTTATAGAGCATTCACAAAGCATCCTTGGACTTTCATGTGACAGGCAAACTCAGTAAAGGCTACAGCCCTAAAAAAAAATGCCAGTGAACTGCATTACAAGGATTATAAAGAGAAATTTCTCTCTCTCTCTCTCTCTCTCTCTCTGTAAATATATATATGACACAAGTACAATTAACTAAAACTGTCAAATTGTGCTTTTATTTGTGAATGAGGGTGGGGTGGGATACATACAATAACTAACCGGGAAAAAAGATGAGTGAGTACAGAAAAGGGCAGGACAGGATGTGGGAAAATGATTCAGGCAGTGCTACTGATGAGTGGTGCGGTGGGATTCTTTTTTTGTGTGTCAAAACACCTGTAAGAACCTGTGAGTTGATATGTTATTATAACCTGTGCTGTTGTTAGTAGTCCCATTACAAGCAATTAAAACCTTTAATGTGTTTATTGAACTTATTTTTTGAATCAACATTATATCACATTAGTCAACTGGTGTACAGAGATACTGAGGTGGTACACTGAGGAAGGGTGGGCCTGCCGGGCATGCCCCCATCCACCCACAAGAGGGAGTTGGCCCGTCCAGCAGGGCACCAGGAGGACACTACTGACCCCTCAATGACCCAGGGAGGTCGTGGGACAAAGGGAGGTGCACGGGCACCTGAACCCCCACGCCCACCCCACCATCATCCTAGACATGTTAGAGCAACAAAAGGTAACAAAAAAGCAACATTTAGTCAGGGGGGTTGAGATTTAAAAAATAATTGAGGAAACAAGAATCATCCAAATCATCCTCCCCTCAAAGAAAAAAGTTAATCCCTGAAAAAAACCATGACTATGCCGACCTACGGTCTATCCATCTGCCCAACCATACTCAAGAATACCTAGAATGAACATGTGCAAGCAATACGACAGCTAATAAACTTTTTGGATTTCGTTACCTTACATCGACTATGTTGCCAAAAACATCCATGCAATAAAAATTGTAATTATGATTTAAGGAGATATAGTTGTTTTTTTTTTCCAGAATTTCAGGAAGTCCCCCAGTGTCTTAATGTCTGCCAAATGTTTTCATCAAAATACACAATTTCCTGTTGTGCTGAAATTACAAATTTGATGAGAACCTAATGCTTTACATTAGGCATTAAGTTATTAATGGTCCTACCATACATCAAGTTTGCACCTACTCCATTTTAAAAAATGGTAAGCGTAAGTTTTATCAATCAACCATCCATCACTGGAATGCCTCCAAGACAGCAGACTCTTGCAATAGATTGAGAACTGACCTTAGCATCGCTCACTTCAAAACTGTACACTAATGGACACTGGTGAAGCTTTTGAAAATTTGAGTTGACAGCACAATACTCTTGACCTAACCAGTCTCTCTGATGGTGCTGGCCATTACTATTTTATAGAGCTGCTCAACAGCCATAGTCCTTTAAAACCACGCATTCTTCCTCTCACATCCACAAAACCATTTGGGATCACTCATGGATTTTTACTGGAGCTGAAATAGGGAGAGGGCAAGGATGAGGAGCATCAGCAGTACGAGTATTGGCTTTACATAATGAGCACGCTCTCAGCATTTCAGCAGTCGTCCACCTTATTTGAAAGGCGGAGTGTCAGGAGATGTCAGACTAATCCTTGACACTGAAGTGGAAAGAACAGCTGAGTAAAAGTGCAGCAAAAGGCTCAGTACACAACCGACCGTTGCGCGAACCCGAGTATATACTGGAATATACAGTACCTCAGGCACACAAAATAAGTTCTAAACAATAACCACAGAAAACATACACATGCAATATTTACTAAACTCACAATCACACCTAGGGGCAATTTAGAGTCTCCAGAAAATGCATGTTTTTGGGATGTGAGAGGAAACCAGAGTGCCCAGAGAAAACCCACGTAGCACAGGGAGAACATGCAAACTCCACACAGGCGGGACCGGGCTTTGAACCCGGGTCCTCAGAACTGTGATGCCAACATTCTACAGCTGCCCCACCATGCCGCCTACTTTTAAAATATTAATGCTAACATTTTACCATAGAGAAAGTTCAATCTCTGGGTTGGTTTAATTCTTCTGCCGTTATTTCCCATGTCACATCAATCTTGTTTTTTCTAGCAAGTGAAGTTTAACCAACCTTAATTGGCCAAGAGTCAAACGATCAATTCTGATGAATATAATTTAAAAGAAAACAAAATTGTAACAACTTATCTACAGTCATATACTTTATAGAAAAGAGCTCGTAGACAAGAACACTACATATTGTATTCAAGATTGGTAGGCAGAAAGCCAGGGCAAGGACGTGTGAATTGATGTTGGTTCCAGTTTTGAGCACATGTAATCAAGGCACAGCCGATGAAGATGTGATGAAGCCTTTAACCTCTTGTACAGAGAAGCACTTCTTTAACGAGGAGTCTGGCGCAGGGAAAAAGAACCCTCTTAATGATTGCGCCGATCCATTTTTCAAATTTAAATTTGAATCTACAAAGGTCAAATATTCTCCTGGAACAATTTGTGTTTGACTGTCCACTGCACTTACCCCATTTCAGAAACTTTGTAAAGGGATGACTTGTGGTCCAAGGAAGACCCCAGCAAACGTTGCAACAACCGTAAGATTGATATTTTTGTTGACCTATTCATTAACTCAGTAAATTATTCTCAGCATCGCAAATACATATGAGAGATAGTTAAAGTATGTGCGGAAAGTAAATAGAGATGTAATCCAAATGAGAGGTGTCTGATCTTGGCAGTATTCCACTGTACCAACTATCATTGAATGTTATAATTTAAATTTTTCCCTATCTGTTAATGAAAAAACAGAAATATCTCTGAGTCCCATAGGAGAAACAGAATCAGATCTTTTCAAGAACAGTTTTAATCTAAAATAGGAGTTCATTGGAAAATTGAAACTGTGCATTTTTTTTCAGTTTTATCAAGCTGTAACTAATGTGGCATTATTGCATTTTTGACTATCTGCAGCCCTGTGGGCAACACAATATTGTGCTACCTGCAGGCCAGTCCCAAGCCCAGATAAATGCAGAGGGTTGCATAAGGAAGGGCATCCAGCGTAAAACTGTGGCAAACATATATGAGCGTTCATCAAACGAATTCCCAAACGGATAGGTCGTGGCACAGGCTAAATATGCCCCCCCGGCACTGTTATTCTGCAAGGCAGAGGTAGAAATTCAGGTAATGTAGGTTGAAGGCAAAAAAGAGGAGGAAAGCGGCTTAGTCGGTAGAAGAAGAAGAGGAATGCACAGACCCCACAGCTGTGTGCTGGGACTTTGAATGTTGGGCCTATGACAGGAAAAGCTCAGGAGTTAGTTCAAATGATGATTAGGAGAAAGGTTGATTTATTGTGCATCCAAGAGAGCAAGTGGAAAGGGTGTAAGGCTAGAAGTTTAGGAGCAGGGTTCAAATTATTTTACCATGGAGTAGATGGGAAGAGAAATGGAGTAGGGGTTATTCTAAAGGAAGAGCTGGCTAAGAATGTCTTGGAGGTGAAAAGAGTATCAGATCGAGTGATGAGGATGAAATTTTAAATTGATGGTATTCTGCATAATGTGATCAGCGGCTATGCCCCACAGGTTGGATGGACTTTGAGTTGGAAGAGAAATTCTGGAAGGAACTAGACGAAGTAGTCCTGAGCATCCCAGTCAGAGAGAGAGTTGTGATTGGTGCAGATTTCAGTGGACATGTTGGCAAAGGAAAAACGGGCGATGAATAAGTGACGGGCAAGTACGGCATCCACCAAAGGAACTTTGAGGGTCAGATGGAGGTGGACTTCACAAAAAGGCTGGAATTGGCAGTGGTGAACACTTATTTCCAGAAGAGACAGGAACATAGAGTGACCTACAAGAGTGGAGGTAGAAGCACGCAGCTGGATTACATTTTGTGCAGACGATGTAATTTGAAGGAGGTTACTGACTGTAAGGGAGTTTTGGGGGAGAGTGTAGCTCGACAGCATAGGATGGTGGTGTGTAAGGTGACTCTGGTAGCGGGTAGGAAGATTAAGAAGGCAAAAGTAGAGCAGAGAATCAGGTCATGGAAGTTGAGAAAGGAAGAATGTTGCCATGGCCTTTCGGAAAGAAGTGAGACAGGCTCTAGATGGACAGGAAGAACTCCCGTAAGACTGGAATACTACTGCCAAGGTACTCAGAGAAGCAGGCAGGAGAGCCCTTGGGTTGCCTTCTGGTAGGAAAGGGGAGAAGGAGGCTTGGTGGTGGAACCCCAAAATACAGGAAGTCATCCAAGGAAAGAGATTAGCGAAGAAGAAGTGGGACATGGGAAGGACTGAGGAGAGGTGGAAGGAATACATTGAGATCCCAGGTAGGGCAAAAGTAGAGGTGGCGAAGGCTAAACAAGAGGCATATGACGACATTTAGACCAGGTTGGATACGAAAGAGGAAGAAAAGGATATCTACAGGTTGGCCAGACAGAGGGATTGAGATGGGAAGGATGTGCAGCAAGTAAAGGTGATTAAGGATAGCGATGGAAATATGTTGACTGGTGTCAGTAGTGTGCTAAGTAGATGGAAAAAGTACTTTGAGAAGTTAATGAATGAAGAAAATGGGTGTCAAGTGATTAGTAAGGGGGGAGTTAGAAAGGCACTGAACAGGATGAAAAATGCAAAGAAAGTTGGTCCTGATGACATACCAGTGGAGGTATGGAAGCAATTTGGAGAGGTGGCTGTGGAGTTTTTGACCAACTTATTCAATAGAATACTCGCGGGAGAGAAGATGCCAGAAGAATGGAGGAAAAGTGTACTACTTCCCATTTTTAAGAATAAAGGCGATGTTCAGAGCTGTGGGAACTATGGAGGAATAAAGATGATGAGCCACACAATGAAATTATGGGAAAGAGCAGTGGAGGCTAGACTCATGATGGAAGTAAGTATCTGCGAGCAACAGTATGGTTTCATGCCTAGAAAGAGTACCACAGATGCATTATTTGCCTTGAGGATGCTAGTGGAAAAGTACAGTGGTCAGAAGAAGGTACATTGGGTCTTTGTAGACCTAGAGAAAGCCTATATCAGAGTACCAAGAGAGGAACTGTGGTACTGCATGCGTAAGTCTGGTGTGGCGGAGAAATGTGTTAGAATAGTACAGTACATGTATGATGGCAGCAGAACAGTGGTGAAGTGTGATGTAGCTGTGACAGAAGAATTTAACAAGGAAATGGGACTGCATCAGGGATTACCGCTGAGCCCCTTCCTGTTTGCGGTAGTAATTGATAGGCTGACGGATGAGGTTAGACTGGATTCCCGTTGGATCATAATGTTTGCAGATGACATTGTGATCTGCAGTGAAAGCAAGGAGCAGGTGGAGGAACAATTAGAAAGATGAAGGGATGCACTGGAAAGGAGAGGAATGAAGTAAATCAGAGTATATGTGCATGAATGAGAGGGGTGGTTGGGGAAGAGTGAACCCTCCAGGGAGAAGAGATAGCAAGGGTGGATGACTTTAAATACTTGGTGTCAACAATACAGAGCAATGAAGAGTGTGGTAAGAAAGT
The DNA here is from genome assembly GCF_019802595.1 of Syngnathoides biaculeatus. Taxonomy (NCBI): domain Eukaryota; kingdom Metazoa; phylum Chordata; class Actinopteri; order Syngnathiformes; family Syngnathidae; genus Syngnathoides; species Syngnathoides biaculeatus. The sequence continues at coordinate 21,333,822 of NC_084643.1, read as the reverse complement.
GAAGGAACGGGTCCAAGCGCTGTGGAACAGTTGGTGAAAGATGTCTGGTGTTCTATGTGACAGAAGAATCTGATGAAGGGCAAAGTTGATAAAACTGTCATGATCCTGCTGCTCCAGCACGAGCTGTGCGGGTGTCCGCGCAGGTGCGCTGATTGGAAGGTGCACACCTGCGCCTCATGCAGCCTGATTATGCTGTGGATTTATATGACGGCGATGACAACTGGCTGACGCCAGTTCGCATGATCTTCATGTCCCATTCATGTGCTCCGGTATCCCTGATTGAACCTGTGTGTACCGACCTTCGTCCGTTCTCCGACCAACCTTGTAAGCCTGACTCTTTCGTTACTTCTGCCTGCTTTGATTGTTCTCCTGTGTACCGACTCCTGCCTGCCCGCTCACCTGCTCTCTTCGTCCGACGTCCCAACTACCGCTGCTGCACCGGACTGCCTGCTCGATCCCCGACCTCGGCATATAATAAAGGTTTCTCCTTGAACTACCTGGCATCGTCCGAGTCCTGCATTTGGGTCCTACCCCCGTTCAGATGGGACGTGACAGAACGAACTGGCCCATACAGGACCCAGCAGGAAAGACCCGGCGTCGCCGGGACAGACGCAAGGTAGACCGTCTGCCGGAGGACCAAGCCTGTCCAATCCGGGTAGACTCCCTGATGTCCTCTGCTCCCGTGTCTTACGCTCCGCCAGCGAGGTATGAATACGTCCCGAACACGACCCGTCCGGCTCCTCATATTCTTCTGGACTCTGACTTTTCGGAATATGAGGAGGACCGTGATTTGTATGACCGGCTGCCTGAGTACGACTCCGACGACTTTGATTTTGAATCTCTTTGCCCGGCTTTTCATCCCAGTCAGTTTGCTCCGCCTCCCCGCGTTTCCAGCACCCGAGCGACTTCGCCCCGTAGATCCAAGTACACCAATCGGTACGAGGGAACCCGCTTGGCCATCTACCCGGGACCTCCGCGTGGCGGCCAGAGGAGACGCCCCGGCCGGGCGCTCCCTGGTGTCTCTCGCTGCGCGGCAACGAAGACACCGTCCTCCCACTCCTCGCCGGCAACGGTGAGACCGGCAGACCCGCAGCTGGTGGCGAAGCTTCCAGCCCAGAGGGAGGAGGAGCCGCCAAACCACGAGGCGTTCTGTCGCGAAATGCGGGCGCAGATAGAGAGGCAGAGCGCGGAATTGGCGGTTCTCACGGCCCAGGTCCGGCAAGGATTGGCGAACCAGCCGAGCTACGCTGACGTCGCAACAGCGACGGACTCGCTGCTGATGCAGGTTCACGTGGCAGTTGGAACTGACCCGCTCCCGAGACACGCCCACGTGTCAGTTTCGACTGACTCTCTGCCTACTCTCGTTCACGTTGCCGTGGAAACCGACCCGCCCCCTCGCCAAGTGCACGCGGCAGTGGGAACGGACTCGCCACCTCGTCAAGTGCGCGTCGCAGTGGGTACGGACTCGCCACCTCGCCAAGCGCATGTAGCTGTGGAAACTGACCCGCCTCCTCGCCATTCCCACGTCGAGGTTTTGGCTGTTCCGAGCAGAGTTCACGCGGCAGTTGGAACTGACCCGCTCCCGAGACGCGCCCACGTGTCAGTTTTGACTGACTCTCTGCCGACTCTCGTTCACGTTGCCCTGGAAACGGATTAGCCACCGCGCCAAGCCCACGTTGCTGTTTCAACGGATGCACTGCAAGCTCACGTGGCAGTGGGGACCGACCCGATGCCGCCTCACGTTGCTGTCCAGGAGGTGGCGACGTCTCCACAGCCGCTTCTCGTCCGTGCTCTGGAGTACCAGTGGCGACCGGCCCGCGGACGCTCCACACTCCTGCTTTGTCGGCGACCGTCCCGCGGACGCTCCACACTCCTGCTCTTTCGGCGGCGAGCACGCCCATACGTTCCCGTCCAGGAGGGGGCGATGGTGACACTGACGCCGCCTTATCACGTTGCTGTCCAGGAGGGGGCGATGGTGTCGCCGCCTTCTCACGTTGCTGTCCAGGAGGCGGCGATGGTGTCGCCACCTTCTCACGTTGCTGTCCAGGAGGGGGCGATGGTGTCGCCGCCTTCTCACGTTGCTGTCCAGGAGGGGGCGATGGTGGCGCCGCCTTTTCACGTTGCTGTCTAGGAGGGGGCGATGGTGGCGCCGCCTTCTCACATTGCTGTCCAGGAGGGGGCGATGGTGTCGCCGCCTTCTCACGTTGCTGTCCAGGAGGGGGCGATGGTGTCGCCGCCTTCTCACGTTGCTGTCCAGGAGGGGGCGATGGTGTCGCCACCTTCTCACGTTGCTGTCCAGGAGGGGGCGATGGTGTCGCCGCCTTCTCACGTTGCTGTCCAGGAGGGGGCGATGGTGTCGCCGCCTTCTCACATTGCTGTCCAGGAGGGGGCGATGGTGTCGCCGCCTTCTCACGTTCCTGTCCAGGAGGAGCTGGGGAGTTCTGTGGAGCCACCCTGGAGCTGGGGAGACTTTGGAATGGTGGCGGTCATGGCTCTGGTCCATCTCCCCATCATCCTATTCACTGCAGATGGCTCCTAGCCGCTTCATGACTTGGCCTCATTGGTGACCAATCCACGGCTGCCTACTGACCAAGCCTCGGTGGCAACCAATCCCTGGTTGTCTGGCAACTACGGCGTGGGAGGTTCTCGTCCGCCCGAATCGCCCCGTGGGGACGCTGGTGCTTGGCGTCCGGGTCGTCCTCCTGACCTGTCCACCCGGACGCTTTGTGTTTGGCCACCAGACTGGGGTTGGGGGGGGGGGGCGTGCCCTCCTCCGGACACCCCTTCCGCCCACCCCTGCCTGTGTTAATTATGGTCTGTTTTTTCGTTTAGGCACGTCTGGGAGTCGTGCCTTTGAGGGGGGGGGTACTGTCATGATCCTGCCGCTCCAGCACGAGCTGTGCGGGTGTCCGCGCAGGTGCGCTGATTGGAAGGTGCACACCTGCGCCTCATGCAGCCTCATTATGCTGTGGATTTATATGAGCGCGATGACAACTGGCCGGCGCCAGTTCGTATGATCTTCACGTCCCGTTCGTGTGCTCCGGTATCCCTGATCGAACCTGTGTGTACCGACCTTCGTCCGTTCTCTGACCAACCTTGTAAGCCTGACTCCTTCGTTACTTCTGCCTGCGTTGATTGTTCTCCCGTGTACCGACTCCTGCCTGTCCGCTCATCTGCTCTCTTCGCCCGACGTCCCAACTACCGCTGCTGCACCGGACTGCCTGCTCGATCCCCTACCTCTGCATATAATAAACGTGTCTCTTCTTGAACTACCTTGCGTCTTCCGCGTTCCTGCATTTGGGTCCTACTCTCGTTCCGATGGGACGTAACAAAAACAGTGGTGAGGTCGGCCATGATGTACGGATTAGAGACAGTGGCACTGAAGAAACAACAGGAAGCAGAATTTGAGGTAGCAGAAATGATGATGTTGAGGCTCTCGCTTGGAGTGAGCAGGTTGGATAAGATTAGAAATGTGCTCATTAGAGGGACAGCCAAAGTTGGATATTTTGGAGACAAGGATCGAGAGAACAGACTTTGATGGTTTGGATGTGTCCAGAGGCGAGAGAGTGAGTACATTGGTAGAAGGGTGATGAGGATAGAGCTGCCAGGCAAAAGAGTGAGAGGAAAACCAAAGAAAAGGTTGATGGATATTGTGAGGGAGGACATGAAGACTGTGGGTGTCAGAGAGGATGATGCACGAGATAGGCTTAGATGGAAAAAGATGACACGCAGTGGCGACCCCTAAACAGGACGAGCCAAAAGGAAAAGAAAAACTAATGTGGCATGCAGTTGTTTGATTTTGCTATTGGCCTTACTAAATATCGCCTTTTGATGATGGATCTAGCTTCATTGGATTAAAGAAGGTTAACACACTGCTTACATTTTTTTTTAACAAAATATTGCCAAGCAATATTCTAACTCACCAAATCTACACTGCAGTTATCTTATGTGGACTGTGATCAATTTTAAAAGGTTGAGTGGTATGGGAAGCAATTACACGGTGCCTCTGTCTGTTGTGTTTGTTGTGGTGGAGCTGCAGTTTGAGAGCTTACGTCCCAAGTGATTACAGAGCAGAGATCTAGAACTGTGTCAGTTTTAGGTTCTTTCTGTGAGACCGTCTTGTTAAAGCAGAGGGCCCAGCAGCCTTACGGACCTGACTGACAGAAACAGCCTCTGACAGATATTGACAAGCTGCTGTACTTCCCAGAAAGGGCAACCGAGAGAGGGAAATTGAGGAAGAAGAGAGAGCAAATTCTCATCTTTCTGCTTAGTCTCCTTATACTATGCCTTACTAACCTTACTGTACATGATTTGAAGGTGTTTATTTTGAAGGTGTTTATTTTAGACTTACCTACAATTGGTGAACCCTATCAGACTATGGTGGGGTATGGTGACCTTTTTCCCGACCCAGGGTATTTTGTTCTACAGTGTTGTGGCACAATAGTGAAGATGTTGCATACTTTGTTTTATTTTGCACTCTGTACTCTCTCTGATATTGAGGGGTTAGGTCTGAGGCCTTGACAATCTAGTGTCCAGCAATTCAGGAGCTTAATGCCTCTCTACTAGTCTCAAGGGCAGTGACTGGGAAGACTGCTTGCATTGGGTTGTGGTCAGACTAATATGAGATCCAAAGTACCATTACAAATGTGTACAGTGGAACCTCGATAGAACGGACCTCGATATAAAGGACATTGGATAAAACAGACCATCAGGACTGTACATTGTGCCAAACAGTGGTTTCTGTCTGCCACTTGAAAGGCGGTTGACAAAGTGTGTTAGTTCCAGAATTGGTAGCTGTTGTTTAATGGCAGACGGAATAGTGGGTAACTGGTCAGTACATCCGCCTCAAAGTTATCGAGGCACGGGTTCACATCCGGCCTCACCTGTGTGAAGTTTGCATGTTCTCTCCATGCCTTTGATTTCTCCCACATTGCAAAAATCTGAATGGTAGGTCAATTAAAATTACTAAATTGCCATGTAGTGTTAATGTCAAGTTCAATGGCTGTTAGTTCAGGTTTTATCCCACCCCTTGCCCAGAGTCAGTTGGGATAGGCTTGAACACACCGTGACCATATTGATGATATATGGTACAGAAAACGGATGGATTTTTTCTGGTGCTGTGGCACATTCCACACAAAGATTAGCACTAATGCTAAGTCACAGATATACAATATGAAAATCCAACTCCAAAATATGTGCTTTCAGTGGCTATGTGGTGGGCATTTTTAATGTAGATCATTGACAGGGCAGCCAAGTGATAATGATTATATCTATTTTTTTATTGCGTACAGAGCGAAGGGCAGTGAGGAGGCACCATGGCTGCAGCGTTAAAATAAATACAAAATGCAAGTAGCTGGGGTCTGGAACATGCTCATTTTGGCACAGTAAATGTTTTTGCTAAGTCATTCGCCGCTGGATCAATAATTCTAGTTGCCAATTGGTGGACCAGCCTGGACACCTCTGATATTGAGTTGAAACTAGTGTACAATGGTAGCAAAAACTGTATTATAAAATCATTAGATCATGACAAAACAGAAATATGTACTTTGATAATCGAAGCAATATTAAGTGATTTCTGTTGGGGCATGTTCTCCTCTGGTTTATGAGTCTTTCTCCATACTCTGGTTCCTCCCAGATTCTAAAAACATGTTTCTGGATTTATTGAAGACTAAATTGTGCGTATGTGTGAGTGTGATTGTGAATGACTGTTTGTACCCTGTGGTTAGCAGGCGACCAGGTCAGAGTGTACCCCACCTCTCACCAAAAGTCAGATGGGAGAGGCTCCAGGCACCCGAGTTAGGATAAACACTACATGGATGGATGACTTAATTTATTCTGGCAATATAGGAAAACAGTACTTCCTTTCCTTAGTACTAAAAATGTGTTTTAATCCCAGCACTGTAGTTGCTGAGGGAACTGTCTGTTGATGATCGCATTTATAATGGATTCTGATGGTTTTGTCAGTGAGCTGCAGACTCATCAGCATTACATTTTATTATCATGTATAAACATGATTTGTCTACTATCCTAATCCTCACAGCACTGCTAAATCAATCTGCCCTTTATTAGTCTTGAAGTCGGTGAGGCAATGTTCTTCCTGATGAAACTGTTTTACATTACAGCAAAACCAATCTTTATCGAGTATCAGTTTATATCTCACTTAACCGACTCACATATTGGTAATCTTTGCAGGCATAGAAATATAAAACATGGTGAGTTGTAGATGCACAATGTTTTAAAAGACTTGACCCAAATCCAAATTGATTTTACGGTTGAATATATTTGTGTGAAAGAGGTATGACATTTGAAACAACACTTTGTAGCAAAATGAATGCTCATTTTGTTTGTGCGACAGAGAGCAAGATGATCTGCGCAGCAGCACAATGGATTTTCTAAAGCGGCAGCATCATGTGTTGTATGCAAACTACAAACATGATTTGAAAGGAAAGGCAAATTGGAACACAAATATACATCTACAAAGTTTTTATTTCAAAGCAGAATGCATATATACATATATAGAGCCCCAGAAAACATCCATCCTTCCATTTTCTGTACCCGTTCTCCTCATTAGGGTTGAATGTGTGCTGGAGCCTATCCCAGCTATTTTGGGGCAAAAGGTGGGGTACACCCTGTGAGAAAGAGAGAGCGAGAGAGAGAGAGAGAGAGAGAGAGAGAGCGAGAGAAAGTGACTTATTTGTTTTATGTTGTAATAGACATCAGGTATGGGATCATAAAGTAACAAGAAATTCACCCAATCAAATGTCGAGCAAAGATGGAGACACATTGCCACTTAAATATTTTACTACAAGACTACCCATATCCCCCAGTAAACAGAAATTTGATGTCTCAACAAGTGTTGATGAATGAAACAAGTTGATGAAAATGTTTTCTTAATGATGACAGGCTTTGGTGTTTCGTCTCACCACAATGCTTTTTACAGCAAAGTTAGTGACAAGGCAATTTTAAAATGTAACTTAAAAATGGTTCCTAACTGCTGTGCTACATAGAGCTATCTAAAAATGTAATTGGTCTGACGCCAATGAGAAACTTACAATACACATTCAGGACAGGCAAACATATTGATTCATAGCTCTGTAGCTTGAAACATTCTGTTCAGGACAGTCATCATAAAATTACTCTGGGATATCTGCAATTCTACCTCATTTTCAAACAGAGCCCTGCACGCCATCCTATCTTTCAAACGGCAACTTTCCCACTAGGTGCCGACTCTTTTTTTTGTGAGCAAAGTCCAAAATGGCTCAGTGGTCGTGAAGGAAAATAAATATATTATAACAGACGAGGGCCAGGCTGCAGGGATTGATTTATTTACAACTTAGCTGATGGGGTCCATACAGGGTTTACTGTAGGATTCGGGGGGAAATAAACTCTAAAAATACAACAAACATAATTTGAATCTTATTTGACACTTTATGGTACGAACACAGAGAGTATTTTTCATACGGTTCTCAGGTATTCACAGTACAATACGTACAGATAAACCAATTTCAGGGACTGATTAATGATCAAGAGAAAGGGGAAAAGTTTGTTTTAAGGGGAAAATATTTAGATTTTAAAAATACCCAACCTTATACACAGAACTTGGTATAAATCATGGGCAGATTTTCATAAAAAATATATCAGTGGTTTCATATTGATAACTAATCCTTATTATTATTAATTATTATTATTATTATTATTATTATTATTAGTAGTAGTAGTAGTAGTGGTATTATTATTATTATTATTATTAAAGGTAATTTGACCAACCTGGTTGTTTTCGAAGTGTGTATCAAATCGGTAGCCCTTTTCGTGAATCCCGTTAGTTTGAAAAAAGATTGGTGACCCCTGATGTAAACACTTACTCAATAGAGTAATAGAGTGTCTTTACAAAACTAAAATCTTTAGACAGGCTGCTGCCTCTCACATGGCTGGCAATGATTGTGTTTCTTCCTTCTCCATTACTCTAGTACTATGGGCTTTGTTTAGATATACTGTATAGGGAAACAATACCAAAAATTGGATGCTGACGACATAACTACATCCCATTTGGAAATACTGTAAATCACCCCCCCAAAAAATGCATTTTATGCGCACCAGCACATTGATTCCTGACAGTATCATTTAGTAGTTGATTGGTGGTTTTGCTGGAGGCACTTGTTATATTCCATGTGACCTATCACCAAATTGAAGTTTATCATCTTTGACAGAGGACTGAAATGAAGATTGTTGCTCCCCACTCCATTTCATCTGAGATGCAACACAGACCAAGGCAGAGGTGCAATGTAATAACCTGAAGCTAGGACTTGACTCTTTAATAGATCCTATTCATATCAGTAAGTCTACTCTTTTATCCTGGGTAACATCATTCTTTCAACATGTGATATCCATCAATCAATTGTATGCATGTCCTCATTGGGGTTGCAGGTGAGTTGGAGTCTTTACCGGTAGGTTTTGGGCAAGATGGTGGGTGAACATGATATAAATAAAATAGTGTCAGTGAAGGTTTTGCTCATTGAGTCAATTAAATGCTAAATTACGTGAACACCGGACAAACCTAGCATAGTAACTTGTTTTTTTCCTGTATACTGTATCAGCATGTTGTATATTGTACCATACAGCATAGTTGAATATATTGTATATATATATATATATATATATATATATATATATATATATATATATATATGAGATAAATTTAAATGCAGTCATGATATATGCAGTATGAATTCTGTGATATAGGCCTCATTGCTTCCATGTTCATTAAAATGAGAATATTTGAACTTCGTTACGATCCATTATGAGTGGCATCATATTATAATTTGGTAAAATGAGATCATATATTGAGGAGGCAGAGGACAAAGGAGAAGAAATAAAGAAATTACACAAGATTGTTGATTAGAAGTTGGCAGATATCTCATCTGACATCCAAAGTGGAGCCAATTCCCTCTGCAAGGGCACAGGCCTTGAAGCATTGTTGGAATCGGCTTATTGAATGGGCCATAGTCTTTAAACACTTTGCCCCAAGTGACTTAGCAGCTAAAAATCTGAAATTTCGAACAAAGCTCAGTCAGGGATTTAATTAAAGTTCAAAACAGGGAATGAATGACACTGCAGACAGGGCTGTAATGATACATCAATAGCACAATGCAAAAGAGTTTGAAAATCCTTTTCACAGCCATTATTTGCATTTTCCTTTTCTACACAGCTTGTGCTGCATTCTTAACTTGGGCCATTGCTGCTTTATTTGGGTGTTAAAAAGTTTTTTAAATGTGTTTAAAGTGTGTGCGTGGGGTAAAAAAAAAATTAAAACTTTTTTTTATAGTCTCGCTATACTACAGATGATGAATAATTAGGGGTGGAGGTGGTGCTTACTGTGAGTAGATCAGATAGTTTTCCTTTGTTCATGAAATATAAAGATACCCTTAACAATGCTTAACAATGTAAGCACTTGAAAAGGTCAGTCACTTCGACAAGGGGTCACTACTTGGCCCCGTGACCTTAACAAGAATAAGTGTTGGCGAAAATTGATGGATAAATGCATGGTTACCAATAAGATCCAGCACTTCCATGACCCCAGTTAGGATGAGTGACTCACATAATGGATGTTTCCTACCTTTGTTAAGTCCAACCATCCATCCATTTTCTTGGCCGCATATCCTCACAAGAGTCGTGGGGAGTGCTGGAGCCTATCCCAGTTTTCAACGGGCAGAAGGCGGGGTACACCCTGAACTGGTTGCCAGCCAATCGCAGGGCACATCGAGACAAACACCCACACTCACAATCACACCTAGGGGCAATTTAGAGTGTCCAATTAATATTGTGGGAGGAAAGCGGAGTGCCCAGAGAAAACCCACGCAGGCATGGGGAGACCATGCAAACTCCACTCAGGCAAGTCTGGGGTTGAACCCGGGACCTCAGAACTTTGAGTTTATCAACTGAGCCACTGTGCTGCCCCTTTGTTTCGTCATTGCTGATAATTGTGGAAAAATCATTAACATGATCACTGACTTCACACATTTAAATATCAAGGATTATTAAAGCAATTTGAGCAAATTTGGTTTCTCATTCCCAGAGCCACATATAATCTGAAAATATTACATTAATCAGTACCCAAAAAGGTATTTTAATTTAACACATCTTAATTTTACCAAAATGAGTCCATCTTCATCTATGGTGCAAACATCCTGAGAAAATTATTTATATTATATACACACATACAATTCGAAGTTGTCTTTCATTCCAACCTTTTACAGCCATTTTTTTGTTATCCTCTTCAATTTGCCAATGGTAGATGGCACTCAAGGGCTTGTGTGGGGGTGTTGGTGAAATCACCAAAACAATGACCTTGTGTCCTGGTTCCCCAATGAGAAGCATTATTCTAGAAGTGGAACAGATAGACATCAAACTCTCAAAACTGCCATTTATTTTAAAAAGTCTTAAATGCCATAAAGGTTTAGAGAACCCAATAATTGCATCGATTTTTCACAGTTTAGTGGAAAGTCTACAAGCTACAGGATCTCAATTAGCTCCCATTATTGTCTACCCAATCAGGCATAATCCTGATTTCGAAATTAACAATTTAGCACTTTATTTTAGCAGATGGAAACAATGTGGAATTGACCACCTACAACAAGTATTTAATATTTTTATAACACATGATGAACTGTTCAATGGATTTCAAATAACAGACGGAAACTTCCTTCAGTCCAATAAATTAAAAGCAACAGTGAGACAAAACTCACTCCAGAACACTATTAAACCACCAGTTTGTTAACCAAATAGTGAAACTTCTCAGAGAAAGGAAAAACAAAATCTTTCTATGTTTACTGACAGTAATTACTAGATGTTCAGGAAGTAGCAATACATTATGGGTGACACAAAGCACAAATTAACAGCTTTTACAATATAAACAGCTAAAGTGCCCCATACAACATACTTTACTCAATGCATTATATATATATATATATATATATATATATATATGAAAAGTTCAGACACAAAAGCAGATACATTCATTTTTATTGTTTCTGAAGATTCTTTGACAACAAAAATGCATATATCTGCTTTTGCGTCCGAAGTCTTCATATACAGTGCCTTGTGAAAGTATCTGGCCCCCTTGAATTTATATACCTTTTGCCACATTTCAGGCTTCAAGCATAAAGATGTAAAACTATTTTTTTTGCAAGAATCAACAACAAGTGGGACACAATCGTGAAGTGGAACGAAATTTATTGGATATTTTAAACTTTTTTAACAAATAATAACCTAAAAAGAGGGGTGTGTAATATTATTCAGCCCCGTTTCATTAATACTTTGTAGCGCCACCTTTAGCTGCAATTAGAGCTGCAAGTCACTTGGGGTATTTTTCCATGTGTTTTGCACATCGAACGACTGAAATTCTTGTCCATTCTTCCTTGCAAAGTAGCTCAAGCAACGGAGAGCGTTTGTGACCAGCAGTCTTCAGCTCTGCCCACAGATTCTCGATTGGATTCAGGTCTGGACTTTGACTTTGCCATCGTAACATGTGGATACGTTTATTTGTGAACCATTCCATTGTTGATTTGGCTTTATGTTTTGGATCATTGTCCTGTTGGAAGATAAATCTCCGGCCCAGTCACAGGTCTTTTGCAGACTCCAACAGGTTTTCTTCCAGAATGGTCCTGTATTTGGCTCCATTTATCTTCCCATCAATTTTACCCATCTTCCTTGTCTCTGCTGAAAAAAAAACATGAGGCTGGCACCACCTTGTTTGACAGTGGGGATGGTGTGTTCAGGGTGATGAGCTGTGTTGCTTTAACCCAAACATATCGTTTTGCATTGTGGCCAAAAATTTTGACTTTGGTTTCATGTGACCAGAGCACCTTCTTCCAAATGTTTGGTGTGTCTCCCATGTGGATTGTGGCAAACTTTAAATGAGACTTTTTACGGATATCTTTGAGAAATGGCTTTCTTCTTGCCAATCTTCCATGAAGGCCAAATTTGTGCAGTGTACGACTGATTGTTGTCCTATGGACAAACTCCCCCATCTCAGCTGTAGATCTCTGCAGTTCATCCAGAGTGATCATGGGCCTCTTGGCTGCATCTCTGATCAGTCTTCTCCTTGTTCGAGGTGAAAGTTTAGAGGGACGGCCAGGTCTTGGTAGATTTGCAGTGGTCTGATACTCCTTCCATTTCTATACAATTGCTTGCACAGTGCTGCTTGAGATGTTTAAAGCTTGGGAAATCTTTTTGCAAACCCGGCTTTAAATTTCTCCACAACAGTATCTCGGACCTGTCTGGTGTGTTCCTTGGTCTTCATGATGCTATCACAGACCAGGTGACAAAGACTTGATTACACACGGGTGGATTCTATATATCATCATCAGTGAACATTGGATAATTCAGAGATCCTCACTGAACTTGTGAGTGAGTTTTGTGAGTGAGTTTGCTGCACTGAAAGTAAAGGGGCCGAATCATACTGCACGCCCCACTTTTCAGTTTTTTATTTGCTAAAAAAAGTATAAAATATCCAATAAATTTCATTCCACTTCACGATTGTATCCCACTTGTTGTTGATTCTTGTTTGAAGCCTGAAATGTGGCAAAAGTTTGAAAAGTTCAAGGGGGCTGAATACTCATACATACAAGGCACTGTAAAGATAGATAGATAGATAGATAGATAGATAGATAGATATAGATAGATAGATAGATAGATAGATAGATAGATAGATAGATAGATAGATAGATAGATAGATAGATAGATAGATAGATAGATAGATAGATAGATAGATAGATAGATAGATAGATAGATATTTATATGTATATATTTTTTTCCCGCCTCCTGCCTGAAGATAGCTGGGATAGGCTTCAGCACTCCTGTGACCCTTGTGAGGATCAGTGGCTCAAATAATGGATTGATATGACCGTGTTAGATTTATCAACCTCCAGTATATGTGGGTGTATAAAATGTAAGTTATCGTTATCTCTCATGGTACACTACTGGTAATACTAATATAAAATAGTGGAGGTCATTAAAAGGTATATACTGTACTGTATATACTGTATAAAAATATACCATTCGTGTGTGTCCTTGTTTGTCTGCAAACCAAAGCATTACAATTTCCAACGGAATGACAGTCCAGATGAAAGAAGTGGTATTTGGAAAAAAAAGTTGTATTAATACAGAACAAAAAGAAAATATGTATTGGGAGACTTCTGTGCAAGCAAGGTATGTACATTTCCGATTAATTTTCACAATACAAGATGAGGTAGAGGAGACAGATGGTGGCAAAAGTGAGCACAACTAAAAGGAAAAAAACTGTCACCTGGCAACAGCAGCCTACATTTGCGTATTGTACTCTGCCAAAGCTGAATGGCCACATTGCTCAAGAAAGAGATGATTTTCACAAGGCTTTACAAAGAGAGAGCAAGGACTGACAGTTTTCTTCCTCTCTCACACATAATGGTAACATTTCATCAGGGCAAGGAACATGTTGGCAATTTTTGCCTTTCACTCTTAAATCATTACAAGCAAAACATACAGGTATTTCTTTTGTCTGAATGATCATCAAAAATGACAATAATGCCATCACACGCTGCCTCATTATAGATTAAATGGTTTCTGAGGTTCTATAGTTCTTAAAAGCCACAAAACTTGTTATAAATAGTTTTTTTAACAGACTCTTTAATTTTGCTTGCTCTAACAAAACATACAATCATTAGCTGCCTCGGCAGTTCCACTTAGCATTAAAGTCAGTCTTGGCCTCTTTAAAGTGGGAGTCAGCATTTCCAAAACATAATGATTCCACACATTTTTTGGAGCTGTTTTTTGTTGTTGTTGTTAGTGGTGGTGGTGTTTTTTTTTTTTTTTTTTTTTTTTTTGTGTGTGTGAATAAAAAACAAAGCCTAAGTTTTTGGTAAGCTTACATTTTACTGTGTTGACAGTGGCCATGACAGGCACATTTGCTCAAAGCATAATGGGCTGGGACATTTGAGCATTTTTTCTCCTGTCTTGGGCAATGACATCTATGATGGGCCATGACAGGAAGTGGTGGAGGGGTTTGGAAGGCTTAAAGATGCACAATGGTTTGCCCATGGAATGCCACTGATACCAATATGCTACCTCCTGGCATATTATATTCTGAAGGGGTCCCTGACATTTTTAACTTTCTGTCAGGAATTTTTACAGATATGTGAACACTTGGCAGCTGGCAGTTTGTTTCCCCTGTGTTGTTTCAAGTTTTATTCTACAGTGATCTGAAACAGGACTACCGTGGCTACTGGAACGTAGGCTCAAAGGGAAACAACATTTCTGATCCTCACCCAAGAAGATGGGGATTTAAGAACTTGAAACTAATTATTCAAGGCATATTACAAAGAGGAAATCTTTCTGCCTTTTCACTGAAGAACTACACAATCACAAATGATATTTATGAGTATTCACAGATCAGGTACTTTCTTAGTTGAACTTTCTGGAAATAATGAACAATACTGTAATCCCATTTTATTGTTACAGTGAAGAAAATAAGTATTTGAACACCCTGCTATATTGCCACTTCTACCACTTAGAAATCATGGAGAGGTCTGAAATTTTCATCGTAGGTGGATGTCCACTGTGAGAGAGATAATCTAAAAAGAAAAATCCAGAAATCACAATGTATGATGTTTTAACAATTTATTTGTGTGATACAGCTGCAAATAAGTATTTGAACACCTGAGAAAAACAATGTTAATATCTGGTACAGTAGTCTTTGTTTGCATTACAGAGGTCAAAAGTTTCCCGTAGTTGTTCACCGGCTTTGCACACACTGCAGGAGGGATTTTGGCCCACTCCTCCACACAGATCTTCTCTGTATCAGACAGTTTTCTGGGCTGTCACTGAGAAACACGGAGTTTCAGGTCCCTCCAAAGATTTTCTATTGGGTTTAGTTTGAGTCTTACTGATTGTATGTGTTGGACAGGTGTCTTTGTGCAGCTAACAACCTAACACAGGTGAATCTGATTCAGGATAATACATGGAGTGGAGGTGGACTTTTAAAGGCTAACATGTCTTTGAGGGTCAGAATTGTAGCTGATAGACAGGTGTTCAAATGCTTATTTGCAGCTGTATCACACAAATAAATCATTAAAAAAATCATACATTGGGATGTCTGGATTTTTCTTTTTGGATTATCTCTCTCACAGTGGACATGTACCTATGATGTCAATTTCAGACTCCTCCATGATTTCTAAGTGTGAGAACTTGCAATATAGCAATGTGTTCAAATACTTTTTTCTTCACTGTAACTGGCAAACAGGTTTGATGAATTTGATGCCTCTGTTCTATAGTTTGGAAGTTTGAAAATGAGCCAAAATGTCTTATTAATAGCAGTTGGTTCATACTTTCTGGGTTCATCCTCAACCAGTTTGTCTCACTGTTGACTTACATCTATCCATTTGCTTCCACTCACGCAGGTTTTGGTTGCGAGCACTGCAAGTAAAGCCCAGAAATGTATCTCCCCAGCCAGATCACATAGCTTTTCACTTCCAAGGCCAACCAGGAGCCACAACCTCTTCAAGGTATCCTGGGTCACCCCCGGGGCACCATGCTCATAACCCCTGACAAGGTATACATCTAGGATGTCTCTGAACAAGATGTCCAAGCCACCTCATCTGGTGGCTTTAAACTGAACTCCTCTTGAATTACAGAGCTTTGAAATCTCTAAGACAGACCCCGGAAACCCTGTGGTGGAAGCTCATTTTTGCTGCTTGTAGCCGTGACCTTGTTATTTCGATCATGATCCACAGCTCATAACCATACATGAGTGTAGGAACATGAGTCCACCATCAAATTAGGAGCTTTCCCTTACACCTGAGCTCAATCCTCATTAAGACAAACCAATGTAATCCAATCAATCACTACTTTCTTCCTTCACTCTTGAACAAGAGCTCGAGATACTTAAATTTACCCAACAGTTTCACACTACTCTGGGATGTGTTCCAGTGAACAGATGCCTCGGCTGTGTCTCCAAATTCTGACCACAACTAGAATCAACAAAATTGGGGACAAAGGGCACCCTCAGTAGAGTCCAACCTTTCCTGGAAATGAATGTGACTCATTGTCAGCCACGGAGACCAAACTCTAAGAACAAAATTGTATCAGGAGGTCCGGTACACCGTATTTTTGGAGCACGGCCCACAGGACTCCCCTTAAGACAGAATGGATTCTCCAAGTCCACAAAGCTCATATGTACATGTAAATTACCATGCACTCTCCAGAGCACTGCTGAGTGTGTAGATCTAGTCCATTGCTCCATGGCCAGGTTGAAAACCACACTACTCTCCCTTTATCTGAGATTCGCTTTTCTGACAGAGAATCATCTCCAGAAACTCATACAACTTTGCTCCTGTTGTTGAAAGCTCCCATAGCATCAATTAAAACAAGAAGTGCAACAACAAAAACAGCACTGCCGGTGGTATCAAATGTTGAACAAAACTGAACATAAATAGAACTATAACTCTAGTTTTTGCTCCCATCATGAGCTGATCTTGTAAAAATTGTCTTATTATAATAAATTGTTCACAGTCCCATCTAAATCTGTGTGAGTGAGCACTTCTCCTTTGCTAAGACAATCCATCCACTTCAAATTGTGGCTAATCAAGATGCTGATCAGACATGATTATTTGACAAGTATGCTTTACACAGCTCACAATAAAAGGTCACTCCAAAAATGGGGAATTTTATTACACACCATAATCCCACAGATGTTGCAGGGTTTGAGAGAGCATGCAATTGGCATGCTAACTGCAGGAATGTCTACCAAAGCTGTTCCCTGTGTACTGAATGCTATTTTTCTACAATAAGCCACCTTCAAAGGTGTTTCATAGAATTTAGCAATAGAGTCAACCAGACTCACAAATGCAGACCATGTGTGAATTTTTTGAAAAACTACCAGAAAAGATATCAAGGAAACTCATATGGATGCTTGTCATTCTCAGCAGCACCTCAATCGGACTGCACTTCCTCATTGTAACCAATTTGATGGGGAAATGCTCACATTGAATCCTGTGTGGCACTCTGGAGATGTGCTCTCTTCATGAATGAATCACATTTTTTAACTGTACAGGGCAGGTGCCAGAGAGATGTGTGGAGTCGTGTGGATGATGTTACCATTGTGGATAGGGAGACGGTTGGTCAAGTACGGGCATGCATATGTTATGGACAAAGAACACAGGGGAATTTTATTGACGGAATATTTAAAGCACAAATACTGAGATTTTGAAGCCCATTGTTGTGCCATTCCCCTTTCACCATCACCTCATCTAGTAGCATGACAATACAGAGCTCCATGTTGCAAGGATTTGTACACAATTCCTGGGAGCTGAAAACTTTTCAGGTCTAGCATAGCCAGCATACTCTCCATAGTGAACATGTTTGGGATGCTCTCATTCTGTGTACATGACACAATGTTCCAGTTCTTGCTAATATCAACCAACTGGGACCAAAATGAGAGGACCAACATTCAACAGGTATAACTAACAACCTGGACAGCTCTTTGAGAAGATGCGTTACCCTTTGTAAGGTGAATTGTAGCACCATACTGACTGGTTTTCTGAACCCCTCCCCGCAAGACCTCTAAATACAGGAAGAAGGGACAGATTACAGTGGTTTTTATTTCGGGCAGCCTAAGGCACACCAGGTCAAGAAACAAGCCATCTAATCAGCGTTTTCATATGCCAAACCTCTAAAGTAGATGGATTATCTTGGCAAAGAAAAAGAAGAAGAAGAAGCGGTGCTGACAATCACAGATTAAGAAGCATTTTTGAAAATGCTATTTTTTTTTAATAAAAATAAAATCTCTGAATTTGACAATGCAAGCAAAATCTAAATTCTTATTCAGTATATGGTTCATTTCACCCCTGTCGCCCTGCATATACAATTGTAAAATGTCCAGCAATTAATAGTATGCAATCATTGACAATTGCCAGACAGGAGTGTTTGCAAAAGGGCTCCTGATTAATGCTAATTATGACTGGAACATGCATAGTGCATTCTCTCCAGTTTATTGGCCCTTCAAACACATTTAGCTGCACAGTTCTGTCACTCTAGTAAAAGACAAGCATGCTTGACACAGCGAGAAACACACTATGGGCGATCTCTCCTAAGTGTCTGCCGATGTTTTAACAATGCGAGTAGCGTGCAAGCAGACTTCAATGACACCACAAGAGACAGAAGGATCTAAAAAAAAAAGCCTTTTGAGCTATGATCACAATGCATGACATAATGCTAAAGTGATTATTTTTTTCTCATATCCGTTTTGTTTTTTTGGGAGTTTTGACAATTTACTTTTAGTGGAACTGCTATCTGACTGCAGTGCAAAAGTGCATTTGTCCAAAAATGATGTGCAGTGCAGAATTGTGAAGACTGATGCACATCAATAACCTAAATGTTAGATAATAGAACCATCATCTGTCACATTAGATCATTTTGTGAAGCATCAGCTGTGTCTGATCAAGCTCAGGTCAAATATATGTTGCTTGCAACAAATAAAGAACTTTAGTCATAATCAGTGGTCAATTTTAAGTGTGAAAAAATGCACAGCTGTATGATTGTTTTATGAGTGAGAAGGCAAATGACCATTTAGGAGTTTATGTTTAAACTTTTAAAATGCAGAATTCCTTGAAAATTGTAATTGCTTATTAGCCATTTGTGACTCGATAGTTGCCAAATCATATATTAAGGCTGAGTTTCCATGCTTCAATTGGAAATGTATGGTTCAGGTTCCCTGGAATTGGTTGTCCTTTACTTTAAGGAGTCCAAGTACTGGAGCTTCTAAATCAGGGCCATTATTAGATTTTGATATTTGGGATTGCTTGAGCTCCCTGCAAAACATTTTTGCTTAAAATGTGGGAGGGGGTGGTACGGTGGTGTGAATTGTTAGGGCGTCTGTCTCACAGGTCTGAGGACCAGGGTTCAAATCCCGGCCCCACCTGGAGTTTGCATGTTCTCCCTGTGCCTGCGTGGGTTTTCTCCAGGTACTCTGATTTCCTCCCGCATCCCAAAAACATGCATGATAGGTTAATTGAAGATTCTAATTTTCTCATAGGTGTGAATCTGAGTGCAAATGGTTGTTTGTTTATATTTTCCCTGCGCCTGGCTAGTAACCAGCCTGAGGTATATGCCGCCTCTCCCTTCCAGTTAGCTGGGATAGGATCCAGCATTCTCACGACTCCAGTGAGGATTAGCGGTGCAGAAAAAGGATGGATGGATGGATGGATGGATGGATGGATATTAGTTGAGTAGTTAATGAAAATGTGTTACAATGATGAATATGCAATTCATAATTAAAAGTTAAAACAAAATAAAACCTTCAATAAGCAGAAAACAATATTTGCAAGACCAACATAGCACAGAGAAATACATGCATTTCTGCAAGTATATTTCCAAACCGGTATATGCACTATCTGCTTGCTCCTTGCTTGGATAAAAGGTGAAGTGGATCGTAATATAGCTACTATGGGGAATTTAAATGTCTATAATGTCTTTTGTCTTCCAATGTCACGACCCATCGCTACGGAGGATGACCCAAATGCAGGACTCCGGATATGCAGAGGCAGTTTGGGAAAAGTGTTTATTCGTTCCAAAGACGGGGATCATGCAGACAATCAAGTGGAGCAGCGGTAGTTCGGACGTTGGGCGTAGAGAGCAGGTCCGCGGGCAAGCAGGGGTCTGTACACGGGAGATCGATCAGAGATGGCAGGAGTATCAAAGGCGTCAAGCTTACGGGGTCAGTCGGGGACCAGGCGGAGGTCGGTACACCAGGGTTCACGATAAAGAATACGGGAGTGCAGGAAAGGGGCATGAGTTGCGACAATCTGGCAAAGCCAGACCGTCCACTGAGTCCTATATATGCAGGGCTTAATCACCGCCGATGAGGCGCAGGTGTGCACCTCCTAATCAGAGCAGCTGTGCAGGGACCCGCACAGCCAGGGCTTGACCGGCAGGACCATGATATCCACCAAAAGATGTCACCACTGAGACACCAAAGATAAAAAAATATATATATAAATATGTTTCAGCTTCCCTCATGTTTAAATGTCCATCCATTCTTTGAGCTGTTTGTCCTCACAAGGGTCACTGGAGTGCTGGAGGCTATCCCAGTTATCATCGGGCAAGAGGCGGGGTACACCCTGAACTGGTTGCCGGCCAATCAAACGGCACACAGAGAAAGAAAACAGTGACACACACAATCACACCTTTGGGAAATTTGCAGCCTCCAATTAATGCATGTTTTTAGGATGTGGAAGGAAACCGGAGTGCCGGGAAAAAAAACCATGCAGGCATGGGGAGTGTAGGAATAATTGTGATCATAATTATCATACATTTGCTTCCAATAAAGAAATGCTTTGCTCTGCCCTCGATAACGTGGCAGCTTCCTAGCAGGAGATAGCAAGAACAAAAACATCTAATCATCAGAACTGTTAGAACTGCTGCCTGTTAAAGAAATGATGACCACACATGTATTCAGCAATCTCACACACACGCACACGCACATGAACAAACATGTACAGCTTGTTTCAAACAGTTTTGCTTGTCATCTCCTTTTTGTAACATCCATGTAAATAAGGGGCGTCTCGAAACTAAATAAATAGAGGTGCTGAGGAGAGGCTAATCAGAGAGTGCAGTGGTGAATTGTACAAGACAGTTCCTCTCCTCTCTCATCGCGAGACTTGAACTGGCGTCTTTGCTTCCTTTTTTTGTCCTGTTTAATGAATGTCTGATTGGTGAACCTGACAGGGAGAAAATGCAAATCCCACACAGGCTAGGCCAGGATTTGAATCCAGGTCGTCAGAACAGTGAGGCCAATGTTCTAACCAGTTGCTCCCCCATGCTGGCATTTTACATGACATATCATATTTGTATGAATAAAAGATATACAGGTATTTAATTTTGTCTCAAGACACCTGCTATAAAGATACATCTGCTATAAAGAAACATTTTCACAAGTTACGGTTCAAACAATCATGTATGTAGTTAGGCTCGCTAGTATAGCATATATCCAAAATCAACCATCCCATTTTGGGGTTTTTGTCACATTATGTTCTGCAAACAACTGATTTTTTTAAATGTAATGTAATTGATCCTTTTCAACGAATCTGATTACATTAGTAAATCCAGTCTGTAATATATAAACTATAATGCTGTGTTTAGTTATATGTTTTTTTTTTAATGTGGGGAAATGTGACAGACACTGAAATAGTCCAGTTAAATTTGACAAGATTCTTGAGGGGCCATTTTAGAGTAGCAGGAAAGTGTTTGGCAGATGAGTTCAGGGTCAGACTGTCCCTGCAATTATGAGAAATGAATTGTTTTGTTGTTGTTAATTGTTTTCATAACAACAAGTAGCCATGCACCTTCAACTTGGTATGTATTAAAATTACCCTAACCCTTGTTTTTGTCATGAGGAGAAAAATATTAAAAGTACAAGCCTGTTAGAAGGAACTGAGCTTTGCAGGTAACAAAACATTGACAGTAATTGAAATCTGAGACGAGGCAAGTATTTTCTCTGCTATTTGAATACATGAATGCACATTTACACACAAAATAAAAAGCAATAAATCATCCAACATTCTGCATTTGATTGACAAATCCTACTAATTTACTCTGAAAAACCAGGTTCACTTTTCTACTGAACTAATACAGATGAAATAATGTGAAAAATATTCCCTGATGAAATTGATGAAAATGAAATTTAATCAGTATATGCTGTATGTATATGTGTGGTTAGATTCAATCACTGCAATATATAAATCCGATTTTCCAGTCTGTTCTGGAACAAATCTAATTTTCAAATAATATAAGATACTGTCACTGAAAAAATAGCTATATTTTTTTGAAGACCATTATTCATCTCTTATGCATGTTGGTGAAAATTGCTCCACACTGGACTGGACACGCCGAGTAGTCTGAATAAATGAGAAACGCTCTTTACTTTTGCCCTGTGTTAAACTTGGCAACGTGCATCGCTTTCAAGTCCAAGATGAATGTGGGTCACACAGCACTCTGCTTGTGGTCTCTGTGGTCTTGTGCTGCATAAATAACAGCACATCAGTAGCTACTTCAAACAGGGTCCACGAGCCTGAGACCAGACTCATTGTCCCAAATGTTGGTGCAGAATTTCTTGTTTCCTCAGCTGTGATCACGAATGCATGCAAACCCCAGCAGGATATCACATTGACCACTCGGTATGAAACGTGACAGGGGTGTAACTGTTATTGCTGGCGTAACTGCTCTTTTTGTCTCATGAGTCACTTTAATAAAAAAAAAAAAAAAAAAAAGAAATACTTTAAGAAAAAATCTCATTACTTACTATCCCACGGGTCACCAAGCTCTTTAAAATTGAAACTGAGACCTACTCCTTGGTCACTAATTGTTACCGTACAAAAGGCTATCAGTTTGTTACACAATTCTTAAACAATAAACCTGCTCTATTGACTCTAATTGATTTAGGTGACTCAAAAATCAAAATGCAAAACTTTATCTCCAGCATCTGCATGTGTGTACATTTTCAAAATGATTGCTTCAAAAACCTTCCTGGAAAATCACAATGTCCCATCATGTGGTCCTTGGGGGCTACTTGGGGCCTATTTGAATTATGAGGGAAGCCGGAATACCTGAAGCCAACTTCCACAAGAATACCACATGCCACATAGAACGGTTAAAAAAAAAAAAAAAAACTAAAAATTCCACTCACCTATATGAATAGATGTAAATACTTTAATTACCAGTACAAATGTATATAATTTTAAAGCTATTAGTCTAGAAATCTGCCAAGCTGTCACTGCATGTACTGAGTAAAAATGACTGTGATTGAGGAATTTGTCAGGGAAGTGAAAATGTAACCTAACTGCACTTTTAAACCTATGGTGAGCAGTAACAAACCAAAAAAAAAAAATTGCGTTTGGAACAGTTAACGCGTGTGACAGCAACAATGGGAAGAAAATGACATGGGCAGTGGGAAAATTTAACTGCGGCTGTTAACTTTATCAATCACAAAAACTAAGAGCGCTCTCGTAAATATAAAAAATAAATGGTTGGACATCAAACTCATGGCATAGAACGCCGTACAGCCGAGAGACGAGAATTATCTTTAACTAACTGGGGAGGACAATTATGCATACCCTTATTGCAAGCATTATTGGGGACATGTCAATACACAGTACATGCAGCATCCGTCTTCAACTACGGCTCCAATAGAGGCGTGCATGCATTCAGGGCGCGATTCTGTAGAATGAATGAATTACTTCCTCCAGTCTAAGATGTGGCTTGCAGATTATTTGTGTATTGACTGAAAGAAATCCTTTCCTGTTCATGTAGCTGAATTCATTGTGTGATGGTGCTCCAATTGAAATGTGGATGGGGCTCATCTGTGGCTGCAATATATTTAGGAGACCCTTGTTTAATTTCAGCTTGTTGGTGATGTCTGTATGGCGAGTGGCTGTAAATTGTGGCCAGGGAAATAATAACACACCTGCATGATTTTGGTTTAGTTCTTTGTAAATTGCATTTTACATCTCCAATCTCTATCTCCCCGTGGAGACAACAGAAGCTACATATGCACTCAGATAACTTTGGTGACCCTCTTCTATGCGTTGTATTTGCAATTTCTCTGTTATACCACCAGGTTTTCTGTGTACATATGGTCATGGTTGGATGTACAATTACGCACTCATCCGTCCTAGTTGATGAATGCCGTATTTCATGGGGAAATGCTTGTACGCATGCTGTATGCACACTTCTGGACATATGCAGAATTGATAAATGAGGTCTTGCGCGATATCAAGTTAATCCTTTGATAAAGCCATCTACAGTAAGGAAGAATATGTTTATTGAGACGTTACGGCCTATCTCAAGATCTTTTTCATTGTACGTCTAGACAGATAGAGGCCACCTTTTGAACTGTGTTAAAAAGACACTTTCCAACAAAGGTTACTTTTCTCACAGAGTCTGACACTCCTTATGATAGTACATAAAAAAGACCTGGCATAAAGGTCAAAATTGTATTTTCATAAAAAATATGCTTGAACATAAAATGCGCTTGACAGAGAGGCCGGGAGAGATGATAATGGGTGGTGGGGGGTGTGCATAGCTACGCTAGAAATTTTTGTTTTCTTGTCAAAACTTGAGACAGTACTTTAAAATGCTCATTTCACAGGGAGCAAAGCTTTAAAAAGCAGTCATACATGTATTTGGCAAGCCAAGTTTTTTTTTTTTTTTTAGTTTAATTTAGTTGTTAAGGTCTTTTCCTATTTCATATGTTTTGTTTTTTACAATTTTCGGGACCACCAATTCCTTAAAAATTATATAGCATACGATTGAGAATATTTTCTTGTACTTGTTGGTATATCATATTATTTTGATCCATCCATCCTTCCATTTTCTGAGCATCCTCATCGATTGAGCTGGAGCCAATTCCATCAGAATTTTGGGAGAGAGGCAGGTCATAATATTTCATAACCACTATATTATTTTCTGAGTCTTACTAAAGTAATCTTACTAAACTAAAGCATGATATATTAATACTGTTATTCAACAGACACTTGAGGCGGACAATACATCATCTTTGTGGATAATATACAACAAATGGATTTGTTTGAAAAGATATACCATAATCACCAATAATTTACAATTGCAGCTGCAGTTACTGTAATTTCTTCTGGATAATGTCCAAATAACAAACTCATGCATTATAAAAATACATTATACATAAATAGAAGGCTTTTCCAGAATTTTGAGGTCAATTTTGAGAATGTGTATTATACATGGGTACCGATTAAACATGAGAAATTATGGTCCACATTCATTATTTCCTGACTCAACCAAATGGCACAACTAATTTAGTTTCCTCACCTCCCATTAAAGGCAACTCACTTGCTAAATCCCTTAGGCCTCATCTCTTTTGTAATTCAAAGCACTTTTTAATTTTATTTTGCACCCCCTACGAAGGCCATTGGTTGGGGATAATTATTCTGATTTGGAATACTCAGACCTACTGTAATATTGGTACGGCAATATTACTACAGACAGAAAGCAATTTTATCATTAAATCAGTCGAATTTACCTTAAGGTAAATAACACAACCAGTTATTTTCATCATGTATGTACTGTAAGTGTGAAAATGTAATGCTGTTTTATTAACACATAATCACCTCTGGATGGCATGCTGCGAAAGTGCACAAGAAGCAGAATCTGAGACAGCTTGGGTTTGGAATTTTTTTTTTTTTTTTGTTCATCTTATTTTATTTTCCAGCATAGTAGAGCCTCTGATCCTTGAGCTGAAGGAGCTTTACTCTCCCCAGACATGTTTCCTGCACACACAGCAATATTGGCAAACTCAAGCTTGATTGGAGAGGACAGGCTGGTCCACTATGTTAGCAGAGTGTTTGGGATTCGGCATATGCAACAGCATCCTGGCAGGGGTATTAGTCCAGTGGGGGTTTGATTGACAGCAGAAGCCAGCATGCCTCACTAGCAGCACACCTGATGACAGGAATGTTTCACCAGATAAGACCGCTTTGATGCTTTCCGCATGACAGCGACGGTTCAGACATTCTTTTAAAAATACTGGGTATTGTGACACACAGTGAGAGGAAATCACTCCTCAGTGGAACATAGCTCACCCCACCTCAGCAGAGTGATGGACAAGCAAGCAGGCAGGACAAATAGCGTGTATTTGCGTCCGCCACAACTAAGGAGGAGTTGTGTCAAAAGCTTTGACGCCTAATGGCATTAGAGTTGTGAGCAGACAGCTGATTAGAGAGCAACACATGGTGCCTGGAGTACATTATTAAGTGTAATGAATGTCAACGTACTGAGCCCATCAGACACATCAGGTGCCCATTATAAAGGTGAGCCCTGATTTGGTCCGGAACACAAGGCACTGAGGAGCACCTCATTTGGCCTGACTGACATCTGCTTCATTAACTTGAACAAATGAGATAGGGAAAAGAGCGACCATCCTTGCCTCGAGAGCTATGTGGGCACCTAATGGAGGCGCAGGGGCATACATATTTTCCCTGTTTTGTCATCATTGATCGCAATCCTTACATATTATTGATATGGTGGAAGGCGACTGGAATATTAATGTACAAAAGAGACATTTGGAGGTGATTAGATACTGTTTTGCACCATAGTTGGAGTATTTGGCAGGCCAGTTAGTTCATTAGTCAGCACTGAATAGTTCTTTGAATGTTCATGCACAAAGAAGTAAATAAAGCATTCAAGGGTATCATTGCCTGGGGCAGCCAGAGAAAAACTCAATTGATTATGCTGAAGTGTTCTGAAATAATGGTCACAGATGTGTCAAAGCATTCATCAAACCCTCTCTGTGAGCCAAAACTACCAGTGCAGTAAAAGGCCAATATGCTGCTCCGATATCCCACAGACGAATCGGAAATCTTTGCGCGTTTGTGGTGACAGTTTGGCAATTTATGCAGATAACTCTCTGCGAATCACACACTTTTGCACAGAAAGCCTAGAAGCTCAAGTCTTTAGGAGATGGTTTGACTGAACACAGGGTAGACCCTAATGTAATTTAAAACAAGATTTCAGACTTGATAAAAATCTGTTCTGTGATGCTGTATCATCATCAATGTGTTCTAATGAATGTTGCCCATTACAAATGATAAAGATTTGATTATTGTGTTATAGTTGTCTTTATTTTAACATTATAAACCATTTAAAAACTATACATACACTGTAGCTGAGGCATTTTAAAATTTGACACACTGCTCATGCAGTGTGTCTGTCAGTGTTCAGTGTTCACCCACCTAAAAAATATATATTTATATATATATATATACATATATATAACAGTATTAATAGATGCATGAAAAGAAAATATATATAAATATAGTGAAAGGCCAGCCAGTAAGTTAAGAAGTTTCTGGCTAACATTAGAAAATTGTAACCACAACACTGAACCATATTTTCCCGAGTACAGGTGACATGGACAATTATCTAAAAGGTGAAGAATGTTACGATAGTTGATTTGCACTATTTTAATGCACATAATGACAGAAAAAGCCCCAGAGAACATGTTGCACTTTATTGGAATCGTTTTAGCCTACCACAAAAAGAGGATTCTCCTGTGTCATTGCCAAGTATCTCACATTATGTTCTTTGGTTGGTGGCATTGATTATTAGGACAGTACATCGCAGTGAACAATTGCAGCAACAACAGGAAAATAGGGACTCGGGAGAGGCTGTAGAACTCTATACTGAGCTTTGTTTGGACAAGGATCAGATCAGATGAAGAGAGCTTGACCTCATCTGACTGCAGTAATAGCCAGTGGATGCATCTCAAACAAATTGAACCTGTAAAAACAGGGACTCGAGATAGTATGCGGCTTTGTACCATAACAAACTAGAAAGTGGAAACAGATTTAATGTCTTTCCTTAGTAATATTTTTCTATATTTTGAAAAAAGATCCCAGCTGAGGAAAATTGCCCTTAACTCTCCTATAGAAAACAAACACCAAGTCGAATGATTGATGATTTATGTATGTTTGTATGTACTGTATGTATGAAGTAAATCACTTTGTCAGCGCGGTACGGTAAGAAAAACGCACCATAATTTTAAGAAAATAGGGAAGATGGGCAGGAGTCACACACATAGGCATACACAACAACCCCACTTCTTGCCCTATGTCAGATGTGATAAATTCCATCTTCTGATAAAGATCATTTTGAAAATGAATAGATGTAAGGATGTAAGGATGGACAGATAATAGGGTACTTAGCCTGTTCTAAGGAGGTCAATGCGTCGCTTACCATACCATCAACCTTTTACTCTCATTTCTCGTTTCTTTGGGTTGCGGTGCACCATATACAGTATATTGCTGAAAATATTCTCTCCTCTGCATTGACTCAGACAAGAAATTAAGATATCCAATTCTTAATTCATAGGGATTAATATGAAATCAATCCACACTCAGCAGTTATAACATCTTAAATTCTTCTGGAAAGGTTTATCAAAAGGTTTAGGAATGTTTTTATGAGATTTTATCACCATTTTTTCAGAAGCGTATTTGTGAGGTTACACGCTGAAAGAAAGAGACAGCAAGGCCCTAAATCCATGCTCTAATTTATCCCAAAGGTGTTCAATCAGGTTGAGGTCAGGATTATCTGCAGGCTACTCAAGTTCATCCAGAACAAAGTCCCTCATCCATGTCTTCATGGGCCTTGCATTGTGCATTGGTGCACAGTTATGTTGAAAGACAAAGGGCTAGCTTCGAACTGTTCCCACAATGTTGGGAGAATGAAATTGTCCAAAATATTGTCTCCTAAATACCAATTAAACTTTTAAACTTTTTCTCGTGGTCTAAAGCCTCAATTAATAGCATACTACATACAACTTAGCTCAATAAATTTCCCAAGTAGCTTGCTGAATGCTCTGTACTGACTATGACTTGAAAGATGCAACACCGTTGTCATGAAGAGTACAAGGAGTAGAACAAAAAGGCAAAACACAGTTCCAAAAACATGCTGCTTAATTAGCAGGTTGGGGGCAGTAGAAGGGTTAACAATCAGGAAATGAAACGCCATGAAAAAATGTGAGGCAAAAAGCGAAGGTCAATTACCAAACAGGGTCAGAGCTTATCAGTTAGGAGTGAGAACAAGGAATGCTGGAACGTGAAGACAAGTACAACAACGAAGTAATCCAGGATAACGAGGTGCAGGTGATGCAGGTGCAATCCAGAGTAGGTGAACACCAGACATGAAAGAGAGGCAACACACACACGTGTATAGATAACAACCTTACTTCTTGCCCCAAGTGATTGGCTCCATCTTCCACCTTCCATCTTCTGATGTGGGCTTTAGAATAGGGACAGCTGGATGGATGGATAATAAGATACGATGCCTGTTTTAAGGAGCTCAACACTTCGCCTTCCATATCCTTTTACTCTGAGACCTTGGCTTCCTGAGTGTATCAGAGAAGAAAGTTAATGGTCTAAAGCTCTAAAGATACTGTACATCCTGCATCACCTCAAAATGTACATACACCATAATTATGTACCAATTCCAAGTCTTCAATTTTAAGACAACTCTTTGCTCGAGTAAGTCCTCGTGAATTAAATGGTATGGTGTGAGATTTTCAAGGTGGACTCTGGTCAGGACCTAGTGGGGGGAAGACTTGTTCCCAAGGGTCTGCTGGACAGTCCAGGCCAGTGACACATTGATGTATGAGCTCCAGTTTTTACTTCCCTCCCTCCCAGCACAGAGAAGTAGGTGTGCTGATCAGCGCCACTTGATCTGTCAGTTGGATGGATAAAAATAGCTTTGGAGATTGAGCTGGGAACATGAATGGCCCAACTTTTACAAAGGAACACAATTGACTTTGAAAGGTTCCTGCAACATTACGCTGTACAAAATCAAGGTCAAATGCCTTTGCGTAGTTTCCTAGAAATGTATACTGACTTGAAAGTAAAAGCTAAGTTATGGTGCTGCATGTTTATTTTTTTATGATTTAAATAAAGTCCTCATCCTTTTACCCATCTCAATGCTCTTTGCTGAAATTGTAAAGCAGTTAAATAAACAGTACTCCAGATGCGTGCATTATTTTCTTAATTGCTCTGCCTTCCAGGCTTTTTTTTTTTTTTTTACCCCACTCCCTGGCATTTACAGTACCATCAGATTTACAAGCCATGTCTTGGACCCTCTTGCTATAATCTCAGAAAACACGCATACATATGCAAGTTTTTGCTGTTTCTGCTCGAGATAGATAAACACCGAAATATAAAAGCACAACTGCTCCTTCAGCCGGCTTTATTGTGGGGAGTGTGAACAGCAGTTTGCTCACCACCACATTATAATTACCTGTGCTTTTCTCCTATTCATGCTACTTTCTTTATCAGATCTGTAGCAAATCTAAAGAGACAGGTCTGAAAATGTTTGCTGATAGCTCTTTTCTTTCAAACAGAGCAGAAACGATTTTATCCACTTGTCTCGGGCTCACAGGTAAAGCATGGCTAATAAACTAAAGCATAATAAGCTTGCATACGGGAAAAGCTCAGCGATTAAATCCTCCATTAAGCCCTCAAGTGAATTACCAATGAAGTAGTTATGTTTCCTTTCACTGGGTTTGCTTTAAATAGGGTTAGTATAATGTATAATTCTCTACATTACTCGCACTTCGCATGTTTTTATCTCATTTTGTCAAAGACGCAACATTAGGTGCTCGAAAGCTGCTTGTCTAATTAGCGTGACACTTTTTACTGCATTGATAGAAAGCATGACAATTGGCAAACGTGTCTTTCAAAGTTAACACAAGTACCGCCTTTCCACATTAACCATCGGCAAGTGGCTGCTTTGTGTGAAAATCCACTTGACCTGTACATTGTTATTGTAAGACATATGAATGAATGCCTTGCTTCGAACATGGCAATTATGAAACTTAAAAAGGATATGACAATTGTGTCTCACGAGTTGCATAAAGAAATTGATGAGTGGATGACACCAGGACACATTTCACTCAGTGTTGTTAAAAGTTCCTAAGTAAAGAAGAGACATAGCCCTTTCTAAGAAGAGCAATGTATTTGGAATATATTCCTTACCCAATTAAATACTTGAATTGTGACAGCTATCATTGTGAGGACTGATTAAGTAAAGAAATCGAAAAATAAACAGTATGTCACTGTTTTTTCTTTGTTTGTTTGTTTTTGCAATGGGGTGTTGATAAAAGAAAGAATAAATATACTGTTCCCTTAAAAATTATGCACATGCCTCATATACCACTTTATAATAACAACAAGTCCAATAAAGGATGGGGCTAAAAGAAGGAACAATTAAGTGTTCTAAATTAAGTCAGCCTTTTCTTGTTGCCTTTTTGGCACAAATTGGGAAAATTACTATTAATATTAATTGTGATTATCTTTTTTCTTTTTTTGTAAGCAAATTCCTTTCCCTCAAGTATTCCAAAAAATATTTCCATGTTGGTGCCCCAATGTGGTGGCGGCCATTTTTTTTTCCAAAAGACAATCTACTTGGTATGCTACATATGTCTTCCACTACTGTCCACAAGATAAAATAAATAAAGCAAGCATGACCATTTAATTGCCTCTACCGGCTTGGCCTCCCCAGTGTTTGAAGAGCAGAGCTGTCACAGTGTTGGATCATCATCAGAGTGAAAGTAAAAAAAAAATAAGAATTGTGTTCCCAATGAATGGGCAATATGGTCCAACAGGGTTTTGGAGAAAACATACTCAAAACCCAGTGGCAGTGATATTATTATATTCTTATTCATCCTGATCATTTTATCCTGGGGGCATTGAAATGACTGCAACACATTGCTAGATAGGTGGACTCTTCTATTTTGTACATGACCTGATGAAATCTGAGAGGCAAAACATCTTCTAAAGACACTCACAACAGAACAAGTTGTGATCAAATGAAGGCCCTGAAAAGCGAACTCCAGTGTTAAAAAATTGTTTGCAGAACATCCATCCATCCATTTTCTGAATAACTTATCCTCACAAGTGGCGCAGGAGTGCTGGAGTCAAATGTACACCATGAACTGGTTGCCAGCCAATTGCAGGGCACATAGAGACAAGCAACCATTCCCACTCACAATCTCACCTAAGAGTAATTTAGAGTCTCCGATTTCATTCATCAGAATTCATCAGGGATCTAAACAGACAGTAAAAACAACAAAAATGTACCTACATGTTTTCTCTTGCTTAAATCATGCATCCATAGTAATTTGAAACAATTAAAAAGAGAAAGCACATCTCAGAATACAGTGAAGAGAGATCCCGGGAGGATGATGCTTTGATGAAAAATGATGTTGCGATGGAGACAGACCATCTATACAGAGGATGTTGGTCCATTGGTAACAAATGAAATATTGATGCAGTGCTTATTACAGCAACACAAATGAATGTCAAAATAATATTAGTCTCATTATTTAATACATCATCACTTTTGGGACAAAAGTGGGACCAGCTGTAGGTTAAATACGAAAATGCTCTAGTGACTGCTGGTATGTAAAGGTTAGCTCATGTTGTATAACGGTACAAGAGGATAACTTCATATCATATTAAATTTAATGTAACATTGGTGCACAAAGTAGGAGCTCTATCTTTGCATTGAGTGGATGTAATAACGATTAATGGGTTTCAGTGCTGTCTCTGTTAAAATCACGGGAAAATAATTTTGATTATCTCATATTTCATGTACTGTATTTACATTATAAACTACTAAAGGTGTAATGAATTATAGTACAAGAAGAGCATTAAAAGAAATTCACACAATGCATAGTTAATATGGCTTTGTTTTGCGACAGGGATGATTATTCCAAATTTTCTGTTCTGAACCACTGTAAACTATAACCCTTTCTCCATTCATTTTCGGAGCCGCTTATCCTCACAAGGGTTGCAGGAGTGTTGGAGCCTATCCCAGCTATCACCGGGCAAGAGGAATGCTGCACCCTGAACTGGTTGCTGGCCAATCACAGGGCACATAAAGACAGAGCAGTCGCACTCACAATCACACCTAAGGGCAATTTAGAGTCTCCAATGAATGCATCTTTTTGGGATGTGGGAGGAAGCCAGAGTGCCTGGAGATAACCCACGCAGGTACGGTGGGGAGAACACGCAAACTCTGCAGAGGCGGGAATGGGAGTTGAACCCCGGTCCTGAGAACTGTGAGGCCAATGCTCTAACCACTTGTCCCACTATTCAACCATGTCGCCAAACTATAAAAATACTATCCTCACGAGGGTCGCGGGGGGTGCTGGAACCTATCCCAGCTGTCAACAGGCAGGAGGCGGTGTACATCCTGAACTGGTTGCCAGCCAATTGCACGGCACATTGAGACCAACAGTCATACTCACAATCACACCTAGGGCCAATTTAGAGTGTCCAGTTAATGGTTTTTGAGATGTGATAGGAAACCGGAATCCATGGAGAAAACCCAAGCAGGCACGGGGAGAACATGCAAATGCCACACAGGCGGGTCCGGGATTGAACCCAGGACCTCAGAACTGTGAGACCAACGCTTTACCAGCTGATCCACCGTGCAGCCACTGTTAATTTTATGAAATCTATTTTTTATATACATTTTGAAATGTATTTTCAAATGAGCTTTTAAAACTACTGTGATCAAATATCCATGGGCTTGACTTGGATAAAAGTAAAAGTTATGTTTGGAAAGCAACTGAAAGCACCATTCTGGATAAAGCTAAGAGACCCGTGATTTATCTGAACACTGTTACTATTCGTTGTACCAACACCATAAATCAAAGTACAACCAGGCATTCAACTTTTGAAGGAATTTGCAACATAGATCACTATTTTTGTAGATAGTTTCACTTTTTGACATCTGTTGTTTCACTGCGGTTCAACCACCTGTCACCAAATAACATTTGAAGAGCTATTCCTTGAGGAGAAGAAAGGTGGGGGGTGGGGCTGAGGGACATATTGCCGCAGCTGCCTCAGTCTTGTAATGAGTGCTGTCATGGATTTGCGGCACTGAACATTTTCACCCTTCTCAGTGGCAGGTCACCACCAAGTTCATATCAATAATTCAACTCTCAGCTCAACTATCTTCCCTGTCATAATTTTTGCACCACAGTTTTGCCACTGTCTCCATTTCATTACTCCATCTATTCAGACTTTGGGGGATATTAAATGAGGTTTTAGCAATTTGTCTATCTACATTGAACATTTATTTGGGAGCCAGGATAAGAAGAAACATCTTTAGAAATAATAAATTTTCTTAAGCTTCAACCTTTGGTTTTAAGCTTTCTCCAGGAGGCAGCTTGATCTGATAAGATCGAGGTATATAAATTCACGCACACATTATCCCCCGAAATGTCAGGTGCTAAAAGCGGAAGGGCATACAAATGAATTGCATTTGACTTCTTCACAAATTAGAGCATTCCTTATGTTGTCATTTCTCGCCTCTGCTTATCAGGGTGGCTGCAGTCAGTCAACTCACTAAGAATAATCGCACAGCTACGGATCACAGCGAGAACATTCTGTAAAAGTGTTCCACTGCGCTAACACATTCATGAAACCTAAAAAAAATCAGTTTAGTCATGAACACATTAAAAGCAGTACTTGACACCTCTTATATCAGACTTCAAACATTAAAGGCCTTGATCACAGATGGTTCAGTTGTTACCTGAGGTGAGCCAGGTCCAACACTTCCACTTCCAGCCTATTAATGAGGTACCAATGTGACATATTTTAGTAATCCAAGGGGCCAATTGTCCATTACTAATTATTATATACAAATTGCCAATTAAAAATGCTGAAAATGGACCCATTTTGTTGGTCTGGGCCTCTCATTTCATTGTCCTATCAAAGGTACCAGGTGTTTGTTGCACACAAATAATGGTCTACTTCAAATTATGCTTTAAAGGGTTTCCCAATTCATTGGTCATACAGCTACAGGTTGCTGTTGATGGTGTATAATTGTGATACATACAAAATATAAAACCATAGCCAACAAGCAGCTTGAGTACTATAATTCTGACAGGTCTCAAGTCAAGACTGAGCTGTGTCATTCTGGAGTGCCAGATGGAAAAGAAAAAATCTTGAAGTAATACATATTTTCATTTTACACTTGAAACTCTGAAATAAGATAAATAAAAAACCCTTGAGAGATCCTACTGATCTAAGACAGAATGAACCCTGATGAATAGCATATTCTATTATGCCCTCATAAATAAATAAAACATTCAGTGGCATTTGGCCGTGGACCACATTGGTTCAGTTCTGGATCAGTGTGCCAGAAAATGGGACAGGGACAAACAAACAAATACAAATAATAGTTATTGCTTTAGAGATTGGGGCTGGCCGGTCCAGCAAACTGAATGTGGCAACAAGTTTTGGTTCAGTGCACAGCTCTGCTGAAAACATAGCAAAGGAAGCTGATCTCAAAAGAGAAATACACTGCAATTTGAGCAACTGGCAAGATCACATGACACCAATTAGTTTATGGTTTAGTGTAAGGACAGATCTCGCATGGACGCCTTCCAATTTTGCTTTGTTTTGTTTTGGCTATTTAAAGTTATCGGGCTTGTTACAATTAACAATAGACAGTGACACAGAGATATGATATGTGATATATGTAACAACCCCCACCCCACATGCTCATTGAAGTTGAATCATTAACAATGCACAACTCAGAAAGCAATGCATAACTCAGTATGACCGTCTTAACCGTAGTCAACACCGGTATCCATTTTTTTTTTTTTTTACACCATCATTTACACCATAGTAAGCAAATCATTAAAAAAATAAAACTTAATCTTACTGACTGATACAAGAATTATTTCCAGTCTATTTGTTGAGACCGGCAGTAATGTTAGCCAGCATTGGCTGCTATTTGCTCTATAAATTATCCAAATATTTTACAGCGATTCACATCACCAGTCACAATGGTCATCAATGAATGTGTAAATTTCATCCAGGTATTCCTTCATTTACAGTACAACCAGCACAATGTATCATATATTCGGCCTGGTACACAGAAGAATTTTATAAAATCTTCAAAGACTTTTTTTTTTCTTATCAGTAACAGAAAGCAGGCATTCAACAGTTGATCATATTGTATGTCGCTTGTTATGATAATCTCAACACAGAACACTACACACAGAAAGATTCTATTCAGCCGTCGATCTTGAAATCTCGTATGATTGGATGTGCTCTCACAAAACCAAAGCAGAACAAACACTTCTAGTTACGTGCTGATCTTTGCCGAGTGTTTAAGAGGTTTGCCAGAGATGGCAGCCTTGTAAATCGGTGATACTGTAAAAAAAATGACATGGTTTGGAAAATTAATCTTACCAACAGGGGAACCCACTTTCATACAAAATAAAGAAATGACACACAGCGTACAGCACTTCAGACCTAGTGCTAATCTTATAGCATCATTAAAGATCTAAGGTGGTGTGTTGTTTGACGTACCTTGACGTGGAAATGGCAAAATCTGGTCAAAAGTAACCCGATTGTCTTTATGTGTGTAATGGGCCTTAGCAAACTCAATCCGACAATATTTTGTCAGATATATTATTTGATAAAAAGTACGTTTCTTTCGGATTGTCCCTTTCGGGGTCGCCACAGCGTCATCTCAGATGAACGCACATATATATTTGGCACAATTTTTACGCCGGATGCCCTTCCTGACACAACCGTTCTCAGGGAGTGGAGGCCCCAGTGGGATAGGAACCCACAACCCCTGGTTTACCAAACCAGTGCTCTAACCACTGAGCTACAGGGACTTGATACAGTATTTGATATATGTATTTTTTATTACTAAAAACAGATGTCAAAAGTTTTTTTTGTTTGTCGCCAGCAATCATGTGTGCTCATCTCACTTATACAATACAATAATCCTAATTTATCAGAGGGGTGATGTTCTAGAAACCTCCAGTTATAGATGAAGTAATGATCATTTATCCATCCATCAATTTTCTTAGCCGCTTATCCTCACAGGGGTCGCGGGAGTGCTGGAGCCTATTACAGCTGTCAACGGGCAGGAGGTGGGGTATACCCTGAACTGGTAGCCAGCCAATCGCAGGGCACGTAGAGACAAACAGCCACACTTACCATTCCACCTACGGGCAATTTAAAGTGTCCAATTAATGTTGTATATTTTTGGGATGTAGGAGGAAACCGGAATGCCCAGAGAAAACCCACACAGGCACTGGGAGAACATGCAAACTCCACACAGGCGAGCCGGGATTGAACCCGGGTCCTCAGAACTGTGAGGCCAACTCTTTTCCAGCTGAGTCACTGGGCCACCTGATGACAATTTAGTTGCTGTATATTCAAATAAATTTTAAAATTTCATATGTGCAAGTGAAAATGTGGTACTTTAGAGAGTGCAATTGTTTATTTCCAGAAGCACATGCCTTTAAGAGGTGGGTGTGCTCTGCATGTGTGAGTTGAATGTCAACTCATGCAGACATCCAAGAGTTGCTGACTAAAACATTTGAAAATGTGCCTTGCATTGATTGACAGTCTCACCATTGGACACAGCACAAAGTATCAGGGTACTTATTGCTGCTTCTCAGAATTTATTGCTGTGCTCTTTATAATTACAGGTTGTAGAAAATCAAGCCAAATGTTGCTCTTTGGATTTGCGTTTGTGGCATATTGTTATGAGTGTGCTCATATGCTGTTCTGTATATCAGGCTAGGTTGGGACCTAAGAACTTATTTAATGAAAGTCCTACGTGGTTTCAGTGTTAAACAGTGTCATCACGGTCACGTTCATTGCATTTACTAACCAAATTGTTGACTTACCAAATGTGTTAATTACAATTATGGAAAGAGTTCTTTTCCAGCAGCATGTTGTGTGACTGATTAGTACATCTGCCGCACAGTTCTGAGTTCCAGGGTTCAAATCCCAGCCCTGGGCTATATGGAGTTTGCAAATTCTCCCAGTGCCTGTGTGGGTTTTCTCCGGGCGCTCCTGTTTCCTCCCACATCCCAAAAACATCCATTAATTGCATTAAAAGTGTCCTTAAGTGTGAGTGCGAATGGTTGTTTGTCATTTTGTGTCCTGAGATTGGCTAGCAACCAGTTCAGGGTGTTCTGCGGCTCCTTCCCAAAGATAGCTGGGATAGGCTCCAGCACTCCTGCGACCCTTGTGAGGATAAGGATCTTTTTATCCGCACTTGGGGAAAATGCTAAAGTTGCTTTAGAAGCACTCAGAGAGATCAAAGGAAACAACTGTTCCGGTGATGTAATCTTTATGCAGTATATATTTTTGCCCGATATCCTGTGACACTTGACAGAAAAGGATCAGGCTCAGCCAACATGTAACACCTTCACTCGAAATCAGTCTAATATTAAAAAACTCAACAGCGCGAAACTGCAGTCTTCCCTGCATTATAATGAATGAGTCACATCTAAAATCAAATTTAGGAAATGGAGCACAAGGGACAGTTATGCAAGTAATATTCTTGAGATGGAATGATTTCCTTTGCAAATCTGATGATTGATTATTCCAGTTAACGGGTGGTGCTTTTGCACACAGTAAACAGTAATTTGCAGCACTACATTTAGCCAAGGATGGACCAAAAGCTTGCAATTAACTTGTATAATTGGCCTCGACACTTTTCATCACTGTCTTGAATCAGTCAAGTTTTTTTTTTTTTTTCAGACGACCATTTAAAATGATGTTCCAAAACAACAACAGATGACATAACTCAATCACTCACATTTGAAAAATGTACAGGTGTGGCCAGTCATGCCCATAGATATAAAGTTACAGGTGTGGGCCACCAGTCATGCCCGCAGATATAAAGTTGCGGGTGTGTGTTCTGTTTGTAAATATGAATGTACTCCTTTAAGAGCGGAGGGGGGCGATATCAAGTAAACTAGGAAGTAGAAGTAGGCTGAGCAGAGACTGTGTGCTTTTGTTAAAAAAAAAAAAAAAAAATGTCAGGCTGTGGTCCACTGCGCTGGATCGGTTTTCATGTGTGCTAAGAGCGTGCGACAAGTGCGCAATCGTGGACAAAATAAGCAACGTCTTTCAAAATCTATGTATATCTACTCATAACAAATTTTACACACGTGACTTTTCCTGCTCGACTGTGCAGATTTGCGTGTGCGATGGCGCGCGGGCACGTACGCGCCTGTCAAATCACAGCAACTGCAAACTGCTTGTAAGAAAGAAGTAACAGGAACCAGTTCAAACGTTGAGTCATTCAATTTCCATACCCCTTCTCCTTACTAGGGTCACAGGCGTGCTAGAGCCTATCCCAGCAATCTTTGGGTTAGTGGCGGGGTACACCCGGAACTGGTCACCATACAATTGCAGGGCTCACACAAACAAACAGCCACTCGCAATCACATTCACAACTATGGGCAATCTAGACTCTTAGGTTAACCTAGCACGTGAATCTGGGAGGAAATCAGAGTGCCTGGAGAAAACCCACGCAGGCAAGGGGAGAATATGCCAACTCCACACACCGGAGGTGGGATCTGAACCGGGATCCTCAGATCTTTGAGGCAGATGAGCTAAGCAGTCATTCACCATGCCTTACAGAAACAGTTTATCCAATGAGAAAAAACATTGTTCTGATATTTATTTTAATTTAGAAGGCACTGAAATGATCTTCAGTGAAAATAGGCACAGTGGGTATTGTACTAGTCCATTTTACATCAATCGTGGGCCTGGAACAAAAAAAACCCTCAGATGCTCAGTAGGGATGATTACTGCTGAATGAGACCCCACAGAGATTTACCTGGAACAAAAAAAACATCTTGGATTCTCGGTAGAGATGATCACTGCTGAGTTAGACCCCGCAGCGAGCCAAGCAAGGCCCAGTTTGACTGCTCACTGCATGCAAAACTCAAAAAGCAAAAATAATCCCATAACCTTCCATCCCGACTCACATCCTTCTCAAAAGGTTTTCTCAACCTACCAGCAGTTTCCACTTCTGAACTTGGCAAAGGTCGTCACCATATCATAGCAATATTATAACAGGGCTACCAGTCTTGCTTATACACTGTGGGAAAAGTGGTCAATGTGTTACCAGAAGTGGGTCGTAACATGTAATATGTACTCCATTGCATGTACTCAAGTAACATTTTGGATCATTTCAATTTACATGAGTAGTTTCAATGAACTATACTTTTGACTTTTACTTGAGTATTTATGTAAAAAAGAATCAATACTTTTACTCCATTACAAAGATCGGCATGCTGTGCCCTGCTTTTATTCATCCATGAGTGCGTCCGTGATCTATTTTTCGATTTATCGACTTCTGCATAGAGCGCCGTTGTGGCCAATCCAACATAATCACAAGTGTCATTTTAATCCAACACAGTAATCAAAATACATAACATGATTGCACACAAACCCTTTGTGTTCCAATCAAAGAGACTCATTTTAAGGGGTAAAAAATAAACAACATTGGGAGTGCTTACAGCAGACAAACCCACTTTTAACTTGCGAAAACAACTTCACCATAGTTGTGGATGGTTTTCTCTCACACACACACACACACACACGCACACACGCACACGCACAAAAAGTCTACTCGGCAAACAGCTTCATGACAAAGTCATTTAAGGGAATAAAGCAAAAAACATTTCTGTCAAGCTCAATGCATGCATTGTTTGTTTTTGGCCAATTTGTCTTTTTTTAATTACATTATTAAGTAATATTTATTATAAAATTGATTGCAGGTGTTTGTTGATTCCAATTTTTTTTTACATGTATGGTCTAGTTTCTTTTTGAATTAGAATTTACCCACGACTTACTCTTGAGTAGGGTTTTGAATTCTTACTATTGAGTAAAAATTTGGAGGGCTCTTTTTTACTTTTACTTGACTCATATTCTAAGGTAATCTTACTTGAGTACAATATTTGGCTACTCCACTTACCTCTTATAATTACATATATAGGAAGAATAGAATTACTGAAAAATTAATATCACCAGCGTTATTGGCTGTGCTTTTGGCTCATTTTCACTGACCACACCCAAGCGTCATTACTTCTTAACCTGTTCGATCAAATCACTTAAATAGAACTTGTTTGCCAAAATGAAGTCAGCCAAAAGCTCTCAGAAAGCTACATTAAACTCCACGATCCAAAGTAATTCAAGAACATCCAAGAAATACAGTAACTGACATCTATCAGTCGGGAAAGGCTAACAAAAGCCATGTCTAAAGCTTTAGAAACAAATTGGGATAGCCATTATCCTTACATGGAGAAAACAGTGGTGAACCTTTCCAGGAGTGGCTGAACTCCAAAGATTATCCCAGGAGAACAGAAAGGACTCATCTAATATGTCAACAAAGGAACTCTGGACATCTTCTAAACAACTATGGGCCTCCCTTGCCTCAGTTAAGGTCTTCCTATATTCATGCCACAACAATAAGAAAGAGACTGGGTGAAAATGCATGGCAGAGTTCCGAGGGGAAAAAACATACTGCTGAGCAAAAAGAACACGAAGGGTGTTCTTACTTTTGCAAAAAAAAAAAACAAGAAGAAGAAGAATAAAATAAACATTGAATGACTCCCAAGAATTTTGGAAGACTATTTTAAGGACTGACAAGACAAAGGTCAAACTTTTGGGAAGGTGTGTGCCTTGTTACATTTGGCTTGAATGCAGCACACGACCAAAAGGACCTAAACACACCAGCAAGTCAACCTCTGAATGTTATAAAAAGAAATAATAAAATAAAGTGGAGGTTTTGGACAGGTCTAGTCAAAGTCTGGACTTGAATCTGATTGAAATGCAGATGCATGACCTTAAAAAGGTCATTCATGCCTGAAAAGCCTCAAATGTTGCTGAATTCAAACGTTTCAGCAAGGAAGACTGGGCGAAAAAAATATCTCCACTGAAATGTGAAAGAAACAATGCCAGATTTCAGATTTGTGATTTCAGTTGTTGGTGCTGAGGTTGTGACAACTACATTTCTTTTTCACACAGAGCCAAGCAGCTTTGAAGATTTTTTTTTTCCCCAAAAATTTAAATCCTCATTTTCTGTTTGCTTGGATTATCTTTGTCTGATTTTTACATTTTTTCGGCAATCTTAAAGTGGCAAAACTATGCAAAAATATTTTTAAAAACAGGGCAATACCTATTCATGGCACTGTAGTTAAATACTTGTATGTGTTGTTTAACAACAAAAATTCCTGTCGTAATTTTTAGAATTTCATTTCCAAATGAATTTAGATTAATTTTTAAATCAAAGTAGCAAATGGCCCTGAAGAGGAGAATGGCTTAATGTTTGCCCACTTAATATTTCAACATGATTTTTTTTTTATGTTAAATCAAAAACACCATACTCAGGAAGGACTGGCACTTCCTTCTGAATAATTTACAGATGGACAATCATCAATTTCATAAGCGGTGAATTGGATTCAGATTACATAAAAAATTCACAAGCTATACCTTACACATTAACGATCTAAATCTAATTTTATAATCATTGTATGTATGTTATTGCTGTTTTTAGTAGTATACCTTTGTACAAACTGTGCAGCTCTATACAATATTCTTCCACCTATGTCATGCTCCTGGCTTCCTGCCCAGGCTGGCATGGCCAGCCAATCAGTCAGAGCACACCTGCACCGTGTTACAGCTGATGACGCCCAGTATAGATAGGACGTGGGGGACGACTTCTCCTTCGCTAGATCGTTGTCCTTGATACCTCGTTCCCGCACTCCTGTTTGCCTGACTTCTGCTCTCCGTGCACCGACCCACGCCTGTCCACTGACCACCCTCGTAAGCCTGCCGTACTATTACTTCTGATTGTTTGGACTGTCTGCCTGATCTCAGACCTTGGAGCAAATAAAGGTTTCCTCTGTCTTCTGTCTCTGGAGTCGTGCATTTGGGTCCACCCTCGAGCCCTGTTTTGTGACAACCTACAGTAATTGTGGCTTTTTGTTGCATGTTATGCTATTCAAATACAATAATATTCTAAATGTAAACTGAAAGACCTGGTTGTAGGCCTGGGCAGGGCTTAGTGTAGTCTTGGAGGCAAAACAGTTGGCTGGAATTTTTTTTTTTTTTTTATAAATCAAATAATTTGTAGGCCATTTGTAAGCCAAATCAAATATTTTCTAAACAATATGTGGCAATGAATCTTTGATATGTCCATGGAGATATTTTGGTTTCACTCTTCCTAAGAGAATGTATTAAAATTCACCAGGACTGGAAGCTTTTCGAGCAGGAACGGCCTTTTTAAGTGTGATGTATCAAGACAAGTTTGTAATTATAACAAACTGTTTTGAGATTAGAGTTTATAGTACATTTACATCTTGAGATTTTAACATGGGAAATATTTTCTGTTCTCATATGGGCAACTTCATTAATTTTGACGTTATACCTTCCCTTGACTTTTAGCTTTCGTGTTTTTGTTCCTATCTGTTCTTTTTTTTTTTTTTTTTATTTTTTCATTTATTTTCTTTAGTTATCATAAGCAGGTTGCTGGTTCCAGTACTCCCAGCCTTGCTTGGCTCCTATAGTTATTAACATTGTAGACCACTCTCATGGCTTTTTTTTTTTTCCCAAGAAGCAAGACTTTTCTTGTTATTGGACATTCTCTGTTCCAAAAACCCTGCCAGACTTATATACCACAAAAGAAAAAAAGCCTCATACATTGTGTGGCTGTTAGCAGTATAATTTGATGTGAAAGCGACACCAGAGCCCATTGTACTGTCCAAATTCAATAAACACCGGAAGAAGCGCAGATCGCCTGCTGACCTCAGAAAAGAAATTAAGTCTGTAATATTAACTCGTTTGTCTGAAGAGTAGTTGAGGGAGAAGGATAACATGCTCTTGAGTCAGTGTCATTCAAGCAAAAATCTCTGAGTGCAGATTCTTCATTATGCCTTGCTGTTTTTTTTTTTTTTAATGAAAGCAGTTTGGCTTCACATCTGTACAGATAAATTAGGAGACTTGGGATATCTTCAAGCCAATACAGCTTTGAAGTGTTGATGGGGAAAAAAAATACCAAATAGGAGGTGACAAATCAGAGGAAAATATTATGCTAATCTTGGAAATATTAATTAGCCCCAAAAGGTTAATTTCTTTGGCTCTATCAACTCATTTAATCTGTCTCATACTTTGAACGCTAACAAAGAATTTGCTGAAATAATCAAGTTAAAAATGTAAACAATACTTTTTTTCTCCTTTTTGTTTGCCTAATCCTTCTTTGAAATCTAATTGGTATATTCCTACAGACAGGGAGCTTACTCATCACGCCACATATTTTCAATTTATCATTAAAAAAGAAACAGCAAAACAATCATTCAGCATGAATTTCTGGGTCTTTCACATCTTACAGTTTACCCTTGCTACAAACCGCGACTACGACTACACTGATTTTGTGTGCGTGTAATTTTTTACAGTGGAGCAGGCTTTAAAAAAAAAAAAAAACAAAATAGGCATGCACATTGTGTTCTGTATCCTGATTCGCTAAGGAAAAACCCACATCACATTCTGTGCCCCTCACAGTTCGGGGGTTCTAATCCCCCCCACGCCTGTGTGAGGTTTGAGTGTTCTCCCCGTGCCTGCCTCACTTTTCTCCAGGCACTCCGGTTTTCTCCCACATCCCAAAAACATGCAACATTCATTTGAGACTCTAAATTACCCGAGGTGTGATTGTGAGTGCGACTGTTTTCTGTCTCTGTGTGCCCTGTGATTGGCTGGCAACCAATTCAGGGTGTACCCTGCCTCCTTCCCGATGACAGCTCAGATTGCCTATAG
Source organism: Syngnathoides biaculeatus (assembly GCF_019802595.1). Taxonomy (NCBI): domain Eukaryota; kingdom Metazoa; phylum Chordata; class Actinopteri; order Syngnathiformes; family Syngnathidae; genus Syngnathoides; species Syngnathoides biaculeatus. The sequence goes on along the minus strand of NC_084643.1, from coordinate 21,289,624 downwards.
CAAACCCGCGACCCTCGTGAGGATAAGGAGCTCAGAAAATGGATGGATGGATGAATGTTCAAATACATTACAGAGTTCTCTCTTCGATTTTGTTCACAAAAATTGTTAGCTCAAAGCTAACATAAAACTTGTGAAAAACACCACTGACACGCTCGGTACAGTATAAGAATATTCAAGCAAATATTCTTCAATTGGAATATTCTTAACAATATTCAATGGTAATTTCTACTTTCTTTGTTACTGCAAGCGTGTATCAAAATTGTGTGTACCACACTGCCCCTCAGAGTTCAAGATGTGCACAGTTGGAACAGATTTCCCATAAAGACGCTCAGCAGGGTCCTTGAGTCAGGATGGGAGCTTACCGAACCAATCTACATGTGATTTGTGGACTTGAAAAAGGCTTTTGAACGTGTTCCCTGAGGGATCGTGGGGCAGTGGAAGTATGGGGTAGCAGATCCCCTGATGGCTCCGCATTGCCAGCACGATGCATTGCTGGCGTTTCTAGTCAGAGGTGAACTCTGCCAATGTTACCCTTTTTCACTGATTTTACACATAACGGTTACAGACAAAATTTCGAGGCATCAGCGTTGCCGGTTTTGTGAAGTCAGTACTATGTCTCTGCTTTTCGATAAGATGTGGTTCTGTTGGCTTCTTTGCACTGCGATCCTCAACTCTCTCTGGAGTGGTGAGCCACCAACTGTGATGCGACTCGGATGACAATCCGCACCTCCTAGTCTGAGACCATGCTCCTCAGTTAGAAAAGAATGGACGCTCTCTAAGTCAGGAATGAGTTCCTGCTCCAAGTAGAGGAGGTCAAGTTTCTTGAGGTCTTGTTCATGATTGGTGAAAGAATGGAGAGATCAAGAGGTGGAAAGACACTGACCCAAAAGGTGAAGCTTTCAAATTACCAATTATTCTACATTCCTATGAGGGCTTCACAATACTGAAAAAAAGGGTGATTATTTCTTTTTCAACCTTCAATGTACATATACAGGATCAATGCTGGGTAATGTCATTTGCTCGGCGAAGTAGTTATGTACTGTATTGCAAAAGAAGACATTCTCTCCCATTTATGCGGTGCCCCTGAATGCACCTTCTGCATGCACGCACCTGTCACATGCCTGTCTAGTTTCATTCTGAAGAGGGAAATAGGAAATGCAGCAAGGTCTACAAAACGAAAGAAGATCACGGATACAAGTGGCCGAAACGAGTTTCCTCCATAGGATGTACTCTTCCTTTGAGATGGGGTGAAAAACTTTGTCATCCAGGAGGGGCTCAAAATAGAGCTGCTGCAACAGCTATCGTCTTGCCTTCCCAAGTAAAGATGGATGGCTGGATGAATGGATGAACCTTAAATCTTCTTTTCCTTTTCCTTTAAGGCTTGTCCTGTTAGGGGTCGCCACAGCGTGTCATCTTTTTCAATCTAAATCTCGTGCATCCTCCTTTCTAACACCCACTGTCCTCATATCCTCCCTCACAACATTCGTCAACGTTTTCTTTGGTCTTACCCTCACTCTTTTCAATGGATGAACCTCAAATGTTTAGCACAAATGAACAATTAGTATCAGTTGAATTTTCAACATTTAGATGAATTGAGGGATGAAATTTTGACTTTGAGCCGTCTCAATAAATATCTTATATATATATATATATATAGGCAACACAGTGGATGACTGGTTACAACATCAGACTTACACTTGAAAGGACCACGGTTCAAATCCCAGCCCCTGTATGGTGTTTGCACCTTCTCCATATGCCTGTGTGTTTTTCTTTCCCAGGTACTCTGGTTTCCTCCCACATCCCAAAAACATACATGGTAACTTAATTGAAGATTCTAAATTGTCCATTTCTGTTAATGGTTGTTTTTTACCATGTGACCTACAACTGGCTGGCGACCACTTCAGGGTGTACCCTGTCTCTCACCTGACTATCGCTGGGATAGGTTCCAGCACACCAGAGACCCTAGAAAGAACAAGCTTTACAGAATATGGATGTATACTGTACATGCGCATAGTGTATACATAAATGACAGGGTTGGGCATCGAGAACCGATTAGAACCGGGAGTACTGTTCAGGTTCTTCTGGACTTGTTCAATTTTAAAACAAATCTGGTTCCAAGTTTTGATGCCTACAGTCTGCTGTCCCCGAAGACGAAGTGGCAAAAATCAGTGAAGAAGGGATGGAAACCAATGAAAAAATTCAGACAAAGATGTGCGCACCATATATAATTGTCTCTTTACATTGTTAAAATGAATGACAAGTCATTACAGTGGAACACTTGGAATAGGATGAGTGTGCAAAGGAGGGTTTCACAATGTATAAAAATCTGACATACTCCTTCCCACTTTGAGCCTCAGCCTACACCATGCAGAATTCTGTCATGTCAAATTGGGTGAGTGAAACAAAAAATATATATCTTTTGTCATTGAGGCAGCGAACAAGATTGGTTGCACGTTTGCACTATGGTTTTTAGCATATTTTTTTTAAGTCTTCAAACCAATGTCAGAGCGAATGACAGGAAAAAAAAAGGCTTAACGTTGAGCAAAAACTGCATAATTACAACTGTACATTCCAATGAATTTGGAGAACATTCACATAAACCTCTCACAGTACGACAAAGACTAACCTTGTGCCTCATCTTTGGTAGGGAAACTAATCAACGTTTTATAGTATTTGGTTCCATTCAATGAAAAAAAAAATGCTTCACTGTTATCATATTCAAGTAATTTTCATGCTAAATTGGTAAATAATCTTCAAATTCAAAGGCTTCAAGCTTAAACCAGGAACTGTCACATTGTCTATATATTTTTATTTAGTTCTGTCTGCTTAAAACTAGATGTGGTCTGAATGTAACCTTGGCCACTGGGAGCTGTGCAATTGTATATTTAGTTTGTCACAGTAGGTCGCCATTAACAAGAACCAACTAGGCCACAGGCCACAGAACAAGGATGAGATGGAGTCACGTGTGATCCAACATCTGCCGTATAACTCACCCATACTGTCATCTATAGGTTCTGAAGGCTGCAAGGGTGCAAAGTTAGTTTCAGGGATAGAGTGACAGCCCAGAATTCTGTGACTCTGCACTCTCACTGAACTCTTGAGATAAAAAGACGCGAGAAATGGCAATCTGAAGTGCATTTCTTTATTGGTGACCCTCTCAGAGAAAACGAACATGCAATGGTGAGTTTCGCAAAAGTTTATTCATATGAGCCTCAGGACCTGGGTAATTGGCAATTGGCGCAAACCCTCCAGCAGAAGTCAAGTGGAAATTTGCACATATAAAACATTTGATGCAATACAGTCACCACAAATAATGATTTTAACAATTCTATATTGAACTTTTAGCTCAATCCTAATTAATAAATATTACATCAATTGTTTTCAGTTCCACACAAGTTGCCTTTTACTTTATAGTTTTGACATTGATACTAGTTATAAAGAACCTCAAGTCAAATGTTCATTTTCGTGTGCTGTGGGGTGCTCAGAAATCGGATGTTCATAACTTCGACACCCTTTATTTAAACCATGCAAACTTTTTTGGACTCAATTCTTTAAAAAAAAAAAAAAAAAAAAGCTGAATAGAGAATTGTCGGGAATCAGAATGGAAATCAGGAACCGAAATGGGGAACTGGAATGGAAATAAGAAAGCAGAATTGGGACCGTAAATTCAAACAATGCCTTACCCTAATAGCTGGTAATGTCAATTATGCTTCCTCTCTTTGTAAGAATTTATTTCAATGAAAATGGAGGCAAACTGATCATTTTACAGAGCCCATGTGAAATGATGCATATCAAATTGGTAGGATATTCCGTTTGTTTCCTTAAGTCTCTGTTAGTTAAAAATGGTAACTCTTTTAATCCACCTAAAAATCATACTGATTACATGATAAAATTTCAGTGTCCATTATTCAACTGAAGTCCAACCAAGTGGTCACGACCTCATTTAGAACTCATTGCTTTTATTATTCAAGTTACGATTGGTGTCGCAACTGGGGGCTGGGCTAAAGCCACAGGAACATATCAAATGGGCAGCTACAGCCATCATTTAACTAAATTTTCAAATAGAACTCAACAGCCATCGATACAAGGAAATGTGTTGTTTAAGTTGTTTAAACAGCATGCCTTAGACCACTCATTTACCATTATTGCAACAAGGGGGTGTTCAAAATAATTTGATATTAGGGTTGCTACATCTCTGTCTCTCTGGTAAGAAAATCACAGGCATAATAAAGCAGCCAATACACAGAAGTAATATTAGACAAATGAATAGCTCATTCCTGCTCTGGCTGCAGTCCCATTTTCTGTAATGCGTTGCACCTACTATTTCACAGCACGGTGCGGCAAGATGAAATGCGAAACAATAAAGCACACCCCCAGTGGGAGTGAACTTTAGGTTTCAAAAAAGCCATGGAAACAACAATGACTAAAATTTAAATGCAAAGTACAATGTTAAGTATCCAAATTGTAAAGGAAATTGGCTTTTATTTATTGTATTATCTTCTTGAGACAAGCATGATTACCAATGTTATTTATTATATTATTTTCTTGAGACAAGCATGATTACCACAGTTCCCCTGAAAAAAAAGTACACATTCGTATTATTTTAGTATTTGCTGTTTACAGTTATTGCAACCACTCTGGTTACTGTGTTTAGGATGTGCTTAATTTAGACTGTGATCTCTTATTTTTTTAAACAACATTTTCAGGCAGGTTAGATCCATTTTTGCAAAGTCTCAGCAATGGCTTCATCTGTTACTCCATCTCGCCTCTCTTTTGCTCAGTGTCTTCCATTAAGTAGCTTTTTCTCTGCCTCCCCTAATGACAGTAGAACATCCTGTAATGCAGCTTATTTACCTTGATGGAGGCTCAGCACAATAAATTGGAAGCACAGCTCCAAACCATGGAAACGACATTGACAGCAGCAGTGAGCCAACCCCAAGAAGCCAATCTGACCCAATACTGGATGGATTCCACTTGTTGTGTGTTCAAAAGCACAGAGCCGATAGCTCGAGGCAGTACAGCCATCATTCCTGATTCCTTCCAAGTCCTGCCAAATCCTGTTGATGTTAATCAATTGGTCGAGCACCCTAGGAAATACAAGTGAATTGATTTCCTCTCTCCAAAATCACCACAAGAGGATTTGAGTCCCTTAAATGGTTGGAAACACTTTGTGTGCTGTGTTGTCGTGAATATCTTTGAGATTTTGGTTGTTGATCATGTTTGGCTTGTATCTGTGATATTAAAAAAAATACTATGCATTAAATGTTATAAAAATTTTAAGATCTGCATATTTGATTTTAAATACATTACAAATTAATATGCGAAAACTTAAACAGTTCCCTGAAGGCCTGAAATTGGTAGTCTTGGAATTAAAACGTTTGCATTTGAAATGCAATTTTGGCTTGTTACGTCAGTCACTCTGATGGTTATTCTCGGTTGGCTTGGATGCCCGACCTGTTGACACCCACCCACCCATTATCTGAAGCGCCTGCGTGCTGGTGCCCATCTCAGCTAACAATTACTATTTTTACTCTGGGTTTGGGGATAAGCAGCGGCTGGGTTTTGGGGGACTCTCCAAGCAATCGGACCAGTGCAGTCTGCACAAAGGATAGCAGCATGTACCACTACTCGTGTAGCTTGTACTTTCACTTGAAATACAATGCACCTTTCAAAGTTGAACAACCCAAACATCGTAAAATGTGAAATAAAACTTAAAAGTCAAACAATACTCAAGTGCAAAGTATCAGATATCAGCAGTTCTTGTAAAACTTTGGTTCAGGTAGCATCTGAAGCAGGGGTGGGCACATTTTTTGGCTGAGAGGCCACGTTGCCTTTTAAAGTTTGACAGGCAGACTAATTCTGGACCAGCTCCTTACATAAACAAAAACAAAAAGGGCATTGTACCATTAATACTTAGATTTACTTTGAATGGAAACAGTGTTGTTTTTTTTTATCACCTTTTGTTGCCAGTGCATCAAGGTCTAGTGTTAGTTTTGTGGCAATTTTCAGAACACATCTGAGGTGTTCATCACTCACCTGGGATCTGAAGGATGTTTTATTGATGTGCATCACACAAAAGGTCTGTTCACACACACACACACACACCACACACACACACACACACACACACCACACACACACACATGTGTAGAGCTAAACCCCACCAGAATCCTCTGTGCCATCTTCTGGATTTTGGAAAATTTTTCCTGGCTTAATGAAGCACAAAGGTCATCCAGTTTGAGAGTTGAACTTCTCTTATAAGACAGTATCACAATGGAGATCATCCAGTTCCATCTGGAGCTCCCGAGGCACAGTTTCTGGGTCTTGTGTGAGAGGATATGACACCAGCTGAAGTGACTTCTCAATTTCTGATAGTAGAATTCTGCGTGCAGGTCATGTTGTGATTTCTTGTATTTTTTCCACACGTCGAGGAGACTCTTTCAGCATACCAAGTGAGGGGACATGAAAAAAAGACTTGTTGGACATTTGATTTGAGAATAAAACTGGCTTAGTTTTGAAGGCTCTGATGTTTATTTATATTTCATGAACTAACTGGTCTTTCCCCTGTAGCTTCGTATTCAGCTCAATTATATGGTGATATCAGTATGTCCATAGGAAAAGCTAAATCACAAAGCCAGTCTGTGTGACTCAGCTCAGGAATATTGTCCCTTTTTTTTCCAATAACGCCAATAAAACAGATCCTATTTGAACTCCCTCACTCAATGGCACACTTTCCTTGAACTTAACGAGTGGACGTTTGAGCGGTAAAGCAAGTCCTGGTGATGAGCATCAGTTTCTTCAAGAAATGTAATAAATGATGCTGAAATGCCCTTGCATTAATAAAGTTAAGGACTTTTATAAGTGGCTTTACTACATGGTCATGCTGCAGTATAAATTGACACAGTGCTTCCTCATGGATTATGCATTGCACAAAAATTACCTCCTGCACATGGTTGTCCTCTTTTTAGCAGCCTGACGTTCTGTCCTGTCAGATTTGGGAATCCATCTGTCCATTCACTCTCAACACTTCTTATCCAGTTCAGGGTCAGGAGATGCTGGAGCTTATCCCAGCTGACTTTGGGTGAAAGGCGGACTACACAGTGAACTAGCCCCCAGTCAGTCACAGGGCATATATAAACACAGAAAACCAATCACACTCACATTCAAACCATCACCAAGTGGGAACTGAACCCATGCTCCAAAAGCAAGTGTACCACTACACTTTCAGTGGCTGTTGGATTGTTTTGGCAATCCATCTGTTGTTACGTTGGCAAGCGTACGCCAATGTAGCTTGTTTCGCTTGATGAGGGTCAACACACTATCATAAAAATCCTCCTCACATTTTTCCCTTCAGGAATTCCTTTGCCCAAAACTCGTCAGTTATCTCAAATTGTCATTCATTTCTCGAATAAAATTGAAAAATAATGGAATATTTATTATGTCATTACTTTTGCCCAAGGAATACAATATGCTGCTGTTTTTGTTTTGTTTTTTGTTTCCTAAATTATCGCAACCCTTACCTCACTGTCCTGTGTGATAAACTTACATTTTCAAATTTGTTCTTTCTCTCAGGACACAAGATATTTTCTGTCTCTACTATGCATCCTATCCTATCCTTGGTGACTAAATCTTGGACATCATTTTGGCAGATAAAGGTGTCTTTCTTGAGTCTAGAAGCTTGATTTTGACCGCTGATCTGGAGCCATCGTAGCTGGCGTTGATTGGCTGTTCGCATAGTCAGCATGCTTGGTAGAAAAGTGAGAGCTGATGTTACAGTATATTCCTCTAAAACTGCAATGCTTTAAGAAATTCAACATTCTGCCTTAGAACAGACTTCAGTGAGAAGGTATTTCGTCTTCCATTCAATATTACACACCTGGCACTCACTGTCGCCTTTTTTTTTCCTTTGGCACACTAATGGTTGAAGAGGGGTTCAGAGGTGTGAGATCAGAACAGTCAAAGTCAAGTCAATCTATCACTGGGCCTACAGTATTTGCATTACCCGGTTGAACCACTGACCATTACACAAAAAGGTCAAATGAATGTAGTCGTGATTTTAATTTTATTTTGGCGATTCTGTACCACTATTCAGCAGGCCTGTTTGAAATGATCAACGGGCCACATGTGTCCACGGGCTGTAGTTTACCCACCCCTGATCAAAAGGATTCTAATAGAACTCCATAAGTCTGTTTTGCTGCTCTAGCTTTTTGTTTTTGTTGTAATTCCCATACAGGATCGAGTGTTCCACTGATGGAATGGAAGAATATAATGGTGACTACAAGCTGGAACTGAAAGGATCTGGTTGCTCTCTAATATAGTGTGAGGTAGACTTTACTTTATGATGAAATCTGATCAGCTAATGTCATAATTTGCAAATCCAATCAATGATTTCATTAACCGGCTTCACAAAAGACTTTTACTCTGTGTCACCATCGTACACAGTACGAAAAGCTAGATAGTTTATTTTTGTCTTGTCACATGTTATTTAACGTAGCACTGTAAATATCTTACTGCCAATAAAGTTATTAAAAACAATATGTAGGCAGTGTGGGACAGATAATATGTCTGAGACAGACCACATGAAATGCCTGGATCAAGACAAGACTACAAGACAAATTTGTTCGATGTCAAATACTGTACTGCAATAAAATGTACTCCAATACCACAGCATCCCGTTTTTTTATGATCATTGGGTTTTATCTTGTCAATTCAAATGCGACCGGGTACACTCGTTACCGTAGCGAGGACAACAAGCGTGGATTGCACCAACTGTATTTTAAGTACAAAATGTGAAAAAAAAACTGTGGTGCTGGTGGTCAACAGTACTCAGGAGAGGACGTTCGTTTGACGCTTGCTTGAAGTTTGTTCCTGTACTAAATACACACAAGCAGGTAGCAAATGTCATATAGGCAAGCAAACTAGTCCTAACCATAACATTTGTGCATAAACAGGATGTAGTTCTGTTGAACCATACTCAAAACCTTTGGTGTGGATGAAGTCATTTAATTACAATAAAGTTATTTATTATTTCTGTCATGTTGTAAAGTTGGCTTGACTTGACTGATTACAACACATTATCTAATTACAGCTTTGATTTCCAACCTTCATGGAGTCACACATATTTTACAATTGAAAAGTCTCATGACACACCAACAAACAAAAATGCCACAAAAAGTGGATACATTCATTATTGTACTTACAGACCCAATTCCAATGAAGATGGGACATTGTGTTATAAATAAAAACTGAATACACTGATTTGTAAGTCATGTTCAACCTATATTGATAAACAAACAATCATTAACTTCCTATTTTATGGCTACAACACAAGATGGGACAGGGTCATATTCACCACGCTGTTACATGAACTTTTCTTTCAACAACATTCGATAAATATTTGGAAATGGAGGACACTTATTACTGAAGCTTCACAGGTGTAATTCTTTCCCCATTTTTTGCTTGATGTGCAGATTTAGCTGTTCAACAGCTGCTTTTTACTTAAATGCCAGGAACACCAGTCAATGTTAAAGGACATGTTCCATTGTACCCAGAGAAAATGACTGTTTCTTGCTCCCCAATCTACTCAGCAGTATTAGTAGTGTTGCAGCCAATGTTCCCTTTAAGATGCGCAACTGTGCATTTGTCACACTCTCAGCGCATAGGAAAACAGATCCAGCGCAGTGAACTACAGCTGATGTCTTTTTTTTTTTCAAACACTGCACACTGCCTCTAACAAAGAGCTGCTGCTCAGCCACACCAGGCCACACACTACTTTGTAGTTTACCTGACACTGACCCTGTCCATTTAAAAGGGCTACACTAATAATTACAAACACTGAGGTATGTGAATAATCGAAGAAAAAGTGGTGACACTGGACAAGATTTTCTCTTTTTTGAGTAAAAAATTCTGGTCTGATGCCAAAGTAAAAAGTACAGGAGGAGATGGTGTCTAATGTTAAAATTCTTGGCAGCTTGGCACAGCCTGTTTGAGGATTAAAGCACAGACGAAACATTGCTCAAAAAGCTAATTCTTTATTTTAAATATAGGAGGCAACATAACATTAACCCTAAAACAGTTTGGGAGCATAATTCAACTTTTCAACATACATTGTGAAAGATATTCTGCAAGCAATAATTCAGTTTTACACCAAGAAAAACAGATGGGGATATAACTGTGGGTTAAAAAAAGAAGAAACAAAGTTGGAAGTGAAATTTGAAATTTATAGTTAATAGTTGGCTTGGTATGTATTTGTAATGTATTTTTTTGTTTGTTGACATTTTCAGTGTAAGTTAGCAAAAACAAATTTTTTCTTAAAAATGTTCTGATGGGAATGTAATATAAACCTTTGAACGAGCCATGTAACTTCAATGGATGACACTGATTGACCACAGTGCATAAGTCTAACGTTGCTTACAGTGGTCTTAGTGTGTTTTCTTAGAGGTAAAAAATTAGAGGGAACAGTGGTTGCAATAATGTTTTTTTATGCAATTGTAGATGTTCAAAATTCACATGATCTGCTGTTTTATCAATGTGCAGTCAATTAATAGATGTCATACAGGCTCACTCCGACAGTTTTACAGAGAAACATACACTGATAATAGATGAGGTTTTGTCATGTCCGCCAGTTAGGACACAGTCACTGCCTCCACAAGTCCACAATGACAATGAACATCTGAGAACGGTCAAAGCTAAATGCAAATCTTGACTACCTTTGCTATTGCATATAATCCATAAATAATCAAATGGATCTTTCAGTATTTTCATCCACATAATGTACATCCTTCAATACATACCACAAACTGAGACTATATTCACACCGCAGGGCATGAATTTTTTCATGAAATCTTTTTATCCAGTTGTTCACATTACAACTACAAATGCGGCTTTTGTTGTGGACACAGCATGTCCGTGCCATCACATCCATGGACAAAACCTGGATGATACATTGGGCAGGCACACATCTGGGAGGTGACGTGTTTGTAAATGGCCACTCGCTGAGGTCTTGTCATAATGCATTTGTGGAGTTGTTCGACAAAACAGACATGCCACAAAAAGGCAACAGTGGACGAAGCAAGAACAAATATATATATATATATATATATATATATATATATATATATATATATATATATATATATAAAGTTTCAGTCATAGATGGAAACCTCAACTGTACAGGCATACAGTAAAATGTTTGAATCCATCAATTTTCTTAGTGGCTTTTTCTCACAAGGGTCGCGGGGAGTGCTGGAACCTATGCCAGCTGTCAACGAGCAGGAGGTGAGGTACACCCTGATCTCTTTGCCAGCCAATCAGAGCAAGACAAACACCCTTGCTCGCAATCAGACCTTGGGGAAATTTAGAGTGTCCAATTAATGTTGCGTGTTTTTGGGGTTTGGAAGGAAAACGGAGTGCCTGGAGCAAACCCACGCAGGCATGGGGAGAACATGCAAACTCCAAACAGGGAGGGCTGGGATTGAACCCGGGGTCCTCGGAACTGTGAGGCCAATGCTTTCCAGCTTTTCCACCGTGCTGCCAATGTTTGAATCAGAAATGGTAATTTACACAACCCAAAAAGCTTTGACTTGCTAACTAATTTAGTCAAAAGGAATTCAGACCTCTCAAAGGACATCTTTAAAGCTAGACACTTTTCTGACATGTCAGGGAAAAAAAGGTGTGTGGGGATGTGCGGGGGTCCTTTGGGCTCTCAGTGTGGCGAGCCGCAAAAACAGAACACTTAGCACTCATTTCTAGCCAATGCTCCAGTAATAGTTCAGTGGATATAAATGCATGTTGTTATCCCCTGCTTTATCATTTCGCCATATTGTTTTTCACTCCAACTGCCTCTACAGCCAACATAAGAATCTCATTTGATCATATTTACATTTGCTTTTGCTTCAAACCGCAGACACGAAAGCAATTACTGCTTCAAGTTGCCTTCTGCCAAAGAGCGACACACAAGTCATCCTTGCAAAACTGCAGTGGCTTCCTACCCGGGATGCGGGTGACATTTAAGCACTTGTCTCCCCCTGTGAGCATGGCTCGCTATATTTCGAAGCAAAGACCTGATTATGACAAACATGGCCTTTAAAAGAGTCATTTGACCAGTGACAATCCCAACAAAATAACATTTATCAGACTTTAATACAAGGCTTCCTTAATTCCACACATCATAGTAAAATGCCAACTAGTAAATTATAGCGTAATCTAAAATCACAAAAGCAATGAAATAGTAATGGAAGTATAATCTGGAAGTTGTGTTCAAAGCACAGACAAAGCACCACACATACAGTGGGAATAATAAAGGCCATCAAAACTCTTTGGAAAAAACATTGCAGTGTTCAGGTAGTGAGCGCCTGCCTGTGTACTCTCATGATGCCATTTTGACTCCACCTGGAATCTAAGGTAGAGACCAGCGAAGACTAAGATAAAGAGTTCAGCGGGATCTCAGCGGTGGAACTTGTCACCGCCGTAGCGATGACACCTGGACACCCCCTGGCTCCACTATTGTGTGTGTGTGTGTGTGTGTGTGTGTATATATATATATATATATATATATACATATATATATATATATATATATAGGAATAAGTCACACATGGTCATTCATTTCGGTCTGTGTGATGACAGTTAAATAAAAAAAAAAACACTCCTGTACACCTCCATATTTTAATGAGATCCAAAAATAAGATAAAAGAGCTGTATTGAATATTGTTTGTTTTTTAAGGTGTAACAATGCTGCAATGTTTTTACTGTCACCAATTAGTCCTCCAACTATTATACTCTGCTAACACTGAATATACCAATTTGCGTTTACATAGATGTACATAGTTAGCATTGTTGGAACTTGGGACTATATTTTGCTTGACCTAAACATTAGAAACAAATATCAGAAATGTGCAGGGTACTTTTATACCACTCGCAAATTACAATCACATCAATAACTATGTATTTAAATATTTTATGAATTCTTTTGAATCCAACTTCTATTGAATCTCAGATTACACAGGTGCACTGAAGAGAGTATTTTCAAGCATAATACCATCAAATTAACAGGAAATTTAGGTTGACCCACATGTAGTTGAACTTAATGTAAAACTGCCCAAGACCTGCTACAATAGTGAGCAAATAATGCAATCAATTGATTACGTTAAATTGAATTTATGTAGCCCCTTTGTTAAAATGCACAAAAAAGAAAAAAAACATTACTTTAAGCAATTTATGTTTATCAACACTATTAAGTTAACTCTTAAATAACACAGTTTAAAATTGATTGTGTTGTTCAAACTGGGATGCAATTTGTCGCATTTCCATATGTATGTGAAAAGCCAGCATAAAAATTTCCACAGAAGACTGCTCAAGGGACAAATGCAGGAGAGGATTAGCAGAATCGGCACACTTGCTTTGCACTGTTGGTTAAATTACCCAAAGTTACTGCTGCGTAAAAAAGACAACTAAAGCAATTACTTTTTTTTTTTTTTTTTAACGCTTGGCCAAGTTTCAAAGTCTGGAGGCAGACAAACCTTGACATAGAAACACCAATTATAACCAGGTGGCCGTAAACAAGAAACATTTCTAAGTCTGGACAGACATGCCCAAGAAAGTTCACTGAGGATTTTTTTTTTTTTAACACACATTAAAATCATTCTGATGCAGTTGTTGTAGCAGTGATTTGAACATAGAGGGTACAATGTTTTACTTCTTGTAGACAGTACAATCAAGTCCCTCCAATCAAAGCTGTTTACAATCGGTGAAGCACTGCAACATGTGGCACTTGAAGTTTCTTAAGAAGACACAATTCGTGGGGATTATCAGGAATGACATGGATTAAAGGTTTTATAGTTTAATTTTATGTCATCCTTTTGAGTTCTTATTGGGTATATTTTACATATGATTTATGACTTCTGCTTTTCAGTGTTTCTTCTGCTGTCCAGTTACAGCAAAATGTAGAATATTGAGAGATGCCAATGAACAGCAACACAAATGTCTATAAATGCTTTTTTGTCTTCAATTACCATTCTACTTCCCATAAAGTCCTATGGGCTACTCATTACTGAAGCACTTGCCGTGCTGATGAATGACTACAATTTATTCCAGAAATTCTGCACGTGCGCTGTCAGTCCATTGAGCCAAAGCACCTCACTGAGGTTTGCGTTTCATACATTTTCGAGTGCAAAACCACCAGAGGTACAAATACCGTTCCGACTAGCAATGTATTCATTTGCTTTCGTTGACAGCTCTTGTTATTTATTCGACTCTTGTTTATGCTTAATTCAAAATGCATAATACTTGAAAGCACACACAGTAATGAGTGTAATTACTTATTCATCATGTTGAAACACTATTTGTCCAAAATTAATTTTCCTAGCCCGATTTGAAATTTCTCACCATCCTAACTGCTGGTAGAGGCACCCCTGACCTGAATGTGAGTGATGTTAAAAGCATTTTAGTGTAGGGAGGTGCTTTTTGTTACTTTGCAGCAGCTCTTCGGCTTGCAGCCCCAATATAGATTTCACGTGCCCTGAGTAGAGAGTGGGCATTGTGAGAAAAGCTTTCACTCAGTATGTGTCCCTCCTGTGAGAACACAATACAAATTGGAAATCTTAAACACCAAAAGAACGTCTTGTTACTTGGGCATATGAAGCCAACCATGACTCTTTTTTTTAAATCTTTTTTGCATTGCAGGCCGTCATGAGAAATACAACATTTATCGTGCATAACTTTGGCATACCTCAGAATTCACTTCAGTGGGCATTAAAAGTCAAACTGCACGTGTAATGGTGTGATGTTGTGCGCTACAATAGGAACAGGACGTGGAAGTGCACTTTTATTTTGAAAGGCAGCACTTTCTCTGTCATTTCTTTCTTTTTTGTTCTTTTCAACATCATTGATTGTATAAGGACTTGTGCTTAAAAGTGTTCGTTGTAGGTGGGGGAAATGCTGTTGAATTGTTGGTGGAAGATCTGAGAAACACAGGAAGTAGGGTGTGTGCTTTATTTTGAAGCCACACTTATTGTTACTACTTCCTCTTGTTTGTGAGATACCTGGTGTAAGCTATGCATTTTGTTCTCCTCCACGTAGTTTCATTGTTTTGTTATAGAATGTGAATATAAGTTAGTTTAAAAGGTTTGCAAAGCAGGTGTAGTCACAGAGGTACAATGTTGAATATGTTTCATTGATTTTAAGCATAAACTTGCGAGTTGGAGGTAGGAGTGGCAAGGTTGCTGTGTGTGCGTTGGTGAGAACAGTGCGGTTTGTTCGGTGCGAATGAGTGTCAGCAGAAAGTGCGTGGTGATCGTATTCATGATGTTGCAGAGTTTTGAGTGTAATTGTGAAGTGAAATTTGTGAACATCTGTGAATGGGTCTCCTTTATATCACAGAGAGGATTAAAACATGTTGAGACCAGCCAACGTGTCTATCTTCTCATTCATCATGCCAAAAAATACACAACACAGAGTTCGACCCACTACACACGCATTTGTTCTTTTTGTTTGTTATTTTTGAAGCATTTTGGAACACCTTTTTCCAAATATAGGAGCAGCCCCAACAAGGGTGTCACAAGAAGAATAGAGAGAAAAAAACAAGGAGAAAATACAACGATCTAACGATAAAAACTCACACAGAAAGCAGCGGTCCTGCATCAACATATTCATTGACACTTGTGATCAAAGAGTTTGTTTTTACATTGAACATTAAGAAATACTGACCACTGAGTGTTTTAACCACTTACTACAGTGGAAATTTTATTTTCAACACAACCATGACAGCTAGGACTATTACAAAGCTATCTTCAAGAATTCTCACTCCAATTACAGTAAATAGTTACATTTTTAGGATGATGCCAGTTTAGCAAACCAAATATTGTCCACGTCCTACATGTTGACAAATCAAAAGTGATGGCGTCAAAGGTCAAAAGCACTTCCTTATAAAAGTTAAAGTGAGTGCCCTCATTCTGCCATGTGTGAATTGTGTTCATGGTTTAATTTACTTCTTGCTTCGTAAAACGCCTCATCCACGTCCAGCAGTCAGGCTTATGAGCTTTGCCAGCTGCTGGGAGCCAAACGGCAGTGACACTGGCTCAAAGTAGAACCATACATACTGTAGCTAATCATTTTGGGGACTATGGGAAACACCATCATGCCCCCATCCCGTGCCCCTAGATGTAATTCAGACCACTTCGACCTGCTTTTGAAATCTTTACAATTATCTGAGCGTTAAAGTTCGCCAATTAAATATTAACCACCAAAGATTTTGAATATTATTGTTTATCGTCATCTAAAAAGTAGTAGTGGATTTGAGAAAATTCCATATAAAGGCCATAAAATGCTTGAGGATTAAACAACAGAATTGATTTAACACTTTTACTGAAATTGATAAGAATATAATCAACAATCAATATAGTTCACTATTTCAACCACTTATATACTCACATTTTGGTGATGAAAAGTGTCACTCTTCACTTTATCCCTATATTGTACTTGGCTGACACTGAAAGCAGTTATTGCTATTGGCAAGGGCATCATAATACAGTATTACATTTTTACAAGGGATGAAGTGAAATCATTCAATTTTCAATTTAATTCAATTTTTTTAAAAGTCAAGATCAAATCAATTCATTTATCCTGACATTTAGGCCCAAGTTGTTAAGTTTTTAGCTGCATACAATGTCATGCTGGTCACATGACAGAATAATGTATTTATTGTGTTTAGTGGATAATGCCGATGATAAAAAAAATTTCTGAAAAATTGTATACTAAATTGCAATACCAATGTTTAACAGAAGCAAAAAAAAAAAAAAAAAAAAAAAAAACCAACTCGCAATTAAAATTATTTTCCCAAATTGTTCAACCCGACACATGACTAGCTAGCAATAATTGGTTATTGGACATTGTAAATGTTATCAACTTCCCTGAGTGCTAAGTGTGGCCACATTAACACGTTATCTTGTGGCTAACTACATACAAGTGACTAGATTTTTATACTGTTTATCCACATTGACTAAGAGTTTACATGACTCAGTGTAAACATCTCAGCTGTTGTTGTTTTTTTAATGCCAAATACTGTGGGATCATTGACTCAAACAGACATTGTCGCAAATGCAACCTGCAGCAACTTGAGGCCAATGATCCATTGCACACCACATTACAGTTTTTCATAACTTCTACAGTATATATTCTAACTAAGGGATAGGCAGGTGAAAAAGTCAAACACAAAAGTAACAAAAGAACCATTTTATTTGGATGGTGTATGGGCACAAACCGTAGCAAATCAGTAAAAGAGGGAGCTTTGCCCACAAGGTTGAGATGAGTAAACATCACTTTCCATACAAGGAAGAGTAATCCACTGTAGTGCTGACCCTGGAGAACTCTGAGATTGTATCAAAAGCCAAAAGGACTTTCAACAGAGAGATTTTTAAGCATAGAAAGAAAGCAGTAGGCGTAAGCCTCAGGCACACGAGGAACCAAGGAGTCACAAACGCTGCGCACTAAGACAAAGCAAAATAGAATATAATTCAAATATACACTAAATGCTGTATGAGCTCTCAAGCAAAGATTTCAGGAACTACATATGTGTCAGTGATATCCTGTGAATGACCAGTACATATTTAGAAGCACATAATAGTTTTTTTCATAATTTTCCACCTAAAAATGTGACAGCTGATAGCTGCAGCGGTTCCCTCATTTTCCTCTTCACAACTCTATCTTGAAATATGCTGAAACCCATCACCGACACTGCAAGCTAACATCTGATGTCTCTACTGTGGGGACAGGCTTCAAATAGCTTTTCACATTACCCTCTGTTTCACAGTGGCCACGCATTTTCAAAGGCTAGTTCTGAATATTTGTCAAGCCAGGTTGATGCTTTCATTGAGTAATGTTACAGTATACGAGAGACATAGCCTTTCTAGTGCAAGAACAGAGTGTCAAATTCAAATGGGCCATAAAAAAGAAAGGCAGTCAAAGTGCTTTTGAGCAGGAATTCAAAGATGGGAGCTTCCTGAAATATTAAACGAAGCGGGATGTGCAGCATTTTAACACATTCATACAATGTAGTCAAATGTGAGGGACCATTAAGCAACCCTGGTTGAAATGATTGGTGGCCTCTGTCACAGCCCACTGGTGCCAAATTTAAGATTACTGGTCTCATAAATTGCATTTCTTGTCACCTTTCTGTGCAGTATGTCATGTTTCTACTTGGAAATTACTTGACAGGACAAAAAAAAAAATGATTTTTTTTTTTCAAAATTCATTTATCAGCAGTGTGATGTTACTGATGGCTATCCAATTTTAATAAAGACGGGATACTCACCAGCTATTTCATAAGCTTAAGTAGGTACAAGAAATGTAACAGGTACTGTTTAGGACTATCTTAAACTTGGTGCTTTGATTTTACTCAAAATGAATAAAAACAAACTACAAATGAATAAATGACTGTTACCCACTCATTAATACTAAAATACCCCTCCCCCATTATTAATCAGCTGCTGAATTAAATGGGTGTCATTAAAAATATAGTATTTTATAACCTAAAAATACCAGAATTTTAGAAATGCATTGCACATTATTGAGAGCCCGTTCAACACAATGGTTTTTGGTACATTAGTGCAAGATAACCTCATGGTGGAAAGTAAGTTCTACACCAGTGAAAAATTGTTATTTTAAGATGGACAATATAAAACTGAACCTTGTTGTCTCTGCAAATTCTACATTTTTGATACAGCATCAGCAGCTCTCATAAAATGTGTATGTAAAGTGTCAATCTTTGAGTATATTTAAACATAATTTAAGCCCCTGGGCAGAGGTTGGGGGACCCTGCACGCATCAGCATGGTTTCAAAGTATTAGGCTCACAGAATTAAAAGTGTTGATGCAGAAATATAATACAGTGGCTTAAACCAATCAAAAACAACTTTAGACTTAGGACTTGAGACTTAATGCGCTAGGCATACTGGATATCCTGCTCACGGACTGAGCAGAGAGAAGTCTGATCTCATTATTCTCATATGTGGGGTATCTGACAGGAACAGAAGGTCAAAAGTTCTAATGAGATACTTGTAAACAGCGAGAGGCTTCCGTACTGTGGCTAAGAAAAAAAAAAAAAAACTATTCAGAACCAGATCGAGTGCCCTTTTGTATTTGATGGCATAATTAAAAATGTGACAAAGAATATGATTTACCAGAGCGCCGGTTGACCCTCCCAACTTATCATCACTCACCTCATCGCCCACCACTGCTCCAAATATCTGCCTAAATGATGAAAATAAGGAGTTGAAAAATCAGAACACCACATCAGAGACTTGGCATTTCCAAAGGCTTTATACATTCATAATTTGTAGACCAAAATATAAGATTTATTGACTGAAGGTCATTCAAATGTTTGTCTCGCTGTTTTACTTTTTTTTTTTTTTTTTTTTACATAAGAACTAGAAGAATAGAAAAAAAATGGGACCACAAATAATATAGAGTGCATAGAGTTTAAAAATACCCTTGTCTGTTTTCATTTAAGAAGTAATTTTTGGCTTCTTCTTGTCAGGGGTTGCCACAATGAGTTACTTGCAATGTTCTCTCTAAGCTGTGCAACTAGGCATTTGCGCACCTGTCGCACAGTCTCAGCGCAGAGGAAAACAGGTCCAGCGCAGTGAACTACAGCCTGATGTGTTTTTTTTTTTGTTTTGTTTTTACTTTGGGTTCAGACCAGACCGTTCTCACTCAATAAAAACAGAAAATCTCATCCAGTTTCACCATTTTTTCTTCTATTATTCACAAAACCCAGTGTTTGTAATTATGAGCGTATCCCTTTAAAACGGAGGGGGGCAGTGTCAGGTAAAATAGGAAGTAGAGTGTGTGGCCTGGTGTGGCCGAGCAGCAGCCAGAATGAGATGGTTTGTAATTTTAAATTTTCACCTTGGCACAGCCTGCTTGAGGATGAAAGCACAGATGATACACTGTCCAACAAGTAAATTCTGTTTTTTAAATATAGGAGGCAACATAACAATAACCTTAAAACTGTTTGGGAGCATCATTCAGCTTTCAACATGCATTGCGAAAGTTATTCTGGAAGCACTAAATCAGTTTTACACTAAGAAAAACAAATGGGGACATCATTGTGGGTTAAAACAAAAAAAGGAACAATGTTGGAAGCGACATTTCAAATTTGTAGTTAATAGTTGGCTTGGTATGCATTTGTATTGTGATGTATTTTTTTGTTTGTTGACATTTTCAGTGTAAGTTTGCAAAATCACAAAATTGTTCTTAAAAATGTTCTGAGGGGAATGTAATCTGAACCTTTTAATGAGGTATGTAACTTCAATGGATGACACTGATTGACCACAGTGCATAAGTCTGATGTTGCTCAGAATGGTCAAAAGAAGCGCACACGGCCTTTGTTTGCTCAGACATGTCAAAAATTAAAGGAAACATCGGTAACTTGGCATAGTTTTCATACCAGATGGCCAACCTGTTGAGTAAAATCCACTCACATGTTCTTAATCATATTTTCCTGGACATATACAGTACCTAACTAACTAAAATAGGACCAAAATACTAGGAATCCTGAAAAGCTATCTGACTGATAAAAATGGGGCCAATATTTAGAAAAAAATGAAGTCATACTTATTGGTCGGATACCTAAAATGAAATCACACATATTGGTCTGCTACCCAAAATAATAACGACAGAGGAGCAAATAGGGATGATTTGGTTGCATGCCGAAACACGGTTGGCTAACTGCTAAGGTAACAACAGCTACCTTCTGCAGAAAATCATTCCTAAATTCCAATGTTCACTCACAAGACAAAAAATATGACCATCTACAAATTGAATGGCCGTCAAAACACACAAATGATCTTGATGATTTGCTTGGCAAAAACACTCCTTCTCACCTATCAATATTTGCTCAGCGACAAATTCAAACATCTTTAATGAAACATTGCTGTGTGACTGGTGGCATGCTGAACAACTGGTTAGCGCATCTGCCTTCCAGTTTTTAGGACAAGGGCTCAAATGCCAGCCCCACCTGTGTGGAGTCTGCATGTCCTCTCTTTCCATGTGTGGTTTTCTAAGGGCACTCTGGTTTCTGCCCACAGGCCAAAAACATATGATTAATGAAGGCTCTAGATTGCCCATAGATGTGATTTTGGGTGCAAATAGTTGTTTGGCTCTTTGTGCCCTGTGATTAACTGGCAACTAGTTAATGTTGTACCCCACCTTCTGCCTAAAAATAGCTGGGACAGACTTCAGCACTCCCACATCCCTTATGAGGATAATTGATAAGATCCATATAATATGGATAGATGCCATGTAAATGGCTTGAAACCAGTTCAAGGTGTACTCCGCCTCTCGCCCAGTGTTAGATGGGATGGGGCTGCAACAAACTTGCAACCCTAGTGAGGATAAGCGGGACAGAAAATGGTGGATGTTTTTTTATAATAAAATAATGCCTGGTAGGTTGATTATAGATTTAAAAGTTTCCTTCAGTGTGAATAACAGTGATTTGTTGTTTATCCATCATTGCCCTGCGACTGGCTGGCAACCAGCCCCACCTACCACTTGCTTAAAGTCACCTGCAACTCTAATGAAAAGAAGCAAAGTGATCTATCACGTCCAGGCTGGAGGATTGAACACGGTCCATTTAAAGTTTTTAAACACACCATTAGGAAAGATTTTAACCCTAGAGAACCCATGGGGTCACATATGACCCAATGTAATTAATGGCACATTGTATAAACACGACACAACACAGTTACTCTTTTCACCCTTAAAGCCCAATGTCTCACATGTGTCTCCATTAAATGCATTGTTTTTTGATAGGTCAGGCCCGCTGGGTCATACATGACCCATTATCTAAACCAGAAGTAAACTAGTAAATTTTTCCAAATGTGGTGTTTTTGTGTTCCTTTCATGCTTATTCATTAATTTAGTTAGTACATAAAATTTTAAAAGAGGATTTGGATGTCTTGGGATCTCTAGAGTTAAACTCAGAGGGAGACATCATGGATATCTTTTTCATAGATTTGTGTATTGGAATCATGTCTATACAATATATTATTTGCTTCTGCCTTGTTTAGCGCCTGAAACACTTATTTCTTTCATTCATTTTATGTACTGCTTATCCTCACTATGTCCGTAGGAGTGCTCGATCCTATCCCTGCAATTATTGTGTGAGAGGCGGACTACCTCCATATTTGATCACCAGCCAATCAGATGGTACATACTGGCTAAACACCCATTTGGATTTAGGATCACACCTACGGGCAATTTCAAGTCTTTAATCAAACTACAAGGCATGTTTTGGGGATGTGGGAGGAAACTGGACTTTATGGCGAAAACCTACGCAGACAAGGGGGAGAACATGCAAAATCCACGCAGCCGGCGCCAGGATTTGAATCTTGGTCCTCAGAACTGTGAGGTAGAAGTGCTAACTAGTCCCCACCGTGCCCCTCAAAATACTTTCATTTTTTAAAACACCAGCCTGCTTTGAAATTGTGTGGGTCTGCGGTGTGGGAAAAGTGCAAGTACAGCAAGGACAAACATGAAGACAAGGTGACATGGAGCAGAGCAGCTTTCTAATGATTTGTACAGCTGACTACAGCTAGTCCAGTGCACACAAATACAAAAATATTTATTTATTATTGAGGTGAGAAGGTAGAAGGGCTGACCACAATACAAACTTTAAAAAAAAAAATCTCTGTTATATAGAGTATTACTCACAGAAACCACAAAGTTTTTAAAGCACAACGCTAAATACTTGATGAGAAAATTAATTTCAGGAACACCGTTGTTTTTTTAAGGTGGGTTGATATCATGAATACATTTCTTTTCTCACATGTAACAAATGATGCACTGAGTCATTCATCGTGTTGTGGTTCCTGCAGTTAACCGTCATGCAGTCTGCGTGGGATCTTTTCCTCCTCAGTGACTGTGTCAGTGTGAATGGGGGACTGGATATACTGTATTTAACTTGTGGTTGATTAGGAAAGGTCCAGGTTGTAGTCAGCTCAAAGACAATAAAAACAGAATACATTTTACAAAAAAAAAATGCATGGTTGACTTCCCGTGTTGGACTGAACAACAGATTTGTCACGAATGATCCCTCACTGGGTGCAACTGGACATATTGAAAAGGAAAAATCTGGAATAATGGAAATAATAGTGAAGCCTTTTCTTGGCCTAAAAAAATATAACTCATGGGTGATTGGATTGGTCTTATAAAAACAACTAACCCTGAGATCAACCCCATGTCAGCATTATGCAGTGCCTACATATATACACTACTACAAAGTCCAAACACAACAATAAACCTATTGTTTAGATTATTATTCAAACATAAGTGTGCATAGGCATCAATCATAAACTATATTTGTAAAATAAGACCATATTAAATCCTATTGCACTATGTTTCAGTCCTTCATGTCAGCCTTTGGTCAAAAAATAAAAAAGCACAGGCCAATGACCACTACCCACAAGCGAAGCCATGAGTCCCTCCACATAGGGCAGGACACGGCAAGCCGGAACTGGCGCTGGACAGTCCATTCATCACAACATGTCCTGAAGCACTGTTCTGTCCCAGTGGGTGTGCTAGGAAACCATGGATGAAGGGAGGACATGTTTGAACAGATATCCCAAGGCCATGAGACTGGCTATAGTAACAGCAGAGAACATATTGTACATTAGGGATGAACAAGATATACCAGTGATCTACAAATATATGACGGAAAATCTGAATTTTAAAACTGAATCAATTTAAAAAAAAAAAAAAACAACAACACGTGATTCTTCGTCAAATATCAATTGCCAAAATGAAGCTGATCAGGTAAAGAGAATTGATACAATTGCTTTTCATTTTGAACCAGAATACTTTTGTTTTCAAGTTACAAATGGACTAAAAGGAGGTTCTAAAGAAAAATTTCAGTCACTCAAAAGGCCATTTTCATGAGATGCTCCTAGACAGATTGAATCCTTGGCCGATACATCAAGAAGACATGTTCTTTGATAACAATATTGAATTGTCACTAGCTTGATAAGAGATGGACCCTTACATTTCTATTAAAAGAAAGGACGGACCTAGATGATATCAAATAAACTGCACAAAATGAAAATGCAAGTGTGCGTTTGCGACTATATGTATGTACCTAATGGCACACTTTCTCACAGGCCTTATGGCAATGTGAAAAGGGGGGCTATAGGGTTGCCTTTGACAAACTGGCCTAATAAAATCCAGCATCTGGTGCATTAGTCTGTAACCACAGATATGAAGCGGTACAAGCTTGTGTAATCACTCCGTGCCCCCATTTGATCCACAGAAAAGGCCTCAATTACAGTGGGAAAATACATTAGCAATGCTTTTCACCAAAGATTGCTTTGCTCGTGTTGTTGCTTGAGAGTAACAGCTCCACTGAGAACTAAATGTTATTAATTAGTTTGCAGAAATATTCATAATTTACACCACATATAAGAATTCATTATATTCAGAGAAATATTCTTTTTATAGGGCAAAATAACATTTAAACACTGATTGATCTATTACTACATATTTTTAAATTAAAAAAGAAAACTGATAACACAAATTTTACAAGATTAACTCAATATTACTTCATTGATTTTTGTCAAAACTTTAAAGGGAAGTAGAGAATGAGGTAAATAGTCATTATATTTTGTTTGTGAATGGAGGAATTCTATTGCCCATGACTGCCGCATTGTCTGCAAAGCACGAGAGAGCAATGGCGAGATGTACATAAAGGCAACAAAACCCACAAACGTCAAGGCAACAAAACCCACAAACATAGCACATACACAAATGGTCACCCAATCTTAAAAGATAGGCCTTGGCTGACAGAGTTCTTAGAATCAGCACTAATGGCCAAGTATGTAACAACACACAATGAATTTGTCTCCAGCAGTCGCTGCCGCCCTGGTATGACATTCAGAACAAACAAACTAACAAGAACAAAGAACAAGAGACATTCAGTTAATAGGAACTATTCCTTATAAGAGTCACGGATTTGCAAGATGCAGTGTCTTTTTCATTTAGAGCAGTTAAGAGTGTGTCAATGCTCCACATTAAGTTAAACATACACAGAGTGCCCTTACGCATTTGTGTAATCTCTGCTCTACTGATTAGCATCGAAGTGTGTTTTTGTTTGGGTTTAGTTGTTTTTTCCATGTTTTTCATGTCCATTGCTCATTTAGTGTCATTTTGTCTCGAGCTATTTCTCGTCAGCCTTCTACCTTGTGTCAACCAATCAGCTCGCTCATCCACTCGTGTATTGTCCAGGTGTTCCATATTGTCTCGGGAATCTGTTTGTATTTAATTCCCTGGTTGCTTTCAGTTTATTGTCATTATCATTTGTCATATGTCAAAGGTAATCTTCTCTCACCCTATGTTTTCATATCCCGTCATGTTGATTTGTGCTCAGTAGTTTGGTTTTCATGTTTCTTTGTTACTTAGAAGGTATATTTTTTTTAACTTTGTTCAGTTAATATAGAGTTTTCGATGTGCCTTATTTTCCATCTTTTTTTTAAATTAAATATCATTTTTAAGACGACTGCACTCCTACCTTGGCTCTCTGCTTGAGCAGCTGTGTCCTAATGGTTAAGATCATTGCCTGACACCGTGGGGGCCTATCTTCAAGACCCTGACTGGCCCATCCCCGGGACTCAAGGTAGTGGTGTCCTTGAGCAAAACACTGATACCCTGAACTCCTCCCGATGCGTTTCAGCTACCCCCTGCTCCCGTGTGCTCTTCTAACAAATGTGTGTGCTCATTGTGATGGGTGAAATGCAAAGAACAAATTTTGTGTGTATGCATGTTAATGACAATAAAGATGATGCTTCATTCTTTTTCTTCTTTTGCTTCCCTGCACTTGGGTCCTCCACTTCATTCCCTCCATGGAAAAGGGGAGTGTGGATGTAAATCCACTATACCTGAAAGCCACCTGACTATAAGACTCAAATGATCTCCAGGATGGCTCAGTGCTGACTACATTAGGACCTTTAGGCAGGAAATTGATTAACCCAGTCATTGAAATGTAAAGGGTACAGGCTTAACATGGCAAAGACATAACTCTAAGAGTGTACAAGACCAGTCCCGGAATGAAAGCAATCCCACATTACAACTACCTAATATGAAAAAGAGATTATCATTTTATCTGTATATCATTTTGGAATGGATGACCATTTGGTTTAATTGAAATGTAAATCTGGGCAATGAACTGCGCAGATTGTCACTAAGACAGACTGATGATGATTATTCATTCTACCAACATGGGCATCATAGCAACCCTTTCACTTTCTGTTTTACTGTGCTCGGAAATACAGTAAGTGAAAAAAAAATTGGGCTACTCCTATTTGAACCTGAAAAAAAAAGAAATGAACTACACAATATGCCCTCCTGCACGCCAAATAGATAATAATAGAACATTTACAGTACCTTGTGGAGCTGTCGATTGCTCATTTTAGTAAGATGTGTCGCAGTAACAAAAATTATGTTTTCTTTCAAACCCTGTTAGAAATATGAAAAGATTTGCTAAGTATAGAAGGCAAATGTTTATAATCAGGTTATCCATTTCCCTCTAGTGTAACCTATTTGCAATTCTCAACAATTCAGTACTGGCAGTTCTGAGTACTTTGAATAATCCTTCATCAAATATGAACTCATCCCTATCCCTCTACATAAATGTTTTTTTTTCTCACTCTGTACACAAAACTAAGCCTTCACTAAATCAAACATGCCTTCCCTAAATCCAACATGGATAAACCAACATTCAACTAACAAATATATCCACCTGCAAACAAGTCAAACCTTTTGACCTGTATCTGCTGCATTCTCTGACCAAATTTTACAAAGCCATTAAAAAGCCTTTCCATTCCTTGTGTTACACAGGAGTACCCCCATTTGTGACGTATTGCATGCAAACATCACCATTGATCTTTAAGAGCTTAAATCTCACCCAAGTGCGGGCGAGCATGGCAAGTCCCATTAGAGCCAAGCTGTTGTCTTTATAGAGGAAGAGGAAAATGTTTGTATGACAGTGTAAAAATAGCATGCTGCGACAATAGACCAACATGATCACGCTCGCGAAATGCAATGCCGAAACAAATATGTGTTGCGTGTGTATCGATAGATAGATAGATAGATAGATAGATAGATAGATAGATAGATAGATAGATAGATAGATAGATAGATAGATAGATAGATAGATAGATAGATAGATAGATAGATAGATAGATAGATAGATAGATAGATAGATGACCAGAACCCTTTCTAGAGCTGGTCAAACTAAATCAGAAGAAGAGCCTTTGTGAGAGACTGTGGCTGAGCACCAGAGATACAGTCGGGAGATGGGAGAAAGTTCTAGAAGGTCAACCATCAGTGCAGCCCTCCACCGATCAAGGTGTTATGGTAAAGTGGTCTGGCGGACATCTCTCCTCTGTGCAAGATCCATGAAAACCTGCAGGGAGTTTGCAAAAAAAAATAAAAAAATCTGAAGGACTCCAAGATCATGAGGAATAACATTCGCTGGTCTGGTGAGACCAACGTAGAACTTGTTGGCCTTAATTATGAGTGGTACGTGTGGAGAATAGCAGGCACTGGTCATCACCTGACCAATACAGTCCCAACAAGGATGGTGATGGCAGCATCATGCTGTTGGGGTGATTTTCAGCTTCAAGGGCAAGATGACAGGGAAATCCTGGACGAAAATGCTTTCCAGAGTACTCAAGACCTCAGAATGGGCTGAAGGTTCCCCTTCCAATAAGACAATGACTCGAAGCACATACCTAAAATACCGAAAAAGTGGCTTCTGAACAACTTCGTGACTGTTCTTGAATGGGCCAGCCAGAGCCCTGACTTAAAGCCAATTGAGAATCCCTGCAGAGACCTGAAAATGGCTGTCCAGCAACATTTACCATTCATCCTGACAGAACTGAAGAGGATCTGCAGTTGAAAGACTGGAAGCTGAAAAGGGTCCTTCGACTAAGTACTGAGAAAAGGGTCTGTATACTTATGGCTGTGTGATATTTCAAATTTTTCTTTTTTAATAAAACAGCAAAAATTTCAACAGTTCAATTTTTTCTGTCGATATGCGGTGCTCTGTGCACATTAATGACGAAAACATCCATTCATCCAACCATTTTCTGAGCCGCTTCGCCTTGCAAGGGTCATGGGAGTCCTGGAGCCTAGCCTACCTAGTTTTATCGACTTGTTCTTGGCTTATTGGTCTATTCTGCCAATATTGATAGCGATTTTCAAGTAGTTTTTTGGGCAGAATCTTACAAGGCATTTGATATGTTAGACCATACTTTTTTCTTTTTTTTTCATTTTGAGCTCACCAGACTTTTGGTTTTGGGAAAAAAATTGTCAACCATTGAAATGTTTTATAAAGTTGTTTTACATTATTTCGAAATAATACTCATAGATTTTGGGTTTTGAGATCAGTCCGACAAGGATGTAAAATTGCTCCTTTCTTATTTTTGATTGCGGAGCAATTTCTGTCGGCGGCACGGTGGCGAAGCTGGAAAGTGTTGGCCTCACAGTTCTGAGGTCCCGAGTTCCATCCCGGCCCTTCCTGTGTGGAGTTTGCATGTTCTCCCCATGCTTGCATGGGTTTCTTCCGGGCACTCCAGTTTCCTCCTACATCCCAAAAACATGCAACATTAATTGGACACTCTAAATTGCCCCTAATTGTGATTGTTAGCCCGGATATTTGTCTCGATGTGCCCTGCAATTGGCTGGCAACCAGTTCAGGGTGTACCCCGCCTACTGCCCATTTACAGCTGGGATAGGCTCCAGCACTCCTACAACTCCCGTGAGGATAAGCAGCTAAGAAAATGGATGGATGGATGGATGGATGGATGGATGGATGGATGGATGGATGGATGGATGGATGGATGATGGATGGATGGATGGATGGATTGTTGGATGGATGGATGGATGGATGGATGGATGGATGGATGGATGGATGGATGGATGGATGAATCAATGGATGAATGTACCTGTACTTATACCTGTGACTACTGACAATGTAACAAATATAGAGATTTTTGTCACAGTTAGTCATGGTATAACTTTCATATAGTTATTTATTTGTGTTTAAATAAACAAAGATAAAGTATGTAGTGGACAACCAAGGCTACCTTTTTTTGCTTTACAGCTATTTGTTATGTATTGGTGAAAGGTGGTTGAGAGGAGTGTTTTATTTTGAAGAGCTAAAAGGCTTTTTTGCTCCATGAGAAGGAGGAAGGAGGTCATTTTCTGTTTCTTCCCTTCTGTCAAGTGGCTTTCAACAAGTAGTGCTCCACGGAATCTGCTTGACTTGAAATGAATATGGGACAATTTATTTTTCATCAAATGCCAGCAGTTGCAAAATTTGGGGAGAATATTGGGAACCTGCCATCCATATTGCCCTTCAAAAAGCCCTTGCCTTCAAAGATTAAAATGAGCGGAACCTCCACATTGTTTCACAGGCTGACGTTGGCAATTATTTTCATGAATTGATTTTAAAAAATGGAAAACATAATTAATTAATTAATTAATTTGGGGGGCCACAAAGCTGTTCCTAATTAATTTTAAATTGGACAAGACCAGGTATGTACAAATTATTATCTGTAGACTTGATGATTGTTGGACATAGATTTTCATCCTTTCCTTATGTCTTTGTTTAGGATGGATGGTGAAGTGATTTGGTAGAAAATAAAAGGCGCAATATGAAAACCAGGTTATTTATTTGTATCACTAGTACAGAGGTCTCTGAGGACCAAGGGCAACCATTGAATGTCAAACAACAGAAGGCTTATTATTCACAGGAAGTAAAAAATGTTTGTGGATGTGAACAATCACCATAAAAAGTTGCTGAAAAACAAATTGACATTCAGTCTGTGCTGACATTGTTACAGCTCTCTCAGATTATGTGCAATTTACGACTACAGAAGTGAAAATATTGCTTTATTTTCTTGTTTTTACATTGCATTTCAAATGTGTCGGAACACAAATGCCTCAACAACTTTTTATATGTATTTTCCTTTCCTTTTTATGGACAATGATTTCAGTATGTGTTCCATTGGAGATGGCACGTTTAGGGCTCCTATTGATTCTCATACAAGACACAAGTAAAACATTCACACCAGTATGACTGTCTTGGGCTTGTATTTCCTTCACCATTCTCCCGTGACATAAAATGGTTTAATGACAATAGTGATATGGAGTCACGATAGTATGATGATGAATGATCAACTCTACAGCAGCGAGATGACTGCCTGCCTGAAGATGCGTCCTTCTGTTCCAATAAAGACATCAAACTGGGATACAATGGGAACCAAGACAGTCAGTATTTGGATTAGTGTGGCGGTAACCAATATACTTTACACTCTTTACAATGTACACTGTACTTCAGGTTCACAAGGTTTATTATTTGACATCGTACTAACTGATTGTCAACAGGTTATACTTTGAAGAAAATCCCACTTCAAAAAAATCAGATGCTGGAAATGAAAGCAAGATACTATATATAAGGAAGTTATTGGCTGAAAGTATTGCCTGTCATCACATGTAGCAATAAACTTGTATTTTAAGTAGGACTGTGGACCCATCCATCCATTTTCTGTACCAATTATACTCACTTGTGTCGCAGGCCTGCTAGAGACTATCCCAACTATCTTCGGGTGAGGGGTGGGGTACATCCTGAACTTGTCGTCAGCCATTCACAGGACACATATAAACAACCATTAACACGCACATTTAAAACTGTGGGCAATTTAGAGTCTTCAATCAACCTACCATACCTGATTTTAGGATATGGAGGGAAAATGGAGTACCTGGAGAAAATACACAAAGTGGTTTCAACTACGGTCCTCAGAACTGTGAGGCAGATGTGCTCACCAATGCCACGGGACTGCAATTTGTCTCTCTAATTCAGCTTTGTTTTCAATTGGAAATAAGCTATTCTTCTTCTGTCACATCATTCGACCTTCTGAAGAAACGCTCCACTGCTTTTTATGAATTATTTTTGTTAGCTTCTGGGCTCACTTTTTCACTACCGTATTATGTGACCAAGATGGGCATCTTAACATATGTACATAGACAAATTATATTTTTTTCAGACACTAATGTCATTAAATTAGTAATGATCAGTAAATTGTATTTTGTTCGATCTCTCCATACAGCAATTATGAAATGTCCTAAATGGCTCAATAGAGTTTAGATATGGAATGTCTTAAACCTTCCTGATGAACTTGTTTTCTGCTTTAGGGTTTGCGCCAATGAAAATAAATCAACCTAGGGAACCTGTGCCAGGCCAAGCCATGACTTTCACAGATGAAATTTGTTAGGACATATGAGCACTTCCCATTTTTACTCAAAACTCAAGCCTTTCCAGTGTAAGCAAAAAGGTTCATCTTTGTCAGTCAATCACGTCTTGTCCCAAACTTATTTTAGGTTTGTCTCTGTTCTTTTTGGGTCAATTCCAATTTGATTTCATCATTTACTTTGCCAATATGGGATTTGAATTTTCTAGTCCTCCACTTGATCTTCTCGTGTCGCATCTGTACTTTATTCATGTTCTTGAGTCATCACTCTTCCCATCTGGACGACGTTGCTTTACGACCAGTTATTTTAGGCCAGACCTGGACAAAGTCGGCCGCTTGAGCTGCATCCGACCAGTCCAAATTATTTGAATGAACCTCACAGTCTTTCTGAAGTCATTCCATCTTCACTGCTTCTCCTCACAAGGGTCGTGGGGTGTGCTAGAGCCTATCCCAGCTGTCAACGGGCAGGAGGTGGGGTACACCCTGAACTGGTTGCCAGCCAATTGCAGGGCACATAGAGACAAACAGCAACATTCATAATCACAGCTCGGGGCAATTTAGAGCGTCCAATTAATGTTGCATGTTTTTGGGATGTGGGAGGAAACCGCACTGCCCGGAGAAAACCCACGCAGGCACGGGGAGAACATGCAAACTCCACCCAGGCGGGTCCGGAATTGAACCTGGGACCTCAGAACTGCGAGGCAAACGCTATACCAGCTGAACCGCCGTGCCACCTCTGAAGTCAATATAACACACTAATTATACAGTGCTATTATTCTGAAGGGGTGCTTTTAGTTTGATATAAACTGCACGTGTGGTAAACGAGAGCAAGAGCAGCACTTCTTGTTTTCCTTCCGGCTTTTCCCGTTAGGGGTCGCCACAGCGCATCATCTTTTTCCTTGTGCACCTATCTCCTGCATCTTCCTCTCTAACACCAACTGCCCTCATGTGTTCCCTCACAACATCGTTCAACCTTCCCTTTGGTCTTCCACTCACTCTTTTGCCTGGCACCTCAATCCTCATCAGACCTTTTACCTATTTACTCACTCTCTCTGTCCAAACCATCGAAGTCTGCTCTCTCGAACCTTGTCTTCAAAACATCTAACGTTGGCTGTCATTTCTAATCCTGTCCAATATGCGCACTCCTAGAAAGAACCACAACATCTTCATTTCCGCCCTCTCCAGT
Organism: Syngnathoides biaculeatus; assembly: GCF_019802595.1. Classification (NCBI taxonomy): domain Eukaryota; kingdom Metazoa; phylum Chordata; class Actinopteri; order Syngnathiformes; family Syngnathidae; genus Syngnathoides; species Syngnathoides biaculeatus. Next base: position 21,257,144 of record NC_084643.1, on the reverse strand, counting down.
GGTGCTTCCTCTTGTTCCTTCAGTGCCACTGTCTCTGATGGACGATTACAGCAGCACTTTTGTCTTCAATGTTGCCAATTTTGGTCTTGGTCGTAGATTTTTTTTTTTTTTTTGTCTGTTGGAGGGAAGAGGGACCCTGATCGTAGTTGAGTTCATATGGAGACATTTTTGTCATTCCAAATGATGATCTCTGGTCAACTGTGACATGACTTATTCCGATCAGGTGTGTATTTTCTTAATCAGAATGGCTGTGCAAAATCCTTACTTCATCGTGGATATGTCATGTCATTCCATCACTATCAAAAGGAATGTTACACCCATGTGAATCTGAATGAAATTGGATTCTGATTCACTCGGTTTATTCCAATTGAAGTATTTATATGGAGCACTTTCATTCCGTTTGGGTATCTACACCAATTGACCTTTGTGATCTGTCAATCACTTGTACAATAATAGGCAGTCAGATGGCTGCATTGTCTTAACCCCTGGCTTGACACGCTCCTCTCGGCGTATTGTCCCACAAGCAATGCTGGTTGTCAGTAGCGTGCGCTTGGAAAAGTTAATATTATGAAGAAAATGGTCCACAGATGTGTTTGGGGAACATGCAATTCTGATGAAAGATCTCCTGCTAGGTTACAAGGGGCCCGGTTGATTCATTTTCCAAAGCCTAAAACACAGTTGACGAAGTGTCTACGATGGATGATGGCTTGCGGAAGACCCCACGTACAACTAAATGTGGACAATATCTACAAACACAAGGCTGTAAATTCGAAGCTAAGTGAGGGAGAAGTATCATCTCTGAATTTGATTTAATTCTAATCAGTGCTTTATACATTGCAGGAGAACAACTTCCACTTTGTTAGTGTGTAACTCACCTGCTGAATGAAGTGTGCAATGTTTTATGCCAAAGACTCGGGTTAGTGATACGTAAATGGGTGATATGTCATGCAAGAGAAATTTATATTTGTCTATTTGTATCACATCTGACTATTAAGACATAACACTGGGTTCGATTATGAGCCAAGTCAAATGAATACACCCATTCACTTATAAAGACTACAATGATATTACTCGTAGTAAGTAAGTAAGTAAGTAAAAAGTACTCATTCTGCTTTACATGCACAGAACGATTCCACTATTTTATCCTGTTGCATTTCAGTATGAAGTTTGTGAGGCTTTTTTGCATCGATCACCAACATTTCGCTGTAATTCTGACATTGCGTCATGCTCTGTCCAAAATCTTAATTCGGTGTACATATCCTTGCGTGAAATAGTTAAGACCTTTCTGTAGAACTCTCTTGGACAAGTCTGACGCATTTGGCAAAAAACATACCCCAATATTATCTGGAATACGCGATAGAGAATCGACTTCAAGCATGTTGTGTTCAATCGCCATTTTGAAAGCTTGTGGGACATGGCTCAGGGAGCGGAAAGATCCATTATAATCAGAATAGAATGATCCATGAAAGCAAGGCTGTAATTTAGGAGTTACAACTCATATACGTCAGTAGCTGTTGTTCAAAATGTCACACTTGAAAACTACAGAAAATGTGATGCTGACTGTTGAGATGTTAATTCCATCCATTTTCCAAGATGCTTATCCTCACAAGGGTCACGGGAGTGCTGGAGCCTATCCCAGCTAACTTCGGGTAAATGGCCAAATTGGTCGCCAATCCATCGCAGGGCGCATATCGACACCATTGCTAAGCAGGAATTGAACCAACAAGTCCCACACCAGAGTCAAGCATGTGTAGCACTGCACCATCAGTGTCACTAAACCTAATTAAATAGTGAAATTAAATTAAATGCATAAAATACATGTAATTCTAAATATAAACTATAATTTTGTATATTTATATATTTTATGGCTATTGCTAAGGCAAATGTTTATTCAATGGTTCTGACTGATTTTCCATTTTCTTTCCACTTAACAAACCCTTAGTTGTGACCTATGTACAACTTTATTGTTTTCATGTTGGTTACACCACTAATGAGTATCAATTTAGTCTCCATTGGCAAAGTCGAACCCTGACATTGAGTGTTGACATTCAGTGACATACGACATTTATTGTTTGATTCACCAATGCAAAACGAGACCTGGCAAACAAAATGAAGCTGTCAGTGTGTTATTTTATTTACTAAGAATAAATGGGGAGGTAGAGGGGGTTAGATAAAAGATGATGTCTTTTAAGTTGTATGTCATGCCCAGAAACAAATAAAATCTGATTTTTTTTTTTTACCTCTTGTCACATATTAAGCTTTTTTTTTTTTTTTTTTTTAATGGCAAACCCAAAAGTTTTCAGTTGACTGCGAAGGGCATCAAAAGGAATTGTGATATTTTGATAAATGACGACTTTTCCAATATTTTTAGATCAGATTGGATTGGAGTTTTTATGTAATGTAGTATGTATGTAGATTCAGTAAAAAAGAAAAAAAAAGAAAAGAAAAGAAAAAAAAAGAGAAAACCAATTGGCATAAGTTAAACGCAAATTCCATTACTTGCAAAGAATAACAGTGATATATGTGTGTGTACATGTATGGATGGATGGATGGATGGATGGATAGATAGATAGATAGATAGATAGATAGATAGATAGATAGATAGATAGATAGATAGATAGATAGATAGATAGATAGATAGATAGATAGATAGATAGATAGATAGATAGATAGATTTAGATGTATGTGTGTGTGTGTGTGTGGTGTGTGTGTGTGTGTGTGTGTGTGTGTTGTGTGTGTGTGTGTGTGTGTATGTGTGTGTGTGTGTGTGTGTGCGTGTGTGTATAAATGTAAAATAATGTTTTTGAACGAACATTAATTCTTGTAAATCGGCCCGAAATGAACAGGCATGCCTGTTGCACAGCGTGCAACACGGAGAGATTTATTTAACATATAAGAACTCGGAAAATGTGAAATGTGAAAATTCTTTCAATTCAAAGCCTGAGTGTAGAGATCATAAATAGTGTACTAACTTCACTTCACCGTGTTCGCGACGTCGTGATGCTCAGTCAAGAGCATAACCCTTTCTGCGCATCGGGACACAAACTCAAATTAAAGATGGTGAGAGACAATCCTCCAGGAAAATTTGATGTGCGTTGTAATATTTGCAGCATTCCGTGTCTTATCATATTTTGCAGAAATCTAATGGTGCGCAACCGCATGAATGCCACCAAAAAAAAAAAAAAAAGTCACCCGAAGTGCCCGTGAGATTTTGTTCTTACCTTTGGAGATGACAAAAGCCGTGCAATAAACACAAAGTAGAAGAGCGGCAGTATAAAGGTGGCGTCCTTTATTCAGCGCACCCATACCGACACGAAGTGGTCCACAGTTGAGCGACGTTGGCTTTTTGCAGGCGCTCGCTCCCCACGTGCCACTGGCTCCTCCGTACAGGAGCGGTCCAGTCACCTCAAGTTCCGTCTGTGAAGCCGCCACGTGTAGCTTGTGCGGCTTTGAGAGAAGAGAGATGAGCGTAATCGCAGAACAGCTGAAGGAAAGCGGAAAAGCATCTTCTCCGCTCTTTGGCTGCGTGTTTGTGCGCTTGAAGTTCCTCCCCTAAACAGGCTTCACCACCCAGGATCCCGCCTCACGCTTAACCAATGGCAATCTAAGAGAGACAGAGAGGAGGAGACCGCATGACAAGTGCACCTAATCAATAACCCATCACAGAGTACATCATTTAGGTAACGTGACTCAGCAATGGCTAATTACTTGATTCATATTACAGAAGAACTTTGTGATGTTGTCTTTATATTCAAGATCAACACCAAATTCTGTACCATACTGACCACAAACACGTTGAATAGATTTGTCTGTTAAAATTCTCACCATATCGCTCCATTCAAAAAAAAAAAAAGTAATAATCCTTGAGATGGAATTTTTCACAATGTGTTTTTTAACAATCAGCTACAGTTTGGAAAATGGTGACCAAAACCTGTTTGTGGTGCACAAGCAGATATTTCATGAAAGATTTTCCTTAATTATAAAAAAATAAAAATCCTTTTGCTGTGTTTTTCAATGATGTTGCAAAATATGACATTCCCACCAGGGGTCACAGCAATCACTTTTGTAATTTGTTTGGCACTGTTTTTATGGCAGATGTACTTCCTGAATCCATACATTTTTAATCTGGGTTTGGCACCCAGCTGTGGCCAGGTATCTGGGGACTAACCGGAATTAAACCCACACTGCTTGTACGAAAGCAGCAGCAGTGTACACCACATTACCAGTGAGGGAGATACATTAATTGAATTTTGGAAATAATTGTGCAGGGATGATCACAAGTCTGCGTTAAAATAGAGAAGGGTAGCAACCACTTCTAAAGGGCCAGAATGGGAACCAAAAAATCCCATTATAGGGTTTGTGAAAGGCATTTTCTTAGAGATATGTAAAAAATATTTGGTTGGTTTGACTTCATGCTGTCATAATCGCTAGCCTGGTAGCAAATGTCAGTTCATAGCATGCTGTCCATTTCACTGTGAAAGCAACAGAAAAAATCAATTCATGAGTCATTTCCTCAATGATGATTTTTTACGAGGTCTAAATTTTAACCACGTCCAAAATAAGGCAGTGAATAAGAATGATGAAAGCAACATACAAATCATTTATGCTGTTCTCTCAAATGCTGTTTAGAGTTGTGCTACACTCTCCAAGACCAAAGACTTCCCCAAGAACAGAACTTTCACAAACCAAGAAAAGACACACTTTTAGGTGTCAAGAGCTAGTCAAAAACAAGACAGAGACAAGCTGAGCACGTAACAAGACTACAGCCATAAACATCACTTTTAAAAAACATGACAAGTTTGAATATTTAAAAGCCATCCTTCCATCCATTATCTGAGCTGCGTATCCTCACAGGGGTCGTGGGAAAGATGGAGCTTATCCCAGTGATCTGGGAAAATGGCACACTAAATTAAGTTAAATGCTTTCCATTTGATGACTATTAACCTGTTTACCCACTTTAAGTGAAACTTTTGTTTGGTGGCATGATGTGAGATTTTTTTTCTAAATCTATAGCAATGGAATTCAGTCAAACTGACATGCCCTTTTTACTGTCTCTTGTTTTTCCTTAGAATTTTATGGTTGCATGTTCCAAAAAAGGTGGGACAGGCAGCATAAAAGAAAGTTTAGGAATGCCCATTGAACGGATTTTTGGAACATCCGACTGGTGAATGAGTTAATTGGGAAGAGGTGGGTGCCAAGGAGCTTCCCTGAATTTCTCAGTCATTCACAAGCAAAGATGGGATCAGGTTCACCTCTGTTAACAAGTGCGTGAGAAAATAGTCGAACAGTGAATGGACAATGCTCCTCAAACAACGTTTGCAAGAAATTTAGGGATTTCATCACCTACTGTCCATAATATCCCCCAAAATTTCCGTTAATCTGAAGAAATCACTGCATGTAAGGCCAAAAAACCAACATTGAATGGCCATGACCTTCGATCCCTCAGGCGGTACTGGTTCAAAAACAACATCAATGTGTAAAGGATAGCACCACATGAGAACACTTCAGAAAACCGTCCATCCATCCACCTGATACTGCTTTTCCAGGTCAGGTTATTGGGGCTGCAGCTTTAACAAGGATACCCAGACTTCCCTTTCCCCAGCTACTTCGTCAAATTCTTCCAGAGGGATCCTGAGGCATTCCAAGCCCAGCCAAGAGATCTAGTCCCTCTAGCGTGTCCCGAGTCATCGCTGGGGTCTGTTTCTGGTGGGAGATTCCCTGAACACCTCACCAGGGAGGCATCGAGGTTGCATCCGGATCAGATGGCCCAGCCACCTCATCTGGCTCCTCACAATGCGGAGGAGCTTTTTAACCACCTCGATGACCTCAACGTTCTTAGATGGACTGATGCAAAGTGGAAAAGTGTTCTGTGGTCCGACGAGTTTTATTTTTGGAAATTGTGGATGTCATGTCCTTTGGGCCAAATGGAAAAAGAACCATTCAGAATGTTATGGACGCAAAGTTCAAAAGCCAGCATCAGGGTTGGTATGGGGCTGTGTTATATGTGTGTGTGTGTGTGTGTGTGTGTGAAGACGCCATTAATGATGAAAGGTATGTATGCTGTCATTCAAGCAACATTTTTTTTATGGACACCCCTAATTATTTCACCAAACAATGTCAAACCACAGTCTGCATGTATTACGATAATGTGGCTTCATAGTAAAAGAGTGTGGATACTAGACTGGCCTGTCTGCAGTCCAGACCTGTCTCCCATTAAAAATGTGTCACTCATTATGAAAATATGACAACAGACACCCTGAACTCTTGAACATCTGACGGTATACATCAGTAATTCCACCTACAAAGCTTCAGCGATTAGTGTCCTCAGTTCCCGAACATTTATTGAATGTTTTTGAAAGATAAGGTGAAGTAGCACAATGGTAAACATGAGCCTGTCCCAGGTTTTTGCCAGGTTTTGCAGCCATAAAATTCTAACTTAATGACTATTTGCTAAAATAATGACGTTTATTGGTTTGAACATTAAATATATTGTCTTTTTTTTGTCCTTCCATCCATCCATCCATCATTCCATCCATCCATTCATCCCTTATCCAAGGCACTTTTCCTCACAAGGGTCAGGAGAGAGCTGGAGCCTATCCCAGCTAGCTTTGTGCAAAAGACAGACTACACCCTAAACTGGCCGCCAGTCAGTTGCAGGGCAGATATTAACACCATCACTGAGCGGGAATCAATCCCAAAATGCCTACACCAAAGTCAGGAATACAGTATGAACCCATACACCATTAGTGAAGCCTTGTCTTTTTTGTGTATTCAATTAATTAAAGGTTGAACATGATTTGCAAATAATTGTATTCGGTTTTTATTTATACTTTACATATAAAGTTATATGTTTTAGCACAACCTCCTCATGTCATTGTTATTTAGTTTGTAGATATGCACTGTAAAGACAAATAGTATACATAATTGCAACTTTGTTCATCTTCATGCCACCAACATATAGGGGCAAGGATAACTTTTCAATTACGTTAAATTAAATGTTCTTTGTCACCGATGGTGTGGTCTTACACCTGCCTGCGAGCAGCGTGGGATCAGTTCCCACTCAGTGATGGTTTGAATGTGAGTGTGGCTGGTTGTCCATCTTTATATGTGCCCTGAGACTGACTGGCTACCAGTTCAGGGTTTAGTCTGCCTTTCGCCTGAAGTCAGCTAGGATAGGCTCCAGAACCCTGCCATCCTAACCAGGATAGGCCGTGTTGGAAATTAATGGATGGATGGATAGATGGATGGATCCTCAAGCACTTCATGATGATTAACCAGTGTACCCAGTTTATGCGACACTTTCGTTTGTTGGTATGCCGTGAGATTTTTCAAATGTATAATAAAATATGTGTCGTATAGATAAATGTTGGGAGATGAGATCTACAGTAACTTAATTTGGTCAAACTGACAGAGTTGTATAGTATGTACTGTCATTGTTTGTTTCTTTTTTTAGCATTTTGTGGACAGTAGACATATGTTTACAGAATAGTGCCAGTATTAGATAAATGCTTTTTAAAATATAATCACTTGAAAACTTACCTTGCATTTCCTGTACACTTTTTGGTGGTGGTCATGGAGATGGAAATTCTATGTGTCCTTTGGGAGCACTTTTAGTTTAAGGAGACGAAGTAATCATCCGTAATCATCTTGAATCAAATTTCCATCTGCACTACACAAGCAATAAGTCCTCATTGAAGCCACACCAAGTGTTATTCAGTAAATTTTCCTCACCTATTTTCAGCCATTTTTATATTCATCAGGAACTCATGTAACCAATCAAAGAAGTGAACCTATAAGAAGATACTGTATCTTAATGGGAACAATTTTTGTCAAAGGCCACACAGCTTTTTAATGCCTAACATAACCATCAATCTTTAATTCTGCATTTGCAACATTTTCGATCATCTGTCCTGTGCTTGCATCATGGTAGCTCCTCCCGCAGAGCTTACACTTAGTGACCAAGAAAATCAATATTAAAACATTAGCTCAGGCGAAACATATGAAGTAAGACTCACTGACAAAACCCAAAACAGCAAATGTTTACAAAGTATTAAAAACACCAATTTTCAATGCAGCGTGGAAACAGAAAGCATTTACTCTTGAGTCAAAATGTTACACAGCCACAAGAGTTTGGCGCCTCCTCCTCATGCTGGTCACTGCCCTGATCTCATTTTGTTGTCGGATGCCATGTCATCCCTTCGACCAGGAGTGTTGAAAGTCAACAAGCACTGTTGCGTTCGTCACTCTGGAACAAACAGCATGCCCAAACTGATCTCAGAAGGGCTCAACTGGGTTGATGTACTGTATGTACTCACAGCAGACTGCTCTGTCTTCTGCACTTCCAAATTCTTGGAGTACTCTGATTATCCTGGCTCTCTGGGAGGGAGTGTTGTGATCCTGGAGGATAGAGTTAAATCACTGATTCTGGAGATATGGAATCGCTGCTGGCTCCAGAATCTCATTCAAAGATCTGTGAAGCAATCTGCATAATATTGTTCACTCCGTCTCTATGATTTGATCCTGCCGTCCAGCTTCCGCAGACAGAACCTTGGTCCATCACTGAACATTACATTGGCCGACATTGTTTTGTTCCACTGAAATTTTAATCTTTTAATTGTACCGCACGGGCAAATTCAATTTACACTCTGAGGAGAGCTGTCAGAGCTGGAACAGTGCCACTGCATTTTGCCCAAGTGTATGCTGGGTTTAGTGTCTCGCTCACTCAGTGCAATCTCAACTGTGAAGAAGAAATAAACCAACCTCTCATAAGATTTTCATCTTGCAGCATAACTCCAAAGCCCATCAGTGTGCTCAATCTAGGAGCTCTGTACTTGAAATCACGCGAGAATGGTTTCAACTCTCAGGAATTGTCTATAGCTTCTTGAAACACTGAGCTATGGATTAATATACTGCTCTATGAGGCAGTGGAGGTGGATGAATGCCAATCCAAATGCAATATCGCTACATGTTTAAATTGTCATCAAAGACGTAAAACTTGGCTGTTGTCTGTAGATTGTACCTGCCTGCGCTATATACCCAGAATCCCCACCACAGGCCACAATTGTCTTCATCTAACTGCTGGTCCCCCTATGCGATCACTGCTGGCGTCCACCTCCCACATAGAGCACAACACACTGTTTAAATGTGAAAGCATGATCTTTCAAGTTACTGCACCGAGACCCCACTAAGTGTAGCTGAGTTTTACAAAGACAGTTTTGGGCTATTTTCAAATTCGGACTAGACACCTGTGCAAACCTAATATTTGATGAGATGTCTCCATGGCTGATCTCGGAAAAGTTCAAGTAAACACACCTGATGCGATGATCTGCAGTTGTAAGGCCTGTTGGATGTGATGTTCGATGTGGTTTCTAGTCAACAGCTCAGGCAGAGATCCCTACAATTGCCAATACAACTGTACACACTGAATATTTTATAAATGTGTTTGTTTCTTGAAATAAATATTTAGTAGGAGCTTTTTGGTCTTGACTCCAAGGTTCATATATAATCTTTCATGATCAGCGTCTTTATTTCTGCCTTACCAAGTGTAAAGGTTATAAGAGTAGTACTATAGTGCCCCTTTACCCACATTTTAACCAATTTCAGATTCATATGATGTCTATGTGTCTTACTACTACTACTACTACTACTGTGACTACTACTACTACTACAACTACTACTCACTCTAGGTCTCTCTGTCACTCTCCTGAACATTTTCTCTGACATACAGTTTGTACATTATTATGTGTGTTTAACTTTAAAAACATGACATCAATAAATTGTCTAGGATTTTCATTTTGATTAAAAAAATAATTTCCTGGATTTTAAAGTGGGTTCCAACTTCATGACCATGTGAAAATGTGTGTCTCAGGTAGAGACCAGTTGAATTAACCCTTTTCTATAAGCAAAAAAGCTAAGCAAACATTGAAAAACATTGCACATCTGGATGGGCTGGTATAACTGGTGAACCTAAAAGGCAACAAAAAGCAACTTTTGAGCAGGACAAAAACTATAATAGAAACCTCGAAAACTACATTCATTTGTGTTCATCAATGAATACATTTAACTCTTGTACAGATGGAATTCCTAAACTTTCTTTTTGGTGTGGCTTTTTTATATACTGAACTTTAAAAAATTATTATTATTTTCCATTTTTATTTTTTACCAATAAAACATCATGCCTTTATTCACTGTCAATTTATTTTATTTTTCAGTGTGTCTGGAGGAGAGAAGGTGTGCCAACTCTTTTGGGCTGTTGAAAGGGGTGGGTGGCTTAAAAAAATCTGGGAAAGGATCTTGTACAGCAACCCCCACAGATGGTTGATTAGAGTTGATCCATGGGAGCTGATAAATTGTCTTATGTCCCTTTTCCTAAAATCAGCTAACCAAACAGAGCCACATTTTTGTCATCAATCCGAAATTCTACGTAGAGGTGATGATTGAGGTAAAAAAAAAAAATGGTGAATACCACAATGGTTAAAAATAGGTTAGCTAATGTAATTTTAAATGTCAAAACATTCTGACAGGTTACAAAGCATATTAAAATGAGCCTCCGTCTTAGTACCCCTCAACCCTGAGAAACAGACGAATCTGTATTTGAAGAGTTTTTTTTCAAAACGAAACATAGGCATTTTTTTTTCAGATTTACGAAACTCGCGCCAAAATTATCCATTCGGAGCTGGATAATTTTGGCGCGAGTTTCGTAAATCTGAAAAAAATGCCTATGTCTAGTTTTGAAAACAAACTCTTCATTTCTTTTGTTTTTGTTCTGTCAGTGTACCAAATAATGCTCTTCCAATGCAACACATTTTAGAATGCACCAGTGTAGCTACTTTGTTGTCACCCTAGAAAAAATATTGTTCCCCCATGTGTTCAACAAAGAAAAAAAAAACAGCATTTGCTTTATTTTATTTTTTTACTTTTTAATCACCAACATAACTTATACTGTACTATTCTACTACTTATATACAGTATGAAAACATTATAATATAATTGTTTTTTAGTGGTTTAACCGAAGAATTGGAAAGAGGGAAAGAGGAACATTTACTGGGTTTTTTTTCACAAATGAAAAAGTATTCATATTTTTTGTAGGCGGGTGAAACAGTGGAGCAGCTGTCAAGTATTGGCCTCACAATTTGAGGACCCAGGTTCAATCCTGCCCGCGCCTGTGTAGAGTTTCCATGTTCTCCCAGGCCTGCGTGGGTTTTCTCCAGGCACTCTGGTTTCCTCCCACCTCCTGAAATTACCCCTGCCCCTAGGTGTGATTGTGACTGCCGCTGTTGTCTCCATGTGCCCTGCGATTGGCTGGCAACCAATTCAGGGTGTACCCTGCCTCCTGGCCGTTGACAGCTAAGATAGGCTCCAGCACTCCCGCGACCCTTGTGAGGATAGGCGGCTAAAAAATGGATGGATGGACATTTGATTTGAAAACTTTCTATCACATAGAATAATAATATGATGGGTCAGACATTTTGCAGATGCTATGCAATACGATACATTTGTATTTCTTTTAAGAAAGAAAACTTTTTTTAACCACTTCTACTGACCCAATCCACTTTTCAGCTTCACACTTGCTGTGAAAGGTGCACTTTAGAACAATGCTTGAAATGATTCACCTCTTGCAGCTTTTCATTCAAAATGGTTGAGAGTGCAATCAGCAAAAGTAACTCAGGCCATACAAATAAAACAAAGTGGGCAGCCTTTGTTTTTATGGATTGAAAGAGCTAAAAAGGCAGTTTACAACTGGTTCAATTATTCTTGACAGAGGAGTGATTTGAACTGATTAATCCACTGATTCATTGTTTAAAGGCGTGGGTCCTTTAAAAGCATTGTCACACAAAAGTAATCTGCGCTGTTGTCTTTTTTTTTTTAAACAATAACAAATGTTTGCATACATAATGCCAAACCTCTCTAAAATGTCAGAATTTAGTAGTACCTTTTAAGGGCATGTGTTCTCTAATAATGTAACAATTTTATTTATTTTTTTTTTAAGGCTAACCATCCATCCAATTTTTTTAGACCGGTCTATCTGTGCAAGGTCGTACTGACCTGGAAGAATTTCTTCAGCTAGACTCCAATAGGGAAATGGTTTAAGGGGTACAGTGGGCGTTATTCAAACTATATATCACATTCTACATATTAATGCCCTGCGATTAGCTGGCAACCAGTTCAGGGTTTACCCTGCCTCCTGCCCAATGACAGTTGGGATAGGCTCCAGCACTCCTGCGACCCTTGTAAGGATAAGCAGCTAAAAAAATGGCTGGATGGATACTTACATATTAATGCCATCAGATAAATTTTGTTGCTAATCTTTGACATGGTTGTTGTCGACGAGTGAGAACATCTGTCTCACAGTTCTGATTACCCATGTTCAAATCTGGCCTTGCCTGGTTTGGGGTTTGCGTGTTCTGCCTGTGTGGGTCTGGATGGATAGATATTGACACACAAAATTTTTCAACTATTTTTGGAATCAGAAAACAAGGGTTTTTCAACAATTGTTCATGTTAGGTAACATACAAATGCTTATAATATCTCAACATTATCCACTATGATACATGACAATTTGAAATTTTTGTATAGTTTTTCACTTCGCTCGACAATCACGTGGCGGGACAGAACTGGCCCCCCCAGGCCTAAAGTTTGACATTTGTGCTCTCACTGGTTGTTCACTGTGCTGTTGTTCTAATTTCTTTGCTTGTGTGGATTACTTGAGTTGTTCCCAACATCTAGTGAAATTTACAGGTCAGTGGTACCTTTTGTCATATTTGTAGCGAGAAAAAGGGTGACGTTAAACATATATATACTATAAATTATTTCACCTGCTGTACTTCTTTTCCCCTCTGTAAGCACCAGTGTGTGTTCTACCTTACGGGAGCAATTCATAGTGCAGTGGCACGTGCTCCAGAGCCAGTAATATTGGCTGTGGGTACTGCACACATTTATTAGTTTCTTTCTTCTATACAACTATTTCCGCCTTCGCTCTACTCACCACAACTTCTTGTATGTATCAGTGACACACTAAGTCTGACAACAATGTTCCAAAAACAAAATCTGTTGGAGCACTTCTTTGCCAAGGGGAAAAGACACTGACTCCTAAGTGGTCACAGATGGCCAACAATTTTTTTTAAAGTATATAGTAAAATAAGAGTCCTCTTGGAGTTATAGATTAATCACATGTGATTCTGAAGTACACTGGTTCTGTATAATGGAGTATATAGTATACAGTCTGCTTTGAAAGGCCAGTCCAAAAACTGCTTCACCACACTGTGCATTAAAATACAAGTCCTTGGATATTTTGAGGAAAGAAATGTGAAGTGAATATGAAGGAGAGAAACAATTATTGACAGCCACCATTACAAAAAATGTGTCTGCACTGAAAGCATCATTCTTAGTGGCTAAACACATTGGAAAAGCTAAAAAGCCTTTTATTATTCGTGAATAAAAGATTCTGCTTGCTACTAAGGAAAATGTGGCAGTGAAAAAAAAAGTAGCAAATGTTTCTATTTCAACGAACATCACAACATACCTAGATTGTGTCATGATCCTGCCGCTCCAGCCTGGGCTGGGCGGGTGTCCGCGCAGGTGCGCTGATTGGAAGGTGCACACCTGCGCCTCATGCAGCCTGATTATGCTGTGGATTTATATGACCGCGATGACAACTGGCCGGCGGCAGTTCGTATGATCTTCACGTATCGTTCGTGTGCTCCGGTATCCCTGATCGAACCTGTGTGTACCGACCTTCGTCCGTTCTCCGACCAATCTTGTAAGCCTGACTCCTTCGTTACTTCTGCCTGCTTTGATTGTTCTCCTGTGTACCGACTCCTGCCTGTCCGCTCACCTGCTCTCTTCGCCCGACGTCCCAACTACCGCTGCTGCACCGGACTGCCTGCTCGATCCCCTACCTCTGCATATAATAAACGTGTCTCTTCTTGAACTACCTTGCGTCTTCCGAGTTCCTGCATTTGGGTCCTACTCTCGTTTCCGATGGGACCTGACAGAACGAACTGGCCCATACAGGACCCAGCAGGAAAGACCCGGCGTCGCCGGGACCGACGCAAGGTAGACCTTCTGCCGGAGGACCAAGCCTGTCCGATCCGGGTAGGCCCCCTGATGTCCACCGCTTCCGCATCTTACGCTCCGCCAGCGAGGTATGAATACGTCCCAAACACGACCCGTCCGGCTCCTCATATTCTTCTGGACTCTGACTTTTCGGAATATGAGGATGACCGCGATTTGTATGACCGGCTGCCTGAGTATGACTCCGACGACTTTGATTTTGAACCTCTTTGACCGGCCTTTCATCCCAGTCAGTTTGTTTCACCTCCCCGCGTTTCCAGCACCGAGCAACTTCGCCCTGTAGGTGCAAGTACACCAATCGGTACGAGGGAACCCATTTGGCCATCTACCCGGGACCTCCGCGTGGCCCAGCCGGGCGCTCCCTTGTGCCTCCCGCTGCGCGGCAACTAAGACACAGTCCTCCCACTCCTCGCCGGCAACGGCGAAGCCCGCAGACCCGCAGCTGGTGAGGAAGCTTCCAGCCCAGAGGGAGGAGGAGCCGCCAAATCACGAGGCGTTCTACCGTGAAATGCGGGCGGAGATAGAGCGGCAGAGCGTCGAATTGGCGGCTCTCACGGCAAGTCCGGCAAGGATTGGCGAACCAGCTGAGCGACGCTGATGTTGCAACGGCGACGGACTCGCTGCTGACGCAGGTTCACGTGCCAGTTGGAACTGACCCGAGACACGCCCACGTGTCAGTTTCGACTGACTCTCTGCCTACTCTCGTTCACGTTGCCGTGGAAACCGACCCGCCTCCTCGTTAAGTGCACGTCGCAGTGGGAAAGGACTCGCCACCTCGCCAAGCGCACGTAGCTGTGGAAACTGACCCGCCTCCTCGCCATTCCCACGTTGAGGTTTTGGCTGTTCCGAGCAGAGTTCACACGGCAGTCGGAACTGACCCGCTCCCGAGACACGCCCACGTGTCAGTTTCGACTGACTCTCTGCCGACTCTCGTTCACATTGCCCTGGAAACGAATTCGCCACCGCGCCACGCCCACGTGGCTGTTTCAACGGATGCACTGCAAGCTCACGTGGCAGTGGGGACCGACCCGATGCCGCCTCACGTTGCTGTCCAGGAGGTGGCGACGTCTCCACAGCCGCTTCTCGTCCGTGCTCTGGAGTACCAGTGGCGACTGGCCCGCGGACGCTCCACACTCCTGCTTCGTCGGGGACCGTCCCGCGGATGCTCCACACTCCTGCTCTGTCGGCGACGAGCACGCCCATACGTTCCCGTCCAGAAGGTAGCGACGGTGACACTGACGCTGCCTTCTCACGTTCCTGTCCAGGAGGCGGCGACGGGGTCGCTGCCTTCTCACGTTCCTGTCCAGGAGGTGGCGATGGCGATGGGGTCGCCGCCTTCTCATGTTGCTGTCAAGGAGGGGGCGATGGTGTCGCCGCCTTCTCCAGTTGCTGTCCAGGAGGGGGCGATAGTGGCGCCGCCTTCTCACGTTGCTGTCCAGGAGGGGGCGATGGTGGCGCTGCCTTCTCACGTTGCTGTCCAGGAGGGGGCAATGGTGGCGCCGCCTTCTCACGTTGCTGTCCAGGAGGGGGCGATGGTGTCGCCGCCTTCTCACGTTCATGTCCAGGAGGAGCTGGGGAGTTCTGTGGAGCCACCCTGGAGCTGGAGAGACTTCGGGATGGTGGCGGTCATGGCTCTGGTCCTTCTCTCGATCATCCTATTCGCTCCAGATGGCTCCCAGCCGCTTCATGACCTGGCTTCGTTGGCGACCAATCCCTGGTCGTCTTGCAACGACGGCGTGGGAGGTTCTCGTCTGGAGCAGTGGCCTGCCACGTTCTGGTTCCTGCTTCGCCGTTTGGTTCCTCACAGAGGTCGTCCGCCCGGATCGCCCCTTGGGAACCCTGGTGCTTGGCGTCCGGGTCGTCCTCCGGACCTGTCCACCCGGACGCCTTGAGTTTGGTGGCCTGGATGGCCACCAGACTTGGGTTCGGGGGGGGGGGGGCGTGCCCTCCTCCGGACACCCCCTCCGCCCACCCCTGCCTGTGTTAATTATTGTCTGTTTTTTTCGTTTAGGCACGTCTGGGAGCCGTGCCTTTGATGGGGGGGGGGGGTACTGTCATGATCCTGCCGCTCCAGCCTGGGCTGGGCGGGTGTCCGCGCAGGTGCGCTGATTGGAAGGAGCACACCTGCGCCTCATGCAGCCTGATTATGCTGTAGATTTATATTACCGCGATGACAACTGCCGGCGGCAGTTCGTATGATCTTCACGTATCGTTCGTGTGCTCCGGTATCCCTGATCGAACCTGTGTGTACCGACCTTCGTCCGTTCTCCGACCAATCTTGTAAGCCTGACTCCTTCGTTACTTCTGCCTGCTTTGATTGTTCTCCTGTGTACCGACTCCTGCCTGTCCGCTCACCTGCTCTCTTCGCCCGACGTCCCAACTACCGCTGCTGCACCGGACTGCCTGCTCGATCCCCTACCTCTGCATATAATAAACGTGTCTCTTCTTGAACTACCTTGCGTCTTCCGAGTTCCTGCATTTGGGTCCTACCCCCGATCCGATGGGACGTGACAGATTGCTGTGAAAAGTATTTCCCCTCTGTGATTTCAATTTTAGTTTTTTAACATATCACACACAAAGGTTTCAAATCCATCCATCTTCTGAGCCGCGTATCCTCACAAGGGTTGCAGGAGTCCTGGAGCCTATCCCAGCTACAGTACAATATGGCAGAGGATGTTAAGGCACCACTGTTAGAGATGACTAATCCCTACTGATTTTGCATTATGACGAGTTCATATTATAATATATTATTTGGTGTGTAGATAAACATAGCCAACAAATATTTAATAGTAGCTATAAATGAATTTCCAAAGATGGGACACTCCAAAGTAGTAGTATAGTTTTGTAATGCATACACTGTGTGGATTGTCAGTGCTGTCATATAATCTAATTTTACTTTCCTCTATAAATGAAAATTCAAAATTACTCTAAACCACTCCCCCTTGAGTCGCCCCACCCCCCCACGCCCCCAATGAATAATCCACAAAATTTGCCACATGAGACTACTTCCTGTTACATAAACGGTTGGTGTGTACTATGGTATGGTATGGTATGGTATGGTATGGTATGGTATGGTATGGTATGGTGGTATGTGGTATGTGTGGTTTGTGATATGCACTGAAAGCAGAGAGCGGGTGGAGGAACAAATAGAAAGGTGGAGCCATGCACTGGAAAGGAGAGGACTGAAGATTAGCCGAAGTAAAAAAATAATATATGTGCATGATTGAGAGGGGTGGAGGGGGAAGAGTGAGACTACAGGGAGAAGAGCTAGCAAGGGTGGACGACTTCACATATTTAGGGTCAGCAATCCAGTGACGAACCAGGTCCAAGCCGGTTGGCACAGCTGACGGAAGGTGTCTGGTGTGTTATGTGACAGAAGAGTCTCTGCTAGGATGAAGGGCAAACTTTATAAAATAGTGGTAAGGCCTGCCTTGATGTACGGATTACAGACAGTAACAGTGAAGAGACAACAGGAAGCAGAACTGGAGTTGGCAGAAATGAACATGTTGAGGTTCTCTCTCAGAGTGACCAGGTTGGATAAGATTAGAATGTGGTCATTACAGGTACAGCCAAAGTTGGATATTTTGGAGACAAGGTTCGAGAGAGGAGACTTCGATGGTTTGGACATGTCCAGAGGCCAGAGAGTGAGTATATTGGTAGAAGGGTGATGAGGATGGAGCTGCCAGGAAAAAGAGCAAAAGGAAGACCAAAGAAAACGTTGATGGATGTTGTGAAAGAAGACATGAGGACCGTGGGTGTAAGAGAGGAGGATGCACGAGACAGGCTTAGATGGAAAAACATGACAAGCTGTGGCGACCCCTAATGGGACAAGCCGAAAGGAGAAGAAGAAGAAGAATGATTACTTCCTGTTACGTAAACAGTTGGGGGCCATTGTTTCATAGCATGAATGCCACATGCATTAGACTGTGAAGTGGGTGTGTTTGAGATTTAAATATGTGGAGTGTCTCCCCTCACTTTGCTGTCAGGAAGTATTGAGTAATTGGTTGTGGGAAGCATCCTATTGAGATAAAACCCTAATTATTGAAGAAAACATGCTGCAAATCCATAAACAAACCACCAGTGAGTGTATTTGAAAGTCGAAGTGGCTACCGGGTTAGAATATTAGAAGATTACTGTCAATACCATAGGAGGGTCTCTCACACATGACTCTCCTAGACGTGTACTGTACCTGTGACAAATGCTGGTACACTAAGCAGACTTCTATCTTTTAAGTTTTCTTATGAATAAACGTGACTTTTACATTTGGAATGTAACTGTTGAATTTATTGTCAGTCTACAGTGT
This sequence comes from Syngnathoides biaculeatus, assembly GCF_019802595.1. Lineage (NCBI taxonomy): Eukaryota > Metazoa > Chordata > Actinopteri > Syngnathiformes > Syngnathidae > Syngnathoides > Syngnathoides biaculeatus. Next base: position 21,238,768 of record NC_084643.1, on the reverse strand, counting down.
TTAACTTACAGAACTAAGTTTTGAGTTTTGCATTGTCAAAAATCTTTTTTAGGTCTACTATGAACCTGAAAGAAGTTGAGAACTGACAAAACAAAATCTCTGTTTTATCATTTGTCCTATTTATGCATATACTGGACGTCAGGGATAGGCAACTTTATGTGCAAAGAAAAAAAAACTGCACTAAAGCAAAAAGAAAATTAACATACAGTCTTATTGTTTGTATTGTACAAATAGTCTCTGAATTGCCAGCCATTTTGGAACAGGGACCGGGGACAATGATATTGTTTGAAAAGACCTTTTATTTATATAAAAATGTGTCCATAAAGGAAAGAGGCCATTTTGGTGAATATAATATTTAGGAGGCATTCACCTTCTGATACCGGACCAGAAGCTCTGGTCTCCTTGTAACATAGTGTTTACATCAGATAATGTACATTAAGCCAAAATTTACATGGAATAGGGAATCATCCGGTTCTCATTGTGAATTGCGTAAGACAACTGGTGTATGAAGCTGGGAGCTTGGATATTGTTGGCAAAAATCCTTGACTCTGTTCAGTACCGAAGCTGTTCCTCTGGCTCACATCCATCTCAGTCCAACATCCTGTACAGTAGAGACTGCAACCAAAACAATGATTCACGATCCAACAACAGGCAACTATTAGAATGGTCATCATCACTCATTTGAGGGCATGTGGAGTGATTATGACTGGAACAAACTGGTGAAATAAACTGACTTGAATCATGCAAAGTAGAACAACTCGGAGAGTTAGGGTTCTGGCACAGACTCAAGGCTAAAAGTGCATTGATTGTATTTATTAAATAAACGACATGCAATAGTTAGCAGAATGATTTACACACCAATACTGAAAGTAACAGTACCTGTCAGTTGTTTTTTTTTTTTTTTTTTTTTTTAGGTTTCTGTCATGGTTAATACATGAATACAGTGAGTACGGAAAGTATTCAGACCCCCTTAACATTTTGACTCATTATTATATACCACATTGACAGAAAAAAAAGAATTGTTGAGTTTTTTCAGATTTATTAAAAAAGAAAAACTGAAATATGTTCTACTTGCCCTGCATAACGATGATTGCCTATGTGCATAACGCTTGGATGCATGCTGAAAATTACTTGTCTGCTCCACGGCCTGAGGCAGAAATATACTCTAGGTGGAAGGTTCACCTGACCATTCTCGATCATCCATTCACAAATCTCCCACGGTTTGTTGGTCGGGTACACTCTCAACTTGTTGCCAGCCAATCACAGGGGCACATGAAGACAGACAACCGTCGCAGTCATATTCACACCTACAGGTAATTTAACGTCTCCAGTGAATGCATGTTTTTGGAATGTGGGAGGAAACCGGAGTGCTTGGAGAAAACCCACAAAGGCACGGAAAGAACATGCAAATTCCACACAGGCGGGGCTGGGATTTAAATCCCAGTCCTCAGAAGTGTGAGGTCAATGCTCCAACCAGTTGTTCCACCGTGCCACCACAATAGCACGCATTATACAGTAAAAAGGGAAACTGCTAAAAAAAAAAAATAGTTTGGAAGCACTTAACAGATGAGCAGAAAGATTTGCACTTGCAAACATCATTGACAGGACACAATGCAAGTACAGTAAGCACTGGGTCATTAGTTTTTTTTATTTTGTTTTGTTTTTGCTCTTTAGTAGACTGACAGAAATGTGAAAGCACTCACTGGTGATAGCGTGAGCCAGTCAATTAAAAATTGATCAAAAGAAGTGTGCAAATCGGCCAACAGAGCAATTATACCATTAAATGACAATATGATGTCCCACTTTCAGAGTTTTTCTTTCAACAGAAACAGGTTTCACTTAGTTTGTTGTGCCACAATCAACCAATGAATTAGAAAAGAAACACAGAAAAGAATAAAATAAATAAACACTTTAATAAAATGTTCCAGGTGTTAATATGGAATAAGGGTGGATAAGGCAATGAGTAGCTACGTAAAATCTTTTCTCCTTCCCCTCCTGAGTTAAAGTTAATGAAAATCAAACTGGTTTGATGCCTGCTTAGTGTTTCATGTCTTTATAATGATGTTTTCTCTTATTTCTTTGTTTCACTTTATTTATTTTAACCACACACAGATGAAAAAAAGGTAATCGTAATTTTGGTTTGGGACTGGAACATATTAATTGCATTTCCATTCATTTGAGTAGGCAAAACTATCTCTGTTTAAGAACGTTTCAGGTTACAAACGGTAAATTTGTAATCTGAGGTTCCACTTTTGTTGCTATAGTCTGATCAACTAGTGTAAATGAATTTCTTGTGTGTTTTAACATGCTTGGCCAATAAAGATGATTCTGATTCTGATGAAAAATACTTCATTACAATAGCCTCTTCCTAAAACATATTTAGATTATATATATACTGCAGGGATAATACCAGTGTAACAACAAAACCCAGAACAACGCAAATCAATGGGTGTTCCCTAATGAGTGAGCACCAGCACCAGCAATAGTGATTTATGTATGCTGGAGTCCCCCCGGTGGGTCGTTCCAGTGTGTCAGGGTTTCAAATGCTTCTTTGGAACCATCAAGAGAACACTGAGATGATTGAGCACAGCAGCAAGTTACTCTGTGAAGCTGTTTAGCCAATTAAAGATATAAAAATGTGATATGAACGTCACATTAAAGTACCGGTACTTACCATTATTGAGTTTTAACAAGGAAGCTGCATACTCAATAATGGGGTGGTGATGAGTCAAGATAGACATACAAGCAAGTCTTTTAAAATAAACTGTTTTCAGTAAACTGACATTCCTTGCTAATGTTCACTTAATTTCTCTCCACAATTTAGTTTCTATGTTAAAAGACAGTGACTGTTAATGATTTATTACTGTTCTCTTCAGCTGTACTTTATGTTCACGTGTGTTCTTCAAAATAAAACAAAATAGTTAGAAGGGCATATAAACAAACCATTTTCAGAACCTAACCAATGTTTTTTTTAATATCTATATTTTGTATAATTGACTAACTGTATTGTTTTTTGATGCTTGACTTACTTTATTTCAGGATGGAATGAAGAATATACACATGAATTATTTAACTGTAAAGTAATACTTTTTTGATTACACAACACAATCGTACTTTGTGTAATGCATTATAGCTGACAGGCAATATAAAACAAATGTCAAAGCCTATGAGACGGTTGAATGCTCTGGCAAAATTAATAAAAACAAACTGTGTCATGCATTGTAGTGCTGTGCATCGGTAATGTCAAAAACTTTAACGCTAATAAGGCAGCTTTCAGACTACACCAGCGCATGCTCATGTGCACTGAAATTACATTCATTGTTTCCAGCAGACAACAACAAGTATCAGGGATGCCCTACGTTACTTAACCTTTTTCAATCTTACGATAATGTAATAGTTCATCACTTACACCAAACAAGTCTTCTTGAAACTGTAATAATTTTATTAGGCTTGGTCACTTACATGGTTGTAACCCTAACTGAGCATGTTGTGGCCCAGATTAAGTTTCAACTCTTCCCTTGCTACTTTTCACTGGAGTTAATCTGGTAACTTCACGTATCCATGTTGTAATGGGTCCTCTACAAAAGCACAGACGTCAGTCATTAACGGCATTGTTATAAGAGGCCAGCTCCAGAATTGCAACCAGATGAGTAGAAATAATTAGCACGGCCACGACACATCTAATCGCAACGAAGACTGAAGAGAAATATTCATTAAAGGAGCTTCTATAGTCCTGACTATGCCTGACATCAAGCTGCTTTGATACCAGCAGCGTGGTGGTCAGCCCAGCTGGGAAGCTCAGATCCACCAAGGCAGACAGCTGGGGGTCCAGCAGAATAGTCCATTGACAGCACAGCAGGGTGACCGTGATATCAGAGGCAGTTTTTGTTCACCGCCACCCTCTTCTGAAGTATATTTGAGCAGAACAGAGAACTGGTTGGCAGTTGCCTAAATGACTTGAGATCAGAATTGATTGGGCCTTGCTTGCCAATTCTGTCTTGCTTGCTTTGGGGTTAGGTATTGAATGAGATCCCTTTTGGAGTATAACATTTGCACAAATCTCTGGCCGCATTCTGTACGTGGTCTAGATTAATATAATTTCGATGCCACTATATCCTGAAAGGATTCTGTCTGCACTTACTAAAATAGGCAACTGTCTGAAGGTATAAGGTGATGCTGTCATGATTTGAGAAGATTGTGTGTGTGTGTTTTTAAATAAATTGTCAGGAGTATAAAGCCGGCCCTGTGGTCTTAGAAAAGCCACAAAAAAATGAAGCCTTCCTTGGTTTTTCTTTGTGTTTGTCTCATCACTCTAATCCCATCAAAGGCTCCCTTGCTTTTGTTTTCCTCTTCCAAATGTGATATCCCCCCCACCCCAATCCCCACCTCCATTTTAGGCTTAGCCTCCCTCGGGTCTGGCATCATGGAAAGTGTTCATTGGTAATTATTTGCTTCCAGACAAACATCTGGGAGTGTAAATACATCAAATCCTTTTTATCGCAGCAATCTTCCCACAAACGTATTTTATTTTCTCGGATTAAACGCCAAATCAACAGGGGACTCACCAAAGCCATGCATAAACTATTTAAACGCAGACTCATCTATATATTCAATCACGTCTCCTCAGTGCAAGTCATTTGTGTCTTAAAATGTTCTTTCTGCCTTTATAAATAACATAAGATGGAAGCTTTGCAGCAATGTGTGACCTTGGCAACTAATGATGTGCCTCTTTTATTCCAAGCCAGAGAGAGAGAGAGAGAGAGAGAGAGAGAGAGAGAGAGAGAGAGAGAGAGAGAGAGAGAGAAAGAGAGAGAAAGAGAGAGAGTAGTAATATAATTTTTTATGGAGTAGAAACATCGTCCAAACCACCACTGTATTAGCCTAGTACACGACCACTCAGAGGTGACTATGTACTTTATTAAGGAGTACAATTACAGTCATATTCAATGTCAATCTCAATCTCAGTGTACCGTACATCTGCAATTGTAATACATTTGACATATATTTTTCAAAATTATAAATCAAGGTGACTGGAATTGATTATGAGTGAGATTTCCCAGACCATTAAAATTTAACCAAACTATTATGTTATAATTTGAAAACGTGGTAGGTGTTTCATATGTACTGTTCATCGTAATTTCTGCATTTTGATTCAAGATAGGGCTCTACTCCGACCTCAAACAAGTGAATTTTTGACCATTGGGACTGGTTTTCACCAAAACTCTGTGAAAATCTTTAGTACTCCAGGAAAATGATTTGGTTGGTGGCTTCAGGCTGTGTGTTCATGTCGCATTCTCCATTTTTGGGTAAACGTGCTTTGATGCTGTTTGGAAATCATAGTACTTTGATGTCACTGGAACATTCACATCAAATTAAGGTCAGACTCACATGCATTTTGGAGCCCTTTTCATACAGTCTGCTCAAGACAGATTTATTGCACCTTTTATAAGCCTTGCTGTTCTGTAAAGGGCACAGACACAGAATGGGACCAAGTCACTCTTTAAACACCTATAAGAAGGATCAGTACCAGAACCAGAAGTTTTTCATATAAAAACAGGAAGCAGAAACCATAGGTTGAAATACACTTTTGGGAGTATACGATTTTACAGTACACTTTAGTATGATCTATCCATTCATCCATCCATTTTATTTGCCGCTAATCCTCACGAGGGTCGCGAGGAGTGCTGGAGCCTATCCCAGCTGTCAATGGGGAGGTGGCAGGGTACACCCTGAACTGGTTGCCAGCCAATCGCAGTGCACAACGAGACAAACAGCCGCCCTCACAATCACTCCTTTGGGCAATTTAGAGTGTCGAATTAATGATGCATGTTTTTGGGATGTGGGAGGAAACCGGAGTACCTGGAGAAAGCCCACGCAGGCACGGGGAGAACATGCAAACAACACACAGGCGGGTTCAGGGTTGAACCCGGGACCTCAGAAGTGTGAGGCTGACGCTTTACCAGCACACCAAGCCGCCCAGGTTAGTATGATACATATCAAATTAGACACAACCGACATCATGCATCAGAATTGTTTTAATCACTTACAGCAGGGGTGTCAAACTCCTTTTTGCCGCGGGCCACATCGTAGTTATAGTTTCCCTCAGAGGGCTATTATGACTGTGAAGCCAGAAAAGTCTTTAAGTATCTCATGATATTTTACACATAAAATTGATAAGCTAGTTTTGGAATCAGAAATCAAGGGTAACAGGTTTTCAACAATTGTTAATGTTTGGTAACATAAAAATGCTTGCAATATAATAACATTATATAACAATTATAAATTTTGGTACAGATTTAAAAAAAAAATCATGGGTCTTTATACACATTTAACTTCGCTGGCCACATAAAATTATGCAGTGGGCCAGATCTGGCCACTGGGTCTTAAGTTTGAAACCTGCGACTTACTGTATTTTACTGTATGGATCAAGTTTTTTGTCAACAAATCGCAATGACTCATGGGGTCCCTCAAGGGTCAGTTCTTTGATGAGTCCTGTTCAGCCTGTATATGCTACACTAGGGTAAATTTTTCCAGAATTTTAGTTTTGACTATAATAGCTACGCAGATGACACACAGAAGCATTGTCTCCTGATGACTATAGTTCAATTGAGATTTTGTGCCACTGTCTAAACCATGTAAATAACTGGATGAGACAAAATTTTCTTCAACCCAACCACAACAAAACTGAGAATTGTTTTAAGTAAAAAGGATTTCTGTACCTGGAGTCACTAGCTTTAAAAAGCAAAGACCAAGTCCGAAACCTTGGTGTTCTGACAGATTCTGACCTGACCTTCAACAGCCATATCACATCAATTAATACAACTGCCTTTTACCATCTGTAGAACATATCTACAGTGAAGGCTTGCATGTGTCAAGCAGACTAGGAGAACTCATCCATGCTTTTATCTTAAGTAGACTTGACTATTGTAATGGTCTTCGGACTGGGCTCCCCAAAAAGAGCATTAAACAGCTGCAACTCATTCAAAATGCTCCTGCCTGACTTCTGACCAGAACAAAGAAGTGAAAGCATATAACTTTAATTCTGAAGTCTTTACACTGGATTCCAGTCAGCTTTAAAATAGCCGCACCGCCTTCATTCCACCGTTTAACATCAATGAAAGAGATGTGAGGCAGATCTTCAAACAACAAAAGATCAATAGCGCACCAGGCCCAGAACTTGTGTCCCCTTCCTGCCTCAAAGTCCACACAGACCAACTTGCTCCTGTCTTCACAAAGATCTTCAACAGGTATCTAGAACTGCGTAAAGTACCAATCCGCTTCAAACACTCCACCATCATACCAGTCCCAAAAAAAGCACCAGTCTCAGATCTGAATGACGACAGGCCTCTTGCCTTGAAATCTGTCATTATGAAATCCATTGAACGCCTTGTGCTGGACCACCTCAAGAGCGCCACAGGTCCCCAGCTGGACCCACTGCAGTTTGCCTATTGAGCTAACAGGTCTGCAGACGATGCCGTCAACATGAGTCTACACTTCATCCTTGAATATCACGACAGTGAGGGAACCTATGTGAGGATTCTCTTTGTGGACTTCAGTTCTGTGTTGAACACCATCATCCCTGAACTCCTCTCCTCAACATTTCTCCATCTCAGCATCTCGTCTCTCATCTCCCAGTGGATGTACAACTTCCTGGCAGGCAGGACACACCAGGTGAGGCTGAGGGACACCCCTTCATCAATGTGCACTATTAGCACCAGAGCTACCCAAGGTTGTGTCCTCTTCCCTCTGCTCTTCTCACTCTACACAAATGACTGCACCCCAAGGCACCCAGCTGTCAAACTCCTGAAGTCTGCAGATGACACCACAGTCATAAGCCTCATCGAAGACAGAAATGAGTCTGTGTATTGACAGGAATGGCAAGACTGGAGCTTTGGTGTGGTCAATGCAACATGGCGTTGAAAGACAGAGAGAACAAATAAATAACAAATAAACAAGAGAACAAATAAATGCTCTTCTATGAGACAGCAGGAAGTGTATAATGCATTTATGTATTCATTTTTTTTTACATGGTTGTGTGCTTTGAGATTTTTCAAATGTGAGATATGTGCCTTGGCTCAATAAAGATTGGGAATCACTGCTGTAGACTATTGCACGATTTGTCACTTTAAACTGCTCCCTTTGCACAATTGTCATTGTACTGGACTATAACAGTGAAGTAAGGGCATTCTGTATAAGTTTAACATAATGTGGGGCATTGACTCACTCTTAACTGCCCTAAATGAAGAATACTCTGCATCTTGCACATCTGTGACTCTCACAAGGAATAGTTTCTATTAATTGAATGTCTGTTGTTCTTTGTACTTGTAAGTTTGTTTGTTCTTTGGAGTGAATGTCATTCCAAGGCGGCACCACTGCCAGAGACAAATTCCTTGAATGTTGTTACATACTGGGCCTTTAAAGCCGATTCTGAGAACTCTGTCTGCCGAAGCCTACCTTTCAAGACTGGGTGACCATATCAGTATTTTGATTTGAATGCTTTTAATCATGGAATGCACATTGAGTTACCTTGTATATGAAATGGCCACAAAATAAATTAGCTTTGCTATTTTGCTTTGTCATTTGCAACATACTTTGTGACTATGAAAAATATACATTTTTTTGTAATTCTCGACCTCGTTCGCACATCATCTAATTGACCATGTAAGCACTTCATTGGTTGTACGTTTATGTTTGGATGCAGTCTTGGCAGGGAATAGAGCTCTAACAATCTATCAATTATTCATCATACTCCTTTATGGCTCAACAGCTCAACTCCATTGCTAGACCCTCAGCAAGTTGGATGTTGGATTTTATCAATAAAATAATGAAAGATGGCGTTACGGTCGATCAGCTGGTAAGCTTTGGCTTCACAGTTCTGATGTCCCAGGTTCAATCCCAGTGACACCTTTGTGGAGTTTGAATGTTCTCCTCGTGCCAGCATAGGTTTTCTCTGGGCACTCCAGTTTCCTCCCACATCCCAAAAAGATGCAACATTAATTGGACACTCTAAATTGCCCATTGGTGTGATTGTTAGTGCGGCTGTTTGTCTCCATGGAACCTGTGTTTGCCTGGCAACCAATTCAGGATGTACCTCGCCACCTGCCCGTTGACAGCTGGGATAGGCTCCAGCACTCCCGCGACTCTTGTGAGGATAAGCGGCTAGGAAAATGGCTGGATGGACAGATGGATGGATGAATGAATGGATGATGGAGTAAAGATGCTCTTGGGATGTCAGTGGTGAAAAAATGACATCCTTTCACCCATTTTAGATTCTTGCTAGAAGCTGTTATGTGAAAAATGCCTTGCTTTCGAGCAAAGTGTTTGTTCAAAATTCTCTTAAACTCACCTCCTGTGTTATTTGTACTATAGTATTGCCTTTTTGAAATATGACTAATAGTAAAAGAGTCCAAGCTAAATCACTTTAAATTTTAATTGAATATGAAGTAGGTATTTTCATTTCACTTATCCATCCATTTTCTGTGCTACTTATCATCACTTTGATCATGGACATGCAGGAGGCCATCAAAGCATTCTTTGGGCGAGAAGTGGGGTACACTCTGAACTGGTCACCCACCAATCAGACCAATCAGATTCACATTCACATCTATGGGCAAGTCTTCAGTTAAACCACTATGCATGTTTTTGAGATGTAGGAGGAAACCCCGCACAAGCAAGGCTGGGATTTGAACTGGTCAGCCACAGTGAGAACAATTATGTATAAAACAACAACCTAGCACAGTGGTTATCAAAGTCATATGTGGAAAAAGCCCACGCAGGTACAGGGAGAACAGGCAAACTCCACACATGCGAGGCTGGAATTGAACCAGGCACCTCAGAACTGTGAGGAAGATAACCAGGCATCAAATGTGACGCCCATTGCAATTATTCGTCATTCAATATGAAAACAAAAGCATTTGATGAAGGAATTGTTTATTTGAACTGAAGAAATGTAGCACTTTTACTGCTTTAAATGTTCACTTCAATAAACATCCAACAGTATTTGCCATCAATCATCCATTTATTCATCCATTTTCTGAGCTGCTTATCAACACAAGGGTTGCAAAAGTGTTGGAGCCCATCCCAGCTGTCATCGGAGACCAGGCAGGGTATATCCATAAGTGGTTGCCAGCCAATCTACTACTACTAATATGTTCTATTTGCACTGCATGATGATGATTGCGTCTGTGCATAACACTTGGATGTACGCTGAAAACTAGTTGTCTGCTCCATGGCCTGTGACGGAAATATGTTCTAAGTGCAACGTTCACCTTAACATCCTCAACCATCCAATCACAAATCTCCCAGGGTTTGTGGTGAGGTGCACTCTGAACTGGTTGCCAGCCAATTCCAGAGCACATGGAGACAGACAACAGTCGCGCCCACAATCACACCTAGGGACAACTGAGAGTCTCCAATTAAGGCATAGATTTAGGATGTGGGAGGAAACCAGAGTGCGTGGCGAAAACCCATGCAGGTAGATTTGAAAATGTACTCTCCACACAAGCAGGACCAAGATTTGAACCCCCGTCCTCATAAATGTGAGGCCAGCGCTATGACAAGGACCTCGGTCAGCGACAGTAATTCACTGTCACTAAAGTCCTACCCTTCACACTGGTCTGGCAGAACAGTCACTTTTCAGGCCACCATAGAGCGTACGGGATGGTGGTCAGACAACAGGATGATCGGGATGAGCAAATTTGGCTGGCCGTGATTGCGGTGCATGCTTGGCCAGACCACCTGACAGCCTAATGACGAAAACCGGTATAGAAATGGTAGAGGTGGGACTATATCATTGCTTTGCAAGTCACAAGTCTCAAGTCTTGATTCTAAAGTCATGAGTCAACCCCCAAGTTAAGACAGGAATGTCAACTAAGAAGTCATACTCTAAGTTTTGAGTCCTTTCAAGTCCTTTTAACAACAGAGGTCCTCACAAGGGTCGCAGTGAGTGCTGGAGCCTATCTCAACTGTCAATGGACAGGAGACAGGGTACACCCTGGACATGTTGCCAGCCAATCGCAGAGCACGTAGAGACAAACAGTCCCACTCACAATCTCACCCAGGGGCAATTTAGAGTGTCCAATTAATGTTGCATAGTTTTGGGATGTGGGAGGAAGCCAGAGTACCCGAAGAAAATCCATGCAGGCATGGGGAGATCATGCAAACTCCACACAGGCGGGGCTGGGATCGAACCCAGGTCCTCAGAACTGTGAGGCCGACACTTTACAGCTGATCCACCATCCTGAAAACATTTGTAGATTTAATTAATACATTGAAGAAAATAAGTATTTGAACACCCTGCTATATTGCAAGTTCTCCCACTTAGAAATCATGGAGGGGTCTGAAGTTTTCATCGTGCATGTCCACTGTGAGAAAGATAATCTAAAAGAAAAATCCAGAAATCCCAATGTATCATTTTTTAATGATTTATTTGTGTGATACTATGGCAAATAAGTATTTGAACACCTGAGAAAACCAATGTTAATATTTGGTACAGTAGCCTTTGTTTGCAATTACAGAGGTCAAACGTTTCCTGTAGTTGTTCACCAGGTTTGCACACACTGCAGGAGGGATTTTGGCCCACTCCTACACAAAGATCTTCTCTAGATCAGAAAGATTTCTAGGCTGTCCCTGAGAAACATGGAGTTTCAGATCCCTCCAAAGATTTTCTATTGGGTTTAGGTCTGGAGACTGGCTAGGCCACGCCAGAACCTTGATATGCTTCTTCTTCTCTTCACAGTGGGGATGGTGTTCTTGGGATGGAACTCATCATTCATCTTAGTCTAAACACGGTTAGTGGAATTGTGACCGAAAAGACCCATTTTGGTCTCATCTGACCACAAAACATTCTCCCATGACTCCTCTGTATCATCCAAAGGGTCATTGGCAAATTTAAGACGGGCCTTGACATGTGCTGGTTTAAGCAGGGGAACCTTCCGTGCCATGGATGATTTCAAACCATGACTGAGATTGAGATTCATCGTCATGTTTAGCATCTTCCATTTTGGAATGATTGCTCCAACAGTGGACCTTTTTTCACCAAGATGCTTGGCAATTTCTCCGTAGGCCTTTGGAGCCATGTGGAGTTGTACAATTTTGACTCTGGTGCCTTTGGTCAGCTCTTTGGTCTTGGCCATGTTACAAGTTTGAGTCTTACTGATTGTATGGGGTGGCCAGGTGTCTTCATGCAGCTAACGACCTCACACAGGTCCATCTGATTCAGGATAATTCATGGAGTGGGGGTGGATTTTTAATGGCGGACTAACAGGTCTTTGAGGGTCACAATTGTAGTTGATATACAGATGTTCAAATACTTATTTCCAAGTGCATCACACAAATAAACCATTAAAAAAATCATACATTATGATTTCTGGATTTTTCTTTTTAGATTAGCTCTCTGACACTTGACATGCACCTACAATGAAAATTTCAGACCCCTCCATGATATCTAAGTGGGAGAACTTGCAATATAGCAAGGTGTTCAAATACTTATTTTCTTCACTGTATATTACATACTTCTATGGGTATATAAGTGAACGACTGGTTAGCACATCCACCTTACAGTTCTGAGATCCTGGATTCAAATCAAGCCTCCCTTGTGTGGGGTATGCATCTTCTCCCCGTGCCTGCGTGGGTTTTCTCTGAGCACTCCGGTTTCCTCCCACATCCCAAAACATGCAACAATAATTAGACACTCTAAATTGCCCCTAGGTGTGATTGTGAGTGCGGCTGTTTGTCTTGATGTGCCCTGCGAATGGCTGGCAACCAGTTCAGGGTGTACTCTGCCTCCTGCCTGTTGACAGCTGTGATAGGCTCCAGCACTCCCGCGACTCTTGTGAGGATAAGCAGATCAGTAAATAGATGGATGGATTGAATATTTTTATTTTTAATATATTTTATAATCATTCTTAATTTATCAAAACAAATTTGGTAAACAAGGTCATTGAAACTTTAACAGAAAATTAGGGGGGGCTGACATTTTCAGTTTAACTTTCAGTACACTTTCAATTATTCTATTAAAAACTATTTTATAGGTAACATGCTTTGAGGTACTTTTTCTCTCTTCATTCTGACGTGATGTTAAACGGACCTGTCACAGATGAGAATTTGCATCCAGTAGTGCTGCAATTAGGTATCAACGAACACTTCAAACATATAAGAATATATCAGAACCAAGCCTCAGCGTCACAGCCATCTGTCCATCCATCTATTATGCATAGCGTTAACCTCACGAGGGTCCTGGGCGTGCGGGGTCCACCCTGAACTGTCACAGTTTTTCTTTATACAATCATTTCCTGATGCGGGACAGCATTACTGGTTCCCATGAATATCTGGTTGTCCTTCACCAAAAGACATCAGTGTGTGGAAACATCAGATGTTAGCACACTGCTATTATTTGATTGATTAGCATGAAGTTTTAAAATATAATGATCACATACTGAATATACAGTAGTATTATCAAAATATACATTTTACGTACTGTAAGTCCATTTAGGTAAAGGTTATACTCATTGATTAACAGGTGATAGTTATGTGAAGAATGTTGTGAATAATGTTTTTATAGCCTATACACATTCCCCAGATTAAAAATGTCTATTGCTGTATTCTGTCAAAAAGTTTATAATTTGATCATTGTATATTACAGTCATTTTTTACTTTGAGAGAAGGAGGAGACAAATAATATTCAGTTTAATAAACATTTTTTTAAGAGGTGGGATCCTCGTCTCCCTCTGTTCCTACCACTACCAGGTGCTACAAGTTACCACACGGTCAAACATAGCCGCAGTTTCAACAGTGGTGATTGTGCACATAAACGTCATCAAAAACGCATTCAAACATTCTTTAAAAATAGCTATAGGCAGAGGTAGTGATTAAAAGAGCCTCTTGCTCCAAAAGTAGTGGTATCATACTACTGCCCCTTGGTAGATCACACTGTATCTCACTGATTATCTTAACTGTTTGTGCAATTCCAGAATTGAGCATTTGTAAAGCGTTGGGCTGGATGTTCTGAGGACCCGGGTTCAATCCCACCTGTGTGGAGTTTGCATGTTCTCTCTGTGGCTGCGTGAGTTCTCTCTGTGTACTCCGGTTTCTGCCCACAGCCCAAAAACGTGCTACTTTAATTGTACACTCTAAATTACCCCTAGGTGTGATTGTGAGTGTGACTGCTGTCTGTCGCCATGTATCCTGCGATTGGATGGCAACCAGTTAAGGGTGTACCCCGCCTCCAGCCTGTTGACAGCTGGGAGAGGCTCCACCGTTCCTCTGACCCTTGTGAGGATAAGCAGCTATGAAAATGGATGGATAATAATTAAGTATTACACTCATGGCACTTTCAATGCACTCAAGGATACTTTGCTACTGCACAAATTATTCATTCACTCCACAGTCGCACCCTATTGATGATAAGATACTAATGTAGCTACACCTGCTCTGGGGCAGTGTGGCAAGTCTCTCTGCTCCCTCTGACCACAACCAAACACCCAACCACAGTCATTCGTATAACACTGCTATGAGATCTCACAGGGGGCCCAAGATGTCACGGTGGACATCCCTTATTTTCATTTCTGAAAGGTGGCAACTTTAATAATCTATAACTACCACGTTTATTGAGCTATGCTGGTGTGTGTGTATGGGGGGGGGTCTTTTTTTTTTTAATTAAACCATTTCTTTAGGTAGTGTATGAAAGAGTGACCTCTTGGTCAATTCCCTCTACATGAACATGTCCAACAGGGCATTAAATGTTAACAGAAATAAGCTGTAATAAACCTTTATTATGGAGGGACACTTCTACCTGAATGGTAGCCATTGAGAAGGTCAACATTATGGTTACTTCATTCTAAAATACCTGTTATAGGATGAACTTTGGCGTGTTGAGCTAATGAGAAAGAGCTGCACACTGTTCATATCTCACTATTTCAACAAAAACGAATTACAGTTTCAGCAGCTCATTGCCACGTCGAGTTGTAAGACTTGTTGTCATGCCCCTGGCATCCTGCCCAGGCTGGTTGTGGCCAGCCATTAGTCGGCACACACCTGAAACCTGTTTCGGCTGATTTCACCCAGTACTTATAGGACACGGGGGACATCTAGTCCTCCGCCAGATCGTTGATTCTCATGCCTTGTTCCCGCACTCCCATATACCGGACCCACCGTGTACCGACCCTCGCCTGTTCCCTGACCATCCTAGTAAGCCTGCCTGTTCTGATACTGCTGGTTTTCCTGACTGACTCGCTGATCATTGACCACGGACCGAATAAAGGCTTTCTGTACACTACCTGCTTGCCTCTGGAGTCGTGCATTTGGGTCCGCCCTCGAGCCTCGTTGTGACACTTGTGACATTTTAGGAGAAATCTTTCACCACAGCCACCACTCACGTTCTCCAACTGTATTTTTTAATCAACCATCCAGACCTTTAGGTTCCTGGGAATTACAGTCTCTCAGGACCTGTAGCGGGAAACCAACATCAACTCCATCCTCAAATGGCAAAGCAGTGGATGTACTTCCTGAAGCATGACCTGCCATGAGAGCTGCTGGGACTGTTCTACTCGGCGGCAATCAAATCAATGAGGTCTACCTCCATTAGAGTCTGGCTTGATGCTGACACTAAAAAGGATCATTTCCAACTGCAACGGGGAATCAAAACTACTGAACCCACCCTCAAGGATTTGCACGCTACCCAAACTAAGACAAGAGCAGAGAAATTCTTCTCAGAGCCTCTACATTCTGGTCGCGAGCTCTTCCGACCCCTTCCCTTTGGTAGGCGCTACCGAACATCTCAAACCAAGTACAACAATTAACTTATTAAACAGCGCAACATGCTGACAATTTCTTTGTATTGAGTTTGTTGTCACATTCTGCCAAGGCAATTAGTATTATACATCATACATTACTTGTTCACTCACTGTAGAAGTCTCACCACGCTCCACCATCTGCACATCTGTTGTACACCAATACTAGCCTCTCACACCTGAGTAACTTCTGCTCCGCTTGCACAATCGACTGAGGAATATCTGCAGCAATTGTACAATCAACGTTGTCTCGGATTATCACATGATTAGTCACTAAACAGCATACATTCCTTGAAGTCCTGGCACCCTTTGCTCAATGGTCATTGCAGTGGACTATTGCTTCAATAGGCACTCTAACTCTTGTCAATGCCAGAGGACTGAATCCTTTGTACAATTGTCAAAAAAAAGAAAACTTCCATCATTACCAGATTACTAGCAGCCTCCGTGACTGTTGCTAGAATGTCTTATGTCTCAATTGACTGTCTGTGGTTATCATGGATGTTTCCGACATGCTTAGTGAATAAAAAGATTATTCTGATTTGTTTCTTGCACCCTTAAATTATTGATGGAAGTTTACACTTTTTTGGGCGAGGGTGGGGGTCAAATGCATTACAATAATGTATAAAAGCAAAATCATTAAAACTGTATCATTCTCCAAAGTACTGTACTTCCAGACCTAACTCAAGTTTTACTGTTTTGAGTGGAAGCTGAAGTTGTGGATATGCACAGTAATCTGGTCTCAAGTAGCAGCAGGCAAAATAATACAGGCTAAAACATTAAAAGATCATCAATCAAAAGCTGGGCTTGAGGCCTCATTCTCCACTCCACTTTCACACTTCATAATCTTGCTGGAAAATTGAGATGACATTACTCTGTTGATAGCACAAGATGATGGTAAGACAGCAATATTTCCTCCAGCTGGACACGACATCTTTCCCACACCCTCATCTGGGATCCCGGAGACAGTAGCTCAGTCTTAATTTGATAGACTGATGTAGAAACCAATACCCAGCAATAGAAAAACAGTGTGATTACTGTAATGCAGGCTCAATCCCTCCTCAACCCATCACCTGATACAATAATCACAATCAGGAAAGTTGTGGTTTGGTGGGTGTATGTACAGAGATGCATGGAAGTTAATGTTTTGAATAATAAACCCAGTTTCTAACCATACATTCAGAGCAAGCAATGCCATCAATTCTAGATTTTTTTTTAAATGCTAAGTTTTGGGCGGTGCACCAAGGCTCCACTCTTGTTTTCTCTGCCATGTGAGCCTGGATATTACTGCACAGCTATGAAAGCAAAATTAGGTTACTTTCTGCATGAGGAATATATTCAATCACTGACCTTTGGAGCTCAAAATGAGAGGGTTATACTATCTCCATTTAAATGAACCTGCAACGGAGAACCCAGGCATAAATGATAGATGAGATCGCTACAGAATTTCACTGTCACTGAAAGCTGAACCGCTGTTCACGTGACTTCTGTATCAGCTGCCAAGAAGCAGGAAATTGCTGCTAGTATTCTACTTTTCTCAAAGAAAAATAGATAGTGGCTCACGTATTAATAATGACTTGGGTATAACAGAAAATTTTCACACAAATGATGGCTTTTAGTACTTTTTTTAATCTAAATGCTAACCAAATGCAAAATCAAAATGAAATTATGTTACTGAGCTATATCCTACTGGGATGGGAGGTCACCCCATTTTTTGTTGGGCTTTACCAGAGGTCTGAACCAAATTGAGTACTTATTGTTGTTTCATACAGAAAAAGTTTAGAATTAAAAAATATACATATTTTGTAAAAAAAAAATAATAATAATAAAATAAAAGAATGTCACTGGAAACGAATTCGACATACTGCCAGCAATATGGACACTGGTCGCATAGGGGCCGAATAGCTCACATCAAGGGGTTCAGTACGCCATACTCCCAAAGCAACCCCCAGAGCACTCCCCAAAGGACACAGTCAAACACCTTCTCCAAGTTCACAAAACACACAAAGGCTGGTTGGGCACCACCACACACCTTTAAGGACCCTGCTGAGTGTGTAGTGCAGACAAATCCACTACTGTCCTTCCACAATCTGAGATTAAACTTCCCTTCAGACCCTCCTCTCCAGCACCCCTGAATAGACCTCTCCGGGAGGCTGAGGAGTATGACCCTCCTGTTGTTGAAACACACCCTTCGATTCCCCCACTATCCCAGTTTGCCAGTCCAAAGGCACTGTCTCCGATGTCCATGTGATGTTACAGAGGTGAATCGACCAGGACATTCTCGCAATATCCAGAGCCTTTAGGAAGTTTGGGAATTGTAAGTTATGTATTTAAGAAGGAGGGAAGAAGCTCTTGGAATGTCTCGTTTTAATTTGCAGTTTGATAGTGCCTACCTGAAGGAATGAGCAGAAAGAGGTGGTGACTAGGATGTGGTGGCCTCAGAGGATTTTGTATGCTCTTGTCTTACTTCAGGCAGCATGCAAAACCTCTAGGGTAGATAGGGAAGTACCCACAATTATTTCAGTAGTTTTGATTGGTCATTGCAGTCATTTTTTTCCCTTTTTGTGGCAGCACAAAACCAGACTGTGATAAACGAACACACGGGACTAATTTGTTGATGGCTGCATAGACCTGCATCAGCAGCTCCTGTGGCAGGCATTGCTTCATCAGAAGCCGTAGGAAGTACATCCTCACATCACATCATCTCCCACTTCAGGTCCTGAAAGACTGCAATTTCAAGGTCAGAGGGGAGAGAGGACTCACCTTTGGGGATCTCCACTGCTGGTGGTGCATGTACAGTGCCATGAAAAAGTATTCACCCCTTCTTAATTTCTGATTTTTTGGCACATCACACACAAAGTTTTCAAATAATCAAACCTATTTTAATATTACCCAGAGACAACAAAATGAAGTACAAATTTAAATTTTTAAATGACAATTCAATTTATTATGGCACAAAAAAAAATGTAAACCTTTCAGACCCTCTGTGAAAAAGTATTTGCACCCTGAACCTAATCACCGGTTGTGCCACCCTTGGCAGCAATAACTGAAATGAAGCGCTTGTGATAAATGGTGATGAGTCGCTTAGGAGGAATTTTGTTTGTTTTTGCCTGGGAACTGTCCTAGGGATGCCGTTTTTGGCCAGTGTCTTTCTTACGGTAGAGTCATGAACACTGACATTAATTAAGGCTAGCGAGGGCTGCAAGTCTTTAGATGTTGTTCGAAGTTCTTTGTGACCTCATAGATGAGTTGTCATCACACTCTTCGCGTAATTTTAGTTGATCGTCAACTCCTGGGAAGGTTTGCCACTGTTCCCAGTTTTCTGTTTGTGGATAATGGCTCTGAAAAGCTTCCTAATGATGAGATTTTCTTTACTACCTTTGATCTACACGTATCAATCAGACATCATTCAGCAAAATTTCACCTTTCCTGTATTCATCTGGTTAAAATATTCTGTCATTATTCAAGGTTGTCTGCATGTGGTTTATAACAACAAAGTAAAGATAACTCACATCATTCTTGTAGGCTTTGCTGATGACGTTACTGTCATGCTCCTGGATTCCAGCTCGGGCTGGGCGTGGCCAGCTAATCAGAAGGCGCACACCTGCGCCTCATGACCACTGATTAGACCCAGTACATATAGGACCCGGGGGACGACAAATACTCCGCTAGATCGTTGTTCTTGATGCCTCGTTCCCGCAATCCTGTTTGCCTGACTTCTGCCCTCCGTGCACCGACCCACGCCTGTCCACTGACCACCCTCGTAAGCCTGCCGTACTATTACTTCTGATTGGTTGGACTGTCTGCCTGATCTCAGACCTTGGACCGAATAAAGGTTTCCTCCGTACTGTCTGCGGTCTCTGGAGTCATGCATTTGGGTCCACCCTCGTGCCTCGATCGTGACAGTTACCTCTTCATCAAAAGAAAATTAACTGATCGGCAAGCAGCGGAACCAGCGAATTTTGGTATCTGTATTGCGTGTAGAATACATATGGTGTTGTGTAATAAGCACTGACACTTTACTGTATGAGAAAAAAATCAATTCAATATTCAAATATTAAAGAGCAGTGAAATACTGAAAAGACTAAACTAAGGTTGAGGTAAGAGTTGGACTACATAAACAGTCAGATCAATGAAATACCAGACAATGAGACACTTCCTCTTTAACTGGACATACTCGTAGATTTGGTAGCACACCATGAATACTAATGAAGTAGTCTCATGGAATGTTAAACAGAATCCCTCTCCAAAGGTGAAAGGCTGGCAAATAAGTAGTACAAGGCCAAAGTGCTGAAAATGATCTCTCCTCATTCCACAGTGCTGGACATGTGGATAATCTCATGAATTTTTAATTCCGTTGTACTGTGTACTAACTAAACGAACGGATTGGATGTTGAAGACTGGAGCAGAAAGGAGAGCACACATGTGCAAGGATCTCTCATAAAGGAGGATTCAGGGGATGTTTCGATATTTGAACAGACGATTGCCATCATCACTTGCTGGCCGCTATAAATTCATCATGCTTTGTGATCGCAGACCTAATTAACTCCACAAATCATAAGCAAAACCACAGACCAGTACCCTCTGCACAGTGCTGGTTGTCATACATTTTCACTTTGCCTGGTTGGTTTCAAAACATATTTTTGGCCATCTCTTTCATATGATAATTTTGAAAAAGAAAGAAATATGAATTTAAAAAAAACTATTAACACTTCTATTTCTACACAACTCGCAAAACACAAAAACAAGGTTGTTGGGACATTTATTTAAAAAACAACAATCTGCTCTGTCAAAAAGTAGGCAAGAGCATGGTTGTGAGCAAATTGAGAAACAAAACACTCTGCTTAGCAACAAAGCACTTCAATTCTAACATATCACCTTAGTGATCAACATGTTGTGTTTAGCATTGACAACAAAGGTAATATAAATGTCAACAGATTTTGTAAGAGCAATGCTAGTTCCTCTCAGTATTTGTCTGAAAGAGGAAAAGAAATGGACAAGGTATTGTAAACCTAATCAGTGTTGCATCACAGACTTATTAAAGTTTAACAACTGTGATCGTCAGTACCAGAATTAAAGGGATTTTTGTTCATTTAAGGGTTATCCATATGTGCTTGGGACTCCTAACCATAGTTGGGAGCACAGGAGGGAGAAATGCTTGCGATCAGGGATCTCTGAATTTCAGAATCAGAAGCAGAATCAGCATCAACTTTATTGGCCAAGTGTATAAAAACACACAAGAAAATTTTCTCCGGCAGTTGGTGCTGCCCTGGTATAATCCATCCATCCATTCATTTTTTTCCCTTATCCAGGATCAAGTTCCGGGGAATTTGAGTATAGATTTCCTTTTCTCCATGGCCACCTCATCCACCTTTCGGAGCTGGAGGGGGTCATGGGAGGGCAGTGGGGTGAGGCATTCCCAAGCCAGCTAGGATATCTTAGTCTCTCCAGTGTGTCCTGGGTGTACCCAGTGGACTGTGGAACATGTCTGGAATGCCTCACCAAGCAGAAATTCTGGAAGTACTGTAATCAGATTCAGTGGTCCCCTCATTTGGCTCCAATCATTGTAGAGGAGCAGTGGCTCTACTCCCAGATGATTCTGAGTTGATCACCCCATCTTTGAGGAAAAGCACAGATGCCCTATGGAAGAAACTCATTTCAGCCTCTTGTAGCTGTGAAATTGTTCTTTTCGTAACAACCCAAGCTATGTGACCATAGATGAAGACGAGAACATAGATTAACAAGTTACTGGAATTTTTCAGAACCTTTTTCACCACTCTGAACTGATGCCGTTTGCAATTGCAGATGCCACATAGATCTACCTGTCAATCACTTGCTCAACTCTTCTCTCATTTGTAAGCAAGCTCAATATCAATCAATTTTAAGGGAACCATTTTTTACATACATCCATCCATTCGGGACCCAGGACCTCATAACTGTGACGCCAACGCTTTTCAGCTGATCTACCATGCTGCCCCCTTTTTTTTTTTTACAGACATAGACAACTTCAGGATGGTCATGACAATAAAGCTATAGAGAATTCCTGAAGAATATTTTCAGGAGTGAAGGAAGGGGTGGCAGACAATGCTGTGTAAGTGCATTACACTCCATGGAAATTACTTTGAAGCTGAAAAGTAGTTGTTTGTTGTTTGGATTTGAAATCCATCGTTTGTAACACACTTTGCATCGCGGCCTTTCTAACCCTACTCCCTTTTTTTTTTTTTTTTATTGGAAACCTCTGAAGAGTCAGAAATTGCTTCTAGACGAGGATAGGTTCAACCCTCCTCATTGAGACTGTTAATGAATTGTGCTTGTGTAAAGTCAATATGGGATAGTTGAGGAATCTCAGCCCATAAATTCTTGGATACAGAACTTCTATCACCAAGTCACCAAACTACTGTAAATTTTGTCTAGCAAGCAGGTCAATGCATGTCACAGAGCAGATACATCAGCAGACACAACTACCCCACAGCCCCTTCATTTGGTAGTGTGCCAGAACCGAATACTGAGACCAACTCGCTGGCCAGCTAAAAGTAATCTGTTACCACTGAAGGTCTGTTTACCTTTTGGCTTTGACATGGTTGTGCTTCTGTGAAGAGGATCCAAATGGTGGGTCATCCACCACCCAAGCTGTGAAGTTGTGGGCGGAGAAACTTATTGTGGGACAGTTATCAGAATTATAGTGACACAATTCACAAGATCCAAAGTGGCTCATTTTTAAAAAGAGGCAGCTGGTTTACTTTCAGACTTGATCGGTGGACAGGCATTTGTAGTAAGCCCACTTTACATTCAGCAACATCTGAAAGTCTGTAGTTTTTATGTTAACCCCAATGCATTTACATTTGGATAATATAACCTGGGGTATAATCATCAATACAGTGATGTCCAGATGGCTGTACTAATTGTACACCTTCTGCTCCTTTACGCTGAGGCAGCTGTCTAAGAAGATCTGTAAAGAGTCCCCAGGGATGGACATCAGAACCAGCACACTAATCATATGGACTAACAAAAGAACTCTTTTGACAAAAAAAAGAGAAAAAGACAAGCTAATCGATGTTTGTGCAAAAAGAAAAATCTCAACAATGTCCTGTATGTGTTTTGTTTGTTCACATATTGTATGTTGACTTAAACAATGAAAACTCATTTTCACCTTTACACTGAGCTGCTATAGTTATAATACCTTAGTTTCAGCAGCAAGCTCTAGACATAGCATGCACTCGTCATCTGCCTACCCTTAGGAATAGAGCAAAGGGTAAAATAAGTGCCAAAGAGTTACATTTACATTAATACTGAAATCTGAGTTCATCTTTCATTCAAAGTGCCTGATGGTGCCAAGAGCATAGATGCTGCATATGCATGCATACGGTATATTGTCAGTACATTGCCTGCTGGGAATGTACATTTAGCCCCCGCTTTGTGAATCTCTCAGACTGCCAGACTCCCCAATGTCTTATAATAAAGAGTATGTCTTGTGTCTGACCGGCTACTATGATACAGTAATGACATAATTACAGTTGGTGACAAGAGGTGGCTAACAAGCATATAATGGAAATGCTAGAAATAGAGAAATAATTTCTTCTAGTTCAATGTTTTGGAAGTTAGATAGAATAACCACAATCCACCTCGAAACAATGCTCAATCTATTATGTCGGTGTCTTCCTCAAGGACAACTCCACCGTTGTGGCCATCTTCTCAACAACCACATGTATTATAATTTCTCATATATAATGTGATTTTCCCCTATGAATAAATACCATAATCAAACGTTAATTATACATAAACATGACATGATACCAGATATCCATTTTCTGAGACACTTATCCTCACAAGGGTTGCGGGAGTGCTGGAGCCTATTCCAGCTGTCAGGGGCACTGACGGGGTGCACCATGAATTGGTTGCTCGGTACAGAGTGACATACATCAGATGCACTCACGATCACACCTAAGCACAATTTAGAGTCTCCAATTAATGCATAATTTTTGGATGTGGGAGAAAACCAACAGGTGGAATATGCAAACTCCACACAGGTGTGGCCAGGATTTGAACCCTGGTCCTCAGAACTGTGAGGCCAATGCTCAAACCAGTTGCTCCCTAAACCTTAACCCATCTCACCTATTACATTATATATTGGTACAACATAAAAAAAATGAAAAACAATCTTTCAAATTGTATAACTGTATATTAATCCATTGGGTTATTGAAAAAGTGTTGATTTTCATTTTTTGTTTGACTTTTTTATGTGATGTGTAAACTGTCCCCACACAGGACCAAGAATCTTGGCCTGCACTCATTGATAATGATATAAAAATCCATTAAATCCTAAATATTTTGGAAGTCACTGATATTTTAGTGGTACACACGCCTGACGTTGGTGCGGGCAGTATGGGATCGAATCCCGCTCAATGACGGTGTCGATATCTGCCCTGTGACTGACTGGCAACCAGTTCAGGGTGCAGTCTGCCTTTTGCCTGAAGCGAGCTGGGATAGGCGCCGGCTCTCCTGTGGATAGATGGATATTTTGGATTTCGTTCTGAAATTTTGTTCTCCCAGTGTTTTATTTCATTAAGTGGACAAATACTTAGCCAAAATAATGCTTCTTCATCTTTGTAGTGGCAAACCTCTCATACCATGTTGGGTTGGAAAAGGAAAGATACAGTCTTTTTATTACAGGTGCAGGGGTCTAATAGCAGTACTTTAATTGATTTGAGATTTGATTATCAATAATACCATCCCTCTGGAGGAAATTGCAGCTACTCTCTGTATGATATTGAAGAGGGATGATATTCCAGATGATTGTGTGGCACCCAGGGACATATTGAGAGAGCAAGATTCCAATTTGAGACCAATTTTCTACTCGTTTATTAACCTGCAAGGAGTTTGGGTGCAAGGTGACCCATCCATGCTCACTTTCCCCAGAGAAGCCTATTACAACGTACAGTATTCCTGCATATGTCATGTGCCTGCCCTAGTTTGTGTTGATGAGTTTCCAGATTCCCTGTGGAGATATGAATTACACAACAAACATTCATTGCTGTTTTTATTGAAGTTTGCTATGTTGACTTAGCTACTGGGTCATGACGGTGGGCCCAGGAGAACCAGCCAATTACTAGCATGACTATCAGTCTGCAATTTAGTTTGCTCATGTTCACAATGACACAGACCGGATGATTGTTATTCTGTTGGTGCAAAACAGCATCAATTTTGCGTATCATGCATCTATCCGCCCATTCACAATAACACATTTGTCTGGCAAGAGGAAAGGAATTTGGACCTCCACAATGAATGCTGTTTACAATTAGTTCAATCACTTTCATATATATATATATATATATATATATATATATATATATATATATATAATATATATATATATATAATATATATATATATATATATACAGTGAAGAAAATGAGTATTTGAACACCCTGGTATATTGAAAGTTCTCCCACTCATAAATCATGCAGGGGTCTGAAATTTTCATCGTAGGTGCATGTCCACTGTGAGAGAGATAATCTAAAATGAAAAAAACAGAAATACAATGTATGATGTTATAACGATTTATTTGTGTGATACAGCTGCAAATAGGTATTTGAACACCTGTCCATCAGCTAGAATTCTGACCCTCAAAGAACTGTTAGTCCGCCTTGAAAAGTCCAACTCCACTCCATGTATTATCCTGAATCAGATGCACCCGTGTGGGGTCGTTAGCTGTATAAAGACACCTGTCCACCACATACAATTCGTAAGACTCATACTTGTAACATGGCCAAGACCAAAGAGTTGTCCAAAGACATAAGAGACAAAATTGTACAACTCCACATGGATGGAAATGGCTACGGAGAAATTGCCAAGCAGCTTGCAGTACTTTGGAGCAATCATTGGAAAATGGAAGAAGCTCAACATGATGTTCAAGCTCAATCAGTGAGGAGCCCCATGCAATATCACCTCGTGGGGTCTCAATGATCCTTAGAAAGGTGAGGAATCAGCCAAGGACTACACGACAAGACTTGGTCAATGACCTGAAAAGAGCTGGGACCACCGTTTCCAAGGTGACTGTTGGTAATACACTAAGATGTCATAGTTTAAAATCATGCATAGCGCGGAAGGTTCCCCTGCTTAAACCAGCACATGTCAAGGCCCATCTTAAATTTGCCAATGACCATTTGGATGATACAGAGGAGTCATGGGAGAATGTTTTGTGGTCAGATGAGACCAAAATGGAACTTTTTGGTCATAATCCCACTGACTGTGTTTGGTGGAAGACGAATGATGAGTTCCATCCCAAGAACACCATCCCTCCTGTGAAGCATGGGGGCGGTAGCATCATCCTTTGGGGATGTTTTTCTGGACATGGGACAGGCACTGTATTAAGGAGAGGTTGACCGTGGCCATGTATTGTGAGATTTTGGGGAACAACCTCTTTCCCTCAGTCAGAGCATTGAAGATGGGTCGTGGGTGGGTCTTTCAACATGACAATGACCTGAAGCAAACAGCCAGGAAAAAGAAGGAGTGGCTTCGTAAGCAGATCAACGTTCTGGCATGGCCTAACCAGTCTCCAGACCTAAACCCAATAGAAAATCTTTGGATGGAGCAGAAACTCCGTGTTTCTTAGCGACAGCCCAGAAACATGTCTGATCTAGAGAAGATCTGTGTGGTGGAGTGGGCCAAAATCCCTCCTGCCGTGTGTGCAAACCTGGTGAACAACTACAGGAAATGTTTGACCTCTGTAATTGTAAACAAAGTCTAGAGTACCAACTATTAACATTGGTTTTCTCAGGTGTTCAAATACTTATTTACAGCTGTATCACACAAATAAATGGTTAAAAAATCATACACTGTGATTTATATTTACAGTGAAGAAAATGTGCATACACACACACACACAAACAGTAAAATATGATCGAAATACTCCCAGCCATTGCGATGACAAGTGGAGAAAAATGAAGGGCACAATTGTGAGTTGATCAGGTAGCTGGCTTCCCCCCTCCCATAGACAAATATTGGTCCCTATAAAATGACTCCCCCTGACTCCCGCAAGCAGACCTGGGAATTCCAGGCCCTCGGGCCATATCCAGCCCAATGACTGACCCTTTCATACTTGCATGAGGCCAATCATAAATTATAAAACAAAGTTTAAAAATTATACATGCCGTACATGCAGTACAGCTGTGTTGCTTTTATTTTGAAAAGCATTATGTTCATATTTACTTCCATGTGGATGCACATGTGAGCAGTGAGCCATGAGCAACAAGTAAACAGCAACAAGTGACATTAGCTAGGTTCCCCACAAGTTTTCAACTCAGGACAAGAAAAGAAAAGTTTAAAATGAATGTCGTGTTTCCAACACAACATGGACTACCAAGTACTTCTTTACAGATTACATACAAGCTGATTGGAGTGGTGATGATGAATCAGGATGTGGGGAAGTCACTACACGTGGCCATGAGCCACCAGGGATGTTACTGAAAGTTGTTCATGTGACTTCAAAACTTTTTCTGATATAGTTTGTCAGTCTATGAATGCGTAATGAACATAATTCCTTCTTATTCAAGGTCTTCCAAATGAAGATTGACTCAAAGCCCGTGGAAACTTGGTCCGCTGGTTTATGCCAACTCTGAACCCTTGATGCTCGAATAAATTCAGACCTGACTTTCAACAGTCATCAAATCAATCATAAAAACGTTTTTACCATCTGAAAAACATATCTACAGTGAAGGCTTGTATTAGTCAAGCAGACCAAGAAAAGCTCATCCATGCTTTTATCTCAAGTACACTTGACGACTGTAATGGTCTTCTGAGTGGACTCCCCAAAAAGAGCATTAAAAACAGCTGTGGGAGCAGAATGTAAACACCCTTGGGAATGAAAAGAGGCAAATTCACACAGCGATACGAATGGCTTAAAGTTTAAAAACAGTGACTATAAATGTGCTATATGTACTGAATTTCGTGACATCCGTACACCAATTTTCATTCATCCAGAAGCATATCCCAATGCCTTTTCTTTTCCATGATAACTCAGTAATGCGCTTTGCCCGGTGTAGATGGAAGCCGGGAAGCATTATGTCTCCATAAAGGACACGGCGGCGGAACGTCTGTACTGGTCTTTAGCAGAAGGTTAAGCTCTCAATGTTGTTGGTTTGGGAGCATTTATTTGTGAGGTGGACCAACAGGAACACCAATCTTTATCCTCACCTGCAGAGCTTCAAAGACTCTGTGGTGCCTTCTTCGCCTCCATGCCTCAAATATCACACTCGCAACCCCTGTGAGTAAATCAGGGGGGGGGGGAATTTGCATATTGGCAAAAAAAGAAAGTCCGGGTTGGACACCCTGATGTTTAGCAAGTCTTCCCTAGTGTGTTTCATGTAATGTCTCCAAAGATAAACAAAAAACAGAGACATAGACAATACTAGAGCCTAGGTAACCGAGATGCCCACATAGGTAGGCACTATCTTGATTGTTATGGATAACAATCTTGGACTGATTTGTGTGTACATACACTGTTGCATAATTGACCGAGTGTCCGCTTTCCCTTATCAAAGTAAACATAATAGGTTACTTAACACAATGTCCTTTAGATGGAGCCATGCTCTACACAGAGTGTTGCGTTAAAAAAAAAAAGCCAACCAGAGGGAGTCAGGTTTAATACCGTTTTGTTTCCATGACAACAGAGGCCGAGCATTTTCTGGAAGAGACGTCAAAGGCAAGACAATCAAGCTTTTTATAGGAGATTGCATATTCTGTTTTTAAGTTGATTTTTTTTTTACCACCTTTTAAGGGCACAGAATTGGAAACGGAACCAATGATGAACATTACCTGATAGAGACACGAAAGTGAGCCATCTGCAGAGGGCTCTTTCCTGCTCTCATAGGCTAGAGTAAAAGCAAGAGGCTGATTCAGACCCCTGGTAAGGCCCCCATCTTATACAAACCAAAAACAGGTAATTTTAGTGCTCTTTTTCCACCGGTGATAAGCATCCGAGATGAAAAAAAATAGAACGACCTCTCTCTTCGAAAAAAAAACAAAACACCTATTCTCAACACAATTTTTTAAGGTTTGAGGGATGTTCAACCGGAGCTATTGAATATTCAGTTTTCATTTTAATGTATTATTAATTTAAGCTTTGAATGCAACCAAATGCTTTCCTTGAATTTATGTTTTTGGACTGTTTTGGTTTTCTTTTCAAAGGGTTGTTTTGGACCATTTTATCTTATTTGTGAGTGAGTAGATGTTTTACTAAAAAGTAAAATTTTATTATTTTTATTTTTTATGTTTGGCATCCATCCATCCATTCATCTATATTCTACCGCTTCGGTGGGTCGGGTCCCTGGGCAGTGCCTTTAGCAGGGATGCCCAGACTTCCCTTTGCCCAGCCACTTCATCCAGCTCTTCCGGAGGGATCCCGAAGCATTCTGAAGCAAGACGAGAGTGCCCTGGGTTGTCCCCAGGGACTCTTTCCAGTTCGACGTACCCAGAACACCACATCTAATTGTATGCTTTAAAGTATTTTTTTCTGAGCAGTACATTTTTTAAGACTAATAAGCACCTTGTTATCTGTGTGAGCAGACTTAATAACATTACCAACATAGCCATTAATTATTTTAGTTCTATTTTTTTAAAGATTCTTTCGTCTATACTTTATTTTTATTTAATAACAATTCATTATTGTGGTAACAAAAACATATATTTTTCCTTGGCCCATTTTAAGTGCAAAAGATCAACAAGGAGAGAGCAGCTTTAAACAAGTCCGTTTCACCTGACATCTGTCAAAGTTACTCTGAAAGGTGCAGCCTAACATAAGTGGGCCGACGCTTCACAAGCTGGTGTGAGAATCTCTCTCGACATCAGTTTGGGCAAGCTGATGTCTCCGCATTAAAAGCATTAAAAAAAATAGAGCAATATCTCCAATATCCTAATGGGTCTTCATGTGTTGTCGGGAACCATTAAATATGGAAATTATTTTGGTCCACATTTGGTCAAAGACTATTCAGAGCCTTATGGACCATCACAAAAAGTTTCAAACCTATCCTTTGACCTATGAGAAGCCATTGTTGTGGTCTGATGACAACTGTGGTATGTTTCAGTTTCCCGGTGTTTTTAAGCACTAAAGCTGCCTGATTCTTTTTTTTTTTTTTTTTTTTTTGGTAACTCTAATTACACCATCACAGTAATCTAACGACCTAAAAATGTAACCAAGAACATGTATTTTCTGGTAGAATATCATTAATTTTCAGTAAATGTTTATATGTTTCGATTTTTATGACTTCTCAAATTGA
This sequence comes from Syngnathoides biaculeatus, assembly GCF_019802595.1. Lineage (NCBI taxonomy): Eukaryota > Metazoa > Chordata > Actinopteri > Syngnathiformes > Syngnathidae > Syngnathoides > Syngnathoides biaculeatus. Next base: position 21,208,710 of record NC_084643.1, on the reverse strand, counting down.
AGGGCACAAACACTTTTGTGAATGTGTCAACCTTATTGAGGATCAGCACATTTTCTGTTTGTAAATACTTTTTAATTCAATTTAATGCACACTCATGGGTCCACCAGTAAATCTAATTGAGGGCACAAGTCACATAAAACAAATGTTACACATTGATAATGTGAACAAAAAAAAAAAACAATTCTAGTTCTGAGAATTACATTTTAAATAGTAGAACAGGAGCATTGGTACACTGAAATCTATTGAAAAGGGAAGAAAAACAGGAAACTAGAAGTAAAATAAGGGCCCAAATCAAATGATGATTGCCACAGGTCCTTGTAAAAAATTTTCATCAATGCATACTTTTGTCTTTTAAAAGGCTGATAAAATAGCGAAGATGGTCATGAATATACACATTCTCTGAAGATACAATAATCTTTTACTTACTCAACACTGTTTGGCTGATAGGATCCCTGCTCAGAGTATCAACACCCTCAGGACCAGATTTAATTTCTAACTCAGTTTAAGAAAAAAGTTATGAATGTGCTAAGGTAATGCAATTTCAGTCGGCATATTTCTGTTATATAAAAATTTCATTTCCAGAGTTTGTTTTTGTGCACCTTTTATTGCGTGGAGCTCAATAAAGGTGCAAGCAAGAGTAGCTCCAGTGGTGCAGAGGCTGCTTCTGTTTACTGGAACATGCTGGAAACTATACACAAATATTCAGGTGGAGGTAACATTTATGTCATGAATATAGAGCAGGCCTTGAGGCTCAGTATTTAATATTGGAAAGTAGGAATGAGGGACCATGAAAAAGCAGTTTAATGTTTGGTAGTTCAAAATACACATGTGATCCGATGACAACACTTTTCCAGAAGGGACACTATATGCCACAGATTATTATCTTTGTATGCTTACTATGTTTATATTGGATCTTGATTTGGAGGAAAAGCTTCCCCGGGTAGAGCTTTAATTTTATGGAAACACAACAAAGCGCAAAATGAAATTCTTTTTGTTTGTGTTGAATGACTGAGGTAATATCACATAACATCTTGAAACATTTAACACCCACCAAACAAAATCTGTTCAGTGTTATGCACGAAAATATACCTTTGTAAGACTCCTTCATGAATAATACATAAAAATAAAAGAAGAGACTTTTGTCCCATTTACACCCAATTACATTGCAACATGCAATCACATTATAAATAAGTGGGAAAGAATTCCAGGTCCAGGTATTCAGTTAGATACTGTAAATGGATTACACTTAGTCACTTATAGGTCTTTAAGTACAACATCTCGGCGACCAAAGCACTTTATAGTTGTCACACATTCACCCATTCACACAGCAATGGGCTGATGCTGCCATCCAAGGCTCTCCCAAGCCCACTGCGAGAGATTTAGGGTTCAGTTCAGGGTTCACTGTCTTGTCCAGGAGACCTTCGAAGCCGGGATTTGAACAGCCAAGTTCGTCAAACCTTTCGTGACTGGATGACCCTGATGCAGCAGCTGCCCCAAAATATACAAAACTTTTATTTTTTTTTAGGCTTACAACATTTGAGAACAACACAAATCTGCTCACCAGCCTTTGTCGGGGTGTTGGTAATAAAAATGGTGTGAATATATAATTATAGTGTCACGAGCCAGCGTCACGGGGGCGGACCCAAATACAGGACTGCGAGGCAAGGGCATGATATTAAGCGTGGATGTATTCCAGAAGGAGGTCGAACACAAAAAGGCAACCCGAAACAGGTGGAAGCACAAAAATGCTAGGCAACAGGCAAGATCCAAAAACGTGCACAAGGTCTGATGACTATGAGGCAAACTAAGAAACATGGACAAGATGAGGTCAAACTAAAGAGGCACAGGCTCGCTGTGATGAAGGATTTCTCTACACTAAACTTGAAAACTTACGCGCAGTAGCAGAGTATCCCAGGATGCAGCAAAGCATACGCAACGAACTGGCAAATGCCAATGACATATTCACCACTTAAAGGTCCACGGTCATGAAATGCATGATTTTTAGAATGTTATTAATAAAAAAATGGCAACCGGTATGAACCCAGCCGTTTTTTCACCAGAAAACGTGTTTTTGACGTATATGGCTTTTTGTAACTCCCGCCATGAAAATTTGTTTTCGAAAAGAAGCAGGACGTGACATACAGGGCAGTAGCGCAGTCAAGCGGTCTTGTCTGTTTATACTAGTTTTACCTGCTCGAAGGTAGCTCATTGTTCCTTTGTGTTAGCCAAAATGCTGGCTTGTTGTATCGCTGGATATTGCTCGAACACTCGAGAGGATGGATTGGCTTTTCATACTTTTTCAAAAGATCTGGTTCGGCGTGAAAAATGGATTGCACAAGTGCAAAGGATGAGAGCTTCGTGGGTTCCAAATGACAGGTAGGTGTGTATACATCTACTAAAAAAAACAATAGTTGGTGGGGGGGGCGTAATCCGTAAGTAGGGGTGCTAAGTGTTTTCCTGCTTCCGTGCAGCAGCCGCTGAAGGACGGCCTCCGCAGGCCTTGTGGATCACCACCGGATTTGTCGACAAGGCCGAGCCAGCCACTGGCCTTGTCGACATGGTTTCGGCTGGGGTGGCTTATCGCCGCTGCAGAAGTGGATCGGATGGGGAGGCGGTTTGGCTGCGATTTCGTCGTCGCTTGCAGGCGGGCGGCATTGTTTTTATCACCGCCATGCAGAGGTGGATCGAGCGGGGAGGTGGTTTGGCCGTGATCCACATATCATCTAAATATGGCTCAAACCGATAGGGCACTTCACTCGGTTGTGAGATGTTCTCTTCGAAAAGAGCTTCCGTGTCAGAAGGGGCGTGTTCGTCTTCCGTAATAGGGGCCACAGCGTGTTTTCAATGGTGAATGTCCGGGATGACGTCACGGGCAGTAGATGCAACCAATATGGCAACCACTTGGATGTCAAATGACACTTCCAAAACTTTACGCAGGGATGATGCATTCTCCACTCATATTTATTTTTTCGTAGAGACATTAAAGTGAACAATGTTATATGTATTTTTCATTACAATATCTATTTTAGAATGTTTATAGGAATGACACTTGGGCTTTAAAACCTTGGTCAATTAGTGTCCAAAATGTAACACAGCTGTGTGACAGCTTTCTGAGGTGGCCCTGCCCCTCACAGGAAGCACCGCCCACGGCAGTTTATTAAGTTTGTTAGTATTTTTATAAAGGTATGGATTAACATGTTGGAACCTTGTATTTAGTTTTAACACAGCATCTTTGGACGGGGATTTTTCACCTCCAAGGGGATCACTGGCACATTAGTCACCTTCCACTATATACTGAAAGAAAGAAATCATGTGCCCACGTAACACATTCACTTCTGGCAAAAACTGTACCCCTGACATATTGTATAGTGCTTTTAACATCAGGTGTGTCACTTGTGACACCTGCAGCATTTCTGTAAGACACTGACACCGGGGTCAGGAATTCAAATAATGTGCAATTAATTCACTTACTGTCAGCAACATTTAAGATGAGTGTTGTTTTTGAAAAGACAAAAGAATTATTTAAAATGTTAGACAACTATACTAATGATGTTTATTTTTATCATGTGAATAAATGGAAGCCCATTTCAGAATTGATGACAAGAGAATTCTGTGGACAGCCACATCAATTGGTTAGCAGCGATACAGGAATAAGCAGCTTTAATCCCGTCATGTTTTCCACTGATCACACGAAGGGTGAGATGAGGTCACAAACTTCATTAAGGTCCTGATTACTTGTCACACTCAAATGCAATACGAAAATGTCCCTTTAATTTTAGAGCTGTTTGATTTTTGTCCACCCTCCCTGGTATGGAATACAGTAAATAGCTTTTATGCCTAATGCTCAGAAGGTTGAGCCCCTCCCATGTTGATGTTTTCAATCTTTGTAATGTTTTGACACGGAATGATTGTTTCCCTTTCTAAAAGCAAAAATATGCTCCAATACATACTTGATCTCAAAACCTCCTTTGAGTGAAGCCTACGTATACACATACACAAGGACATTCCAATTGATATATGAAACAATATGAACTGTCCATCCATACATCTATTTTCTTAGCCGCTTATCCTCACGAGGGTCGCGGGGAGTCCTGGAGCCTACCCCAGCTGTCAACAGGCAGGAGGCGGGGTACACCCTGAACTGGTTGCCAGCCAATCACAGGGCACATGGAGACAAACACCCGCACTCACAATCACACCTAGGGGCAATTTAGAGTCTCCACTGAATGCATGTTTTGGGGGGATGTTGGAGGAACTCAGAGTGGCCGGAGAAAACCCACACAGGCATGGGAAGTACATGCAAACGTCACACAGGCGGGGCCGGGATTGAATCTGGATCCTCAGAACTGTGAGGCCAACGCTTTGCGGCTGCTCCACCGTGCTGCCCACAATATGAATTCTGTTGCACTTAATTCAACCATTGACAGCTGTATTAAGAATGTCTAAAAATATATCGTTTTTTCCCATATTTACCATTAGTTTGGTGTAACCATGTTTCACACTTAGGAGCAAAAAGATAACTTCTTATTTATTTTGTCTTTTATTACTGGGGATAGGGCTGGCAATCAGCCAAAAAAAAAAGATCACAATTTATTTTTACATGTTGTTCATTCTCAGTCATTCTCTTCTCAATGATTTTGGGTAGCACATCTGCCTCACAGTTCTTGAGGACCCGAATTCAAATCCGACCTCAACTGTGTGAAGTTTTTATAAGTTCTCACTGTGCTTGTGTGGGTTTACTCGTGGTACTTTATTTTCCTCCCACATGCCAAAAACATACATGGTAAGTTGTTCTCCAAATCGACCATATGTGTAAAGACAAATTCAAATGGGTTTGTTTTATAGTATATGTGATCGCATTCATTCCATCAGTGGGGATCAGGTGCCAGTGTAAATTATGAAGTTATAATTACTATAATTTCTCATGCATATTGGATATAGATTCATATTTCAAATATTATAACCCAGCTACTCCTTTATTGTGTGTACACATTGAAGTTGTGATACAGTAGTTTTGATACTACAGCAGTAGTAGTATTATAAATGCTAAAGTTTATTAGTATTTTTATTAAGGTATGGGTCAATATAATGCAACATTGTATTTAGTTTTAACACAGCATCACAGGGATTTTTCATCTCCAAGGAGATCACTGACACGTTAGTCACGTTCCACTATATACTGAAAGAAAGAAATCATGTGCCCACGTAACACTTCACAACACTTCACTTCTGGCGAAAAGTAATTAAAAAAAAGTTACGACACAAAAGATGCAAAGGTGAAACAAGCACACATAGGCTCGATTAACATTCACTTTATTTCAACTCAGAATCAACTTTATTCGCCAAGTGTGTAAAAACACATAAGGATCTTTTTTTACAGCAGTCGGTGCTGCCCTGGTACGACATTCAGAACAAATAACAACAGAGTAACAACAAAGAACAAGAGACATTTCTGTTTATAGGAACTGTTCTATAAGAGTCACAGATGTGCAAGATGTAAAGTCTTTTTCATTTAGAACAAGTAGGAGATAAGATTGTGTCAATGTCTAACATTGCGTGAAGCTTGTACAGTGTGCCTTTACCCGTTTGCGGTTCCAGTTATAGACCAGTGCAATGACAATTGTGCAAAGGGAGCAGATTAAAGTGACAAATCGTGTGATAATCTAGAAATATATTACTAATACTAGTACTGATTGGACCAGCAGGATGTGAGGGTGTGGCCCAACATTGGCATATCGCAGAAAATAGTAGGTTTGCTGATCAAGAATTTAATAATTTAATTGCCAGAGGGAAAATAACTGTTCAAATGCCTGCTACTTTTGACTTTCATTGTTCTGTAGCGCTTTCCCGATGGAAGGAGCTGGAAGAGCTGGTGGCCAGGATGTGAAGGATCCGTAAGGATCCTGCCTGGTCTGGACCTAGTTCGTGTTGTGTGCAAGTCTTCAATAGTGGGTAAAGTGCTGCCAACAATCCGTTCCACGGTTTTGATTGACCATTGCAGTCGGAGTTTGTCCTTTTTTGTGGCAACCCCAAACCAAACTGTGATGGAGGTACACAGTACTGATTGAATGACTGCTGTATAGAACTGTCTCAGAAGCTCTTCTGACAGGCCATGGTACCTCAGAAGCCACAAGAAGTATGTCCTTCTTGAGGCTTTTTTTTTTTTTTTGAGGATGGAGTTGATGTTCGTCTCTCACTTCAGGTCCTCTGAGACTGTAATTCCCAAGAACTTGAAGGTCTTGACGGTTGACATCAGACAGTTGAGTAGGGTTAGGGGCAGCTGTGGTGAAGGATGCCTCCTGAAGTCCACACACCACCAAAGTTCCAGTCTCGCCACTTCCTGTCGATATGCAGACTTGTCGCCATGTTTGATGAGGCCGATGACCGTGTGTGTGTGTTATATATATATATATATATATATATATATATATATATATATATACACACACTTCCGAGACTTGACGAGATAAGGTCACCTCAGGGTACCGAATGGGCCTTTTCCTTTTTGCATGAGCAATTTTTAAATCTCTTTTTCCTACAAATGTAAACATTAGTGAAGCCATAAGGCAACCGAGTTCTTTCAGGCTTCTACAAACTGGGCAGTTGTTAACAAAATCATTGTTCTGCCTTGAATTGCCTGTAATGGAGACAGTGAATATCACAGAGAAGCAATGAGTAGCTCCATCCCCTGAGAAGTGGTGCAGAATATGCTAATGTCTCTTCACTTTCCCATCAACTACTCCACCACTGTACCTTTTCTGAGAAACTAATCTGAGTTATATTGGCCTGCCAGATAGAATTTATTCATTACTGTTAGATTACTGAGGTTGGTCACTGTACAATGCATATAAGGAAATTACTGTCTCACAAATTATGTGCATGAGACAAATGAACTTGAAAAGTACCCAAGGAAGATAATACTTCATTGTTGAATGTTAAAACCACCATTACCACTATAAAACACAATACATTACTGCTTTGTCAATACAATTACTGGAAAAAACACTTTTTTCGCATCCTTCACACTTCCTCAATGTGCCGGCACATTAACATGCATGTGATATGGTGTTTCTTAAAGAATAAGTTCCATAGACACGCTATGAGCTATAAATGTTTGTGGTACGACCACTAATAATAAGATGATAATAGTGATATAAGGTCTTATCAAGATATCAACTCAGATTCTTACAGTTGTGTAGACACTATAAACCACTCATCACTGCCTACTTGCTAATTTTGCATGTACTGTCTTACCCTGCCATTTATCACCTAGATTGAATTGAATATACACCCACCCGCCACCAACCCCCAATCCACAAATAAGAACACAATTTGACTTTGGAACATTACTTTTAGTGAAATATTTAGACCAGGGGTGCCCACACGTTTTTGCAAATGCAAATGAAAAAACTTCTTCAATACACATTACAGCTTCTGTATATTTGCAAAACAGAAAAAAATATTATTTTAAGGAGAAAGATCAGATAAAACTTTTTTTTGGGGGGAGGGCAGAAAATAATCAATTTTAGTTACATAATTGTCAGGTTCACCAATCAGACATTCATTAAACAGGACAAAAAAAGGAAGCAAAGACACCAGTTCAAGTCTCGCGAAGAGAGAGAGGAGGAACTGTCTCGTACAATTCACCACTCCACTCTCTGATTATCCTCTCCTCAGCACCTCTTTTTATTTAGTTTTAAGACGTCCCTTATTTACATGGATGTTACAAAAAGGAGACGACACGCAAAAGTTTGAAACAAGGTGTACATGTTTGTTCATGTGCGTGTGTATGTGTGGAAAATTGCTGAATACATGTGTGGTCATCATTTCTTTAACAGGCAGCAGTTCTAACAGTTCTGATGATTAGATGTTTTTGTTCTTGCTATCTCCTGCTAGGAAGCTGCCACGTTATCGAGGGCAGAGCAAAGCATTTCTTTATTGGAAGCAAATGTATGATAATTATGATCACAATTATTCCTACATTTGCCCCCTGTTTATCCTTCATTTGCTACCACATTTTCTAAAGCAGAGCAAAGCATTCTTCATTGCAGGCAGAGACAGTAACTGAATTGGAGCAGAGCAAAGCATTTCTTCATTGCAGACAGAAACAGTAACTGAATTGGAGCAGAGCAAAGCATTTTTTCATTGCAGGCAGAGTCAGTAACTGAATTGGAGCAGAGCAAAACATTTCTTCATTGCAGGCAGAAGCAATTACTTAATACCATTTACAATTATTTCTACATTATCCTCCTGTTTATCCTACATTTGCTCAAATCCGTAAATCATCTAATAGATCACCCTTTCGGCTTACAATCGGAGGAAAATATAGCACTAATTAATTGTAATCTTCTGGATCAGAGAACAGGTCTGGAAGAGAAGTCAAACCGTCATCATCGTGGTCAACAATATCACTGTCATTACTCTGTTGTGCCAATAGTGGATATATTTCTGCCAATTTTGAATTTGTCGGGGCAGTAGCAGTGGTTATAAATTGGTTAAGTGATGCCTTTATGCAGGGAATAAAACAACATCCACACAGTTCAAGAATAGCTGCAAACAGTGATAGAAACTAGGACAGAGAACACCAAATTTTTAGATTTGCCAAACTTTTTTTTTTTTTCACCACTCAGACCTGGCTGATGTATTTACACCAGAGTGCTCCTTCATCTTGTGGTTCTTGAATGGCCCTTGTGCGTGACCCATCAGGTGCTGTGATATTTGGAATAAACAACACTGGTCACCGAACATTGAGCAGTCGACACCCTTCTCGGCCAGGAGCATGTCGACCGCTATACGGTTCTGGAACGTCATGAGTGAGGTTGCAGCTGGTTGTTCCCTGATGGCAATAAAGCCTGCTTCCGTATAATTACCTAGTTTCTGTACATTGTAATGGATGTAGTTGATTCTGTCAATATTTTTATTCAGAGTTATCCATAACAAGGTGTCATGATCCTGCCGCTCCAGCACGAGCTGTGCGGGTGCCCGCGCGGGTGCGCTGATTGGGAGGTGCACACCTGCGACTCATGCAGCCTGATTATGCTGTGGATTTATATGACCGCGATGACAACTGGCCGGCGCCAGTTCGTTGATCTTCATGTCCCGTTTGTGTGCTCCGGTATTCCAGATCGAACCTGTGTATACCGACCTTCGCCCGTTCTCCGACCACCCTTGTAAGCCTGACTCCTTTGATACTTCTGCCTGGTTTGATTGTTCCCCTGTGTACAGACTCCTGCCTGCCCGCTCACCTGCTCTCTTCGCCCGACGTCCCAACTACTGCTGCTGCACCGGACTGCCTGCTTGATCCCCTACCTCTGCAGATAATAAATGTTTCTCCTTGAAGTACCTTGCATCGTCCTAGTCCTGCATTTGGGTCCTACTCTCGTTCCGATGGGACGTGACACAAGGTGGATTCCCATCCTGCAGCAATCTCGTTAACCAACTTATACTCATCTGGTATGCTGTTGGGATGCCATTTGCATCAATGTATGTCAGATCTCCATCTTTCCAAAAGGACCTTCGCCTTCTGAAGATCCCAAGGGGAGGTCCAAATATGGATGCGGCCAATTGTATATCCTCTGCTTTGGATGGAAACACAGTCACAGATAAGAGCAGTGATACCAGTGTACACGTTCCTGCTGCATTAATCAGTGTGTCATACAACTTTTGACCAACACACCACCACAACAAATCGCTGCATGGGAGCAGTGGGGCAGTTTGCAGATGGATATCATGACACCATGTTTTGTTGAGACTTCCCACCTTAAAATCTGTCACTGTAAAGCTAACACAAGAGAAATTGGGCAATGCAACATAAGTAGAAAATATCAGTTTATCATTTACTCCCATAGTTATTGGATAAACACTTCCATTTCTGACAAGTGGTGTTGGGAGTTGTTTTGGTCATTACTGCCAGGGTACATTGTGTTGGGATTTCTGTTGGAATGACACACATTAGTGGCCAAAGGCCCATGCATGTGATGTAACTTTAGTTTACCTTGTTAGCTGCATTCTACATTAATAACAACCAGTTTTGTTTCCTATTTCTAAAAATGATAATCATAATCATGAAAAAATGTTCCTCAGGCTTTTTCGGTTAAAATACTTCCTCCATAGTATACATACTCTTTTGTATGGCATTCGGGTGTAAGGTAGCATTAAATTGGCAAATGGTGAGAAGAAAGTAGGGGTTTCATTTAGCATAAGCCCAAACATGAAATCCCCAGCAATTAGACTCTGCCAAGGAATTGAAAAAGTGCTGAACTGATTCTCTGGGAGGCACACATGGAGTCCTCCTCTCATGCCTCATGTCTCCCACATAGTTGTTTACCAATGTTATTTGAAATGAGGTTGCGCCTCTTTATCTTATGTGTGGTAGACATAGTTGACTGAGTATAATTATTGGTCCTTTTGTTATGTATTTTTGTCAGCTTTACAGGTGTCCAAAAGTAGCATATGAACAAAAATATCATTACGGCTGTCAATGTTGCAGCCCAACATGCTATCATATTATTTAGCCATTTTGAAGTCATGTCGACCAAGTCACCCCTAATTGAGTCAAGTGTCTTTTAAATCTTCACCAGCCTTCAGGTATTTTCAGATACTATAAATCTGCACCCACCATATGCTGGACTTTGCTCACCATTCCCCTTGGGTGACTCAGCTGAGATGACCTTTTACAGTGTGTAAGGTGTATCCACGTGGTTCTTTCTGCTATTTTGCCCATGTCATTCAGCTCTTGCTCAGTCTACGCCAGTGTTCGGGTAAAACTGCATGTACAGTAGATGTTAATTCGTAAACAGACATAGGATGAATAGACAAATGGCAGTAATAAGGTTATTAAAGCACAGTAACTTGTTACTTTTTTTTTCTGATGGTGTAGTGCAGGGATGTCAAACTCATTTCTCTTGCAGGCCACGTTGTAGTTCGGGTTTCCCTCAGGGGGACATTTCGAGTGAAGGCAGCATGGGATCGATTCCCGCTCAGTGATGGTGTCGATATCTGCACTGCGACTGGCTGGCGACCAGTTCGGGTTTTTTTTTTTTTTGCATTCATTATCAATTAATAGCATCGGTATTATCTCTGGATCTGTGCAAACAACACAATCTTTTGGACACATTTTTTGTTTGTAGTTATCCAATTTGTTTTGTTTTTATTTTATTTTATCTATTTTTTTGGGGTGGGACCTTGAGTGGTTCCCACAGGTACCACCCGAACAGAAAAATGAAAATAACGGGTAGCGTTTTCATCCAACACCCAACAGTAAAATTTAACTGTTTAGTTGCCATTATGACAGCAGTCTCACTCCCATGTGTAACCGGACTACAGCAACCTTGGCAGTGGGAATGAGAACAGCTATCTTACAAGTGGCCAATAAAAACAAATTAGTTTTGTTTGTGTTAACAATGGTTTAAAAAGCAAAAACTTTCCTACAATGAACAAATGAACTCAAGTACCCCTTTTTGCAATTTTTTAAGCTGTTTGGGGTTGTTAATAACTCCTGAAAGGGACCCACTTGTGTTTTTTTTTTTCCTTCATCATTCAGCTATCTCTCATTGTGTGGAAAATATTGGTAATTTGTATGGTCTCCCAAACAGTGTTTTGAATGGAATGAGACCCTTACGTGCTTGTAAAGTATGTATAGTTAGACTAAATCTATCATTGTGTCCAAATTGCCCCTACGTGTGATTGTGAGTGCGGCTGTTTGTATCCATGTGACCTGCAATTGGCTGGCAACCAGGTCCGGGTGTACCTTGCCTCCTGCCCGTTAACAGCTGGGATAGGCTCCAGCCCTCCTCGCGACCCCTGTGAGGATAAGCGGTTAAGAAAATGGATGGAGGGATGAATATATGTGTAGTTTGAGGAAACTGACCACGTTTTGGATGCACATTCCCTTGTGGATTATGTCGCACACAGATCAAACAAGCCCTACAAAAAAAGTTTTTTGCATACAAGTTAAATCCATGGATCATGTAATACCTTTGTACCAGGGCTACCATTCCCCCTGTTGAGACCTGAGACTTCCCATGGCTCAAGATTGCCGCCCACTTAAAAAATGTTTTTGGTAGAATTTTTTTTTTTTGTATCTGTACTGACAAAATTCCCATTTTGTAATGTAGTATCTTATTTTTTCCACATTTTTAGTTCTGCTGGTAAGCTTTGTTGTTGCATTTTGTTTAACACATCATCTCAAAGTATGTCTTCATGGGTTACATGGTCAGCTAATGCCATAAAGGTTTTGGCTGCTGCTTCTTTTGCTGTTTTATCTGTAAATCCATTTCCTAATGATTTTTTGTCTGTATTTGATGTGTATACTGCACATTTAGATATGGCTATTTCTTTTGGTAATTGAACAACTATGAGCAAATTTTGTAGTAGCTCTGCGTGTGTCACTGTGTTCCCTGTAGTTGTCGCTATTCCTCTATTTTTCCAGTATTGTCTGTGTAGATTGTGATACCACCGTGAATACAGTAGCATCTGGTCTCAGATTGTTTAAGACTGTTCAATAAGATATTGTCTGTACAGTTCAGTCGTCCCGATCTAAATCTGGTTCTTTTTCTATCCAATCAGGAACATTTCGTTCTACCAAAACAAATTGTCCCAAACTCTTCTACTCCTGTTGTAATGATGTGTGTGGTGGTGTCCATTCCTTGTGTAGTGCATTTAGTTTGTCAGTCAGTCTTTTTCCCAACACCACGACTGATATACCATCTGAGTACAGATAATCATGATTTTGTCTGGTGTGGGCTGTTATAAGTTTATCTTATACTAGGGTTAGGGTTAGGTTTAAAAGTTTTCACAAAAGTTTGAAACAAGGTGTACATGTTTGTTCATGTGTGTGTGTATGTGTGGAAAATTGCTGAATACATGTGTGGTCATTATTTCTTTAACAGGCAGCAGTTCTAACAGTTCTGATGATTAGATGTTTTTGTTATTGCTATCTCCTGCTAGGAGGCTGCCACGTTATCTAGGGCAGAGCAAAGCATTTCTTTATTGGAAGCAAATGTATGATAATTATGATCACAATTATTCCTACAATAATAATTTGTATTATTGGTTACTGAGGTGATGAAATTCCCATTTTCCCAGTCCATGATGTGGTTATTCCACCGGCATCTATTTGGGATGATTTTTATTTTCTCTTTCTGCTATCTGTCTTTGTGTCCTGGAGGGGTGGTGGGGTATGGCTGTAGTGCCCGGCATCCCTGCCTTCCCCCATCTCCGTTCTCTGGCCCTCCGGATTGTAAATGCACCACACCACTTGGAAGCCACTGGTTCACAGGGTAGGGCCAATGACTGCCAGTCGGGAACCTGGCAGTCATAGTAACAAGGGGGCAGTGGGTTTTACACTTAGCTAGATGGTGGCGCTTCTCAGGCCGGGCCCCCCAGGCTGGATGGGTGCTTGGCATGGGGGCTCCTCTCTCATGCCCTGTGGTTGCACCCTGAGTTGCCGCCTTCATTGTCCTCTTGTCATGTGCCCTAATCCGCTCCCCCTGTTCTAACAAATAAGGGACTTTCTCCCATCGTGGATTGGACTAGGACTAGCCACATCTTGGGGACCTGGTGGTTGGGGGAAGGCTTCCTGTTTCCCTTTGAGGTTGGTTGGTGGGGAGGGGGGCATGTGGGGCACTGGTGGAAAAGGAGTGGTTGGGGGGGTGGCAGGGTACCTTGGGGTGCTGGCAGACTGCGCTGGGTCCTTCCGCATGGGAGGTGTCCTGTCCAAAAGGTTGCTCTCGGGTGGACCCCTGGTCCCGGTTTCCATCCTTGATTGATTGGGTGAGGTCCGCCGCCTCGCCGTTGCGGACACAGCAATTATAGGACATTTCTGTCCTCCTTTTTGCATTCATAGTGGTTTGAATTCACGTGCATGTGTCTGTAGGCACACCCCACTGGGATTCTCTCACTGGGTGTGGGAGTATTCAAATATTACCATAAACAATTAATGTGCACATGAAGAATGTATCACCCCACTTAGTTTTTCGGTTTATAGACCTCTATAAGTTAATGTCAGTTCTACCACATTCCAGTTGTATATCCAGTTCATGACCCTGTCTTGCATGCTCCTTCTTCTGTCCTTGTTCTATCCATCACAGGGTGTAGCACTAAAATCTCAAGTAATAACCATTTTTTTGTTGTTGTAGTTTTCTCATTTTGTTTACAGTTGGCACTTTGTCTTTGTCTTTTTCATCTCTCTCACTCCTCTAGAAATTCTGTTCTGTTCGACTGATTGACACTGATCCACAATAAACTTCAATTAAAATACAAAAAAATCACAGAGGAAGCTGAATAAACTCCACTGTGACACAGTAAAACTGTTCCGGTATAAAGGGGGTGCAGATTCTCCATTCTGCTTAATCTAACAGCAAAACAGGACATGAAAAAACAAAAAAAAATGTAACCCACCCCCCCACACACAAAAAAAAAAAGAAAACTACTGTACGCAGAAAGTCTGGAGACACTCTTTTTATATACTGCAGACAAAGATACTGCATACCTGCATCTACTTATGCTGACATGTTTGGCACTACTAAACCTGAATAATAGGCCACACACATGAAATCAATGACATAAGCACAATTAACAGCATAACAACAGTTGTTAAAAAAATATGTTCAACATCACCACAGCAAGAAAGAAAACCTGATTGCCCGGATCCTACATATAGTCAGCATGTTATACCAGTAGAGCTCTTCTATGAATAACATGCTGAAGAGTTGCCAATTGTAGCTGATAAATGGAGTCTAAGGTCCAACATCAAAGATAGAGTCTTTGTTGGTGGGGGTCCAGCCTTGTTCTAAGTTGGGGCAGCCCTGATGATGGATGGCCCATTGTGTGGTAATATTTCTTCCACAATCTTGATCCAGACATTAAGTGCAGTCCACTATGGATGTAAAAATCGAAGAAAGGATGAGGATGCTTGGCCAACATGTACAAAGGAAATGGTTCATGGAGTCAGATTATGAAGTCTCCTCATAATTTATTTGGGAGAAAATTGTGATTATATGTAGTTGAAACACTTAGGAAGAACATTCAGAAATATTTTGGCATTGTTAAGTCATTGAATGCATTTCAATAGCCCTTTCAAATTGTGATAGACCCAGATAAAAAAAAATAAAAATTGGGTGCGGTCATCTGTTTGGTTTTGAATTGTGTTTCATTCATTATCATGTAAAGGTAAAAAGGTGCACTTCAGGCAACAAGGCCCAAATGCATTCATGTATGCACTTCCTGTTCCCAGGCAACATGTTCAAATGAGAGAAGCACTCTTCAAACACCAATGCTTTTCATCTCCACAGCAGGGGCTCAGGAGCAGAGCTCAAAAAGTAATGTAATGCTAAAGGGGTGTGGAAAAAAAGATGAAAGTTAAAATTCAGAAACAGAATTTGGGATATGCTCTTGTCATGTAATCAATTGTTTTTTTTTTCATCAAATGAGAGCTTGTAGTTTTAGTGTAACATGCCATGTCCACCCAAATACGAATATAAAAACAGTGACCTGATTGTCCAGATGATACCAAGAAAAAAAATGGTGACTTGTTGACTCAGCAGTTTTACTTCATTCTGACAAGTAAGTGCAAAATATTCCAACCCGGATGAGGAAAAGTTGATTGATACATTACTGAAAGTCAGCGTTCCGACTCAACAACTTGCAACATGGAAATTAATGTACCGTAACTTCACGGAGATGCAATAAGAGGCACCTGCAAAGTGCATTAAAAGACTTCAAGGGTACAGTATTTTCCGCACTATAAGTCACACCTAAAAGCCTTTAATTTTCTCAAAAGCCAACAGTGCACTTTATAATCCAGTGTGCCTTATATATGGATCACTATTGAGCCTTTAAAGCAAAGTAAATTTATTTGTATAGCACATTTCATACACGAGGTAACTCAATGTGCTTTACATGATTAAAGGCATTTGAAAACATAGAGATAAAACATTTAAAACTGGATAAAAACTATAAAAATGGCAAACAAAATATTTTAAAAAAGAGAATTAAAATGGCGTACTGTGCAAGTAATATGATTTAAAAAAAAGTGGATATATTCTAAAAAGCATGAGAAAAAAGATGAGTTTTCAACCTGGATTGAAAAACGTTAACACTTGGGGCTGACCTCACCTCTGTTGGCAACTTATTCCATTTGTGTCCTGCATAATAGCTAAATGCTGCTTCACCATGTTTGCTTTGGACTCTGCGCTCCACTATTTCACTTGAGTCAGTCGATCGCAGAGCTCTACTGGGTTTGTATTCTGTAAGCATTTCTTTCATGGATTTAGGACCTAAATCATTTAGTGATTTATAAACCAGTAGCAGAACTTCAGTGCCTTTAGTGCAGCACCATCTAATGAAAGCATAACGTTACCCCAAACTCTACTGTAGCGTCTCTTCTATGCGCCTTATAATGTGGTGCGCCTTATGTATGAAAAAGGTTTTAAAATAGGCCATTCAATGAAGGTGTGCCTTACAATGTGGTGCGCCATATAGTGTGGAAAATACGGTACTTTCACAAATTCACGTGCCTACAGGGACCAGCATTTCACCACTACAGCTATCATTCAAATGACTGATGATACTGATTGGCTAATAAAGAATTTCATCCTAGACATGTGATAGGAGCAACACTACCAGCTTTCAGTGCATTTTTTTATATTTTTGACAACACATTTTTGTTACATAAATTGGAATGTTATGGTTTTACTAAGAATCCATTCCCATGGCTACCTAGCAACCTGACAAACAAAAAACAGACTTCTTTAATAATTATTGTCAGAGGTTAAATTTATTGATTGTGTAGCTCCACTGGGAAGTTGTCTAGGTCCATTGCTTTTTTATAAATTTTTACTAAGGACATGCCATTAAGTCCACAAACAGCTAAGATATTGATGATGGCTCAACACTCTACAAAGCAAAATCAGCAGTAGTGGAATGGATGACAAATAACAACAACTCAATGTCTGCAAAACAATATTCACTTTATTAGGACAAAAGCTATGTGAGATTTAATCCAAACTGATTTGTAAATAACATGGCAGCAGAACAAGATGAAGAAAACAAATCTCTGTGAATAATTTGTTGATTGAACAGACTAATAGGTGATACACAGCACAAGCCAATCAAATGAAAGCTGATTTACTTTACCAAAGATGAAAATAAACAAGCTTAAAAATACCGTGATATATGCACATACAAAAAAAGAATAGAAATTATTTGAGAATTAAATAGCAAGACTATTGACCGGGACACTAAGACAGACAGCAGAACAAGAAAACAAAAATTCAGCCCAAACAGATGCATGAAGAATAATTACATTATGGATTGGTAAAATGGGATGCTCATCACCTCAGAAACTCAAAACTACAAAACGATGGATGAGAGAGTCAACAGAAATATGAAAGCATGGAAATAAAACCATCAAAAGGGAGAAAGGAGTATTCATGCTCCATCACATCTGCGTTGCCATTCTTTAACAGTGGCGGTGATCTGAAGTGCAGATTATATCAGACTGTGGAACTTTATTTTGATGGTTTCCGAACCCAATCTGGTGTTTTAAAAAACAAACAGGTTTGATGAAGGCTGGAGTGACAGCTGAAACTTTCAGCAAGGTAAGAGATTTCTCTTAACCAGGAAAAAATATTTGAACTAAAGAAATCCAAAACCCGTTTGAAAGATAAAGACAGGATGAATCTTAAACCTGTCTTTGCTTAGGGGTCCTGAAGATCAGTTTTAAGGTGGCTAGGACAATAAAACTTGGCCATAAATACATTCCACCAAATGTTTTTTAGGGGGGGCTTCATTTCAAAATGTTCTTTTTTGAGGGGCTGAACGCCCTTAGAAAACCATCCTTCCATTTTCTGTCCTGCTTATCCTCACAAAGGTTGTGGGCATGATGGAGCTCTTCACAGCTATCTATGGAGTACACTCTGAGCTGGTTGCCGGCCAATCACAGAGCACATATAAACAAACAACTATTCGTACTCACATTGGTACTTATGTGGAATTTCGATTCTTCAATTAATCTTCCATGCATATTTTTGGGAAGTGGGAGGAAACCGGAATACCCTGAGAAAACTCGAGCATGCATGGGGAGAACATGCTAACACCACACTGGCGGGGTTCCGCAAGAACTATGAAACAGATGTGTAAACCCTCCTCCACTGTACCACCCCTTAGAAAACCAGTGAAATGAATAAAAACTAAATGTGATATGGTGACGGTGGGTTGTAGCCAATCAAGGAGCTCAACTTCCATGACGATCGGTTCATATCAGTGCTCACCACGATTGGCTGTATGAACTATATGTGTGGTGTTATTGGTGTGTTTTAAAAAGTAGCCCTTAAAACACATTTGGGTCAATGTGCACTTTGCTTCCTGTTGTGACAAACCTTGGATTGTGTGGATAAGGGGGGAAACATTTACAGACTTTAAAATCATAGTTCATAGTAATTAAAAAATAAAGCTGTTTAAACTCCTTTAAAAAAAATCTGACATGGCTCTATGTTTTGGTGTCTTTATGTCTGAAAATGTGTTTTTATGACACATAATCAGTTTTCTGATAAAGCCTGTTTATCTTTACACCTCTACTGTCTCATAAAAAGTGACTGAAAAGTGTTGACTTTGGCACAAACTGGACGACTCATGTGTTTTCCAAGTATAAAAGCATCACTCTTGGCTCAGTAAAGCCCAGGTGGTGGAGACATCTGAGAAATGGTGGTGGGACATACTCATCGATCACAATCTGTCCCCCTTTTTCATGGAAAATCCATCACTGGATAGTTTGCCTGAAGTCTCCTCCCCTCCCTGGTTGAGGAGAACTAAGCTAGGTTAGTGATACAACATCCAGTATATTTTATTCATAGTAGCTAGACGGTTGTTTTTTTTTTTTTTCTGTTAAATATGTTTATTTCGTGAAAATTCAGACACTAAGACAATGAGATGTGGAGTTCAAATACCACACAATAAAAAGAGGGGGGTTCTTTTAATCATTGACATTTTTTTCTTGTAACGTGGGTTTGAAATATTGCATATAAATCCAAAGTAACATAGCCAATGCCTTAATTGCATCATTTTGATAACTAAGAGATGTAGGTTTTTATTTCAAGTTATTTGTCTCAATACAATAAGATAAAGATCATATGTTGGATGTCCCAATATGCTGCTTAAAGGTTATAAAAATTAAATAAAATCACTCATACTGAGTTAGTTTGAAATATGATACAGATATATTTGAATGGAATAATTATTATTATTATTATTACGATCACCCTCCTTGAGCCGTCACCTTATCGTGGTGGAGGGATTTGTGTGTCCCGATAATCCTAGGAGCTAAGTTGTCTGGGCTTTCTCGCCCCTCGTATGGTAACCCATGGCAAAAAGGTCCTAGGTGAGGGACCAGACAAAATACAACTCCAAAACCCAGATGACGAGTACAAAAATTGATCTTGGTTTCCCTTTCCCAAGGCCGGGCACAGCTCGAAAGGGTAACATGGGTCTCCCTTCCCATGGGCTCACCACCTGTGAGAGGGGCCATAGGGGTCGGGTGCAATGTGAGCTGGGCGGTGGCAAAAGGCAGGGACCTTGGCGATCTGATCCCCGGCTACAGAAACTAGCTCTAGGGACATGGAATGTCACTTCTTTGGCAGGGAATGAGCCCGAGTTGGTGCAGGAGGTTGAGAAGTTCGACTAGATATTGTCGGACTCGCCTCTACGCACCCCTTGGGCTCTGGCACCACTCCTCTTGAGAGGGTTTGGACTCTGCTCCACTCTGGAGTTGCCACAGGGAGAGACGGCGAGCAGGTGTGGGTATACTTATTGCCCCCCGGCTCAGGGCTTGTACATTGGGGTTTACCCTGGTGGATGAGAGGGTAGCCTCCCTCCGCCTGCAACTAAGGGGATGGGTCCTGACTGTTGTTTGCACTTATCCACCAAACGGCAGTTCAGAGTACCCACTCTTTTTAGAGTCATTAGAGGGAGTGCTGGAGAGCACCCCCTCTGGGGACTCCATCATTCTGCTGGGGGACTTCAATGGCCACATTGGCAATGACAGTGAGACCTGCAAGGGCGTGATTGGGAATAAAGTCCCCCCCATTCAGAACCCGAGTGGTGTTCTGTTGCTGGACTTCTGTGCTCATCACGGATTGTCCATAATGAACACCGTGTTCAAGCATAAGGGTGTCCACATGTCCATCTGGCACCAGGTCACCCCAGGTCACAGTTCGATGATCAACTTTGTGGTCGTGTCATCGGACTTATGACCGCATGTCTTGGACACTCAGGTGAAGAGAGGGGCGGAGCTGTCAACTGATCACCACCTGGTGGTGAGTTGACTCCGATGGTGGGAGAAGATGCCAGCCCGACATGGTAGATTACCCGGTCAGAAGGAATTTTAACTCCCACCTCAAAAAGAACTTTGCTCACGTCCCCGAAGTGGCGGGAGACATTTAGTCCAACTGGACGATGTTCCTCGCCTCCATTGCCTAGGCAGCCGAAAGGAGCTGTGTCCGTAAGGTTGCCATTGCCTGTCGTGGAGGCAACCCGAGAACATGTTGGTGGACACCAACAGTGAGGGATGCTGTCAGGCTAAACAAAAAAAGGAGTCCTATCAGGCATTTTTGGCCTGTGGGACTCCCGGGGCAGCTGATAGGTACCGGGTGGCCAAGCGGAATGGAGCTTCGGTGGTCACTGAGCCAAAAACCTGGGCATGGGAGGAGTTCGATGAGTCCATGGTTCAAGCTTCAAGGAAATTCTGGTCCACCGTCCAGCATCTCAGCAGGGGGAAGCAGTGCACCATCAACACTGTGTATAGTGGGGATAGGGCGGTGGTGACCTCAACTCAGGATGTTGTGAGTCGGTGGAGAGAATACTTTGAAGACCTCCTCAATTCCACCAACACACCTTCCCATGAGGAAGCTGATTCTGACTGCTCTGAGGCGGGCTCTTCTATCTCTGGGGTTGAGGTCACCAAGGTGGTTAAAAAGCTCCTTGGTGGCAGGGCCCCGGGGGTGGATGAGATTCGCCCGGAGTTCCTAAAGGCTCTAGATGTTGTGGGGATGTCCTGGTTGACACGCCTCTGCGACATCGCGTGGACATCGGGGACAGAGCCTCTTGATTGGCAGACTGAGGTGGTGACCGGAGTGTGTGTTCACACTCCTCAGCCTCCCTGGTAAAGAGAGGAGGGTCCGCTGGGAAGTCGAATCTTGGATTCAGGAGAAGCAATGTTGTTTTCGTCCTGGCCATGGAACAGTGGACCAGCTCTACACCCATGGCAGGATCCTCGAGAGTGCATGGAAGTTCGCCCAACCAGTCTACATCTATGTGTTTTGTGGACTTCGAGAAAGCGTTCGACCGTGTCCCACGGGGAGTCCTATCGGGGTTCTTTGGGAGTATGGGGTTCCGAACCCCCTTTTATGAGCTGTTTGGTCCATGTACGACTGCTGTCAGAGTTTAGTCCGCATGGCCGGCAGTAAGTCGGACTCGTTTCCAGTGAGAGTTTGACTCGGGCAAGGCTGCCCTTTGTCACCGATTTTGTTCAGAACTTTTATGGACAGAATCTGTAGGCCGAGGCGTTGAGTGTGTCCAGTTTGGTGGCCTCAGCATTGCATCTCTGCTCTTTGCAGATGATGTGGTTCTGTTGGCTTCGTCAAGCCATGATCTCCAGCTCTCATTGGAGCGGTTCGCAGCTGAGTGTGAAGCAGCTGGGATGAGAATCAACATCTCCAAATCTGAGACCATTGCCCTCAGTCGGAAAAGGGTGACGTGCCCTCTCCGGGTCGGGGATGAGATCCTTCAAGCATCTTGGGGTCTTGTTCATAAGTGAGGGAAGAATGGAGCGGGACATTAACTGATGGATCGGTGCAGTGTCTGCAGTGATGCGGACTTTGTATGGGTCTGTACTGGTGAAGAGGGACCCTAAGTCAAAAGGTGAATGAAGCTCTCAATTTACCAGTTGATCTACATTCCTACCCTCACCTATGGGCACCAGGTGTGGGTCCTGACTGGAAGAACAAGATCCCCAATACAGGCGGGCGTAAAAAATTTCCTCCGCAGGGTGTCCACGCTCTCCCTTTGAGATATGGTGAGAAGCTCAGTCATCCGGGAGGGGCTCATGTGTTATTCGTTTACTCCTCAGTCACACCTTCCCACACAAACATTGAATATATGCCAACTCCATACAAAAAGGCTGAAGCCGAGATTCAAAATCACAAATGACTTCAGAACTCGAACTGCTTGGCCACCATCTCCCAACCAAATAGAGGCCCTAGCAATTACAAGTAAGGCTAAAACATTTGCTTCGCACAATTGATTATAACATAATTTCAAGAGTGCCTTACTTTACACTAGTTTTACAACCCAGAACAAAATTTGGTTTTATAGAAAGTACAGATAAACAAATATATTATCATCATAAACTGTTTTTCAAGTTATCACTTGACAATATTCCATGGGAATTGAGAGGAAACTGAAGTACCTGAAGAATGCCCAAACAAGTACAAGGAGAACGTGTAGAATGCACATACAGTCGAGATCTTCCAACTGTGGTGTGAACCAAGATCTCATGACTATGAGGGAGATCCACGAGCCATCAATGTCCCTTGCTGCCAATTTTTATTTCAGTTAATAATATTGACCCTTTAAAGCCGAAGTGGGCAATTAAATCAGGAGTGGATAATACATTTTTCAAAAAGCCTCCTGAGAAACTGGAAAAGTTTTTGAGCTCCAAGTCAACATGTTAACCTCAATTGTGTTCCATATTAATTTAACACAGAAAACATTTAAAATGAATACTTTTTTTTAATCAGTTGCCTGTTGTGATAACATGGTTTATGTTGTTATAATTTCTAAAATAAAAATATTAAACTGAAATATAAGCATTCACAAATCATCCACAGTATACCGTAAATACATTTTTCAATATTTTCATAGGGGGCACAATAGATCAGCTGGAAAGCATTGGTCTCACAGTTCTGAGGTCACGGACTCGATCCCGGCCCCACCTGTGTGGAGTTTGCATGTTCTCCCCGTGCCTGCGTGGGTTTCCTCCGGGCACTCCAGTTTCCTCCCACATCCCAAAAACATGCAACATTAATTGGACATTCTAAATTGCCCCTAGGTGTGATTGTGAGTGCGGCTGTTTGTCTCCAAGTGCCCTGCGATTGGCTGCCAACCAGTTTAGGGTGTACCCCGCCTCCTGCCCGTTGACAGCTGGGATAGGCTCCAGCACTGCCGCGACCCTCGTGAGGATAAGCAGGTAAGAATATGGATGCATGGATATATTTTCATATTGTGCTGACATTATGAGCAGCAATTGCTTACTCATATTAGGTGTTCATAGTTGCGACTCACAAATCATCATTGGGGCAAATCCCTCAATTCCCTCTACCATAAAGGAAAAAAATGTTGTAGCATCAGGACCACTGCTGGCATTGTCACTTGTCGCTTTTTGAATCATCACAGGAGAAGTCAGAAGGGTCACTAAAAAATGTGACAAAGACATGAAGTTAGCAACACTGGGGACACAGGTTGTTGCTGTTGCTCACATGTAGTCCACACACAGGCATATTAAAATAGAAGAACTGCATATGTTGTGGTTTATTGGGCTTACGGCCATGCTACCCTGAGAACGCCCGATCTCGTCAGATCTCGGAAGCTTGGCGGGTTTGGCCCTGGTTATTACTTGGATGGGAGACCGCCTGGGAATACTTGGTGCTGTAAGCTTCTCTTCCCTGCTAAATGCAGAGCTGTTGCGTCGGGAAGGGCATCCGGCATAAAACTGCCAAACAAATATGTGGTCATCTGAGATGACACGCTGTGGCGTACTCTAATGGGACAAGCCGAAAGGAAAAGAAGAAGATATTTTGTGGTTTATTTGACTAGATAAAGACTTTGCAAGGCAGGTCAGAGATTCCGGATGTGGCACGTGGGCCATACCTTGTCCAGGTCTGCTTTAAGGTCTACTCAAAATAATCAAAATCATGTCAAAAAGTCAATTTGGCTGCTAAGTAAAAAAAAAAAAACATGTTCATATTGTTGATGAATGTAGACATCATGAGTAAGTCTTTTCATTTGTACATAATGAATCCTTCATTCAAGATTAGTTTCAGCATTGATTATATTGCTTTTTACCCAGCCTTCAGCCTGTGGCATGTACAATGCAGCAAACAAACATCCAAAATCCATCAAATATACTTTCAAAACTGCACATGAGAAATAAGAATGTCAAAGCCTCTCCTAATCTTTCTGGATGAAAGATGCAGTTTGCTTTGACAGTTGTTGGTGAGAGTTAATGAATTACATGTCAACATTACAATAGGATTCATACAGAGACGGACGTGATAATAAATATAATCTTTCTGAGAGAATTCTGGTGTAATGCCAATCAATGAATTGCTTTGGACTTCAAGTAGCTTCGACAAAAGAAAAGACAGCTCATCACGGCTCTCTGCACCTGATTCGATGTACTGGCTTGTAATTGACGCAGTTAACCATAGGAGACAGCAGGATAGGTCTAAAGGTACAAAAACAAATAAATTTTTCTCGACCTCAAGCTTATCATGTTGGTCCCTGTTTGGTTGTTGCCCAAGCAGCATTTTCAACAGAGCTGGACATATGCCTTTTCATTTAAAAGAGATGAAAAACATGAATAGAATTCTTTTTCGTGACAGGTAAGACCATTTCCGTCTTACCCCAACTGAATATCAAGGTAGTGGTACATACTTTACAACTGCTTTCTAGTTAACCTAATATTTAGAATGTTAAATTATCCAATTGAAAAACACTTATTATTTATGTACTTATTACTTACTTTTTTTTATCCTATAAAAAAACCATTGTGAAATGGTGTTTAGTGTATTTCTCTTTTGACATTTATACATCAGCGGAACACAATCTGATCGCTGCTGTGTTGTAAACATGCGATCAATGTCAGTAACACCACAAAAATGATAAGATCAGGCACTTCTGACCAGAAAATTTTTAGAACATTTTGTTCCCACACCGCCCATTTTGGATTGGCGACTCTACTGTTTGGTAGTCTTGTGGTGTACTACCATTTATAGAAGGGGTCATCAACCTTTCTGAGACTGAGGGCTACTTGTGGGGGGTTACTTGGCCTGTTTGTGGCAAACCTCCAAAATAGTAAAACTCCTTATACTTGGATTCGAACCACAGTGCTAAGAACTGTGAGGGTGACTCTCTGACCAGTCGTCCACCGTGTCTCTTCAGCAAGGTTAGTTTAGTAAAAACCTACAAAGTCATCATGGTGTTAACAGCCAATCAAGACACCATACATACATTGGTTATGGAGATTTTTAGATAGTTGATATCAAACTGTGTTCTGCTTGTCAGATTACCTGTCACTCCTGATGCCTTAGTCCTCAGAAAGCCAATAGTGAGAAAAGTGTGAATAATGATAATGTGCACAATATGACTGACGTGGCCTCTGCTATTTGCTAGAGATTGCTTTGCTAACTGTCATATTTGCAGCTGTATGACAAGGTGGGAGACTCGGATGGCCATTTATAATAGAAGGGAGTGCACTTCAAAGATGGCATGGTCTCTATAACTGTTGACTCAGCCTGTCAATTCGACCTTTTTGGCATCTGGCTGATGCACAGGTGGCATTGAGCTTATGTGAAATGGACAATCTAAAAGGCTTCGTAGCAGGTCATATTCCTTCACATGGGTTTGTTCTCTCAGAATGTCACCTACTTAATTATTTGCATACATAAAAAAAATCCAAGACATGTCTGTCATAGCCAGCAATCTTTTTAGTGTTACATCTTTTGGATATGTATGCAGGCATTCATATAGAATATAAGAGAATGAATATCAGAATACCCACACTCATTTGCATTTAATTGTGTGTGGGTGCATGCGCAGATGAATGTGCTGTATGTTGGTAATGCACACTTCATCAGAAAGTGTTGGGAGCTGCAGTACATTAAAAATCTGAAATTGAATTTATCTGACGGCACAGCGGAGCATCTGGTAATATCATTGGGCTCATTGTTCTGAGAACTTGGGTTCAAATCCTGGGCTGCCTGTGTGGAGTTTGCATGTTCTCCCCGTGTCTGGGAGGGTTTTCTCCGGCCACTCCAGTTTCCTCCCACATCCCAAAAACATGTATTAAGTGGAGACTCTAAATTCCCCTGAGCTGGGATTGTGGGGGCAACTTTCGTCCGTCTCAGTGTGCCCTGCGATAGGATGGCAACCAGTCCAGGGTGTACCCTGCCTCCTGGCTGATGATAGCTGGGATATAGGCTTCACCGCTCCCGCTACCTTTGTGAGGATAAACTGCTCGGAAAATGGATGGGTGGATAGTGGCAGTCTGTTAATAATTGTCATAACCAGAACTCTGGTGTGGACCCAAATGCATGACTCGGTAGACAGGGAGATAGTTAAAGGAAGGTAGTTATTCGTTCCAAGGTCGTAAGCCAGAGAGTCAGTCGGAGAAAGCAGCAGTATCAAGAGCGTCAAGCTTACGGGGTTGGTCAGAGGACAGGCGGAGTTGGGTACACAGGGGTTCAGGATCAGGAACAAGGAACTGCGGGAACGAGGCATGGATAGCAAGAATCTGGCAAAGCCAGACCGTCCACTGGGTCCTATATATAGTAAGTTTCTTTCGGCTTGTCCCTTTCGGGGTCGCCACAGCGTGTCATCTCAGATGAACGCACATATGTTTGGCACAATTTTTACGCCGGATGCCCTTCCTGACACAACCCTTCTCAGGGAGTGGAGGCCCCAGTGGGATACGAACCCACAACCCCTGGTTTATCAAACCAGTGCTCTAACCACTGAGCTACGGGGCCTCTACTGGGTCCTATATATACCAGGCTTAATTATCTCTGATGAGGCGTAGGTGTGCAGGGGATCTGCACCACCAGGGCTGGGACCGGCAGGACCATGACAGTACCCCACCCTCAATGGCCGGCTCCAAGAGCCTCAGGATGGGATGCGTGGAAGTCCCTGATAAGGGTAGGGTCCACAATAAAATGGGACGGGATCCACGAACGTTCTTCTGGGCCATACCCTGCCCATTCCACCAGGTATGGAACACCCCTCCTTCTACGACGGGATGATAGAAGCCGACGTACCAAGTACACCGGCCCTCCATCGATCATGCGGGGGGCTGGAGGAGGCTTGACTGGGGGGACTAATGGTGATGGACGAGTCGGTCGAAGCCGGCTAACATGGAACGTGGGATAAACCCTCATCGATCTGGGAAGCTTTAAGGAAACAGCGACAGGGTTAACGATCTTGGTGATAGGAAAGGGACCCAGGAACCTGGGAGCTAGCTTGCGTGACTCCATCCACAGCAGAAGATGCTTTGTGGACAGCCATACGCGTTGTCCCACTTTGAACCCTGGTGCCCTTCTTCACTTGAGGTCTGCCACGGACTTGTAGGAGCTGCCCATGCGGAGTAGCGTCTTTCTGGCTAGTTCTCAGGTCCACTTGCAGCATCTCACCACTGCCAATGCGGATGGCACCGCGGAATCAGCGGCCACAGATGGAACAGAGAGGGAGGGTACCCATGAACAATGTAGAACTGAGCCATACCTGTGGAAGTGGAAGGCAGTGAGTTGTGGGCATATTCCACCCATTCAAGGTGCTGGCTCCAAGTGCTGTGATCATGTGAAGCCAGACAGTATAGACCGGTCTCCAGATCCTGATTTATTCTTTCCGTTTGGCCATTGGACTCTGGGTGATGGCCTGACGTGAGGCTTACTTTTGCCCCAATGAGGGTGGAGACCTCCTTCCAGAATCGAGACACGAATTGCGGTCCTCTGTCCGACACTACATCCACTGGCAGACCATGATAGCGAACGACTTTGTCTAGCAGTAGCTGCGCAGTCTGCTTGGTGGAGAGAATCTTAGGAGCTGGTATGAAGTGAACCATCTTAGAAAACCGATCAATGACTGAGAGTATCACTGTGTTCCCCTGGGAGCAGGGTAGACCTGTAACGAAGTCTAGAGAAATGTGTGACCAGGGGTGAGAGGGAATTGGTAGCGGCCGTAGCTTACCCATAGGTTGCAGGCGAGAGGTCTTATTGGCCATACAGATCAGGCACACGTTGACATACTCCCTAATGTCCCTTCCCAGGTTTGGCCACCAAAACCGTTGTTCAACTACTGAGTGGGTCTTCGCCATGCCAGGGTGACAGTTAATCTTGTTCGTGTGGGCTCAATCGATGACGTCTCCTCGTAGCGAGGGTACCACGAACAGACGACCGGAAGGCCATTTGTCTGGGCCCGGAGAGCCCCTTAGAGCCTTCTTTACCCATGTCTTGATCCCCTAGGTGAACCTGGACACAAAGCAGGCCTCCGGAAGTATAGGAAAATGCATGGCTTCCGTTCGCTCCCCTTCATGAATCCGGGATAGTGCGTCCGGTTTGTCATTCTTTGAGCCTGGACAAAAGGACAGAGTGAAACGGAAGCGAGTAAAAAAAGCCCCCACTTGGCTTGGCGAGCATTCAATCTCTTGGCGGTCCTCAAGTACTCCAAGTTCTTATGGTCAGTAAGGACCAGTAATGGCACTTGTGATCCCTCCAGCCAGTGCCTCCATTCCTCCAGCACCGTTTTGACTGCCAATAATTCTCGATCACCCACGTCAAAACTCCGCTATACCGGAGTCAGTCTCTTAGATATGAAGGCGGACGGGTGAGGTCTTCCATCCCTTGCACACCTCCAGGAGAGTACTGCTCCAATTCCCGAGTCCAATGCATCCACTTCCACTACAAATGTCCTCTCTGTATCTGGCATGATGAGGATTGGAGCTGTGGTGAAACTCGACCGAAGTCTATCAAAGGCCTCCTGGCAGGTCACATCCCACTCGAATTAATTGCGGGGTGAAGTGAGGGTATGCAAGGGGGCAGCTATGGAATTGAAGTTCCTGATGAACTTGCGGTAGAAATTCGCGAATCTGATGAATCTCTGCACCTCCCTGCGATTGGTGGGAGTGGGCCATTGGAGGACAGAGTCAACCTTATTGGGTTCCATGCGAATCTGTCCCTCGGCCAAGATGAATCCCAGGAATGTGACGAAAGGTCGGTGGAGCTCGCATTTTTCCATCTTGACATATTGGTTATGTCGTAGTAGCTGCTGCAGCACCTTCCTGACGTGCTCGATTTGGGAAGCTTCATCCGGAGAAAAGAGGAAAATGTCGTCGAGGTAAACAAACACATTCTTGTTCAGTCTCTCCCGTAGCACATCATTAATAAAATTCTGAAAAACCGCTGGTGCATTAGTCAGACCAAACAGCATCACCAGGTACTCGTAGTGGCCTGTTGGTGTATTAAAGGCAGTCTTCCACTCATCCCCTTCTCTGATGCGTACCACATGGTACGCATTTCGTAAATCTAAATTGGTGAAGTTCTGGGCCCCTTGTAGCAACTCGAATGCGGTGGGGATCAGGGGAAGAGGGTACATGTTCTTGATGGTGATGTCGTTAAGTCCCCGGTAATCAATACAGTGCCATAACGAGGTGTCCTTCTTTTTGACGAAGAAGAATCTGACTCCAGCCGGTGACGATGATGGTCGGATGAGTCCTGCCACCAGAGACTCCTTCACATAGTCTTTCATGGCTTGGTGTTTTGGTCCTGTTAATGAAAAGAGCCTCCCTTGAGGGGGTGAGGTGCCGGGCAAAAACTCGATAGCATAATCATACGGGCGGTGTGGCGGAAGGGACTTTGCCTTTGCCTCTGATAATATTTCCTTTAAGCCCCAATAACAAGACAGCACTGCTGATAATTCCGGCACGGACCTCAACTCCTGTAAGTCGACTGCCACGATCTGTAAATTCCTCTCTTTTAGAGCCCCGAGACACGCCTTGCTGCATTCATCGCCCCATGCCCTGATTTGACCGGTGGTCCAGTCAATGTGTGGGTTTGTCTTTTAAGCCAGGGCTGCCCAGGATGACATCGCTGCTCCACGAGTTAAATGCGTGGAAACTTAACTTCAGTGTGAGCGTCCAGAAATGTCCTCCTCAGAGATTGCATGCAGTGAGTTACTCAGCGTAGTAATTTACCATTGGCCGTGTTTGCGTTGCGGAACCATTGCGTATGAAAGGTCACTCCGCTCAAGGGCTCAACTACCCATGGATTAATCAGGTTGGCATCCGATCCCAAGTCAATAAATGCCGTAGCGGAAAAAGTACGACCCCCCGTGCTCAAGGTAACTTGAAGCAGTGCTCGACTCGATCCCGCCGCGGTGTAATTCACACTCACTGGAGTCGTGATCTTGAGAGCGGAGCGCTTGGGCCTGACAGGACAGTGGGCTATTAAGTGGCCCAGCCGTCCACAGTAGAAGCATTGGCCCTCTCACTGGCGTCGCAGTCGTACCTCTGTCGAGCCCCTCAACCTGCATCGGCTCCATCACAGTTATGAGAGTCGGCAGTAGGGGAACCAGTGGGGCGGACCCGCCCTGCTCTCCTTTTTGTAGGTCATCCACTTGTCCCTGGATCACTGGCCTCTGGTCGATCTTGAGAGATAGGGTGATGAGCAAATCCAGGGAGGTAGGCAGTTCCACTGTAACGAGGTGACTGCGGATCTGCAGTTAAAGCCCTTGGAAAAAGGCGTTGAGAAGCGCATCCTCATTCCATTGACTCTCAGCTACTCTGATGTGAAACTCGATAGCATAATCTGCCAGACGGCACTTCCCCTGTCGAAGTGTAATCAACGTCGCCGCTGCTTCGCATTCCGGCGAGGCATACTGGAAAACTTGCATCATGGCACATACAAAGGAGGTCCAGGAGTGGCACGTTTCGGAGTTACGACTCCACTCCGCTGTGGCCCATGCCTCTGCTCTTCCCGTCAGGTGGGATATGGCGAAGGAAATTCCTGCACGGTCCGTCGGGAAGGCGGAAGCCTGTAGCTTGAAATAGCGGTCGCACTGGACGAGGAAGGGTTTGACGTTCCCCGTGTCGCCAGAAAAGCGTTCAGGCCGGGAAGAGGTATGGCCCTGAACCGCTGAAACTCCGCGACTGGCGGGGTAGTCAGAGCGACCTGGACTGAGGTAGGAACTGTGGCGGACGCCGTCGATGTGACGTTGGTGGCGCTAGCCTGAGATAATAGCCATGGCTCTAATCGGCCACAGATCTCTAGAAGTCTCTGGTTGATAACCTGAAGAGCAGTCTCCTGCTCAGCCAGGCGTCTGCCCTTGATCTATAGAGAGCGGTGGATGGCTTCTGAGTCGGCCGGGTCCATGTCGTGGCCAGGTCGTTCTGTCATAACCAGAACTCTTGTGTGGACCCAAATGCACGACTCAAGGGAGACAGTTAAAAGGAAGGTCTTTATTTGTTCCAAGGTCATAAGCCGGAGAGTCAGTCAGAGAGAGCAGCAGTATCAAGGGAATCAAGCTTACGGGGTTGGTCGGACGACAGGCGGAGGTCGGTAAACAGGGGTTCAGGATCAGGAACAAGGAAGTGTGGGAATGAGACAAGGATGGCAACAATCTGGCAGAGCCAGACCATCCGCTGGGTCCTATATATACCAGGATTAATTATCTCTGATGAGGAGTGCACCGCCAGGGCTGGGACTGTCAGGACCATGACAATAACATGTTGAACATTTTGTGTTGTTTTTATTAATTAGGAACTCAAACTCCTGCATGGTGCACATAGAGTCTTCTAATTAAGAGTTCAGAGAATAATTTCAACTTTTCATCAATTTTGGAGGGACATCCAGGTTTTAGTAATTTCACTGCTGTGCTATATTTTCTCTACTTGATGATGACTGTCTTCACTGCGTATTTAATGCCTCAGGCATTCTTTTGTACTCTTCTTCTGACTAATACCTTGATTAACTAATACCTTGGTTAATACCAATAATGATATCCTTCTGATGCTGTGGAAGATCTCTACAAACCAGTGCTTTAAAATGTGACTCCAAAAATGTTAATAATAAGCTGATATGAATATTTGAACTTTTATTTGGGATTGACCAAAGGGACTTTAAATGATGACAGGTGTGTGCTTACTCCCATTGACATGTGTTATAACATAATTGTTTAACTAGAATGTTTTTCATTAATTGTACAGTTTATAATTCACATCAATGAAAATAGTTTTAAAATTATTTATCTTGGTCTGTTTGATTTACATCACAAAAATCAGGTGTGGAGACTTTTTATTGATACTGTAGTGATCAACAAAAAAGACAATCCCCCCAATGATTAGACAAATACAGTAGTCAGGAAATACAAGAGCGGTAAATCTATCCCACTTTTTTCTTTCTGTATTAACTGAACTTCCTGAATACAACATGAGCATAGCCATAGACTGCTAAAAAGAATAATGACAGGCTTGTTTACAAGTTCCATGTTGTTGGGCTTGAGGTAAACTCTTTCACTTTATGTAGTGCTGTGGTCATTAATCTTGGTGCATTGTGTAGACAGTAACTTCCCCTTCCATTTTATTTATCATAGCTTCCCACTGGGTTCTCATTTTGCTTTCCAAGTACTATCAAAAGAATGTGCTTCTTTTCCTTACCTTGGGTTGTACTCCTTTTTTATAAAGCCCCACCTATCTGTACCACGTCTGTGTTAATATATTTCTCAGAGAGTTTGTCAATCAGTGGTTATTATAGTCAGAAGTAAAATATCTAACAAAAATGTCTAGGCCCAGTACCTCCACACGCTTCCTCTCAATGCTCAGCGCAGTTAAATGTAATAATTTGATGTCAGTCTTTGATGTGTATGTAGCAAATGTGTTGAACCCAATATCAGACCAAACATATAGTAAATACCATAGCAATGGTCACTGTTATACTACGACCAAATATGTCCTTGCTGGCGCTCTCTTTTTTTGTCCAATTTGGCTGTTCGGTCAAGCAGAATGGAGGATCTGTATTCTTTTTATGCCAGAACAGTTTTGTTGTGTGACAGTGGAGTGTTTAAGCGTTATTAGTATTTATGGAAAATCACAATCGATCAGTTGAACAGAACAAAGTTTTTACAGCGGAGTGAGAATAGAAGACAAAGCACTAAGTGTAAACAAGATAAGGAAACTAAATCTTTAGACAGCTAGAACAATGACAGATAGTGTTGTTTGGCTACACCCTATGATGGAAGGACAGGATACAGTAGGACTGTCACGACCCATCGAGATGGAGGTAGGACCCAAATGAAGGAGTCGGAGAAGATGCAGAGATAAATCAGGGAAAACGTTTATTATTCCAAGGTCGGGGATCGGGCAGGCAGTTAGGTGCAGCAGTAGTCAGGATCCACTGCCGCATGAGCATAAGTCAACAACCAGTCCATTGAAACTGCAACGTGGGCCTGTCTCGGGAGCAGATCCGTTGCGACAGCGAGATGAGCCTTGCTTGGTAGTGGGTCTGTTGCTACTGCAATGTCAACATAACTCAGCTGGTTCTCTAATCCTTGCCGGACCTGGGCCATGAGGACCGCCAGTTCGGCACTCTGCCGCTCTATCTCCGCCCGCATTTCGCGGTAGAACACCTCGTGATTTAGCGGTCCCTCCTCCCTCTGGGCTGGAAGCTTCGCCACCAGCTGCGGGTCTGATGGTTTAACTGTTGCCGGTGAGGAGTGGGTGGACAACGATGGCGTCTTTGTTGTCGCGCAGCGGGAGGCACAAGGGAGCGCCCGGCCTGGGCGTCTCCTCTGGCCGCCACGCGGAGGTCCTGGGTAGATGGCCAAGCGGGTTCCCACAAACAGATTGGGGAACTCGGACCTACCGGGCGAAGACACTCGGGAGCTGGAGACGTGGGGAGGTGAAACAAACTGACTGGGATTAACGATCGGGCGAAGAGATTCATAATCGAAATAATCTGAGTCGTAGTCAGGCAGCTGGTCATATAAATCAAGGTCCTCCTCATAGTCCAAAAAATCAGAGTCCAA
This sequence comes from Syngnathoides biaculeatus, assembly GCF_019802595.1. Taxonomy (NCBI): domain Eukaryota; kingdom Metazoa; phylum Chordata; class Actinopteri; order Syngnathiformes; family Syngnathidae; genus Syngnathoides; species Syngnathoides biaculeatus. The sequence goes on along the minus strand of NC_084643.1, from coordinate 21,174,867 downwards.
AAGAATATGAGTTGCTGGATGGGTCGTGGTCGGGATGTATTCATAGCTCGCCGGCAGAGCGTGTGAATCAGAAGGGGAGGACGTCATGGAGCCTACGCGGATCGGACAGGCTTGGTCCTCCGGCAGTCGGCCTACCTTGCGTCGTTCGTGGCGACACCGGGTCTTTCCTGCTGGGTCCTGTTTTGGCCATATCGTTCTGTCACAACCCATCGAGACGGAGGTCGGACCCAAATCCAGGAGTTGGAAAACACAGAGGAAAACGTTTATTATTCCAAGGTCGGGGATCAGGCAGGCAGTCAAGTCCAGCAGCGGTAGTCAGGATGTCAGCCGTAAAGAGCAGGTCAGCGAGCAGGCAGGAGTCGGTACATGGGAGATCGATCAAAGCAGGCAGGAATATCAAAGGAGTCAGACTTACAGGGTCGGTTGGAGAACAGGCGGTGGTCGGTACACACGGGTTGTTGATCGGAGATATGGGAGTGCAGGAACAGGGCATGAGTTGCAACGATCTGGCGCCGGACCAGTCGTCCCCATGGTCCTATATACACCAGGGCCAATCAGCCAGCATGAGGCGCAGGTGTCCACCTCCCAATCAGCGCGGACGAGTGGGCACCCGCAAAGCCAGGGCTGGACCAGCAGGACCTTGACAAGGACAGAACAAGGATAGGAGGAGAAGCATGCTGGACAAGGGTTGTGAACCTGGTTGCACAAATGACGTGTGGTGGGATTGACTTTGTAAGACATAAACATCTATGGGCCGAGATAGTGAGTGAGGGGATACCCAACCAATTGCCGTATTCATGAATTATTTGTTGCAATAATTGAGTAAAAATTCCCAGGAGTATGTGCCTGCGGACACATGCATGAACAATGATTGAAAGAAGAGTCCTGTAATGGCTGTGCATGTACCGGGGTGGCTGTGGGCCTCACCCAATCCATTGAGGGGCGAAATCAGGCCCAGGACTCCACCTGAGAGGAGCCCGGGTGACAGGATACGTCCCACACTAAGAGACTCATGGCGGTTCAGTGGTCTCACCGAGGAGCCACAGCGACCAGCCACCACCCGGAGGAGGCTACAGGGGCCTAATTCCACCCAACCTCCCCCAGTCAACCCCACACCCACAACCATACCATGCCCCCCGCCACCGTGCCTCCCATCCATCCCCAGGAGAGCAAGACGGCCCCCGAATCTGCAAGGCCCATAATAAAGCCAGTCCTTGCCCAATCCGAGTGTGGGATGGTGTCCCTTGTCTGTCAGAAAGGAGGACAGATAGTGGTACCAGGACAGGGAGCAGCCGAGTGGCATGAGAGGGTAGCCCTCATGTCAAGCAGTCATCCAGCCCAGAGGGGGCCCGTTCTCAGGAGCACCAATATGAAGCCATGAAGCTAGTGAGAATCCTCCTATCCCGCCCTCGTGACCCCCATTACAATGACAGCCAGGTTCCTGACTGGTCGTCATTGGCCTTACTCTTCCTGTATCAGTGCCCCCACCTTCACCTCCAAGTGGTGCATTAAAATCTGATGATGCCAGTGAGCTCGGGGGCTGCCTATCAGCCAAACCCCCCTCCCCCCAATCCAAGACCCACCACCCCTCAGAGATCTGTGTATGTGGTGTGTGTGAGCCATTAAAATCCTGGGGGGCAGGCAGGGTAGAAGGGCAGGGCACCCAGACCAAGAAACGTCACTGATTTACTGAAACCCAGTCCACCTCCAGTACCCTCACAGCACTATATCAGTCCCCCAGGAATCCCTAGATATTTATGTGTGCCCAGAAATGAATAGTGAAAAAAAATATTTAAGGTGTGAGGTGTGCATGAGTGATACGTAAGTGATTAAGAGGCAGGACAACCACAGAGAATGGGAGTTTTGGAGGTAATTCTTTTATCTTCCGGATTGTTTGAGAGAAAAAAAATACAATCTTGAGAAAGAGCAGTGAAGCAGCAAGAAAAATGCATATTCTATTTTTGTAAAATTTTTTTGAAGCCATTGTATGTCTACAAGTCAAAATTTGCCAATATACTGCCGTAATATATTGGTGAATTGTGGCTGATTGCTATTTTTTAGATTTGAGCAATCTATTAGGGGATTTAGCGTAAGCTCCCAGTCACAGCCCATGATAATTGTAGAGTTGGTTAATAAGTTTAACAATTGGGAAAAAAGCATGAGAAAAAAGGCTCGATTGTTTTTATTAGATGTGTATAGATTGACAATTTTCTTAAGTTTGTTAAATATTGCATCCTTGATAGTTATTAGAGGCCTTTTGGATATGCTACTGTACTATTTGTTGTAAAAGGTAGTCTTTTTTGGACGAGTATTCAGACTCCCCTTATGCTGCTGTTATAAAGGGCAAAAATAGCCATAATCTAATAATCTGCCTCAATAAGGTGTGTTTCTTGTAATAGAAGAATTGAGACTGTTTTAAATTGAGTGAAATAAAACACAATATAAATTCTCTATGCCGGTGATCGAATGCCATTAAGATACAATGGAAAAATATAGATATGACATATACTGGGTGCTTGTACAGTACTTTTAAATAGGTGGTATGTATTTTTGTTGTTGTTGTTGTTTTACAGTTTTCAGGAAATTTGGCGGTAATGTGTGGACAAATGTTATTTTGACAGAATGCTATATATTTTTATTGTAAGTACAGTAAAGCCAGGGTACATATAAGGGTAGCGAACTAACACTGACCATAGAAAACAATCAGTAAACAAGGAATAACATATCTGATAGTAATTTGAAGTGCACAGAGAGTTTTGAGCAATGTGCGTGTATGGAAACAAGCAAAACTGTAAAACAGAAAGGAGTGAAAATTTGTGCTGGTGGCAGTGTGATTCAATTCTTTTGTTTGTCCATGCGAGAGTGGAAAGAATGAAACAAAATACAATATAATACAATTCCCTTTTACAGTGAAGAAAATGAGTATTTGAACACCCTGCGATATTGCAAGTTCTCCCATTTAGAAATCATGGAGGGGTCTGAAATTTTCATCGTAGGTGCATGACCACTGTACAAGAGAGAGAGAATCTAAAAAGAAAAATCCAGAATTCAGAATCTATGTTTTTTTAAACCATTTATTAGTGTGATATAGCTGCAAATAATTATTTGAACATCTGTCTATCAGCTAGAATTTGGACCCTCAAAGACGTTTCAGTCTGCCTTTAAAGTCCACCTCCACTCCATGTATTATCCTGAATCAGATGCATCTGTGTGAGGTCGTTAGCTGAGGGTCAGAATTCTCGCTGATAGACAGGTCATCAAATACTTACCGTAATTTCTCAAAAATAATGTGCAAGTTTTTCCCAAAATATTTTCAAAAAGTTAATAGAGTGCATTATATTTAGGTATGGATAAAAAATAAAAAATACAATCACATTTTATAGTGGTATACAGGTACTTCTTCTTTTCCTTTCGGCTTGTCCCGTTAGGGGTTGCCCACAGCATGTCATCTTTTTCCATCTAAATCTATCTTGTGCACATTCCTCTCTAACACCCACTGTCCTCATGTCCTCCCTCACAACATCCATCAACCTTTTCTTTGGTCTTCCTCTCGCTCTTTTGCCTGGCAGGTCCATCCTCAGCACCCTTCCACCAATATACTCACTCTCTCGCCTCTGAACGTGTCCAAAACATCAAAGTCTGCTCTCTCGAATCTTGTCTCCTAAACATCCACTTTGGCTGTCCCTCTAATGAGCTCATTTCTAATCCTATCCAACGTGCTCACTCCGAGCGAGAACCTCAACATCTTCATTTCTACTACCTCCAGTTCTGCTTCCTGTTGTTTCTTTCGTGCCACCGTCTCTAATCCATACATCATGGCCGGCCTCACCACTGTTTTGTAAACTTTGCCCTTCATCCTAGCTATACATATACATTTTGATGTGATATTTGAAGTCTTTTGTTACATTTATATCTATTATGGTATTCTGTGCCCCCAACCTGAACTCCATGATCTCCTTGGGGAGCTTGTATTTTATGATTGTTAGCAGAGCATGTTTGTTGCTACTGCACCAAAGATCAGAAACGACTGCCCGTAAGTTTGTTTTAACTTAAACCAAGACAAAAAATGTCGACTACAACGATTAGTTGTGCAACTGCTTTTAAAAGAAATGTTTCATCACTCGTGCCATGAACCCGCCAACCCGAAAGTAGCGCCGCAGTCAGAAGCAATGATAGCTCACCTCAATGGCTCCAGGTGGGTATAAAAAGAACTTGAGCTCGAACTATGTAAAATGAGTGTCATGGGCACATAAAAAAACAAAAAAAAAAACGGGAGAGCACACACAATTGAAATGGTTACTTTTTTAAAAATGTACTCATTACCCTCGTTTCTACATAATTTAAACTCACTCATAGGAAAGCTATGGCGTCAGGTGGGCGAGAGGCTGCACTGTGGAACCAAAACCAAAACTCTTGGGATTCAAAAAATGTTTCTCCACAAACACTATGGATGGCACAGAGGATGACATATTGCGGGAGCAAAATAGGATCACTGTTCATGAATTCAGGAGGCATCAGAACTGGACCAAGTCACCAAAGGTAGCTACGATGGATATTTTTCAGATTGGAGATGAGCCAGATGTTGCTTTTGAAGTCTTGGCCAAGGATGTGTAATGCAGAGGATAAACTACATTGTGCACAAACGTTTTATGCACAAATATTTAATGCAAAAAAATTGGTGTGTGTGTGTAGTCTGTTGAGCTATCATGGTAGAGATGACTCAACGTGCGCTTCCTATACACTTGAACAAGAAATTTGAAAATTCAGCTATTGCAATGATTAAATCATTGAAATTATTGGATTGAAATAGAAATTCAATCACGAACCACATAACTAAGTGAACAATTTAATGTAATCAGAAGGTTGTTTTTACTATTCACTTGCAGTGGAAAGGAAAGACCGACAGGGGGATAGTGTGGCTCTGCCTCACTTGCGTACCCTGACCGCTCATCACTGCTGTATCTTGTTTTATTAAAATACGGTTACCTTAAGAGATCTGTCAGGCAGGTAGGCAAGCAGTGGGAGACTTTTACAGTTTTTAACCTCTCTCTGGCAATCTCTGTGGAGGTGGGGAAATGCACCTTGACTAAAGAAATATCAATTTATCGTGTAATTGTTGTATTTGAAACTTGCCATATGATATATTAATTTTGGTATGATGTATAGTATAGCCAAGCACCTATGTATCTAGCTAACACAGCCTTGAAGAGAAAGTTAGCCCTGCCACCTTGGGAAAAAAAAAGTGCCACCCCTTGCCACATCCCAGATTGATGAAAAATGTCATCTTTATTTTCTCACTTTAAGAAATTTTCCACATGGTAAATGTAGCAAAAATTAGACCTTGTTCTTAAATGTTTGACTTTTCAACAGCAAATCATGCTAAAGAGCAAACACAGACATGACTTTTTTTGTTTAAGAACTTTATTTCATGATTTTTTTTTCATGCAGTTGTTGGATACTAGAGGTTTAATACAACATTGAACAATATCAGCAATATTTAAACATGTGTTGTAAAAATTCTCACACATCCTTACATAATGATTAAGATTTCATTCAGCAATAGCCCATTTTTTCCCAGATAACAAATGCTAATAACCTTTACACTCCTGTATTTAAAGAAGAAGAGAAAAACTAATTGACTTCTTGGGTCTAAATACAATAGATAGACCTTGAAATAATTAAATGACCATTGGACATTTCTTTCAGTTTTCACTGAGCTGAATTTTCCTTTTTAAACCCAAATTTTAGCAGGCATAACATCTACATGATCAGTATTCTGAAATGTATTCCAGTGATTCAACCATAAAAAGATAGATTAATAGTTAGGGAAGAAGCAGGATGCCAAAGAGCATGGACGTGGCAAGAATAAGTGGCAGCGTGGATATTGTGAATCTCGCTCATTCCCATTCATTTCAACATAACCAGTGAGTTATGGACCACACGCGTGCATTTTGCAAGCTTTGCATTTTATCCAGAGGAACATTAAAAATTCTAAATCTAGTTAAGTTTTGTTGTAAAATAACATTTTATCCTTTATATACTATATTTATGCAGATTGGTCATGCCATGGTGGCTGTACTGCCTCTCGCTCATTTATACCTTGAACATTGGCACTTATTCCATACTTCTGGACTTAGATCTTCCCAAAACAGATTCAGTAGTAATTGTAGGCTTATTTTATGCTGAGATATTTTTGACAGATTTTGGCCCGGCCATATTTTATACATACATACATCAGCCTGTCACAGCCTTACATGTCTTGTGCAGAAGGAAGAGTAAATTTCCTTGTTGCACTACTATGTATTATAGGGTGTAATTTTTGCCCATGTTAAAAGCCTTGGTGTTTTTTTTTTTAAGAAAATAAGTGAAAACAGTCAGAATGAAGAATTTTAATAGACCTAGATGGATGGATGGATATTTTTTTCTTTCACAGTTCATTGAAATGCCTCCTTGAGGATAAAAGACAGCAATATCATTCGAGATGAGGTAAGTGCTTGCAGATTACGCATAAATAAACGGGTTTTTTCAGTTAAATTTGTCTTTAAAATTTTTAATCGTATCACACTGCCTGATGAAGAGGTTTGAAAAGAGTTCTGATGGATGACTGGTGTTTCTGTAGGATCCCTGGTGGCATTGTGTGACACAGGCAGACTGATGTGCACTGCTGGCTGTCACAGCAAACACCTGCCATCACGATGCCATGTTCATACTATATTATCAGACTTGAAATCCTAATAAAGTTTTGGAAGATGGCGTTACACTGGGATTTGATTTTGTGACATATTGTTAATGCATTTTGTACAGCTATTGGGCTCAGTGGTGCAGGGACTTAAATGGTCACGGATGGCTGTCATAACGGCGGACAGCTGACAAGGACCTGCCGGCCAAAAGATTAGTGTCGCTTACTGCTCCAAAACACCTTACACCTCTGAAAATATCATACTAATTAGCCTGATATTTTGTATTTTATGGACCTTAAAGCATGTAAAAGTTTAAGGATGTTAGTCACTCACCACCATATTTGTATCATTTTAATCAATGACTGCTGAAGAAATTAGTGACTTTTCAGCATTTTAAATGAGTGATTGAACAGAAGACACACTTCCCATTTTCACCAAACAGGAATTGTATTTATTGGGGTGAGTTAAAGCTTTTGAGCATTTTGATTGGATTGATTTGATTGATTTGCAACAAAATCACGAAAACTGCTACTTTTCAGTCAGGTTCAGACGCATCCCTCGGTGTGCATCATCCTCAAGGCCCTCCTTTGCAAAGTATGGGCCATATCTGGCCCATTCACAGTCTTTTATGAAGTCAAAATAAAATGTCAAATCTGTACTGCTTTTTTCTTGTGCATGGTGAAAGGATGAGGGAATTTCCCCTGGTAATAATTTGCGAGTCCTAATAACGACTAATATGAGTTGCTGGTTGCTGTTGCTCATAATGTCAGCACACTTTAAAAATAAATAAAGAATTATGGACATTGTAGTAATGTTTTTTGTGAACGTTAATACTGTAGAGTATGTGTTGTGAGGCCATCTTAATGTGACTCTTTTTTTTCTTTTTTTAACTGTGAGGTTGCGTGATTTGGCTCATGTTCAGTGCATTCAGTCTGTGAAAATTAAATGAAATATCCGGAGGAGAGTTGTGCTCCACCTGGTCAAAAAAAAACTCTATATGATACCAAATCAAACTTGATAAAGCTCTAGGTGACTTGAATGACACAATGACTAAGTAAAAAATAAAGAATCTGCATTCTAGCATTGTTGAGGAGACGGCCATAGATGTTGGTGATGGCTGACAGATGGTAGCCTCACTCCCACACCTCTGAATCCAAAGTAAACACAGAGGGACTGAGTGGGAGAAGGCGCATCCGAAGCACAGGTGGAGGGCCTGACACAGGACCATATGGTGACTGGGAAAACATACCCTCTGAAATTCACAATGCACACATGGAAATCCAGCTGTGCCAAGAACTGCACATTTTAATAAGTGTAATGCATTTCTGAGTTCCTCTGCATGATTGGATTGTACAAGCACATTCTGAGAGAACTATCCATCCATTTTCTAAGCCACTTATCCTCACAAGGGTGGAGCACATTCCAGCTGTCAACGGGCAGGAGGCGGGGTACACCCTGAATTGGTTGCCAGCCAATCGCAGGGCACATGAAGACAGACAACAGTCGCACTCACAATCATACCTAGGGCCAATTTAGAATGTTCAATTATTGTTGCATGTTTTGGGGATGGGGGAGGAAACTGGAATGTCCGGAGAAAACCCACGCAGGCACGTGGAGAACGTGCAAACTCCACACAGGTGGGGCCGGGATTGAACCCTGGTCCTCAGAACTGTGAGGCCAACGCTTTACAGCTGCGCCACCATGCCACACCTGAGAGAACTCGTCAAATGTAAATGAAGCTCTGAAGGAACATACTTATAAAATATTATTTAACAACAGTCAACCTAAACCAGGTAGCTAAAATTTGCGAATGCCCAAAGACAGAACTTTCAGTTCATCAAAATTTTATCTTCACATTACCTGGAAGTGTTTGTCTGTTTCTTTCACACCATGTATATCCATCTTGTGCAGAATACATACAATAAGCTTGTGGTAATAAAACTGAGCAAAACAAGCAATGCCGACATCTCTTTGCTGATATAAAATAGAGTTTCACCTGTACACCAGCAGTAGCAAAGCCAGACTCCACGGACATTGGGCTCAGGCATACCAACACAAACTGAATCAGGAGACAAGCATTTTTTTTGGCGCTCAGACACAAGTTGGATTACCAGCAAAATCATCACAGGAAAGACTGGACAGATTAAGCACACTAAAATGAACTCCACTAGGGACTGAGTTGCTGTAAATTTGAATGTCTGATGTTGAATCTGTTGTCAACTCCGCCAACTGAAAGTAGGAAAAAAAAAAATCTCCACATGAATGCCATTGCAAACAGTGACATTGTTATGTCAATCTGCAATTATAACACACAAATATTCATCACAGGAGTTAGAGATGAGGGTGGGAGTAGTCAATGCTGGGGCGTAAAATGGTCTCGTTATGTGAAATCCAATAATCAAAACTTTTTATAACCGCTGGTTTAAAACCAAAATTAATCCTAAAATGAAAAGTAACGGTCAAGGAGTTGGGGTCTCACCAGGTGGTGACACAGAAGAACAACACTGGTGAAAGAACCCCCTTTTTTCCGTTCCATGTACAAAAAGGCCAGAGCCACACTTTGTCTCGGATCGGGTCTGGTCTGGGTCTGGATTTGTCTTCATTCTCCCACACCATGGCCGCTTGCCTGGGCTCCCTCGTGCCGGTGTTTCCTCCGACCAACCGGTCCAGCTGAAAGATCCTACCTCACGGCAAGGTGATGCAGACCCGCTGGAGATCAGCCTCAATGGCAATGCCTCCTTGCACTAGCTCAAAGCTGGGCCTCGTGTGAAGCTCGCATACCACTGACAACCTGTTAACCTGTTGGATTGTATTTTTTTCACTACAATAAACAAATTTATTGCATTTATCTACTACTACTGTATATACATTTACTTACTGTTATCTGATTCTGTGTGGTTGTGAGCTTGTCAGCCACAATAAAGAGAGCATGATTATTGATTAAGTTCTTACAGATGATTTCAGAAAAGTGTTGCTGTCTAGCCCTGATTAACTCTTGGTTGAAATAAAAAAGACTTTGTAGATGTCATAATCAATTTAGAGGTAAGTTTTTCTCCTTTTACATTTTGCTTTCCTACACTTTGATGCAAAGGTCTTTACCATCAGACTGCTCCTCCAAGGTGTTCAAGTCACATTTTTTATCGAAGCGACAGCATTCATGACATTTAAGATTGTCCATGGGAAATTAAGGAAATGTTCATCAACTGTCTCACCATTAACAATTTCTGGCACAGCTACGCTCTCCATAAACCTTGTGGTGGTACTCTCCTTTATGTATCTTTTCTTAAGATTGTCCGAATTTTTGTATGAATCTTGAATTAAAAAAACACACAAAAATTGTCATAAATTGCCATATCCCTAATGTCAACTGATAGAATTTCAACATCCATAGAAATGACCAGTTCTAACATATTGGAGAGAGTTGGACTCTTTTATGTTAGGAGAGGTCACATGCGTATAATATATCAGAGAATTCTTTACACCACCATAGTTATTATTAAATCAGTACAGACTTGACATGCCATCACAATACAGAAAGTTCCTAACTGTAAAAACAAGAACACCATTCACACTACACTGACGAATGTGGCCTATAAAAGCAACTATGCATGTGCGTGCGTGTGCATTTCTGTGAAAATGAGTGAGACACACACACACACCATTGCTCCCACCACAGTAATGATAAGTAGAGAAAGAAAACTTTTCTTTCTTACTACTTTACGTCAGTTGTTCAACATGTTCAACCGGCTCACAGACAAAGTTAACAGTTCTCACTTTCATTGTAAATTTTATTACTCTTACTAAGTATTGGAAGTCCTTCAGTGAGTCAGTCTTTAACCCTCCATGACCGATTGATTATCACCCACTCGGTGTGAATAAGTAATGCACAATGCTTTGCACATTTAACGTGCCAGTTCTAATGTACCCTTAATGTCTAAATAAAAAAGTAACAACAGCCATACACTTTCTACTTGGAAAAATAACAAAAGTTGGTTTGACGACAGTGAAATAGTCAACTTTGTGCATATGCAGATTCATCCAATGTGCAGAAGAGGAAAACTTATATATAGACCATCTCAGATGCTCAGTTGTTCTCATTAAACACAAAATTAAAATGTAATAATTCATTCATTTTTAATGTAAATGTTATAAATTTTTCAGAAATTCACAAAGGTTTCAAATCATCAAACCAATTTTAATGTCACTCAGAAACAAATGACAATTTAATTTATTAAGGCACAAAAAAATCCAAACCTTCGAGACCCTCTGTGAAAAAGTAATGCCTCCTCCCCCTTGTGAAATCACAAAGCCACTCAAACTAAGCACAAATTTGGAAAAGGCAAGTTCAATTTCACAAGCCACACCCAAAAGTGATTACCACCATACTTGTTGAATCAAGAAATCGCTGAAATAGCATCTCAAAAAGATCTCAAGAACAAATGCATCATGCCACGAACCAAAGAAATGAGAAGAAAGTTATTGAAAACCATCAGTCTGATAAAGGTTACAAAGCCATTTCCAAGGCTTGGGGCTCCAGCGAGCCCCTGTCCAAGACATTATCCACATATGGTGAAAACTGGCAAAAGTGGCAAACCTTCCGAGGAGGGGACAACCAACTAAAATTACTGTGCGTTGACAACTCATCCACAAAAGAACCTCGAACAACATCTAAAGATGACCCCTGCTGTCAGCAAAGAATACAAAGGCTTGTCTCACATTAGCCAAAAAACATGAAGAGTTTGTTTTCAGAACGAGACATAGGCATTTTTTTTCAGATTTACGAAACTCGCACCAAAATTATCCAGCTCCGAATGGATAATTTTGGTGCGAGTTTCGTAAATCTGAAAAAAATGCCTATGTCTCGTTTTGAAAACAAACTCTTCACATATTGATGATCCTCTAGAACAGGGGTGTCAAACTGATTTCACATTGAGGGCCACATATTTAATGAACATTTCTTCAACACATTTTTCTTTTATTGATATTTTTTACTGAGAAAATTTGTTCACAAAGGGACGTTGTCCCAAGCATGCACAATAAGCAGCCAGGGCTGTTAATTTGCAGTACCCTGGTACTAGATAGTGATAACATTTGTCCAAACCTACGGAGGCAAATTTGCACTTCAAATCTGCATCACATTGCAAATCAATTATTTCTGGCTGGATTTTGACCGGCAGATAAGAAGCTTTAACTGTGAAAGGTGAGCGAAAAACTGAAAACTCTGTTTCAAGTTCACCAAACACCTGAAAAGTTTCTCAAACTCTCACAGCATTCCTGCAATCTTGTCTTTGTACCGCCTCACGTCCGCAACAGGTCTGGTCACACACGCATCTCTCAGACTGGGGAAATGAGCAGGGTCACCACTTGCCAGGTGCGTCTCCCAAAAAGTCAGCTTCAACTTAAATGCATGTACCGGTTTGTTGTCAGAAAACTGCATGACAACATTTTTGCAGCCTTGCAATATTTTGTTCATATTGTTCAAGTGTTCAGTAATATCCACCAAAAATGCAAGGTCCAATGAAATGTCCAGAAAAAAATCTCCTTCGTTCAGGGCTGTAGTTTTTCTCTGAACTTTGTCTCGACACCGGCTTTCTTTCCAACCATGGATAGTACGCCATCTGTAACCAAGCTGATAGCACGGGACCAGTCCACTCCAACTCTGTCCAGTGCACCAACGACAGAGCCAATAATGTCTTCGGCTTTTGTGGTGTCCATCATCAGCAGCAACTCAGGAAACTCTTCGGTTACAGTCAATGTCTCATCAACTCCACGAATAGATAAGGCCAGTTGTGCCACATCTGTGATGTCAGTGCTCTCGCCAATTGCAACGGACAATGCAATAAATGACTTGACTCCCTGTTTCAATTGGCAGTCTTAATCTTCTGATCGGTCCGAAATCCTCTCTGCTATAGTATTCCTCATCAGGCTAATATTGGGAAAAGCTTATTGCTTCTCGGGACATATAAGTTTAGTCGCCTTCATTATGCATCGCTTAACAAAGTCACCGTCGGAATACAGCTTTGATGCTAATGCAATTCGGTAGCTGGCTTTTACCGCTGCTTCACTGACTTGTCGGCTCTGGGTGAAAGTTGACTGCTGTTTCCTCAGAACCGCCTGCAATTCGTTGATCTTATCTCTTCTCACTTGTCCTTGCAAGCCGTCATATTTGTCACTGTGAAGAGTCTCGTAGTGGCGTCGAATATTATCTTCTTCTTCTTTTCCTTTCGGCTTGTCCCGTTAGGGGTTTTTCCATCTAAGCCTATCTCGTGCACCTTCCTCTATAACACCCACTGTCCTCATGTCTTCCCTCACAACATCCATCAGCCTTTTCTTTCTTTCTTTCTGCTTCCTGTTGTTTCTTCAGTGCCACATTCTCTCATCTGTACATCATGGCTGGCCTCAACACTGTTTTATAAACTTTGCCTTTCATCCTAGGAGAGACACCTCTGTCACATACCACACCAGAGACTTTCCGCCAGCTTTTCCAACCTTCTTGGACCTGTTTCTTCACTTCTTTACCACATTCACCATTGCTTTGGATTGTTGACCCCAAATATTTGAAGTCTTTTGGGTCGAATATTATATTCCTTCAATACCGAAAATTGATGCAAACACACAAAGCGCAAAGGTTATCCCTGGATTTCTATAAATAAATACGACATGGTCCATTTTTCATTGAAAATTCTAAACTCAGTATCTACTTTTCTCCATTTGTATAATGACATTTTGGCTAATGAGGGTGTAGGGGAATGGTAGAGACCAGGGTAAAAATAAAGTCGTAACTCGCATTGATACCGTCTCCTGTGTTGGGTCTGTCTCAGTGACAGACTGAGACTGCTGTTATCTTCTGCTCTGATCAAACGGTTTGCCCCAAAGCCCCCAACAGCGGATAATCAATGAATTGCATTTTATTAAAAATATTTATTCCATGTCTTTTATGCATTTTTTTCACTTTTAAATTATCCTGTGGACCTGATCGAACCTCCTTCCGGTGTGCGGGTCGGAGGTTTGACACCCCTGCTCTTGACTTTTGGAGAAATATTCTGTAGACTGACGAGCCAAAAATGTAACTTTTTGGAAGGTGTGTGGCCTATTACATCTGGTTTAAAAATGGCACAGCATTTGATAAAAAGAACATTATGCCAACAGTGGAGCACAGCGGTGGTAGTGTGTTAATCTGGGGCTGCTTGTTACTACACGACCTGGACAATTTGCAAAGATTGATGGAACCATCAGTTTGTGCCCTCAAACTCAAGAGCTCTTGAATCATGCAGGAGGACAACAATCTGAAACACACAAGCAGGTCCACCTCCGTTTGGCTCTAAAAAAAATTTAAAATTAAGGTTTTGAAGTGGCTAATTTAAAATCCGGGTTTAAATCCAATTTATATGATGTGGTGTGACCTTAAACGGGCAGTTCAAGCTAGAAAACCTTCCATTATGGTGGGTGAAACAGTTTCCCAAATTTTGGGACAAAGTTCTTCCTGAATGTGGGAAAGACTCATCACCAATTATCACAAATGCTTGATTTCAGTTATGACTGCCAAGGGTGGCACAATCTGTTATTGGGTTCAGGGGGCAATTATATTTTCGCAGATTGTCAGATAGGTTCAGATTTTTTTTTTTTTTGTGCCTTAAGAAATTTAATCATCATTTGAAAACTGCATTTTGTATTTCCTTGGGTTGTCTCTGAGTGACATGAAAACTGATTTGATGATTTGAAACCTTCTGTCATGCTCCTGGATTCCAGCCAGGGCTGGGCGTGGCCAGCTAATCTGAAGGTGCACACCTGCGCCTCATGACCTTTGATTAAGACCCAGTACATATAGGATCCGGGGGACGACTATTACTCTGCTAGATCGTTGCCTCTCATGCCTCGTTCCCGCACTACCGTACTCCTGACATCTACCTCCCGTGTACCGACCAACGCCTGTCTCCTGACCTACCCCGTAAGCCTGCCGTTACTGATCTTGCTGCTTGTTTGGACTGACTCACTGGTAACCGACATTGGAACGAATAAAGGCTTATTCCGCACTGCTTACCTCTCACCTGAGTCGTGCATTTGGGTCCACCCCCGAGTCTCGTCCGTGACAGAACGATCTAGCCAAGAACATGGACCCAGCCGACTCTGAAGCCATTCGCCGTGCGCTGCAAGTGCAGGGCAAACGCCTGGGTGAGCAAGAGGCTGCTCTCCAGGGTATGACTCACCAGATCCAGGAGCTCTGCACCCAGCTGCAACCGTGGCTAGCCTCCCAAGCTAGCGCGGCTGCTCTTGTGCCTCCCCGTGCCACCATCACTCCGCATTCTCGACCAGAGCGGTTCTCAGGCAACTCCGGTAACGTCAAGCCCTTCCTGGCGCAGTGCGATCTCCACTTTGAGCTGCAAGCCCCCGCTTTTCCCACGGACCGCTCCCGGATCGCCTTCGTCATTTCCCACATGACAGGGAGGGCAGAGGCATGGGCCACCGCCGAGTGGAGCCGTAACTCGGAGACCTGCCGCTCATGGGCGAGCTTCGTCTGCGCGCTCACCCAGGTGTTCCAGTATGCGGCTCCGGAACGCCAGGCGGCGTTGTCACTCATGACAATTCGCCAGGGGCGTCGCCGCGTGTCCGACTACGCCATCGAGTTCCGGATTCGGGCTGCCGAGAGCCGCTGGAATGAGGAAGCCCTCCATGACGCGTTTTACGAGGGACTGTCCCCACCGATCCGTGGTCACCTCGTGGCCATGGATCTTCCGCCTTCGCTTAACTCCCTCATCGCATTGGCCCTCAAGGTGGACCAGCTCCTCACCGTGCAGAGACAGATGGAGGGCCTGAGGGAGGAGGAGAGGGAGAGTCGCAGTCCGGTTGTTTCCGCTTCCCGGCACCCGTGTTGTCAGCTTCACCGGAAGCCATGCAAGTGGAGGGGCTCGGCAGCTAAGCGGAGGAGCGCTTACGTTGGCGACGAGAGGGACGCTGTTTTTACTGCGGGCATTTGGGACACTTGATCGCCCGTTGCCCGACTCGACCAGGGCATTCTGACATCAGGATCGCTACTCCGGTGAGTGTGCGGTACACCGCGACGGGGTCAGGGAGGTCCCTTCTACACCTCACCTTGGGAACGGACTCCCGTTCATGCTCTGTGACGGCTTTCATTGATTCTGGGTCGGAAGCAAATCTGATAAATCCCCGCGTGGTCGAGGAGCTGGGGGCAGCAACCTTTCCCACGCAACGTTTTCATCACGCCTATGCCGCCAACGGCAAGTTCCTTTGTCGGGTTACACATTGCACTCAGACGCTACGTATGAGCTTCCCGGACGCTCACTCGGAGCGTATTAGCTTTCATGTCTTCGACGCACGTAGTAGCGACATCATCTTGGGCAGCCCGTGGCTCAAAGAACATAATCCGCACATAGATTGGGCCACGGGTCAGATCAAGACTTGGGGAGAGGACTGTCTCAGTCGCTGTGTCGCTGTCCGGAGAGACAGGGGTATTCAAGTTGCGCCGGTTCGGCTAACAGAACCTAGTACCGCCCTGGACCTGACCGCAGTGCCCTCCTGCTACCATGACCTACGGGAGGTCTTCTCTGAATCTAAAGCAAAGTCTCTGCCGCCACATCGGTCATACGACTGCGCGATTGAACTCCTGCCAGGCACCTCTCCTCCCAGAGGGAAACTGTTCTCTTTAACCGGACCAGAGCATCAAGCTATGAGGGACTACATCGAGGACTCGCTGGCAGCCGGACTCATTCGCCCCTCATCCGCACCAGCCGGTACGGGTTTTTTTTTTTGTCAAGAAGAAGGACTCCACGCTGCGACCCTGCATCGACTACCGAGGCCTGAACGACATCACAGTCAAGAACAGGTACCCTTTGCCGCTTATCTCTACAGCATTCAAACTCCTCCAGGGAGCCCGGATCTTCACCAAGCTCGACCTGTGCAGCGCTTACCACCTGGTGCGGATTCGGGAAGGGGATGAGTGGAAGACGGCATTCAACACCCCCACAGGGCACTATGAGTATCTGGTGATGCCCTTCGGACTGACTAACGCTCTGGCCGTCTTTCAGAACTTCATCAACGACGTGCTTCGGGAGTTCCTGAACAGATCTGTCTTTGTTTATCTGGATGATATTCTCAACTTTTCAGCAGACCTAACCTCTCACATTCAACAAGTCAGAGAGGTGCTCCGGCGTCTGCAGCAGCACCAATTATACGTGAATATGGAGAAGTATGAGTTCCATCGGGCATCCGTGTCCTTCCTGGGCTTCGTCCTGGCTGAGGGAGAGATACGGATGGATCCCGGGAAGGTCGACGCGGTGCTGCGGTGGCCTACCCCCACCAACAGGAGGGACGTACAGAGGTTTCTGGGATTTGCCAATTTCTATAGGAAATTCATAAGGAACTTCAGTTCCGTGGCCGCTCCTCTGCATTCGCTCACCTCGCCACATACCCTCTTCGACTGATCCGGGACCTGCCAGGAGGCCTTCAGCAGGCTCAAGGCAAGTTTCACTACTGCGCCCGTTCTCATTATTCCGAACCCAGATAACCAGTTTGTGGTGGAGGTGGATGCATCGAATTCAGGAATCGGAGCAGTCTTGTCGCAGAGGAGTCCCAGGGATGGAAGGATCCACCCGTGCGCGTTCCTGTCTAGAAAGTTGACCCCGGCAGAGAGGAACTACGACGTGGGAGATAGGGAACTGCTGGCGGTCAAGAGCGCCTTGGAGGAGTGGCGGCACTGGCTGGAGGGCTCGCAAGTACCGTTCATTGTCTTCACGGACCATAAGAACCTTGAATACCTGAAGTCGGCGAAGAGGTTGAACGCCCGTCAGGCCAGGTGGGCCCTATTTTTCACCCGCTTCCACTTTCAGGTGTGTTTCCGCCCAGGCTCCAAAAACGGCAAGCCGGATGCACTCTCGCGGATCCACGAGGGAGGGCGCACGGATTCAGACGCCGCTACTATCCTGCCAGCGGGGTGCTTCGTGGCCGGTTTCACCTGGGCGATCGAGTCGCGGGTGAAGGAGGCTCTGGGGGAGACACCGTCACCCGCGGATTGTCCGTCGGGCCGCCTGTTCGTCATCCCATCTCTGCGGGGAGACACGTCATCAACTGGGCCCATACCAACAAGACGGTCTGCCACCCGGGTATGGCGAAGACACGTTCAGTGGTCGAACAAAGGTTCTGGTGGCCTAACCTCAGCAAGGACGTAAGGGAGTTCGTCAACGCCTGCCCGGTGTGTGCTGCCAATAAGACTTCCCGCCTACGGCCTGTTGTTGAGTTGCAACCCCTGTCCATCCCCTTTCGTCCGTGGTCACACATCGCGCTGGACTTTATCACCGGCCTGCCGCCTTCTCAAGGGAACACAGTGGTGCTGTCCATAGTGGACCGTTTTTCCAAGATGGTCCACTTCGTCCGCTTCCGAAGATCCCGTCGGCCAAGCAGACAGCCCAGTTGGTATTAGACGAGGTCGTCCGTTACCACGGCCTACCCCAGGACATCGTTTCGGACAGGGGTCCACAATTCAGCGCCTGTTTCTGGAAGGAGTTCTGCAACCTCATCGGCGCTTCAGCAAGTCGGACATCGGGTCATCACCCAGAGTCTAACGGCCAGACTGAGAGGATTAACCAGGAATTAGAGACCGGTCTTCGATGTCTGGCATCCAGGGTCCAGAGCACGTGGAGCCAGCACATCAAGTGGGTGGAGTATGCCCACAATTCTCTACCCTCCGCTTCAACAGGTATGGCTCCATTCCATGTCGTGCATGGGTATCCTCCGTCCCTGTTTCCTCCACTGGTCACAGAATCCACAGTTCCGTCGGCCCTGGTCGTGGTGCGACGCTGCAAACGGACCTGGGAAGCAGCTCGGAGGACACTGCTGCGCATGAGCAGCGCCTACAAGGCCGCAGCAGACCGCAAGAGGAGGGCCGCACCTGAGCTCAGAGTGGGACAGCGAGTGTGGCTCTCCACCAAAGATCTCCCGCTGTGGACGGAATCCCGCAAACTTGCTCCCAGGTTCGTTGGCCCGTTCCCGGTTTCCAAAGTTATTAACCCGGTCGCCGTCTCGTTGAAACTGCCCAGGTCGATGAGGGTGCACCCTACGTTCCACGTCAGCAGACTTCGCCCGAATCGCACATCATCGCTGGCTCCTCCGCTCAAATCCCCCCCGCCCCCACGCATGGTCGAGGGTGGGTTGGTGTACACTGTGCGCCGGTTGCTGTCTTCCCGTCGTAGAGGAAGGGGGGTCCAGTACCTGGTGGACTGGGAGGGATATGGCCCGGAGGAGCGCTCTTGGATCCCCTCCCGCTTCGTCGTGGGCCGCTCCCTCATCAGGGACTTTCACGCGGCTCACCCTGATGCTCCTGGGCCGTCCAGAGCCGGCCGTTGAGGGGGGGGGTTCTGTCATGCTCCTGGATTCCAGCCAGGGCTGGGCGTGGCCAGCTAATCTGAAGGTGCACACCTGCGCCTCATGACCTTTGATTAAGACCTAGTACATATAGGACCCGGGGGAGGACTATTACTCTGCTAGATCGTTGCCTCTCATGCCTCGTTCCCGCACTACCGTACTCCTGACGTCTACCTCCCATGTACCAACCAACGCCTGTCTCCCGACCTACCCCGTAAGCCTGCCGTTACTGATCTTGCTGCTTGTTTGGACTGACTCCCTGGTAACCGACATTGGAACGAATAAAGGCTTATTCCGCACTGCTTACCTCTCACCTGAGTCGTGCATTTGGGTCCACCCCCGAGTCTCATCCGTGACACCTTCGTGCATCATAGATATGCAAAAACACAGAAATCAAGAAGGATTCACTGCACTGTATATTGTTTTACAGTCCTAAAGGCCCTCTGTGGGAAACCGTAACTATAAATCGGCCCAGGAGAGAAGAACGTGATTGACACCCCTACTCCACAGTATTACCTGAGGGGAAGTGGTCGTCTGTGGTCTTGTGAGCCGTATGAATATTCTGTCTTTACAATGATAATCCAGAATTTGATTGCCGTCTTCCGCTGATGTAGCGGTGAAGACATTTTAGAAACAACTGTTAACAGCATTGAGCTCCACTCACAGGCTTGGCCTGGGCACTGTGCAGCTCTAATCGGTGATTGGCAATTGTTGATCATGATTTTGCAGATCATCACAACACAGATTATCATGTCAGATAGGATTACAGATAGCATCTCATTGATTTATATGGTTGTGTGTTTATGGCTGATTGATGCAGATGTAACAGGAGGGGTAGAATGACTCTTCACATACAGCATACAGTATAAAGCAGTTTTTAATAGATTAGCAAAACATCCCGTGTGAATATGCAGCTGACTTCAATATGTTAATACAGACTTCATCTCATATTAATTCTGTGCATCATTATTTAACACTGGTCCACAGACCGTATAATGGAAATTAATCTTGAACTACGATGACTATCAAAAACGACTTTCTTAGTCCTTGTAGAGTGAGGCAAAAATACAGTTATAACCTCGCAGACACATTATATATTATGCAAATAATATTTGGGCCATACAATTAAGTTTAACATTGGAATTTTAAGGAATTTGCCTCAGGACATAAAGTCTCCGGTTCTCTGTGCACTAACCCTAACCCTCTTTATTGACCTGGAACTGTATTTTAAAAAAAAGACAAATATTTTTAAAGATTCATTATGAATGTAAAATATATGATTTTTTTTCCTCCTTTCTGTTTTGTGTCAATTATGATTTGTTTAAATTTTTCTTAAATTGTTTCACGATTTGTTAATTTGATTTGCGAAATGTAAAAGTGGTTCAGTTTCTGTTCATTTGTTCTTTAAAACATAAGAATTTCATTGCTTTTTTGTAAATTTGTTTTCTAGAATTTAGAAATGTTTCAGCTTTTTAATTTTTTTTTTCTGTAATGTAAAAGTCTTTCACTGTGTTATTATTATTATTATTTTTTCTCTTCATGACCACAATAGGAGATAGTTGAATAAAACTACATTATTCACAGTCGGTAAATCATGTTCAGACCAATTGGGTGAAATTGGATTTTTTGTGTCTCGCCTGTGCTGCGACACACTGGATTGGAATCATTATATTGCAGCTCATGTGAGTCGGCGGAGGGTTGATGGTGAGGCCCTTTACGAGGCTTCTGGATGGGGGCTCAGAATTTGGTGGTTCCAGCCAATGGGCCCCTCCATGGATGTGTTTTTATTTGGCTTGTAAATGCCACCAAAGATACTGTCGGTACTAGCGGTGGCAAGCATTGTGATATAGACTGCAAAGAAGGAAAAATGTATAAGCACCTGTAGTGGCTGCACAGTCCAAATGTACACCACAGTCATAAAAGACCAAGCGAATGCACATCAAAAAGGGAGTTCATGTAAGTAGCATTGGACTATGAACTGGATGTTTTGAGATGAAGATTGATAAAAAATATATTTATATATATATATAGATACGAATATATGCTTTGGTAACATTATGAGCTTTGTGGGAACATGTCCTTTTACCATCATACAGACTTTTACAGGCTCAGAGCAACATAAATGGCTCCTCATACAGAGTCATTTCATGTTAGAAGTTACGAGTATGTCTGCTTCAAATTATGAAACACATGGACTTTGGAGAGCTCATACTGCGGCCATTTGTAATAACAGTAATAATAAGGAGAAGAAGGGCGGCACGGTGAGGCTCCCGGAAAGCGTTGGCCTCACAGTTGTGAGGACCAGAGTTTGATCCCAGTTCCACCATTGTGAAGTTTGCATGTTCTCCCCATGCCTGTGCGGGTTTTCTACGGGGCACTCCGGTTTCTTCCCATAATCCCAAAAACATGCAACATTAATTGGACACTCTAAATTGGCTTTAGGTGTGATTGTGAGTGTGGATATTTGTCTCAATGTGCCCTGCGATTGGCTGGCAACCAGTTCAGAGTGTACCCTGCCTTCTGCCGTTGACAGCTAGGATAGGCTCCAGGATGGCCCGCGACCCTTGTGAGGATTAACGGTTAAGAAAATGGATGGAGGGATGGATGGGTGGAGGGATGAATAATAAAAATAATAATAATAATAAAGAATAATGAATAGTTGCATGAAATTATAAGGTGCACTCGAGTGCTTAGAAAAGTGTTTTATTTGAATCAGTTTGAATAAATAGTTTGTGGGGACTCCACACATTTGTGTACTTAGTTTATGTGATGGTGAAACAAACAGCATTGCCTGGTAAGTATTTGCCTGATATCATTGATTTGGACGCAGATGAATGGATTATACTGGAGTGCCCCTGACAATGAACAGTCATGATTGCTACAGTGCATCTTTTTTATCACTACATGTGATAGGAAGCAAATACATGTAAATGAATCACCCTTTAGCTGCTGTCCATGACTACCTCACAGGTTTTGAGAACTTTGTGTCTTACTGGGACACCTCACCTCCCTTTATTTAATGCACCCAATTAAATATTATGATAATTTATACGTGAGCATGAAAGTCCCCAATGTACATCCTCAACTGCTTTTCTTTGCTATTAGAATGAAGGCTCAAATTGGAAAGAAAATGCAATTTACAATAAAGCAACAGATGAAAGCTGTGTGCAGAGTGGCAGTGAATAAGGCTCTCCAGTCTCCTGCCATCTTATCTCATACGGTGTCTTAGTTTTGCTTGAACACATCTTCAAGGTGCCAGGCTGCTTCCTGTTGTAGATGTTCAGCTTGTGATACACTGGTAATAGTCACCTAAACAGAATGTAACAAGTACAATCTGTTCTAGCCCATCAGGTTTAGAAGCACATTAGTAAAAAGTGTTCAGGAAAACAGCTGCTGCAGCAGTCTTTGGTGGAGCTGCCGACTGGTGCTAGATGCTCTCGGGCTTTCCCTCCATGCGGTCTTGGCGACAAGTCATTCCAATCTAAATGGATACTCCTGAATTTCAAGGCAAAAATAATTTTGAACAGCCTGCCCAACACTTCCAAATGGCACAATATGTTTGACTCATTAAGTGCAAAAGGTGATTGGAAATGTTAACAGTCATATTTGGGTTAGTGGTTTTTAAAGCAAGCAGCCTCTTACTGGAAAGTGAAACATAAATGACTTTAAACTTGAATAAGTTTAAAAACAAGGGACATACAATGAGCTAGTTTTACTGCTCAGAGAAACATAGTTCACTTTTGTATACTATTACCATTCCGTTAGCCATCATTTCTACCTTGTAGACTAAGATGTTTATTGAAAGATGTTAAAAGAAAAGCTGAAGTAACAGTGGTTAATATGACCCTGTGTCAGGTTTTTGGGAATGTGTTGCATGCATAAAATATCAGTTAAATTATTATTTTGCGCGGCACGGTGGGTAAGCTAGAAATTGTTTGCCTCACAGTTCTGAGGTCCCGGATTCAATCCCGGACCCACTTGTGTGGAGTTTGCATGTTCTCCCGGTACCTGCGTGCGTTTCCTCCGGCCACTCCGGTTTCCTCCCACGACCCAAAAACATGCAACATAAATTGGGCACACTAAATTGCCCCTAGGTGTGATTGTGAGTGCAACAGTTGTCTGTCTCAGTGTGCCCTATGATTGGCTGGCAACCAGTCTAGGGTGTACACTGCCTCCTGGCCGTTGACAGCTGAGATAGACTCCAACACTCATTCGACCCTTGTGAGGATAAGCAGCTAAGATAATGGATGGATGATTATTTGCCAAAACAAAAAAGTTGATCGGTTTGAAGATAAAATATATTGTCTTTGTAATGTACTGAGTATAGGTTTAACATGATTTGCTTACAACATTCCAACTTTATTGGAAATTGTTTTATATATCTAATGTGAATTTTTGTAGATTGGAACACTTGTGGGATATGCTCATGTGGAAGTTAACCAGTGGTTATCTTGCAATGTAAATACAATTTTTGTTATTATTGGTTTTCTTATTTATTTTTAAGGATTTTCTAATACAACATTTGTTTATGTTATTTAATTGTTGTACATTCCTATGATCCTATGATTAAAGACACTTCATGTAACCCATTGATTCATAATGCCGGTACATAGGTCAGATTGTCTCTTACTTCCTTTTCCTGAATAGTGATCTCTGAGTAATATCACTTGATCAAGTTTTACTATTATTCCATACTACCATAGATAAAGAAAATAGGCATGATTACGACTGATATTTCGATCGAGCCAATATTGGTAGCAGCCAAAACTCAAGGATACAATATTGGGATATGATCAGATGTAAAAAAGTTGGACTGGGGCAATAATATAAATATTACAAGTTATTCAAATTCTGCTTTTGCAGCTATTCTATTATGCACATTTTCCTGGGTACAACTGAGTCAAAAAGGAGAATTCACTCTTCACTGAAACTGTGAATTTATTGAAAGTGTGCATAACTATCATTTGCTTTGATTTTCAAAATAGTTTGTGTTTAGAACGAAAAAAAATTATAATAACAATGCATATTTTCTCTGCTGATAGGCTCAATGCAGCATCCAAACTCAATGCAACAATGATAATTACTGTGAAGCCCACACCACACTAAAACCTGCGAAATGACGACAGATTGATGTTTAACAAAATCAGTGTTTTCAAATGGCTTCCATGCAACATGGTTTGGAACAGACTCCCATTGATTTAACGAAGGTACCGTAGTGTACTGCCCCCCAGTTAAAACGGTGCTGCGTAAATGCATGCAATTACCAAGCATAAAACACCCATGACTCCCTCCTAATTACTACCCCTTGTGAATAATCACAGCCTACTGGAATAAATGGAGCGACGCTTCAGCAGAAACACGGACAGAACTACAGCTTCCCCTGATAACTTCTTCTAATTTATCAGGTTTCATTATGCCCATTTATCCTGTTTAATTAGACTTATGAAATGTGGCTGACCTTCTGACGCCACAGAGGCAGACCAGGATCGCCAATCTTTGCTGGTTATATCAAGAGGAAAATGCAATCAACCTTTTCAACAAATTTCCCTCAAATATGAATTTAAATTACGTATGGAACAATCACATACTTGTCTGATGGAGCGGCGCACACATACATTATTTAGGTGTCATGGTTCAATATTTTTTAATTAAAAAAAAAAACATTTTAAAAGTCTTTAAAAAATATTACTTTAAATAAAATCTCATGGAGAAATCACCCATCTACTGTGGTGCATTCTTAGGCACACAGAATTTTTTTCTTTATACATTACAGATAAATAGCTCCTTAGAAAACAAAAGTTATACTAACCCGCAAGCTATGAAAGCATTTTCTACACTTTTCAGTTTCAGTAGTTTTCAGTATAGTTAAGCGGTACATATCAATGAATTAGAATTAGAATTAGAAAGCTTAATTTAGTTCGGTAATTCAATTCAAAAACTGAAATTCCAAGAGATGCATTACACACACTTTGTCATTATAGTTTTCATATGTACTGTGCAAGTTTGACAATGAGATCTTACAACAAACAAAAACCCCAAATTCACCGTTTATAGAAACTAGAATATTACATAACAAACATTCAAAGGAGACTGAATGTCATTTTTAGTATTGAAATTAGGCGGGCATTTGCTCTCTGAAAAGTATTTTCACAAGTGTTTAATCAATTTACATGGATCTTGTTTGATGTGCGTTCCACGTATGAGATGCACAAAAACGGGTAGGGATGCATAAACCACGGCAAATCTACTTCCACAGATCCACAGAATTCCGTACGCACATATGCCTGTGTTTCTGAAGGGCTTCAATGAATCATTATCCGCAAAAGAATGAGTCCTGTCTTGGTGTATGCCAATTAGAGGCAGAATAGTGTGGGTTGTCATTCTCTAAATACAAATGGACAGCACTTTTTCAGGACTCGATACATTTTAATTATTGTGGTAACACAAAGCAGCAAGTGACATGTGCGTACACAGATAGCCTCAAGGGTAAAATGATCTATGAATCGATATAATATTGGAGTAATGAAATAAATTGACTTTTCCACCATATTCTAATTTATTGAGATGTACCTGTAGAGTTTGTCGCTCAAAACTTCCAAAGTTTCTGTCAGACTTTTGATCTCAACTCATCAGTCATAACTGTTGAGGAGGCATGTCTGAAAAACAACGCTTTTGATCTCCTATTCTGCAATAATATGGTCACGAAAAGACAAGTAGTTCTCCTCTTGACCTCCAGCCATCTGAGATCAGAGCAACAACGAAATTCGCAAAGTAATACTGTAAGTGTCTACTCATCAGCGTTTTGTGAAACCTGGCATTTTGCTGAAGTTAGAAAAAGATCAAATATTGACAGCAAAAAAGAAGTACCCTGGTTAATTTACTTTGGATTTTGAATCATGCTTTCCAAATAACGTCAGCTAAAGTTTTCAGGACTGAGTGTTTGTCTGGCACTTATTTTTGCGTTGGGGGGATGTTGGCATTAATGTGATGTCATGTTTATTGTTTTTGTTTCTTATAATTCCACCGTCGTCATTACGTATTGTATGATACTTACGCCATACAGATGTACTTTTGGCTACAACATGCTTGCCATATGGGACATCCATCCATCCATTTTTGTTAATCCTCACCAGGGTCACAGGGGTGCCAGAGCCAATCCCAGCTCTCATCAGGCTGGAGGCGGGGTACACCATGAGCTGGTTGCCAGCCAATCGCAGGTCAGATGGAGATAAATAACAGCCCCACTCACAATCACACCTAGGGATAATGCATGTTTTTGGGATGTGTTAGGAAATCGGAGTCCCTGGAGAAAACCCACGCAGGCACAGGAAGAACCTGCAAACACCACACAGGTGGAGCCAAGATTTGAACCCCGGTCTTTAGAACTGTGAGGCCAACACGCTACAGCTGCGTTACCGTGCCACCACATGAGAAACGATACCACTTTAACAATTATACTATCCTTGAACGGTATTATAAAGAGGCATGATAACACAACCAAATGATATATTTATAACTCCAGCAAAGAATGCTTGAAATAAATCTTCCTCCGATTCCATATTTATTTATATATATTTATTTATATATATTCCACTATGTGTTTTAATAATGATGCGATGTGAAGAGATGATGAGCACAAGCTACAAATCCCAAAATGCTGTGCTACACGAAAAGCCGGCATCAATCATTCTGTAGCTCTGCCTACATGCGGCTCAAACGCTGTGTATCTTTTGGAGTACAATCTAGGTGGTAACTGAACTGCCCAGCATGCTTAGTGGCCGTCAATCCGCTCAGCGGTTTTGATTGTCCATTGCAGTTTGTTCCTACCGTAAGTGAATTTAGTTAAGTATAGTAATCTCCTTTCCATTTCAAATATACATCTAGCACTTCATGAAATAAAATATCCCCTATCTCAAATATGCTGACGTCTCTCTGACCAATACAATGATCTAATAATGCATCATCACACCTCGAGGGTGTACAGCTGAGGTCCATCCTGAAAACCACCACAACACAGAATCTTCTCGACATATAAATAAACATATTGTCAAGAAAAGATGCCAAGTATCCAATCCTGACAGATAGCAGAACTACAAAGTAACATTTTTATTTGATTGGATGCAACTTGTTGGAAACCATTTCAGGGTGCACCCCGCCTCCTGCCCGAAGATAGCTGGAATAGGCTCCAGACCCTTGTGAGAATAAGCGGCTCAGAAAATGGGTTGGGCGGGAGATTATTCTAACTTTTACTACAAAGCACAATTTTTCTTTACAATTTCAGTTTATTTCTAGCAGTTTACTATTTAAAATTTGTATAGCTTTTGCAGATTTTTTTAGATCATGTCTTGTCTAAAAATCTGTTCAATAATGTTTACCCACTTGGGCTCTCGGCCTAAAATGTGCTTTGAGATTGGGCCCTTAGGGCAATTAATATGTCACTCTTAGTTTTAGGAAATCGCAGATGTGTTGGATACAAGCCTTTTTTTGTCCAGTTTTGTGCAATTCAAAATTTTAGGATACTTCTTGAAGTAGGACTAACAAAGACCAGAGCCTCAAGTTGGTTTCAACAATAAAAGCATCAATTTACTGCTTTCATATCTCATTAGAGTTTCTTACACCAGAGGTGTCCTATCAATTTTTAAGGATTGCCAAACTCCAATAAAAATGAAGAAAAAATGTGGAGATTGTATTGAATCAAAGTTGGAAGGTTGGAAGATAGAGGCTGCTGATATGGCACCCCTTGAGCTAAGACTGATTGACAACCACTCGACTCCTGGCATCACAGTCCAAAATGTATTGGTCTCAGCAGTTGCCACATATTGGACTGAGTGTCCTGCAACTGCAGAAAGTCTTATTGCATTGTATAATTTAAATCCCACAAGAACATAAAGAATTGCCATTGACAAAATTAATCACATAACTAAAAACAGCTGGGGAAACTTAAGTGCATTAAAAAAAACATTTTTTGTATTATACTGTATCATTCACTAAAAATCCAATTTTTTTCTTATTACCTGATGGTCAACTGTTGGTCTCAAACACAATGGAGCCTTCACAATAAAATGGTGGAATTATGATAGAATTGCAGTTAATTTGTTCATGATTAATTGAGCTATGCTGAACCCACAACAATAAACCACTAAAATTGTCAGACATTTCTTCACAATGTGGTAGGTGCTACAGGCTATATGCAAGACCCAGTGGTATTGCAACGAAAAAGTGAAACACCAACCACTCTACCAAGTATTAAGATTCCATTTCACCTGATCCTCCACTGCGGAATTTGCATGCCCAGGAAAGAATTAAAAGAATAGCTTCTCTGTTGCATGATTAGATGTTGCAGTGGGAATATGTTACAATACAAAAGCAAAACAAAGTGTACCAGGAGATAATGTTTAACATAATCCACTCAATGCTCAAAAAGGATAAAAAGATTTGTCTGTGAACCTGTAGTTCTTAGCAAGTGAGTTCGTGAACAGGCACTCGTGTCTATAAAATATCTAGCTATGACCTCTTTGTATTTAAAAGCCTTTAGGCAAGTGGTTCTCAAACTTTTAACCCAAATATCAAGTAAAAAAAAAATACTTGGGCCTTCATTTAACACCATAAAGACCAGTGTTAACATACAGTAGTATAAAATGAGGCAAAAGTTTTATTCTATAAAATATATTTAATGTTCTACTGTAATCCAACATTATCCACAGTTGGACTATAAACACTCTGCTTAAATAAAGAACAAGATAAACTGTACTTAGTAATTTAATTCAGAGGTCCATCCATCCATCCGTCCATTTTCTTAGCCGCTTATCTTCACGGGGGTCGCAGGAGTACTGGAGCCTATCCCAGCTGTCAACAGGCTGGAGATGGGGTACACCCTGAAATGGTTGCCAGCCAATCGCAGGGCACATAGAAACAAACAGCCGCATTCACAATCACTCCTAGGAGCAATTTAGAGTGTCGAAATATGGTTGCATATTTTTGGGGATCTGGGAGGAAACTGGAATGGCTGGAGAAAAACCCCACAGGCAGGGGGAGAACATCCAAACTCCACACAGGCGGCTCCGGAATCTAACCCAGGACCTCAGAACTGTGAGGCCAACACTTTCCAGCTCAATCACTGTGCCGAACTCAATTCAGAGGTATTGCACATGAAAATTATATAAAAATTACACACGAATAAATGTTTGAAAACATTTACTTCTTCTTCTTTTTTTCCTTTCGGCTTGTCCCGTTAGGGGTCGCCACAGCGTGTCATCTTTTGCCATCTTAGCCTATCTCCTGCATCTTCCTCTCTAACCCCATCTGCCCTCATGTCTTCCCTCACCACATCCATAAACCTTCTCTTTGGTCTTCCTCTCGCTCTTTTGCCTGGGAGCTCCATCCTCAGCATCCTTCTACCAATATACTCACTCTCTCGCCTCTGAACATGTCCAAACCATCAAAGTCTGCTCTCTCGAATCTTGTCTCCAAAACATCCAGCTTTGGCTGTCCCTCGAATGAGCTCATTTGTAATCCTATCCAACCTGGTCACTCCGAGCGAGAACCTCAACATCTTCATTTCTGCCACCTCCAGTTCAGCTTCCTGTTGTTTCTTCAGTGCCACCGTCTCTAATCCGTACATCATGGCCGGCCTCACCACTGTTTTGTAAACTTTGCCCTTCATTCTAGCAGAGACTCTTCTGTCACATAACACACCAGACACCTTTCGCCAGCTGTTCCAACCTGCTTGGACTCGTTTCTTCACTTCCTGACCACACTCTCCATTGCTCTGTATTGTTGACCCCAAGTATTTGAAGTCGTCCACCCTCGCTATCTCTTCTCCCTGTAGCCTCACTCTTCCCCCTCCACTTTTCTCATTCACGCACATATATTCTGTTTTACTTCGGCTAATCTTCATTCCTCTCCTTTCCAGTGCATGTCTCCATCTTTCTAATTGTTCCTCTGCATGCTCCCTGCTTTCACTGCATATCACAATATCATCTGCGAACATCATGGTCCAAGGGGATTCCAGTCTAACCTCATCTGTCAGCTTATCCATTACCACTGCAAACAGGAAGGGGCTCAGAGCTGATCCCTGATGCAGTCCCACCTCCACCTTAAATTCCTCTGTCACACCTAAGGCACACCTCACCATTGTTCTGCTGCCATCATACATGTCCTGTACTATTTTAACATACTTCTCTGCCACACCAGACTTACGCATGCAGTACCACAGTTCCTCTCTTGGTACTCTGATATAGGCTTTCTCTAGGTCTACAAAGACCCAATGTACCTTCTTCTGACCACTGTACTTTTCCACTAGCATCCTCAAGGCAAATAATGCATCTGTGGTACTCTTTCTAGGCATGAAACCATACTGTTGCTCACAGATACTTACTTCTGTCCTGAGTCTAGCCTCCACTACTCTTTCCCATAACTTCATTGTGTGGCTCATCAACTTTATTCCTCTATAGTTCCCACAGCTCTGAACATCCCCTTTGTTCTTAAAAATGGGAACTAGAACACGTTTCCTCCATTCTTCAGGCATCTTTTCGCCCGCTAGTATTCTGTTGAATAAGTTGGTCAAAAACTCCACAGCCAAATTGCTTCCATACCTCTACCGGTATGTCATCAGGACCAACTGCCTTTCCATTTTTCATCCTTTGTAGTGCCTTTCTGACTTCCCCCTTAGTAATCATTTCCACTTCCTGGTCCATCACTCTTGCCTCTTCAACTCCTCCTTCTCTCTCATTTTCTTCATTCATCAACTTCTCAAAGTATTCTTTCCATCTATTTAGCACACTACCGGCACCAATCAACACATTTCCATCTCTATCCTTAATCACCCTAACCTTCTGCACATCCTTCCCATCTCTATCCCTCTGTCTGGCCAACCTGTAGAGATCCTTTTCTCCTTCTTTCGTGTCCAACCTGGTGTACATGTCTTCATATGCCTCTTGTTTAGCCTTTGCCACCTCTACCTTTGCCCTACGTCGCATCTCGATGTACTCCTTTCGCCTCTCCTCAGTCCTCTCAGTATCCCACTTCTTCTTCGCTAATCTCTTTCCTTGTATGACTCCCTGTATTATGGGGTTCCACCAGCAAGTCTCCTTCTCCCCTTTCCTACCAGATGACACACCAAGTACTCTCCTGCCTGTCTCTCTGATCACCTTGGCTGTCGTCGCCCAGTCTTCCGGGAGCTTCGGTTTTCCATCGAGAGCCTGTCTCACCTCTTTCCGGAAGGCCGCACAACATTCTTCCTTTCTCAGCTTCCACCACATGGTTCTCTGCTCTACCTTTGTCTTCTTAATCTTCCTACCCACCGCCACAATCATCCTACATACTACCATCCTATGCTGTCGAGCTACACTCTCCCCTACCACTACTTTACAGTCAGTAACCTCCTTCAGATTACATCGTCTGCACAAGATATAATCTACCTGCGTGGTTCTACCTCCGCTCTTGTAGGTCACTATATGTTCCTCCCTCTTCTGGAAATAAGTGTTCACTACAGCCATCTCCATCCTTTTTGCAAAGTCCACCACCATCTGCCCTTCAAAGTTCCTTTCCTGGATGCCGTACTTACCCATCACTTTTTCATCGCCCCTGTTTCCTTTACCAATATGTCCATTACAATCTGCACCAATCACAACTCTCTCGCTGTCTGGGATGCTCAGAACTACTTCATCTAGTTCCTTCCAGAATTTCTCTTTCAACTCTAGGTCACATCCTACCTGTGGTGCATAGCCGCTAACCACATTATACATAACACCCTCAATTTCAAATTTTAGTCTCATCACTCGATCTGATACTCTTTTCACCTCCAAGACATTCTTAGCCAGCTCTTCCTTTAAAATAACCCCTACTCCATTTCTCTTCCCATCTACTCCGTGGTAGAATAATTTAAACCCTGCTCCCAAACTTCTAGCCTTACTACCTTTCCACCTGCTCTCTTGGATGCACAGAATATCAACCTTTCTCCTACTCATCATGTCAACCAACTCCTGAGCTTTTCCTGTCATAGTCCCAACATTCAAAGTCCCTACACTGAATTGTAGGCTCTGTGCATTCCTCTTTTTCTTCTGACGCTGGATCCGGTTTCCTCCTCTTCTTTTGTCTTCGACCCACAGTAGCTGAATTTCCACTGACGCCCTGCAGGTTAGCAGTGCCGGGGGCGGGCGTTGTTAACCCGGGCCACGACCGATCCGGTATGGGATTCTTTAGATGAACGCTCATATTTGTTTGGCACAGTTTTTACGCCGGATGCCCTTCCTGACGCAACCCTCTGCATTTATCCAGGCTTGGGACCGGCCTACAGATTGCACGGGTTTGTGCCCCCATAGGGCTGCATTTTTGAAAACATTTACAAATGGTGAAATGTAATGTATTGTACTGGACTTAGAGGGAGACAAAAAGCTGAAGCCACTTTAACATCATGAAGAGTTTGAACATTTAATTCAGTGATTCTTTCACCAACCGCGAGAGCACAGACATGAAATCAAGCCCCGGGGGACAGATCCAGACTACCTTCCAGTGTTTACTTCATCTGTATTGCTTCATGAATCTGTTCTTTTTGTTCATTTTTTGTTTTCACTTAAAAGATATAACATTCTTTTTCAACAAATCCCTTCTTAACAAAGTGAACAATTGTTCAATACTTAATAGTTGTGTGTCACAGTTTTCCATGACTTGTGATTTCATATTAATTTGCGTGATAACAACATGTAGAACAATTTTTGGAGCAGCTGAGAATATTAAATAATTAAGTGAGCAACACGGTGGAGCAACTGGTGAGATCCTTGGCCTCACAGTTCTGAGGA
The DNA here is from genome assembly GCF_019802595.1 of Syngnathoides biaculeatus. Taxonomy (NCBI): domain Eukaryota; kingdom Metazoa; phylum Chordata; class Actinopteri; order Syngnathiformes; family Syngnathidae; genus Syngnathoides; species Syngnathoides biaculeatus. Next base: position 21,142,013 of record NC_084643.1, on the reverse strand, counting down.
TCAGGGTTCAAATCCCGGCCTCGCCTGTGTGGAGTTTGCATGTTCGTGGGTTTTCTCCGGGCACTCCAGTTTTGTTACACATCCCAAAAATATGCAAGATTAATTGGACACTCTAAATCAGGGGTGCTCAATGTGCCGATCGTGACTGACTGATTGCGAGGCAGTTTTGGTCGATCGCGTGACGGTGTGCCAAAAAAAAAAAAAAAAAAAGACGTCATCTTATCATCCATCTCGTCACTTGATTCAGGTCCAGCAGATGCGTCGATCGCACACACATAAAGGCGCGTTCTAGCAAGCTGGCCTCCTATTTACGGTCTCTCCTTTGCCTTCTACAGGTCAGTCGCAGCATGCGCTCATGGACCCCCTGTCGTTAGATTGAGAGAGGCTTGCTGCTTGAAAAGTAGATCTTGGGGTAAAAAAGTCTGAGCATCCCTGCTCTAAATTCTCCCAGGTGTGATTGTGAGTGTGACACTTGTTTTTCTCTACATGCCCTGCAATTAGCAGTCAAACAGTTCAGGGTGTACCCTGCCTCCTGCCTGATGATAGCTAAGATAGGCAAGAGGATCCTTGCATAGGTTCCTACGCCATCGAGGTGTTCAAGGATGAAGTACAGACCTATGTTGCTTGCATCATCCGCAGATCTGTTTACTTGGTAGGCAAACTGCAGTGGGACCAGCAGGGGATGTATGACACACATGAAGTGGTCCAGCAAAAAGTGTTCATAGGACTACATGACCACACCCACACACACACACACACACACACATAAGTGGATACATAAATTACTTTATATACTTCCTGCTATCTAATAGAAGAGCATTTATTTGTTCTGTCTGTCACAGTGCCTCAAAACGATAGAGCTCACCGGTGACAACATAGTGCATGTGTATTTCAAACTCTTAACTATTGCATGCAATTTTAATCATTCAATTTGCATCTGAAAGCTTTGAAATGAATAAATACATCTATTCTTGTAGTACTAAAAGAGTTAAACATATGAAAACAGATACATTATTTCTCGAAATCAGTAATATTTTGAGCAATTAAGTAAATTTTGATAATCTGAAAAGTGCTCACAGCACATTGATTGGGAACCACTTCTCTAGAGGTACATATGTCAGCAGGCCCAAATGCCATTCCATTTTTCAAATGCCATTCTTTAATGCTTTTATAACCTCCTCCTTACAGATCACAGCTCTATTTCCCTCATTCATTACCCCCTCAAAGTATTTTTTCCATCTATCCAGCACATTACTGGCGCTAGTCAACACATTTCACCCTAACCTGCTGCACATCCATCCCATCTCTATCCCTTTGTCTGTCCAACCTGTGTAAATCTTCCTCTACTTCTTTAGTGTACACCCTGGCATACATGTTATATGGCTCGATTGGTCTTTGCCACCTTGATCTTCACCCTGTGTTGCTTCTCCGTGTCTCCTCTCCTCTGTGCTCGCGATGTCCCACTTGTTCTTACCTGACCTCTGTCCTTTTATCATTTCCTGTACTTTGAGGTTTCACCTCCAAGTCTTCTTCTCCCTTTTCCGACTGAAAATACAACAAGTTCTCTTCTGCCTATCTCTCCGATCATCTTGTCTGTAGTGTTCCAGTCTTCTGGAGCCTCCTCTTAGCCACCAAAAGCCCGTCTCACCTATTCTCAAAAAGACACACAACACCCTTCCTTTTTCAGGTTCCATCAAATAGTTCTCTGCTCTGCCTTTATCTTTCTAATCGTTCTCCCACCACCAGACTCACCTTACAAACCACCATTCTATGGTGTCCAGCAAGACCCTACCACTACTTTACAATCAGTAATACAAGATATAAACCACCTGGGTCCTTCTACCTCCACCGTTGTGGATCACTTTATGTTCCTGCCTCTTCTGAAAAAAAGGTGGTCAGTAATGCCATTTCCATCGTTTTGCAGACTCCACCACCATCTGCCCCTCAGAGTTCCTTTCCCTGCTGCCATACTTACCCATCACTTCTCTATATCCTGTTTGATTGACCAACATGTCCATTAAACTCTGTAACAATCACGACTCTCCTTCTGCCTGGGATGCTCTCAGCTACCTTGTCATGATCCTTGCAGAATTTCTCTTTCACTTCTAGGTCACATCCTGCCTGTGGAGCATACCCACTAATTACATTATACTGTACATACCACGCTCAATTTCAAGTTTCAGCCTCATCACTCGATCTGACATTCTTTTGACCTCCAAGACATTCTTAGCGAACTCATACTTTCAAACAACCCCTATTCCTATTCTCTTCCCATCCATACCAAGGTAAAATAATTCAACCCTGCCACCAAGATTCTATCCTTCGTGCCTTTCCACCTGCTATCTTGGATATGCAATGCTACATATCTAACTTTCTCCCAATTTTATATCAACCAACGCCCTATCTCTTCCCATCATTGTTCCGACATTCAAAGTCCCCATATTCATTTTCAGGCTTTGTGGTTTCTTCATTTCTTTGTGCCTAAGAACCCACTTTAAACTTCTCCTTTGTTATCAACCCACAGTAGCTGAATTCCCTCTACCGCCCCATAGGTTCATGGTGCTGATGACAGATATTGTTAACCCAGGCCATGACTGATCCAGCATTGAATTCTTTTGAAGATTTGGTCATGCTTTAAGCAGGATGCCCTTCCTGACGCAACTCACTGCATTTTTCTGGGCTTGGGCCCAGCCTACAGTTTGCACTGGCTTGTGCCCCCCATAGGGGCCATAGGGCTGCATTGAATGGTGTGTGATTTATGTTTATCTTACTCACCACTGGTTTAAGTCACTACAGTTCCTGGAAGATCAGCTCTGTAGACTTTAAGCTCGGATGCATGATTTCTTCGATCTAACATTTGTTCAATTAAATTGATTGTTTAAACGAAGCAGCTAATATTGATGTAGAGGAAACAAATTAATGGACAGCCTTGTTAGATGTTGAGGCAGGTAGGCAGGTGTTTTATCTCCTCATAACAGCAAAAGTACAGTGTACATAAAGCACAGGGACTGCGGTCAGGGGAGGCAGAGCATCACGAAGAGTTAAAAATAAATGAATTAACATGAAATAAAATTATTTTTTGTTTTAGTTTTCTTGTGTTTGCTTTTTACACCTTTTTGATTTAAATATTTAAATACAATAATGACCATGTTTTATTTATTTTGGCAGGGTCAAAAATACTTCATTTGCATTTTCCTGAGACGTGAAGTGCGGTGGCGAGCAGTCAATCAAGCCTCACTTGAAACTGTGCATAGACTTACCAGCTGGGTTCAGTAAGCATGCATGTTTTTCTGTCTCTCTTTACAGCCATCCATTTTCTGTACCGCGGGCATGCTGGAGCCTATCACAGCTATCTTTGGGTGAGGGGTGAGGTACATCTGGAACTTGTTGCCAGCCAATCACAGGGCACATACACACTTAAGGGCAATTTAGAGTCTACAATCAACCTACCTTGCATGTTTTTGCATGAAACTGGAGTACCCAGAGAAAAACCACGCAGGTACGGGGAGAGCATGCAAACTCAGAATCAGAATCAACTTTATTGGCCCGGTGTGTAAAAACACACGGGGAATTTTTCACCACACAGGTTGGTCCGGGAGTAGAACCCCAGTCCTCAGAACTGGGAGGCAGTTGTCCACCTTTCCTCCCTAACCTTCAGCCTTCAGCCGACATGGACCCATGTGTTTTTTTTCACCACAAAACATGATTTTGACGTATACAGCTTTTTGTAACTCCCGCCATGAAAATCCTCTCGAGGGATTTGTTTTCAAGAAGAAGCAGGAAGTGAAGTACATGGCAGGACTCCCCTCAAATGGATTCGTTTGTTTCTATTAGTTTTACCTCCGGGAAGGTAGCTCGTTGTTCCTTTGTGTTAGCCAAAATGCCAGCTCGTTGCATTGCCTTGCAATGAACACTCGGGAGGATGGATTTACCCTTCATAAGTTTATAGGTCATAGATGTGTATACAGCTACTAAAAAAAACTAATAGTTTGGGGCAGACCATGTAATCAGTCTCTCATAACGTAACAAAAGATCCAGCGTACGTATGAGAGGCGTAAATGTGTCGATGTGTGCGTCGGACGGCGTCAGGCTGCGGCGTCGGCTCGCGGACAGCAGCGGCTATGAACGCTCCCAACAATGGTGCACTCAGCCGCGTGCGACAACAGCACCATAAAGCAGCCTGGCTCGGCTCCGTGATAAGCCACCTCGGCGCCGAAAATGAGCCACCCCGGGCGAGGCGCCACGTCCGTCGGTCACGGCTTCGGCAAAGGTTGCGTGTCGAGCTTGCGGACGGACAACAAAGTGAAGTTACTGGGGCAATATTACCCGATTGTTTCGAGCCATATTCAGATGTTATGTGATCACGGCTAAACCACCTCCCCGTCCGATCAACTTCCGCGGCGGAGATCAGCCATCGGGGTCCGAACAACTCTGCCGACAATGTCGCACTCAACCGCATGCAGCGACAACGCCATAGATCGCCCCGGCTCGGCCAGGCTGGCTTGTCGCAGCTGGCCACCGTGGAACGTCGCAGCAAGGTGGTGTGGCTCATTTTCGGCGCCGAGGTGCCTTATCATGGCGCCAAGCCGGGCCGCTTTACGGCGTTGTTCATTGCCGCCGTCCTCTGAATATGGCTTGAAACAATAGGGTAATATTGCCCCGGTAACTTCACTCGGTTGGGTGACGTTCGCTTCTTCGAAAACAGCTTCTGTGTCAGAAGGTGCGTATTCGTCTCCCATAGTAGGGTCCACCGCGTGTTTTCAATGGCGAATGTCTGGGGTGATGTCACGGACAGGGGATGCACCCAATATGGCGACCACTTGATGTCGTCAAATGATACTTCCGCAAATGTGCGCATAATGCACTCTTCGCTCATATTTTTATTTTTTTCATGTAGACATTGAAGTGAATAAGGTTATATGTATTTTTTATTACAATATCTATTTAAGAATGTTTATAGGGATGACACTTGACCTTTTATTTTCTATTCTAGGATATTGCATTTAATGTTTGTGCTTATGTAGTTTTGTTGACCCCATAAAACCGAAGATAAAGACCCTTGCAGTGAGGGAGACAGTACTGTGCATCACAGAGGCAGACGTACCAGTAGGCAAACACAATTGCTTGAGCTCCAAGATAGCCAGTGGCCCACAAATGTCTTGTTAAAACAGATTAATAAAATTTATTAGATAGATTAAAATCATTATTGTTTTGGTATTAATTGATACACTTAAAAACATATCAAAATACTTATCAATCATGATGATTTTGACAGCTTGCCCATCCCTTCTCATGCATGGACTATTCCACCTTCTTTCTGGATATGTAGACTTGATTCAGGAAGAGGGCACTTAAAACGTCAGGAAAGAAAAAACAGTTTACCGCTCTTTAATGTCAGGCTGTTAATTTAGTGGCAAATTCACCACTCTGCTCTGCTCATAAATATGTAAATATGATTCTAATGTCAGTGCATCACCAGCCATGAACCTCACTGCATGCCATTGATTTAGCATATGCTTTGTGAATTCACTCAATATCTAAAATATTTCAGACTGATTTATGCCTCAGAGGGGAGTAAATATCCTAATTGTGTTTTTATTGGCTGCTTGCTGATAGATGTCTGATGCTCTGGGTGACAAAGTAGTAAATATTTTTATCAGTCATAAATATTGTAATTATACATACAAATGTACATTTATCTTCATGTTTTCCACCCTAGACAGATAAGTACTCTTTTGGGACACACTGTCAATGCATTCTCCTCATACAACTGAAGTTAATGTCTCTAGGCGTGGACTTAGGCAAAGACAGCGAGACACAGCTTTAGTAGAGAGATGAGTGTGTGGTCGTAAAAATCTGATTTATCTTAACTTTTGTACATATAATATTTTGATATTGATAAGTTGTTGGTTATTTCGTTTATGCCTTGGGTCTGACTCTACTCGAAAGACCCAGTGATCCTAAGGGACATCACTGAAGATGTGTCCCAGCATATCGGTAGGATGTATCTTCTTAAAAAGGGGGAACCCCACTGTTCTCTGCAGGCTGCACGCATGTGCGATACCATACAACTGATGTGGTTTCTGCCCGCAGACATTATGTGTTGCACACACACAAAAAAAAAAAACAAAGATCAAGTCCGAAACCTTGGTGTTCGGATTGATTCCAACCTGACTTTCAACAATCATATCAAATCAATCACAAAAACTGCCTTCTACCATGTGAAGACCATATCTAGAGTAAAGTCTTGTATGTGTCAAGCAAACCAGGAAAAGCTCATCTATGCTTTTATATCAAGTAGACTTGACTACTGCAATGGTCTTCTGACTGGACTCCCCAAAAAGAGTCTTAAAGAGCTCCAGCTGATTCAGAATCCTGCAGCTCGAGTTCTGACCAAAACAAAGCAGTCAGAGCATATAACTCCAAACCTAAAGTCCTTGCACTGGCTTCCAGTCAGCTTTAGAATAGATTTTAAAGTTCTGCTACTGGTCTATAAATCACTAAATGGTTTAGGTCCTGAATACATGAAAGAAATGCTTACGGAATACAAACCCAGTAGAGCTCTGAGATCGACTGACTCAGGTCAAATAGTGCAGTGCAGAGTCCAAAGCAAACACGGTGAACCAGCATTTACCTATTTTGCTGCACACAAATAGAATAAGTTGCCAACAGAGGTGAGGTCAGCCCCAAGTGTGAATGTTTAGAAATCCAGGTTGAAAACTCTTCTTTTTTCTCATGCTTTTTAGAATATATCCACTTTTTGATCATATTACTTGCACTGTATGTGGTTTTAACTGTCTTTTTTTTAAATATTTTGTCATTTTTATTGTTTTTATCACGTATTAAATGTTTTATCTATTTGTTTTCAAATGCCTTTAATCATGTAAAGCACAATCACATGGCAAAATTCCTGAGTGCACCAGTAAGATGACGTAGCAAAAGTTATGTCTTGGAATTTTTTAATTCACGCATCCATCCATTTTCTGAGCCACTTATCCTCACAAGAGTCGTGGGAGTGTTGAAGCCTATCCCAGCTAACCTAAGGCGAAAGACGGACTACATCCTTTTTTTAGAATGTAGGAGAAAACTGGAGTGCCAACACCAACACAGGTATGGGGACATCATGTAAACTCTACACAGGTGGGGCTGGGATTTAAACACCTTTCCTCAGAACTGTGAAGCTAATGCCCACACCAGTTGTTCCATCGTGCCAATTTTTGAATTCAGTCAATCAAATAGTCCAGGATGAGACCGTGTGGATGTTAAAATTACATCTTGGCACATTCATTGAGAATGAAAGCACAGACAATACTGTGCAAAAAAAGCTAATTCTACATTTTAAATACAGGGATCAAAATAAGATTTACCATGAAACTGATTTGGTGCATCATTCAGGTGTCAGTATGTACTTCAAAAGATATTGTGGAAAGTTTTATACCAAGCTGCCTCAGGGGTCCCACAGGTCAAAAATCCCTAAGACTCTTTTTTCATCCTGACGACATCCCTAACCACTGGTGTCCCCCAAAGGTTTTGGGTTTTGCCACCACGACAGGCACCAACAAACTTACGGCCACAGCAACTGATTCCAATTTACTATAATGACCTATCAAAATGAACAATTGTTTTTGTCTTTGTACAGTATAGCGAACATGAGACTTCAAGTTTATGAGATTGATCAATAGTTAATAAAATGAAAAAGGTTTCCCATCATTTTTCCAAAGTGTTATACACGGAAAAGAAGTGACGGGGCGTCCCATAAATCAAACATTAAATGTACAACGTGTTATCTCAAAATTACTTCAAACTGGAAGTGATGCGGGTGTCACCACAGTCACTTTATGCATTCCAAATTAATTATATTTTATTTAATCCGGTAATCCCTACAACATCATAGTGAATCCATGTCTTTTACAGAAAAACTATAATTTAGCTCTGCAGTGCTGTTGAACAGGGTCCATGTTTCATTTGCATTATACAGTGAAGAAAACAAGTATTTGAACACCCTACTGTATTGCAAATTCTCCCACTTAGAAATCATGGAGGGGTCTGAAATTTTCATCATAGGTGCATGTCAACTGTGAGAGAGATAATCTAAAAAGAAAAATCCAGAAATCACAATAAATGATTTTTTTAACGATTTATTTGTGTGATACAGCTGCAAATAAATATTTGAACACCTGTCTATCAGCTAGAATTCTGACCCTCAAAGACCTGTTCGTTCTCCTTTAAAAGTCTACCTCCACTCCGTATAATATCCTGAATCAGATGCACCAGTGTGAGGTCGTTAGATGCATAAAGACACCTGTCCACCCCATACAATCAGTAAGACTCAAACTTGTAACATGGCCAAGACCAAAGAGCTGTCCAAAGACACCAAAAATAAAATTGTACAACTCCACATGGCTGGAAAGGACTACGGAGAAATTGCCAAGCAGCTTGGTGAAAAAAGGTCCAATGTTGGAGCAATCATTGGAAAATGGAAGAAACTAAACATGACGGTCAATCTCAATCAGAGTGGAGCCCCATGCAAGATATCACCTTGTGGGGTCTCAGTGACCCTTAGAAAGGTTCGGAATCAGCCCAGGACTACACAGGAGGACTTGGTCAATGAGCTGAAAACAGCTCGGACCACGATTTCCAAGGTGACAGTTGGTAAGACACTAAGACGTCATGGTTTGAAACCATGCATGGCACGGAAGGTTCCCCTGCATAAACCAGCACATGTCAAGGCCCGTCTTAAATTTGCCAATGACCATTTAGATGATACAGAGGAGTCATTTGACAAAGGTTTGTGGTCAGATGAGACCAAAATGGTCATAATTCCACTAACCGTGTTTGGAGGAAGACGGATGATAAGTTCCATCCCAAGAACACCATCCCTACTGTGAAGCATGGGGGTGGTAGCATCAAGCTTTGGGGGTGTGTTTCTGCAAATGGGACAGGACGACTGCACTGTATTAAGGAGAGGATGACCGCAGCCAGGTATTGGGTATAGGTTTTGGGGAACAACCTCTTTCCGTCAGTCAGAACATTGAAGATGGGTCGTGGGTGGGTCATTCAACATGACAATGACCCGAAGCTTACAGCTAGGAAATCCAAGGAGTGGCTCCGTAGGAATCATATCAACGTTCTGGCGTGGCCTAGCTAGTCTCCAGACCTAAACCCAATAGAAAATCTTTGGAGGGAGCTGAAACTCCGTGTTTCTCAGTGACGGCCCAGAAACCTGTCTGATCTAGAGAAGATCTGTGTGGAGGAGTGGGCCAAAATCACACAAATAAATAGTTAAAAAATCATACATTGGGATTTCTGGTTTTTTCCTTTTAGATTCTCTTTCACAGCAGACATGCCCCTACAATGGAAATTTCAGACCTCTCCATGATTTCTAAGTGGGAGAACTTGCAATATAGCAGGGTGTTCAAATCCTTATTTCCCTCACTGTATTTATACATGATCGTCCAATAATAATATTTTTAGAAAGTCATATTGCAGATGGAGAAATGATCAGACATACATTGTTCAAACCAAGAATCTAAACACTATGCCTACCTTAATGGCAAACCATAATGTTTGCTTTTGTTACATTTCAATTTAACAGCAGCGACGGGTGTCAGTGGGAGGTCGGACATGCTTTTTGCTACTGCACAAACAAGCACACAGAGATCACTGGCCCCCCTCATGAGGTAGCAGCATCAAATAGGGAGTTCCAGTTAACTTTGCTTGGAACATGTCGGGGTGCCATAAAAACTATATTTTTAAATTTGAATATTTTACCTGTTGTGTTTTTTTCAGGTCAGGGGACACCCGATAATTGCTCCATCATGCCTGGGAATCCAAATCTTTGTGCTGTTTTAATTATGCTAATTATGCATTAACATTCAGCCTTGAATCACGCTTTTATTGGTCTGTGCCTTCTCTGATTGATGTATTTCAAGTGGACAACAGATCAACAAATGTTTGTATTTAAATTAAAATAGAAACATCTCATGGACAACAATACCTAGTCGCTATGAATAATCTTATATTTTTCAGTGAGATTAAGGCAATTGTAAATTTATACTGGCGCAGAGCTCACTAAAAGTTATTTGCCACTTGCTATTTATGTTCAGGTATACTTCAAACCCCTGAGTCTTAATTTGATATGAAACGAAACCTGTTTGAGGTTGGAAAATTGACTGATCATGATGAACACCATCAGGAAGGCAGAAACAGTGGTTTCCTCCATTCTTCAGTGCCCAAGTTGTGAGAAAACACCTTCACAAGCATCTCTCCTGGTATCATATACTGTATATATTGTAATATTCTCTGATCATGAAGATTCAATCATTAAAGGACATGCAGATGCATGGATTGATTTTGTTTTCAGAGTGCTGCAGAAACTTCAGGGATGTCAAAACCTACTTGATAAAAGCACATGACATAACAAATATAGGAATAATTGTCATTATAATTATCATACATCTGCTTCCAATATAGAAATCCTTTGCTCTGCTCTAGATAATGTGGCAGCCGCCTAGCAGGAGATAGTAAGAATAAAAACATCTAATCATCAGAACTGTTACAACTGCTGCCTGTTAAAGAAATGATGACCACACATGTATTCAGCAATCTTCCACACATGCACACGCACATGAACAAACATGTACACTTTGTTTCCAACAAATTGATGATTTGTCAACTTCTCTCCAAAGATACAACTGTCATAACCAGAACGCTAGGGAGGACCCAAATTCACGACTCGGTAGACAGGAAGGCAGTTAAAGGAAGATCTTTATTTGTTCTAAGGTCAAATGCCGGAGAGTCAGTCAGAGCAAGCAGTAGTATCAGGACTGTCAAGCTTACGTGTGTGCGCCTCCTCATCAACGCAGGTGTGCAGGGGACCTGCACAGCCAGGGCTGGACCGGTAGGACCATGACAACAACAGGTAGTCAATTCTTCTATCTTGGTCCATCACTGGAGTTGAATGATCCACCCACAGTTTAAAAGCCCTGGTGGTTAATGTTATGAGTATTTAAGTGTATAAAAAGGATTTAAAAGTATAGGAAATGGATATGATTATGGTAGAGGTTAATAAGAGTGTAGGAAAGTATGGGACGGGGGAGCTTTATACATCTTGGAAATATGTAAAAGAAAAAAAAAATCCTACATTGCAGAATATACTTATAAGGGTGGCCAGGAACCCAAGCGCTCCAGTAAACAAGTACTTACTGTACATACAAACTAACTCTGTCAGGACGTAGTTACCACGTGGAGGTTAACATGCCATGCTAACTCAGTAGCACAACTGAATCTTGACCTTTCAACATTTTTGGGCTGCTCTCTGATGTCTATAAGCATGGACTTGATCCATCCATCCATTTTCCAAGCCGCATATCCTCAGAAGGGTCGTGGGAGTGCTGGAGCCTATCCCAGCAAACTTGGGCAAAAAGCGGACTACACCATGAACTAGTAACCAGTCAGTGGCAGGGCACATATCGACACCATCACTGAGCAGGAATTTAACCCATGGTGCCTGCACCAAAGTCAGGCATGTGTACCACTACAGCTTCAGTGACTCATGGCAGGGTGTTTAAATGCTGCAAATATATGGACTATCTTTCGGAAGTCAGGCAAGCAAGATACTGTCCTGTAGAATATGTTCTACCTTTGCCCATGATATACCCATCCCAAAATCTTGTGGAAGTTGGATATCTTGGTCAACCATTGTAAGTTTGTAGTTAAGGAAAATTTACATTGCATCGTCAAGGTGTACAGTATTTCCTATTAACCAGCAATGCTTATAATGCTTTGCTGACTATATGTCAGAATTGACTGGGATGTCACTATTACAGCTTCCAGTTACAATATGAATGGTACAGCTATACACAATCAAATATGTTAGTTCAGTAAGGCACACATAGACCAATTTCCCAAAATATGGCAAACATATCTGGACGATCTTGGACTTGAATATTCTTTTACTTTATGACGGGATGTCTCCTGAGCCTAAAGCTTCCTTATTATGATGTGTTATGACTGTTCACTGAGTTTCTGTAATTTTCTGTTAATCTGAGCTGCATTTTATTTTACGTTTGTTTTATGTTTTATGTGATTTATATAGGATACAATGGATAAATGTTAACTGTGATTGATTGTATTGCAAAAAACAATAAATATATGGGCACACATTCAACTAGTTGTAACATAAACACAGATTAACACCTCAAATGAATTTATTAATTTTGGTGATAATTAAAATTTGCATGTTGCTATGAATTGTGGCAACCATGTGGTTTGACCGCCATTATACTAGCGGCTAGTCCAAACTGCAGCATCCCTATTGTCCCCCAACTTTGCTGTGTTCCACCGGTGGAATGCTTGATGCATGCCCTGTATTTACATCATCCCAGCTACGTATGAG